>NC_084525.1:47086227-47686227 GCF_024500275.1 Phycodurus eques | reverse complement strand
TCAGCCATTATAAATGTTTATCTGACTTTTTTTTTTTTTTGCCAATTGTGAATAGTAGTTATGGACATGACAATACGATTGTAGGGATGAATCCGTTGTGTGGATGAATCAGGTTTTAATGCAATGGAGGAAAAGTGGAGTGCACTACTGCAACCAGTAAAAATTAAGTACAATTTTTGGGAGTTGATTTTTTATAAATAACATTATTTGGAATGCAAATGATTTGTGACACGTGGTTACGTTTCAAAACAATGATTTGTTTTTAAAATTAAAGTTATTACAATAATAAATGTCATGAAACAATATTACCTTTAAAAAAAACGCTTTAAATACTAAAATTGTTTTTTAAAGTACAAATTGTTCACTTTCACATTATTTGGGATGTAAAAGATTATTTGGGATGGCAAGCAGCTCAAGGGAGACAAAAGTGAGACAGAGAGAGAGAGGGGGGAAAATGTAAGTTAATTAAAATAAATATGTATACAAAATGTAATTATAAAATAAAATGTAAAAAGGATTGAAAAATATTTTGTTTTTTATACAAAATATTTAACATAAAAACGTTTGTTAAGCTGAAAAAAAAATCATTAAAATCATAAAAGTTATGAAACTAAATGTAAAAAATAAATGTATCAAATGTATTTATCAACATTTACAAATTCATGCATGAGAAACAAATGGTGTAATTTTAAGAATAGGCCTACTCCATTGGTCATGTGACACATGATTTGTTATCCCCAAAAATTAGATGGCACGTCACACGGCATTTAAAAACAATGGAAATTCAATCAATAAATACTTAGACGGAAAATCAACTAAATACGTCATCCGTACATTCATTGTCAACCTTTTTTGTTCTAATTCAAAATGCAAAAAGAATCGTGTGTCCGCTTGGTGGTTATTTGAGTGTTGGACCACGCGCGTGCGCGCTTCGCCTCACCCTCGAAGGGTGAGGCGAAGCGGACCCACTCACCGTCGTCTTGACGGGCACAAAGAGGACTTTGACGTCCCGCAGCGTCCCCACCTGGAAGCCTTTGGACTTGATCCAGACCTCGAACTTGGCGTTCTTGTGGTTTGGTGGGTTGAGGTCGTCGTGCAACAGAGCGTGCAGGATGTTGTCGTACTTGCGCCGCGTCACCGTCTTCGTCTTTCCGGACTCCGCGTACGTCCGCAGGCACCACTGCCGGAAGGTCCTGCCCCGGCCCCGGCCCCGGCCCCGGCCTCGGCCCCGGTCCCGGTCCCGGTCCCGGTTCTGGTTCTGGTCTCGCGCCGTGCGGCTCGTCGACATGATTGGAGCCACGCACGTGCACTTTAGTTGACTTCTCTTGAAGGAGGAAAGACAAAGTGCGCTCATTAGTGTGCCCGCGCACGTCGCACGGGAGCGACGCTAGACGCAAACGTGCACCCAAAATTATTTGGACCACAACATTTGTTCACATCCACCGAATGTAATTTGCGCAAATGAAGTGTTGATAGTAAATGTCGCGTGTGCCGCTGGTTCCCGACCTTTCCAATCCAGCCGAGGCACACAGTACTTTAGAACTGTACTGTCACGGGGGACCAAATGTCACCAAAATATACATAGTCGTCGCCAGGCACGTGCGCACATAGCCACGAGGTGGCGCATTCAACAATATTTAGAAGAAAAAAAAAATGCCCGTTTTTGAAATCTCATTTGCTGATTCCCACGTCAGTCAACAGTCTAGGCCCCGCCTTTTAAAGCCACACACTTACAAAGACCCAAATACTGCGTTGGAAAGTGAGGATGGTCACCCCAAGCGGATAAATATACGCGCATGCATATTTTGTGTTGGTATTAAAAAAACGAAGCAAGAAATAAACATATGGGGTTCCAACTCTGCGAGGAGGCGGTGCTAGACTCGCTGATGGTCAGTAAGTTAGCGTATTTAAAAGAGGGACGTCTGCGCTGGTGTGGCGGCATTCCCGGCCAATCGACGTGGCTCCTCTCATTCCCTTTAAATAAAAAATGCCTGGGACAGCTCGTGAATATTGACGCAGAACGATAAACGAGGGACTGCTGTAACATCTGTGTGTTGGCATCTTAAGCATAGTTGCCATTAGATGCCACAAGATAACGGTAAAGGACTACTTTTGGATAAATGAAGCGCCGCAACTCACGACAGCGCCAAGACGCCGTCGAAGCAAGACGGTTTTTGCTTTGGCCTCGGCTCAAAATCTGCAAAATTTGCAAATGACAAACCGGGGTTCACTGTATCGTGAAATATAGTGGACCTCATCCAAATGTACTCACACTGGTGCCTCTCAATAATTAGTGTTTACATAAGAAACGGTCACAAAGATTTGAATATGGAAATGAAAAGTTGAATGAATGAATCTGTATAATTTAGGAGTTTCACTTTCGGAATTGCAATGCTGAAAATAAAATGAGCTGTCCGACCGCATTCTAATTTACGAAGACGTGCCTGTATTACTTTGTTGCATGAAAGGCAACTGCTAAATACGTACGCAGCTGAATTGGATCTTCTGCCATCTCGTGGAAGAGTATCTAATTGTCCCGCCATCACTATACGTCGCTGGCATCGCAAGATGAACAGTTACGTTGTGTGTATGAAATGAATAACTTTCAGATCAATTCAGCGAAGTTGGATCATTTACCGCGGCACACATGGTTGGGAATAACATCGAAGTAGGACAAACGACACATCGGGAAAAGAAAACTAGTGTCTGCCGGCGACTCGTCAGCTAAATGTCACTCATGCTAAATGTTTTGACACTGCGTTGTCTATGCCAAATATTTTCCAGAATGTTTAAAAAAAAAAAAAAAAAAAAAAAAGTATAGTACGTACGGTACGTGTAAGGTCGTGGACGCAGCAACGCTTTGGAGAGCAGTCAGTCACATGATGCCAACGAGGAAGCTGGCCGCAGTCCAGGCTCCGCAGCCCCAGCGGCATGGTCTGCCGCCCGTTGTGAAGAGGAACATCGCTCTCACTTCCTCTTCTTCTTGTGTGGTTCAAATTTATATCCCACCCTTGAGTTCAGCCAATCAGAAGTCCATCCACTTTCTGTACCACTTGTTTTTATTCGGGTTGTGAGTGAGCTGGGGCCTACCTATCCCAGCTGTCCTGGGGCTACTGGACCTTTGGACAATTTAGTCTTGAACTCACCCCAATCAACACGATCACCCCCCGGCATCTGACGCGTAAATTCGCTCATTTTGTACTCAGCACCGCTGCTATCCAAATGGCTACTGGCCTTCCTCACCGACAGAACCCAGTCTGCCTGTGTATGAATAATAACACCCTCAGCATCATCTCCCTGAACAACGGTACACCGCAAGGCTGTGTTCTTAGCCCCCTGCTGTTCGTCCTGATGACCCACGACTGCAGTCGCAGATACAATTCCAACCACTGACTATCAAGTTTGGGGACGACGACTGTTGCGGGCCTCATCCAGTAGGACAGCAAACTGGCCTACAAGGATACAGGTGAAGCACCTGGTGGACTGGCGCAAGGTCAACAACCTGATCCTCACTGTTGACAAGACAAAGCAGATCAACGTTGACTTTCGGAAATCTCGGCTCAATTTACACACGCGCCGCTCATCGATGACGCTGCCGTGGAAGACGTCAGCAGTAGCAAGTTCCTGGGCGTGCAGATCCCCGATGAACTCGACCCGGGTCCCTGTACAATACCTTCCCGGGCGAAAAAGGCACAGCAGCACTTTTGAGTTCTTACCCACTCTCCCACAAGAGCCCCACTGGCAGAGGTGGGTAGCGTAGCCAATAATTGTACCCCAGTAAGACGAGGAGGCCAAGTGTTATGTTAGAAAAATCTGGATCCAGTTTAAGAAGTAGCCCTAACAATATCACTTTACAATACTTATAAGCTAATAAAAGAATGAACTCGGTCAAATGTAGTTACAAGAAATGGTCTTAAAATAGCTTTCTTTGTTTACTTTTCATATTTGACTTCAATTTATTTCTACTTGGAAAATAAAGCATCAAGTGTTGCGATACTAATCCAGACACAGCAACGATTGATTAGCGGCGCTCGCCAATGGCGTGACTTCATCTTGAATTGCCGTCTCCGTGAAACGACCCGCATCGAGGAGCCAAAGTCTCATTTCTTCCAACATTTGTTATTCTCCGCTCGTCTCCTCAATGGGATATCTGCTGGGAGGCGCCAACATGTAAACAAGAGGGTTGAGGACCCAGGAGGTTGCCAAGAAAGAAATGAGATTTGGCCACAGGCGCCGACTTCCTGCCATGTCGAGCAGCGATTGTAAACGGTTTTAACCAATTGTTTTATAGGTAATGGGAGTTTTGGGTTTTTCCTGTAGTCTAATGGTTTTGTGTGCGTGTGTTACTCGTGTATCAATTTGCTGTACCCTAAAGTTGTTGTTGTTGTTGTTGTTGTAGTGACTAAACCCGTTCATTTACAGCTTTCGATTAGCCATTCTTTGAGAGTTCGGTTCTTGTTGTTCGATGCACACGGCATGAACCTTTTCCCAAACTTTACACGAGACAACAATGTCGTGAAGCCATTGTGACGAGTGCAACGAAGGTCTAAGTAACGGAGGAAGAGTCGCGGCCTTCTAAGAAAAGTACGAGTAAAATGTATGTCGCATTGACACTACTCTGACAAGTACACTTTTCTACACAACATAATCAAGTAAATGTTGCTACGCACCTCTGCCCATTGGTATTGTATATAACGCAGGCATATATATTTTTCAACAGACACATTCATTGTATTTTTGACATAACTTTATTATTGGATATAAATGTGTCGTGGCTTGTCGAAACTTGAAATTGTGCCCACGCGTGATGCATAAACACAAAGACAAAAGGCGACACAAATGTAGACACACACTCAGCTGAACGAGTCCATGCTCGCCTTGGCTCTCTCCATCTCGTGCAGGAAGTTGTAAAACTGGGGGAGGTTCAACTCTGAAACATTTCGGGGGGGGTAGAAACGATCACACGCCAACGCCTTCTGGACTGCAATTCCCACAATGCACTTAGATAATCGTTTATCCCAATTCCTCACCCATGTAGAGGTTTTCTGTGGCATTCCCCTTCTGGACAACTAGTTTCAGCTGCAACCGAGGAAGACCAAGAGAACATTTGACATCCACACACACACACACACACAAAGTGTGCGCGCGTGCGGGTTGCTACCTGCAGAAAGATGTTGCTCATCTTGTGGATCTCGCTGGTACCGACAGTCACTGTGGAGTCACAAACATTGAACGCTCAACACACCAGTCGAGTCTGAAGTGAAACTTGATTGATCAAAAGGAACAATGCCACAAAGGAAAGAAAATCTTTCAAAAAAATAGATTTAAATAAAAAAAAATTTTAAATAAAACTGTACGGCAGGCTCGAGAAGAAAAGAAGTGCAAAAGGTTTGCTACTGCACTTGAGATTTTTCACGCATCCGTACTTTTTTTCCCGAATGACTTTGCACTTTTACTCGCAACATTTGGCGACATATCCGTATCTTCACTGCCGCCGGGTGGCCAAGATGCACACACCAGGAGCAGCACAATGTTCATCTAACTGAATTGAAAAGTGTGACAAAAACTGTTTAATTTTAGACATTCTAATAAATGATGTCACTACTGTACGTTTTTAGAAAGTACAATATTATGGAGTACTGTTTTTCTTCTCGCTCTCTCTTATTAAAAAGCACATTACACATTTTGGGAGGGCTGGAACGTTGAAAAGGCATTTCAACTCGTTTCGATGGGGAAAGATGATTTGAGCCGTGGAATGAATTCAACTTGTATCTCAAGGCACCACCATGTAGTCCCTAGATTAATAAGTTCTTTATTATTTACCTTTTCTATTTATTTTCCTCAATTACTTCTTGATTTATTTTGGCCACCAGCATCACGACACCTCACCCCAGTGGATTTCTTCTTTTGGGGTCTTGTCACAGATAACATGTCGTCAAGAAACTCAGGCAATGTTAAGGACGAGTGTAAATTCATGCCAAGCAATACCAGGTTTTGCAGCCCTCTGCATATATTATATAAATGTCAAGAAAAATTATAAATCAATATTTATGCATAATAATGTCAATTTTTATGATTCCTCTCACCGCCAAACTTCCATTCCATGTCCACCAGCCGGTTGACGGTCAGCGTCTGCTGCGCGGCCAGTCTGCACAGCGCCGCGCGATGCTCCGCCCACTGGAAGGGAGGACGCGCGTTAGTGGGACTGACCCCCAGGGGGCCGACTGGCTTTCAAAGGTCACAGCCAATGGCGACTTGGAGAAACAGCGAGACCTGTTGTGAAAAATGAGCCGCCTTGTCCTCGTGAAGTCCTGCAGCGGCAAAAAAAATACAAATAAATAAAACATCTGATTGACACGTGAGACCGTCGCATGATTTTTATATATGATACTGTACTTCCTTGACACCAATTCCTATTTATACAGAGCTTTGGTGTCTCAGAAAGAGCACCAAAAAAAACGCAAATAGCTGCGGTTTTTGGGTAGGTAAGTTGCACAATAGTAGTAGACTAACAACAATGACAATCTATGTTTTAAAAATATTTTTCCTGGGAGTTTGGAACTTTGCTAAGGGTCAACTCGACCCGCAACATAACAGGGAGTATACGCAATGTAAATGACATACCTAAAGTCTGCAGATCTTCTTTCAGCTGCTCGGCCGTCAGGTTTCGCTTCATCGCACCTGAAGAGGAAAGGAAACAAAAACTGTTTTTTTGTTGTTGTTGTTTTTTTCAAAACCAATAATAAGGCTCAACTTCATTCTATGTTTGTGTGACATTTAAGACAAATGCTACGCATGAGTACGAGGGCCACACTGAAAAGAAAGAAGGGACAAAAAGTCACAACCTTAAAAGAATAAAGTTGCATATTTTTGAGATTAAGAAAAGGTAAAGGTTAGTCAAATATTTTCAAGATGAAAAGTTGTTATATTTTGAAGAATAGTGGTATATTTTCAATATTTAAGTTGTAATAGAAGAATAAAGTAGTATATTTTCAAGCTTGAAGTCATAATATTACAAGAATAAAGTTACAATTTTCTCAAGAAGAGTTATTTTAGCATAATAATCTTTTTTATAAGAACATATGTTCAACACAAGTGACATACTTTTGTGATTTCAGCCGTAATAATACGAGAATTAAGATCTACATTTTCAGGTAAAAAGTTGTACATTTTCGAGATATTTTTTTTAGACTAAATTTATACAATGATAATTAAGTCATATTTAGATAAAATGTAGTATATTTTCCATGAGAAAAGTTGCGTATTTTCTATGATTAAACTCTAATTATTACGAGAATGGGCGTATATTTTCAGTGGGAAAAAAAGTTATTTTCAAGAATAAACTTACAGTTTTCTATCGTTAAGTCGTAATGTTAGGAGAATAAAGTGCTACATTTTCCAAATTAAAGTCATATAAGAATAATGTAGTATATTTTAAATATAAAAAGTTTTATATTTTCCAGATAAATCATATACTTTCGAGATTTAAACCACAATATTAAGAGTATATGGTTTGGTTTGGTTTTTTTAGAAAAAAAAAAGTCTGATGTTTACAAAATTATTATTATTTATTTTTTTTTTTTTTTAAGTCATATTTCCGAGATCAAAAGTTGTACATTTTCAGGATTAAAATTGTAAATTGGGGATGAAGTTGTATATTTTCTCAGAATATGAGTTTTTTTTTTTTTTTTGTAAGTCTTGAAAAGACTCTTCCGTAGTTAGTCATGCCAGAATGGATTGTGTGTAACTGCGGAACCTGGTTCTGCTTCTTTATGATACTGCACGTGCGTGTGCGTGCTCTGCGTGCATGCGTGAGTGTGCGACAAGGTCACCCTGTGGCACGAAGATGATGCTCTTCATGAGGTTTTTGAGTGGGCCTGCACTCATCCTGTTTTCACCTGCAAAGTCACTTAGCTGCTGCATTAACTTCTCTGTCTACACACACACACACACACACACACACACACACACAATTGTTTAGAGCAGTAGTATTATACAAATATTCTCAAATTATTTTCCATATATTAGCACTTTTAAATACGTAACCAACTTTTGTTTTTGAAGGCTTTAATTCCACTTGAAGTTTGAACTGTTTTGCATACATATGGATATCAATAAATATTTCATGCACTGCACATATTGGGGATACAGTGTAATAATTCATCCTTACATATATCGATATGTATAAGGATCAATATTGTACTTTCCACTCATAGTCCATTCCTTAATGGTTTGTTTTTAAACATTTAAGGATCTTTTTGGATATTAACATTTGGTGCAACACGTTTTAATCCGGTATACAGCGGAACCTCAATAGAACGGACTAGTATAGTAATAATAATAATAATAATAACATTACAGGACAGTACAAAATTATTGTTTTGTAGTTTTTTTTAATGTCCTAAAACGCCCAGTACTGTACAACGTTATTGTAAATAAATATTTTTTTAAAAAGCTTGAAAATGTTTGAAAGTTTCGTATTTAATCCGAATTTACCACACCGGTGTGCTTGGTCAAGGTGACATTGTCGATGTACAAGATTCTTCGTAGGAGAGTCGCTTTCATGAGCCATGAGGAATTAGTGTGCTTCCTAGTTCCGAATCTGTTGCCAAAGGCAAACCGCTTGTTGACAAAAAAAAAGCGTGTTCCAGACTCCAGAGACTTGTTGTGTTTTGTATTCCTCAGAGTTAGGTTGGTGGGAACAACGAAGGAAAACGGAACAAAGCACCCGCAGGAACTTTCAACGCCTACGATGTCTTTTGTTAAGCACAAGATGTCACCACAGAGCCACCAAAGATGGCAATATTCGATGTTTAGGCTTCGTGCGTGTTCACACATATCATATTTGCATGAATAAATGATGTGCATAGATTTTAACTTTTGTCCAAAGACACCAGGCATAAAGAAAACCACATTTTAGCGAGTCAGTTTCAAGCCGTTACGTCATCAACCCGTAGCCATGTTCGTTCGTGTAGCATACACAGGAAGTCAGCTAACCCGGCTTCCGGGTTTGGTCACGTGACGTTTCGCATTTGGCGTATTGAATAATTGCGCATGTTTTAAATTTCACTAGATTTGAGCGCAGCGGTGTTAATGTTCAAACTGTGCATAATGTTACAGAGGCTTACAATAATATTAAATATATTTTGGGGCGACTACAGTAAAACCTCTGCCTCGTTTTTCATGAGGACTTGAGTATACTACGCCACTGTGTTAATAGTGGCCATTATGGTGGTACTGGAGGAGCGACGTTTTTTTATTTATTGTTCTTTTAGATGTAATAAAGGTATATTTTTAATTCATAAAAGTGTAACTTAATTTCCCTCGAAATCTGTCAACAATATGGCAACAAATATCACACAGATCGAGTGAGGAAAATAAAATGCACGCAAATGTCTGAATCATTTCTATGCGTGTGTTTACCTCTTTGGGCTTTAACAAAAACTGGAAGAGAATTTCCATCAGTCGAAGAAATTGCTGAAAATCAACAAAAGTTTGCGACAAATCGATGAACGCTTGAGAAGCTTTGGGAGAACGTCGAGTGATTTGATGTCATCCGCCAGCTTCGTTCAACCTTTCTTTGGCGAAATGAGCCAGACGTCCGCTCGAATGTCGCGCGTTTACCTGCTCGTTGAATTTGTTGAGGTTTTGGAAGTCGCCGCTGACAGACGCCGGCAAAGCATCTTTAGTGAAGTGGAGCTGCATCATTTGAAGACCCTTTTTTGAGACTTCGCCGCAAAACCCGGAAACGACTGAAGAAGGTCAAGCAGCTCCGCTTCCGGGTTAACCACTGCGTACAAAGACATATAAATAAATGCCATCTTCGCTTGTGATTGGTACGACAATTTCGACGCCATATCTGATGTGGCAAAGTAATCGTAAGCGCTGGGGGGGATGACAAGACTGTATTTTACATTCTTAAAATAGAATATCTAGAACACCCTATTTTTGCATTTTTTAAAATCAAATCTCTTAAAATTCACACATATTGTATCAAACAGCACGGGGTTACCAACGTTTTGAAACTTAGAGCTATTTCTTGGGTACTGATTAATGGGAATATCTACTAGTTTGATACATACTTCTGAAACAACAAACTTGCTCAAATTACCTTTAATTATGTTTTATCATTAATCATTCATGAAATTCATCTATCTGAAGACACAGATGTTGATAATTTCTTATAATAATTCGCAACAGTGATTTACCAAGGGAGTCAACAAATATCAATAAAATGCCACATTTTATTCCTATAAATCTCCGCAAGTGTATATACTTTCAAATGATCATTTATACAATTTCATAGAAATAACAATGTCCTATCACTGGTGAGCTACTTTTAGCACAAGCTCGTGGGTGACTGACGTGGTCCTAGCGGGCAATACGGTGCCCACGGGTGCCATGCTGGTGAAACCTGAATCGGCACTATTAAAATGTACAAGCCCCCCCCCCCCCTCAAAAAAAAAAATCAATATCTACTTGGGAATTACTATTTAAGAGTTAAATACTAATTTCAAGCATTAAACATAGATACAATCAGGATTTTTTTTTGTGTGTGTCAATTTATACTGAAAACCGAAAATTACATTCAAATTCAATGTGCAAATAAACAGTTGTACATATTTAAGATCCACGTTGTAACTTGTCTTGTGTGTGTGTGTTTACCTCATGTGCTTCCTGGCCCACGTGTGCGTTTTTTTTGTTTTGTTTGTTTTGTCTGTTTTGTTGATTTTTTTTTCAAAATGAAAGGTGGGCCCGGTCTCGAGCACTGAAGTTGCGCCACACCTGCTGCACGCTGAGGTCACAAGTTCACCTGCGGCCCGCCATTCCCAGCGAGGACCCCCCCCCCCCACACCACACACATACACACTCAACCCCGCCCCGTGCCCCGCCCCGTGCCCCGCCCCTCCTTTGACGCGGGCTTGCTGATGGGCTGCCGGGCCGTGAGCGCGCGCGGATCTGCAGCAGCACGTTCCCACTCCGTGATCGACTTGTGCACAGCAGCGTCGAGTCCGCTTAACGAACTTGACGAACACTTGCACGTTCGGCAAAGAAAGCGCAACACTTTTCTTCCTGCTTATGTAAGTTATCGATATCTTTTTTGTTGTTGTTGTTTTTTTGAATTCCTCTCCACACGAAGTCGTCCAACTGAGCGGTGTGCTGTAATTGAACTGTTACGACAATGTGGCGTGGTTCCATGCATGCGTGCGTGAAACTACAGGACACGCACGCACGCACGCACGTGTATGAGTCGAAACTTTTCCGGCGACACATTTCTGCTGCTTCCTAACGCATTTCGCCAAGTGAATGAAGTGAGCGTGAGCCTTTGTCTGTCGCGACTTTTGCTTTTTTTTTTTTTTGCACGCTGCAATTGACTGAATGGTCCGCAGTCGAACAGGTCGCGGTGGGCACACGTTTGTGCTCAAGGGGCCACATTTGGAAGAGAACAGACAGATGGACCCCGGGTCCACTTTGCTACTACTACTTTAGAATACATATCATTGTATCATTTCTACGAGAGCCTAGTGATAAGGCCTTTAAGCCGAGTGATAAGGCCTTTAAATATATAAAAAAAGGGATAACGGGATAAAAAAAAATATATATATATTTGGGTAAATAACATTTTCTCCCATTCAACACAATCTATTTGATTTCCAAACAAAATAGCGAAATCTTGTACAATGAACATGTCAAATGAATAAATAAAATCCAAATAAATGCAGTACTTCACTTTAAGTGAGCGAAACCTGCTGCTCAACAATAAAAACAAATCATCGAATTCTTTTGTTGTTGTTGTTGTTGTAAAAAAAATAATAATAATATGAATAATAATAACAAATTGAAATACTGTTTATGCAATCTGTATTAACGATGTATAATCCTACAACACAACAAGTAAAATTGATTATTTTTGTGCACCCCCCCCCCTCCCTAAAAATTAAATGCAGTAACTTAAGCGATATATATCTACTATTACTATTATTATTATTATTAAGTTGGTGTTTTTGGAGACATGCTCACTTTGATGTGGACGCTCCTTTGCTGCCAATGCTACTGACCCCCGAAAAAGAAGAAAAATTAAGGCAGACATGTAAATTTACCCTAAATCTGTATAACAGTGAACAGTGCTGCAAATGAAATGAGCGTTGGAAATATTATATATATGATCAAAGTGACTTTATGTAAACAAACATATACGACCTCACACATCACCTACCAGTTACGTTGGTAGTTTGTATTTTTTTAGGTGGTACTTGGTGTAAACAGTTTGAGAACCGCTGCTGTATCAGATCCGTGCACGTGGCGCATGCAGCGGACACGTGGCCAAACGCTCCAGGTTTTGTGTCGACCTCAATAAAAGGAGACGGTGCGAAGGGGGCGGGCCTTCGGTCACGTGACTCGCCCGGATGAGGAATGTCGACCCTTTTGTGGAGTTGACCGAGCAGAAAGTGATTGCAAAGTACAACCCAAATTCCAATGAAGTTGGGACGTTGTGTTAAACAAATAAAAACTAGGCTTTACACGATCAGGATTTTTGGGGCCGATCACCGATTTAAAAGAAAAAAAAAAAACGATAACCGATCCGATCACAAGATGGGGGAATGTGTCTATTTAAATGACCTGTTCATTTACTGTATATACTCGTGTACTTAATTGCGCCAAAAATTATATTTACAATAAAAAAATTTATCTTTCGTCCTCTATTTATGCCAGCGAGGCATAGTGACAGACAGAACAAATGAAGGGTCTTCTATGAGATGGCAGGAAGTAAATCGAGCAATTCATGTATCCACTTTTTGTGACATTTTTGTTTGTCGGTGTGCCGTGAGATTTTGCAATTGCAAAATATGTTCCTTGGCCGAGCCGTATCGTATTCAAAGTACGTGAACATACCTCAAGCGAGACTAAAACGAACGTCCTCTCCTGTCCTGAGCACCGGTGACTCCAACACACGGTTGTCCCCATTTTGTTCTTACAAACGCACGGCGCGATCCATTATTGCTGTCGTCGCCGTTTGCGTTGACACGAGGAAGCCCAGTGATCGGAAAAAACGGGATAAGGTGGTATCGGAGTACAAGATTTTATTGCAGTAGTCTGACATAGTGCAATCGTGAAAGAGCAAATTTGTCTTGTAGTCTGATCCGGGCATTACGTGTTGTCTGTCTCGTGCATGTTGTCTGTCCCACACTGCCGACATGTTTTTGTTTTTTTTAATAACTTTATTGGCCGTCAGATATTTACAGGACAACGGCGAAAGACATGCGACGAGGCTAAAAATAAACTAGCTTTTGGATTCAAATATACTGTGCACGACGGAGAGACGGAGTAAATGTCTTTTGCGGAGCCGATCAATGACATCATCACCACCAAAGATGGGACGAGGTTCACCTCTTTGTGAACAAGTGCGTGAGAAAATAGTCAAACAGTTTAAGGACAATGTTCCTCAACGTACAATTGCAAGGAATTTAGGGATTTTATCAAATACGGTCCATAATATCATCAAAAGGTTCAGAGAATCTGGAGAAATTACTGCATGGAAGCGGCAAGGCCGAAAACCAGCATCGAATGCCCGTGACCTTCGCATCAAAAACCGACATCAATGTGGAAAGGATATCACCACACGGGCTCAGGAACACTTCGGAAAACCAATGTCAGTCAATACAGTTCGGCGCTACATCCGTAAGTGCAACTTGAAACTTTACTATGCAAAGCAAAAGCCATTTATCAACAACGTCCAGAAACGGCGCCGGCTTCTCTGGGCCCAAGCTCATCTAAGATGGACCAATGCAAAGTGGAAGAGAGTTCTGTGGTCCGACGAGTCCACGTTTCAAATTGTTTTTGGAAATGGTGGACGTCGTGTCCTCCGGGCCAAAGAGGAAAGGAACCATCCGGACTGTTATGGACGCAAAGTTCAAAAGCCAGCATCTGTGACGGTATGGGGCTGTGTTAGTGCCAATGGCATGGGGAACTTACACATCTGTGAAGGCCCCATTCATGCTGAAAGGTACATACAGGTTTTGGAGAAGCATATGCTGCCATCCAAGCGACGTCTTATTCACGGACGCCCATGCTTATTTCAGCGAAACATTGCCAAACCACATTCTGCATGTGTTACAACAGCGTGGCTTCTTAGTAAAAGAGTGTGCGGGTACTAGACTGGTCGGCCTGCAGTCCAGACCCGTCTCCCATTGAAAACGCGTGGCGCATTATGAAGCGTAAAATACGACAACGGAGACCCCGGACTGTTGAACGGCTGAAGCTGTACATTGAGCAAGAATGGGAAAGAATTCCACCTACAAAGCTTCAACAATGAGTGTCCTCAGTTCCCAAACATTTATTGAATGTTGTTAAAAGAAAAGGTGATGTAACACGGTGGTAAACATGAACCTGTCCCAGCTTTTTCGGAACGTGTTGCAGCCATTCTAAGTTCAAATTCTAAGTTCATGATTATTTGCTAAAAACAATAAAGTTCATCAGTTTGAACATTAAATACCTTGTGTTTGTTGTGTATTCAATGAAATATAGGTCGAACATGATTTGCAAATCATTGTATTCTGTTTTTATTTATGTTTAACACAACGTCCCAACTTCATTGGAATTGGGGTTGTACATGACTGGCAAGGAATGTGGCCCCCAAAGAGAAGCGGAGGGCCCCCTGACACACGCGCGCACGTTTAGGAAGTGAACAACCCCCTCCATAATCTCCAGCCACCGAACTTTGATGTGCCCCCCTTGATGCCCGCCACCCCTTGACGGGCCTCTCTGGTTCCATCCCCCAAACTTGCTTTGGCCCCTCCGACTCATTATTGTTGCCCCCGCTGATTTTAGATGCCGTTTAAGCAATGTAAAAAAAAAAAAAAAAGTTTAAGTAAAACTTTCTCAAGTAGGTAGCACGATGAATGAGTGCATAGCACGTCTGCCTCACAGTTCTGAGGAGCGGGGTTCAAATCCCGGCCCCACCTGTGTGGAGTGTGCATCTTCCCCCCATTCCTGGGTGGGTTTTCTGCGGTTACTCCGGTTTCCTCCCACATCCCAAAAACATGCATGGTAGGTTGATTGAAGACTCGAAATTGCCCACAGGTGTGAATGTGAGTGCACATGGTTGTTTGTTTATGTGAGCCCTGCGATTGGCTGGCGACCAGTTCAGGGTGTAACCCGCCTCTCGCCCGAAGACAGCTGGGATAGGCTCCAGCACGCCCGAGACCCTCGTGAGAATAAGCCGTACAGAAACTGGATGGATGGATATACACACGCGCGCACACAATGAGTCCCAGCCCTGGAGCAATGAGTCCCTGCCACTTATCATCACAGTGTTCAGATACAGTATTCCTCCACTATGTGACAGTTGTTGCTTCGCGGTCCCGTTATATTTTTATTCGCTCGCGAGCTGGCAACGAAACGTTATGTAGCCTAGCAAGCTAGTGCTAGCACTAACAGTTGTACGTAAACATGGCGCCGTTCCGTCGGATCATGCTCTAAAGTTTCGGTGTGGGTGAAGTAATTTAATTGCAATAAAGTAATTTAATTACAGTAAGTGCGCACCCATTATTTCTGTCATGTAAATGCTGGTTTGACCTGACTGATTAGAATACACGATCTGACGAGAGCAGTGATTTCCCACCTTTATGGAGCCAAGGAACATTTTCCAATTGCAAAATCTCACGGCACACCAATAAAATAAAAATGTCACAAAAAGTGGTTACATTAATTCCTGTATTTACTGCCATCTCGTAGAAGACCCTTCATTTGTTCTGTCTGTCACTATGCCTCACTGGCATAAATAGATAAACAAAGATACATTCTTCTTCTTTACCTTTGGGCTTGTCCCTTTAGGGGTCCCCACAGCGCGTCATCCTTTTCCATGTCAGCCTATCTCCTGCCTCCTCCTCTCGAACACCGACTGCCCTCACGTCTTCCCTCACGACATCCATCCACCTTCTCTTTGGTCTTCCTCTCGCTCTCTTGCCTGGCAGCTCCATCCTCATCATCCTTCTACCAATATACTCACTCTCTCTCCTCTGGACGTGTCCAAACCGTTGAAGTCTTCTCTCTCTCTCTCTTTGTCTCCAAAACATCGAACCTCGCCGGTCCCTCTGATGAGCTCATTTCTAATTTTATCCAACCTGGTCACTCCAAGAGCGAACCTCAACATGTTCATCTCCGCCACCTCCAGCTCTGCTTCCTGTTGTGTCTTCAGTGCCACTGTCTCTAATCCGTCCATCATGGCTGGCCTCACCACAGTTTTATAAACTTTGCCCTTCATGCTAGCAGAGACTCTTCTGTCACATAACACCCCTGACACCTTCCTCCACCCGTTCCAACCTGCTTGGACCCGTTTCTTCACTTCCTGACCACACTCACCATTGCTCTGGACGGTTGACCCCAAGTATTTAAAGTCCTCCACCCTTGCTATCGCTTCTCCCTGTAGCCTCATTCTTCCCCCACCAGCCCTCTCATTCATGCACATATATTCTGTCTTAGTTTGGCTAACTGTTCCTCCACTGCTGCGTGCTTTCACTGCAGATCACAATGTCATCTGCAAACATCATGGTCCACGGGGATTCCAGTCTAACCTCATCTGTCAGCCTATCCATCACCACTGCAAACAGGAAGGGGCTCAGGGCTGACCCCTGATGCAGTCCCACCTCCACCTTAAATTCTTCTGTCACACCTACGGCACACCTTACCACTGTTCCGCTATCCTCCTACATGTCCTGTATTATTCTAACATACTTCTCTGCCACTCCAGACTTCCTCATGCAGTACCACAGTTCCTCTCTGGGTACTCTGTCATCGGCTTTGTCTAGATCTACAAAGACACAATGTAGCTCCTTCTGACCTTCTCTGTACTTTTCCATCAACATCCTCAAGGCAAATAATGCATCCGTGGTACTCTTTCTAGGCATGAAACCATACTGTTGCTCGCCAATACTCACTTCTGTCCTGAGTCTATCCTCCACTACTCTTTCCCATAACGTCATTGTGTGGCTCATCCACTTTATTCCTCTATAGTTCTCACAGAGCTCTGCACATCACCCTTGTTCTTAAAAATGGGCACCAGCACAATTTTCCTCCATTCCTCAGGCATCTTCTCACGCACTAGAATTCTATTGAACAAGCTGGTCAAAAACTCCCCTAGATGCTTCCATCCCTCCACAGGAATGTCATCAGGACCGACTGCCTTTCCATTTTTCATCCTCTTTCATGCCTTACTAACCATTGCCAATTCCTGGTCCAACGCACTTGCCTCTTCTTCTACTCTTCCTTCTCTCTCGTTTTGCTCATTCATCAACTCCTCGAAGTATTTTTTTCCATCTATCTGGCACCAGTCAACATATTCCCATCACTATCCTTAATCACCCTAACCTGCTGCACATCCTTCCCATCTCTATCCCTCTGTCTGGCCAGCCTGTAGAGATCCTTTTCTCCTTGAGTGTCAAACCTGCCATACATGTCATCATATACCTCTTCTTTGGCCTTTGGCACCTCTACCATTGCCCCATTGCCCTACCTCTCAGCTACCCTTTGAACAAAGATACATTATTTATTGTAAATATTGTAAATATAATTGGTTGAGCAATTAAGTACACAAGTATATACCGTACAAGAACAGGTCATGTAAATCGACACATTGCTCCATCTTGTGATCGGATCGGTGATCGGTTATTGTTTTTTTAAACTCGCTGATCGGTGATCGGCCCCAGAAATCCTGATCGTGTAAAGCCCAATTTTTATTGTATGAATATTGTCGTGTTTTGTACTGTATAATTTCAGCTGGCTGTATAATTTCTGCTGCCTCTTGGCTTTTGAAAAGGCTAAATAAAATGTATAACAAGGCCCGCCCTCGAGCTGCTGGACTATGACGTGAGACCTTTACCTGTCAATCCAATGACGCTGAAAATTGGTTCGCTGAAGTCAACTACTGCCTGAATATTGAGAACGTGTGCCGCTGTGGTTATGGTTTATAAACAGTTAACTTTCCCATTTGTGTGTGTATGTTATGCGGGGAACACACGCACACACACAACTCCGAGCGCTGACGTTTTAACGGTGTCGCTGCGGGCGAGTGAGCTTTTTAGCTCCAGTCTTTAGCTCGCTAGCTTATTAGCTCGCAGGCTAGCGAATGTAATAAGCAGTTAACATTCCTGTAAATGTCCCCAGTTGTCGTTGTGTTGCAGACGCCATTCTGCCAGCGGTTTGCTGCGTTGTGAGCGCTGCAGCGGGTGTAACAACAACAATGAAAATTTCCTAAGTCGAGAAAAAACTCCCCTGTCCAGTGCACATTGTATGGAACAATAAACTGTCCCACTCTGCCTCTGATTGGCTAGCGACAATGATTCATAGTTTTGATTCGCTGCGTGGGGAAGGTCTTCACTCACGCACGTACGGTTGAACGTCTACGAACGCAGAATGAATATCCTTCATGCGTCCCTACAAATCTTTGTGCGTCACAGACGCAACTCAAATGAGCTCCCTCTACACATATATATTGAAGTGCACAAAAATTGAGCAACACTCCTACCAGACTTCAAGTAAAAATCATTTATTTTCATTCCCAGTTATACTGTCGTACGTAAAACAACTCTTAACACTAATCATTTTTTAAAAATAGGATCAATGAATTAGCTAACCTAACAACAACACTAATATTCCACACGATTGCTCCAAAGTAATACTTTCATTGCTTTGGCCTGAGCACAAAAACTGAATCGACGAAATTTTCTGCGAATAACAGAGGATAGGTTCCCCCAAAAAAAAGCGGACTTCGCGAATGCCGAAACGGGAATATGTGGGGGTTCGCTGGATCAATAAAAGTGGTCAATCTGATGTCATAGCGCTTCATCTCGAGTGGATTCTTCCCCTTTGCGCATGTTAGCGTAGGTGTTTTTGTCTCCGAGCAGAAGAAGGTGAGGGCTTCCTGAGGTCTGCTTGCACCCACACACACACACACACACGCACACACACACACACACACACACACACACACACACACACACAGTCACATGTTGACATATGCTACTCATGTGCATGCAGGCTGAATGTAATTAATCCTCACACAATGCAAAGAAGAATGTGGCCCGAACACACGATGGCGTGGGGGTTCATTTCGGCGTGTCCGCGCTTGTGTTTTGTATTTTCTTCAAGTCAACGGGTCACTTTCTTTCTTTTTTTTTACCCACGCTAAAAGGACAAACCGCAACCACAAACATAGTGTGGCCTTGAGCAGTTAAATTTGATCAATAAGCATCATTCAAATGTCATTTCATTCATAGAAATGTAAAATATAATCTGAAATAATGGTACCGGTATTTGTCTATTCATTTCACCAACAATTTTGTTGTTTCATGTGATTTATAATAAGATTAATGTTGTCAAATAAAATAAAGCAGCAATAATGTGGTGCTATGCCAGAAAATGAGAAGTGACAATACATATATCAATATACCATTAAAGTCCATCAAAAGGTCCTGAAATAAATATAGAAATAAATCGCTCATGTCGGAAATAAATACAAAAATAGCTTCAAAACAATTATTTCAGATGACATTACACACTAATTGATTAATGGATGACATTTATAAATGATTTCACATGTAACTATTGATTCACATCAAGTATTTATTTGGACTATATTTCGACGACATATACGAAAGACTGAGAAAATGCTACTGAACGATATCACGGGTTTGATTTCTTGATTGATCGAATGACAGGTTTGAGAAGGGGTCATCACCACCATCGGCCACGGCGACAGCGATGCCCTCTGATCAATACTCTGGTGTCGCCATGGAGACCAACAACAACCTGGCTGCCATGGTGAGTCTCGCACCTGGTCATGCCATCCACACGACACACTGTAGGCATTTAGCTGCATAATCATATCGAAACGGAATACTGTGCTGGACCACACTGTACATAGTCCTACAGTTTGTGTACAGATGTGACCGTGAACAGCAGTATTGTATGTAGTATAAAACTACAGCAAGAGAGCAACCTGAGTATTAAAAAAAAAAAAAAACACCAAGAAAGTTTGATAAACATTTTACATTTTGCCCTGTATTCAAGTGCTAGTTCAAATCAGCCAAAAACGTTGCCCTTCATCCGAGCAGAGACTCTTCTGTCACATCACACACCTGACACCTTCCTCCACCCGTTCCAACCTGCTTGGACCCGCTTCTTCACTTCCTGACCACACTCACCATTGTTCTGAACGGTGGACCCCAAGTATTTCAAGTCCTCCACCCTTGCTATCTCTTCTGCCTGGAGCCTCACTCTTCTCACGCACTAACTAGAATTCTATTGAACAAGCTGGTCAAAAACTCCACAGCCACCTCTCCTAGATGCTTCCATACCTCCACAGGAATGTCATCAAGACCAACCGCCTTTCCATTTTTCATCCTCTTTAATGCCTTTCTAACGTCCCCCTTACTAACCATTGCCACTTCCTGGTCCACCGCACTTGCCTCTTCTACTCTCCTCATTGATCAACTCCTCAAAGTATTCTTTCCATCTGTCCAGCACACTACTGGCACCAGTCAACGTATTTCCATCACTATCCTTAATCACCCTAACCTGCCGCACATCCTTCCCATCGCTATCCCTCTGTCTGGCCAACCTGTAGAGATCCTTTTCTCCTTCTTTACTTCATTAACTGTCATGAATTTAAGTTCATGATTGTATTACAAAATAATATACTTTTCTATATGTATGATCACTGTGTATGTAATTTGTTGAGGAATTTACTATCTATTTGGGTTAATGTGACTCCCGTTGTTCTAATCGAGGTTTGCATTGACAGAGGTTATGTAATTGGGTATTTGTCAGTTAGTGTAAAGAAAGAGACGAGAGCTTGAGCAGTTAGTTTGAAGAATCAGAATCCTCTTTATTTGCCAAGTATGTCAAAAACACACAATTTGTCTCCAGTAGCAAGAGAGACCAGAACGTGAGCTGCATACAGCAAGATCCAAATTCATATTCAATTCCTCAACAAATTACTTCAATTGAGCCATGACAGATAAGGCTTGTTCTGTAGTCAGGCGCTAGTTCTAATAAGCATTGATGAAATGCTAACATGCTAGCAGTTTGAATGCTATTATATAGCAAGCTGATAAGACTTTTATATCTTCTCCTGGATTCAAGTTCTACTCTTCTCTCGTCAGCCTTTTTGGAGGCTGCTCTTTCTCATGGAGCAAAAAAATATATATAATAATAATAATAATAATCAAAGCCCAAGAAAAAGCCAAATCCACTGAGGCTTGCTAACCAAGGTCCACAGTTGAAGGCTTCCCCGCTAATGTCGCTTCGCTCACCTGGATTCTTTAGCAGAAAAGCTGCAATCAGTGAGCTGTTGTGGCGGCCGTTAGCGCTTGTTCCTCTTTTTCGCTCTCGTAAATCACTTTAGCCTGGAGGGCGGCGGGGGGTCGGCTTCCTCCCTTTCGCCATCTGCTCCGATTTGTTTTCTGCTCTCAGCACCCTAAAAAGGGCAAATCCTTATCAATGTGTCGATTCGTGAATCAAACACCTGTTGTGGATGTTGCCATTCAGCCCCTCGTGAGAGAACAGACAGTTGTAAAACATTCTCCAGTAAAAGCTTACAGCAGGTCATTAAATCCACTTGTAAAGTTCATCGTACATCTTAGGTTCATCCTGAAATGTCAACTATTCCTGGATGTGTCATGCTTGTATTGCTCAACTACAAGTGTTTAGTCACGTGACCCACTTGGAACACCTTCAGAAACAGCAGGAAGCACTTGACAAGTCGAGATTCCTGCGGCTCAATTGCAGATGTGTTTCTCGCTAATTATTTTTGCCATCTGATCATCGCGCGAATGCCGGCCTTTGTCAAATGCGCCTTTTTTGCAGGTGTCAGTTAACGAGCAGGAAATAGGAATTTCATGTTCTGCCTGAGAAAATGCAAACAATTGGTGTGCTGACATAGCGCAAGATAACAGGCCAAGTTGAGAATACGCCAAGGCAGATCAGCTTTGGATTTTTACATCTTGCCCGGTAGCCGGCTACCATTTCTAATCAAAATTGATACAATGCTAGCATGCTAACACATGGTATGCTATCATATAGCAAGATATCAACCTGCGGAATGATCTTGGACTGCACCTGAGCGGCTATCCAAGAGTCCCTTTCAGGTTTGGAAGTGTCTGCTCAAATATTTCCAGCGGCGCTCCTCAAGAACGTGTCCCGGGCACCTTTTCATATGTCAACAAACAAAACATTTCTATCCCGTTCAGTGGAGCGCTCGACCATCTAACGATCAAGTCTGTGTGAGTCAAACAAAATGGTTCTGCTCGGCTTCCTCGGACCGCATTCCTGACTCGCAGCTCTTCCTTAGCGCGCCGCTCCTCAAGCTAAAACATGTTTTTACCTTGTTTCTTTTGCCCCTACATACTATACCGTATCAACTTGATTTAGAAAGTATATGATCAATGCATTAAGACGAATAAATATGTGATCCATGTTTTTTTATTGATTATTCTTGCTGCTGCTCATTTACTTGCGCTTGTGCCACAATCCCAAGGCGGAGGTGAGCCCGCCGCCACCCGAAGGCCTGTCGGAGAATGACAGCGGCGTAGACCTGACCAATGAGAGCAGCCCGCTGGCAGAGGCCGAGCCACCGTCGCCCTTCAGCCCCAAACAGAACGGGGGCGCCGCATCACCTCGAGGTACTGTAAATCTTCATTGCTTCAAGTTTTATTATGGTTATTTTTACTTCTTTTCATTTTAATCCATTATGCTTACTTTAATTGTTCAAAAAATGTTAGCTAGTAGTGTCTTTCAGCTACCTGAATCTTACTTGTGTCTTTTTTTTTTTTTCAAACATTTATGGAAAAGCTAACAGGAATGAGCGAGGAGCTAGCTGTATACGCTTTAATGTAAATAATTTACTGAATTTTTCATTTCTTAAATGCAATTTAATTTTGTATTAATGTTAATGGTACCGTGAATAAGGGAAAGCAAACCTTGAGGTAACTTTTTTATTTAAATTGTATTTTTTATTGAATTGTTCATTGCTTTTTATTAAATTCCTATTTTTGTTTTAAGGCAATGTGATTTTATTTATTATTTATTGATACTGTATTGAATTTATTTTTCGATTTTGATATATTATACTTTATGATGAAATGCATGTTTAATGAACTGTAGTTATAATACTATTTGTATTCATATTTGATTATTTATTTGTATTGTAATTTATTATACTTCATTACAAAATATATTGTAATGTACTGCTAATTCAATTATATATTAATGATTGTTTTTTAAAAATTTGTTGTACTTCGTGGCGGTCCTAACCCGTTTTTAGCGGGGTGGTCAGACTGGGTCCAGGAGCCCCAGTTTTGGGGTCCACTGGTGGCTCCTAGAACCGCCACTGGTTCTACTTTGTAATGATCTCTGTTTTAATGTTATTATTTTATCTGTATATATTTTTCACATGTTATATTAATAATGTAATACATCATCATATAATTTTAATGTATTTTTTTAAGGCGGCACGGTGCTCGACTGGTTAGCACATCCGCCTCACAGTTCTGGGGACCGGGGTTCAAAAGTTTGCATGTTCCCCCCGTGCCTAAGTGGGATTTCTAAATTGCCCGTAGGTGTGAATGTGAGTGCGAATGAATGTTTGTTTATATGTGCCCAGCGATTGGCTGGCGACCGGTTCAGGGTGTACCCCGCCTCTCGCCCGAAGAGAGCCGGGATAGGCTCCAGCAGCCCGCGACCCTTATGAGGATAAAGCGGTACAGAAAATGGATGGATGAATGTAAACCAAATGAAATGTTTTACATTTGTCCTTTTTACAAATGTTTTATGTTTTTTAATTCTTTGACGACCACTTTGTCTCGTCAGATGGTAACGAGTGTCTGGAAGGGAGGGCCAGGACCAGGAAGAGGTCCAAGAGCGAGGATGGCGCGTGGGACCCGTATACAAAAGTATGGAGGCTCTAAGCGGATTGCACGAGTCCAGTGTTGCCACAGTTACCTTGAAAAAGTAACGTCGTTACTTTCCTGATTACTTACGCTTAAAAGTAATTTACTGATTACTTGATTTCAAAAGTAACTTTTGAGTTACTTTCAGAAGCTGTCAAGTGGCAGGAGATATCACTTATCCACAATAAAAAAAAAAAAGCATTAGCTTAACCGTTCCCATTACTTGGTATAAATGTGGTTATACAATGATGTCATCAACATGAACAAATAACTTCGATGTGAGTGTCGTGCGAAGGCACATTAAATGAGCAACTTGCAGGGCAGACTTGACATGCCAAATAAGCCAACTAAATATAAACAAACAACTAAATATAAACAAACACACCATTCTCAGTGCACTTCTTTAAAGACTCTTAACTGATAGACAGACAGACAGAGACACAGACTGTGTAGCGACTCTGCCGATTGTGCGGGGGTCCATGAAGGCAACTGTGTGCCCGCGCGCATAGTGTACAACGAACCTTAGTATTGTCCTCTTTCGAGAAACTCGAAGTAGCGACTGTATTTCCAGTTTGGGTCTGCCGATCCCTCGTCCATTGTGTTTGCGCCGCTGGCTGCATGGGACCACGTGAGCTCATGTGCTGAAAACGTGCAACAGTTCATGTGAAGTCATTGCCCCGGACGGCTCCGTTTATAAATATTCAGCCTTTTTTTTTTTCGATCTCGTAGTTAGTCGTTGCGTGGATTTTAGTTAGGGATACTTAAGAATATCGTGTGTTTTGTCTGTTTTATTAGTCATTACTAAAACAAAGGCTGACAATTGGTCCACACTCATGACATGCACCGTGACTGAATCAAGTGTCTTGGTTATTGACTTGCCTCATGCGCCCGAGCAGTGTAGCTTGTTAATGATAAATATCTATCGTCTCAGTCGAAATAGCATATTTTAATATCGAAAGCATATTAAGATGAGGAATCTCGCAAATGAAAAAGAAACTGTCGGCAGATAATCGAGGGAACTGTAATCTGACTACTTTTACAGAAAAAGTAATGCGTTAGATTACTTACGATGTCACCAGACTGCATTTTTTTGAGTAACGCGCTACTTTGTAATTTGTAACACGTGACCAGCATCACTGCATGAATCACCATTAACCAAAACTGAACACTGTGTGTGCGTGGGTGTGTGTGTGTTCAGGACAAGTCTCGGCTGGCTTTGAGAGCAACGCCGCGCACCCGAACCATCTTCCAGGCCGGTCTGATGCCGCGCGCCAAACCTCGCAGACGTAAACATGAGCTGGTCGCCACCATGGTAAAAAAAAAAAAAAAAAAAAGAGAAATAGAATAGAAAAAGCCTTATTGGTCCTCCGATGGGGAATTCAAAGAGCTATAACAGTAAATAATCTAAAAATGATATATCTTTACAATGTCAGACAATGAGAGCAGATCTGAATGTGACAACTGCATTAACAAACAGTATATCAGCAGCAAGAATAGTCAGCGGCCTTTTCTGTGACAAAGTAAACCATACAGGCATCAATAAATCATGTATACATACATATAAATATATATATATAGACATACACACACACACACACACACACATACTGTACATGTTGCAGAGGCGTGCCAACCAGGACAGCCCCACGACATGCAGACCCTGCTTCCTCATAGGCACGTGTGTCGGTGGAATTGAGGAAGTCCCCGAAGGATTCTCCTCAGTTAGTCACAGCGTCCTGAGTGTAAACTTCTCGAGCGAGCAGGCATTCTCACCAAGCCAGGGAAAGTCTATCCGGAGGACGGCACTGGAACTCAGCGGCCACAAATCCAAATCTCGATGCAGCGGATACTTTCGGGCTTGATCCATACCGACTTTGGGTTGTTCTAAGACTTCAAGCCGAAGATTGTGATGCTCAAGTTTGGCATTTTGCTCAGTTGTGGTAGTAGCCGGCCTTCCGCTGCACGTTTTGTGGAGAATAAATGCTAGCAAAACTTGCCCTCCGCGTTGGAGCGGTGCGATGGCCGTAAAGCTTCTCAAACTGGCGCCGAACTGTAGCCCGGGATCGAAAAACCGAGCCGTGGGCAAGGAAGTGATATGCTTCCAAAAACTGCAAATCCTAAACTGTCAAATGCTGATGGCGTCACATCTGAATCATACCTGAAACAAAACGGAAAAGTATCATTAATAACCAATCATTGGATAGGATAGATTAGAAAGGGTTAAATGTGTATGAAAATTGTGTTAATTTGACAATTTCTATTGTATTATTTACAAGTATAACAAATACAATAAATACGTTTTAATTAAAAAAAAATAATAATGTAAATGCTCGGTGGGCTGGATTAAAGAACATTTGTTGCCCGTGGACGACACTTTGCCCACGCCTGTCCTATAATATGCTTTTGGTTCACTCGGGCCCACGTGCGAGGTCGCTGATGTCGGACGGTTTCTTAGGGTGTCCCAAATTCCGTTGTCCATGCGGCATCGTTGTGCTTGGCTGCGAGAAGCTCGTGGAGATTTTGCTCACTCCTCTCTCCGTCCGTCAGTGCGAGGGAGCTTCTCGGGCGGTCTCGTCCCGGGGGGTCGCCGAGGTGCCGCGTCCGGAGTTTCTGGAAAACGACTCCAAAGACTCGGCCCGAAGCAGCGGCACCGTCGCGTCCGGCTGCGACACCCACGCCGAATACAATGTAAGGATCGCCGTGTGTGTTTGAAAGGACACCTGTCTCTTCGTTCGGGGGGGTCCAGACTCGGTGTGACGGGGGCATTACTTTTACATTTACTTCCTCTGGGTGTCTGCAGGACAACAAGGGCTTCAGTGTGGGTGAGCTGGTGTGGGGAAAGATCAAGGGCTTCTCCTGGTGGCCCGGCATGGTGGTGACCTGGCGCGCCACTGGGAAACGGCAGGCCAGCCACGGCATGAGGTGGCTGCAGTGGTTCGGGGACGGGAAGTTCTCCGAGGTGAGGAGCCTCGGCGAGAGATGGAAACCCGCATCGGGCCCGACATCAGCCGACCGACCGTCTCTGTGTTCTCGCAGGTTTCCGCCGACAAGATGGATTCCATCACAGCCTTCGCCAAGTTCTTCAATCAGGCGTCTTACACCAAACTGGCGTCCTACCGCAGGGCCGTCTTCCAAGCTCTGGAGGTAAGCTTCGGCCTCCCACCTCCGACCGCAGCCTTCGGCCTCCAACTTCTCCAATCCTTTGGCTGTCTCCCATATTGTATGTGTGTAAATGCTCTTTGGTCTGTATGTGCTCTGTGGTCGGCTGGCGACCAGCCCAGGTGTACCCTGCCTCTCGCCTAAAGTCAGCCGGGATACGCTATAGCTCATCTGTAAGCCATTGATTTTTAAGGGTAAAGTATTAAGATTAGTTTGAAATGATATTAAAGTGTTTTGGCATCATAGTTTGTGGAATATTTACAATTTAGACTCTTAAGTTTGGCAAATTATTTTTACAAAATGTAGGGGTTGGTGTTAATTACTCACGGCTTTTCAGCAAGAGTTGCTCGCGAAGCAGAATGCTAACCAGCTAAGTTAGCATAGACGGCACTGAGAGTTGCTAGCGGCAAGTTGTTGAGCTCTCGTCTCCTTGCGGTCCAGATGGCCAGCGTCCGGGCAGAGAAGAAGTTCCCCGTCTGCGAGTCGGACAACCCTGACGAGCTAGTCAAGCCCATGCTGGAGTGGGCGCAAGGGGGCTTCCTGCCCAAAGGCCAAGAAGGACTCAAACCAACTCAAATGTGTGGCGTCGGTGAGCAGTTAGTTGCCTATCGTCCACCGCTTCCACGACGTGTTCTCGTGGCTTGACTGTGTGTGCGTGCGCTCATGTGTGCAGACAGCGCCACACTTAACATGCAGGTCCTGGATGTGTCGCTGCCCGAGTATCCGCCCAGCGCCAAGCAGCCCAGACTGAGCGTGTGCAAGAACAAGGTTGGGCCCGAGGAGTCGTACAGCAGAGGTGAGGTTCAGTTGGGCCCGTTCGCCATACGTATTTGCAGGTAGCAAAACATCCTATTGCGCTACGGGTGGACTAACCTTTCTTTGTCTTTTGACAAAGGCAGAGCAATTGAGAAAACAGAGTAAATGGCTTGAATGATGTTTTTAGCCATAGTTTGAAGGTTTGAAGGTGTCACTCGAAAAGAAGATGTCACGTGAGGTAAATTGCTTCTAAGAGTTCTCGCTGTAATTTGCGTTTCAACTGGTAAATTGATTGAAAAAAATGGATGTGATCATTCAGGGACTGGCTAACTAATTGACTTTTCTGTTCTATGGAGATTTGGTTTCCCGTCTGTTCCTTTTTAAGTGGCATTGCTGTCTTGTGATCTTCTCTGCACAATTATTTATAATATCCACTCACTCCACTTGTCCTTCTTCCTTCCAAATGTATGTCCAGATGCTTCCAGGTTCTATACAGATATCAGAGTCACCTCCTTGTAATCTAGTTTAACTAACGCAAGAGGCACAAATGAAATCATTGATACAGTAGACCACCGCTATTTGTGTGGGATAAGGACCAGGCCGGACCGCCAATAGTGAAAATTTGCGGATAATTTAAAAACAGAAATCTTTTTTCTTTTTTTCTTTTTTTTTGGCGAAAATCTTTTTTTCCTGCTAAAACACGATCGACATGAGGGGAACTATTTTCATATTGTCTTTGCATCTGACAAGAAAGAAGCCCAGTTGAACACAATCCCGGAGTCAATCGTACTGAACATTGCCAAAAACATGGAGGCCTTTGCTTTTCTTTACAATATAAGGACCTTTCTAATGCCTAGATCAGACTACAGGATTTTAGCCCCGATGTTGGGCCGATTGGGTATCGCGGGCGATTTCCCAGATGCGGCCCGACGTACAGTATTTTGTCGGGTACGGCAAAACCTCTCGTAGCGTGACATAATCCACGACCATCGATTTGGCCCTACGATAGCCCGATGACGCCAAAATGAAAAGTCTATGTTTGATTTTTTGGGGGGATATCTTGCATGTAGCGTGACATATCAACGACAACCCCCTCCTCCCCGACGACACACCTTGACGTCACCCAATAGGATTACGCATTGAGACCGGCGCTTCGCCTCCATCGCTCGCTGTTGTCAACATACTTGGTCGGCGTTTTCGAAATGCATTCACACGGACAAACCAATGTTTACCGAAACTTTAGAGCATGACTCGACAGAATGTTTACAAACGAACGTTAGTGCTAGCACTAGCTGACTACGTTTTGTTGCCTCCTTGTATGTGAACTAGTGTACCTCAAGCTCTCCTTGAATGGACCGCTCACGACGTCTCTCTCGAGCACCCGCTGACGACACCAGATGTTGTTTTCCTGTTTTTGTTCTTTTTTTTTTTTTACAACACAAAACTGTACATTGCCGCAATCAGTTGTTGTTGCTGTCACCATTGCCACAGTTATATCCAGTCGTGGCGCGGTACCGATGTGTATAATAATGTAATCTTTCTATGGAAGGTGATGCAAGTTACTGCTGGTAAAGAAGGAAGGGTACGGAGAAAAAGTCATTAACATTTTAAATTGGATTGGGGGGAATTATAAGATCTTATTTAAAGGCTATCACGCCCAGCCCAAGGTTTGAAGTGTGACCCCCCCCTCTCATCGTCATGGTTGTGCTTCTTCCAGAACAAATGGTCAATGAAGTCCTTGAGAATAAAAGAAGTATAGAAGGTAAACAAACACTTGTCAGCCATTCCACACTTTTCTGTATTGTCTCGCAATGTGCTCATTGAGCGCGTGTGTGTGTGTGTGTGTGTGTGTGTGTGTGTGTGTGTGCGTGTGGCAGAGTTCTGTCTCTCGTGTGGCAGGATGAGGGCAGCAACCTTCCACCCGCTCTTTGAAGGAGGCCTGTGCCAAACGTGCAAGGTAACAACAACACAACAGACAGTAGCAATTAGGCTAGCATGAGCAGCTAACGCTAAAGCTTCTTGTCAAACAGCACAGTTCTCAAATGTACCACATACTCTTACAGGATCCCAATCAAAGACCTTTGTTTACAAAAATGTGGTCAATATCAGCTGTAAGCTAGCAAGCCTAGCTTACATAGTAGTCTATGTCTTCACTCGGGGCGACAATGTCTTGTCAAATATCAAAAACAGACTAAAATGTACCACTCACAGACCACATCAAAGTCCTTTGTTTCCAAAAAAACACTGAACACTGCACTCTCGGAGCACAGTAAGAGCATCAGATTGAATTACCGAACGTACCCCTAGATATTAAGACTACATTTGGCAGCGCGCTGTAGCACCTCTGCTAAACGACGTGCCTACTTGGTGGCCATGTTGGGGAGGTTGACGCGCTCATCGAGGGCCATGTAGGGACATTGAAATCAAGTCGTAACTCGCTGATTTCGCAACCGATTTTCATGAGGTTAACTTTTTTGTCAATGCCAAAGTGTGCGCTATCAATACATTTTTAAAAAAGCAAAACCAATATTTTTTAACAGTGAAAGGATACTCCTCGTTTCTCATCATAATTGTGCGGTGTTGTACGCAACTGTACGCAGCACAATGTACCGTAATCCGTGGTCTTTTCGTTTTATTGCTCTGCACGCACACACACACTGACAACTTTGACCCTCCTAGCTTAGCGTTGTCAAGGCAAGCGGCTCAAAAGGGGCTTGTTACACCTACCTATTCATATCTGTGAATGCACTCCTATGTAGCACACACAATTGATCAAGATCCCAGTCAAAGCAGGGCAATAGCTAACTAGCTAGTCAAACTAATGTAGCAGTCTACTCCCATATAGGACGTGTACCTGGAGACGTCCTACATGTATGATGACGACGGATACCAGTCCTACTGCACCGTCTGTTGCGGCGGCCGAGAGGTTCTGCTGTGTGGCAATGCCAACTGCTGCAGGTTACACACACGCGCGCACACAAGTATACGAACACAGACACGCACATATATCCACACGTTCAGAACCATCCACACACACAAATATTATTGCACATACTTTCAGATACAGTACACACATAATGTACAGTGCTGTGAAAAAGTATTGGCCCCCTTCTCAAATTCTTATACTTTTTCATACTTTCCCCACTTTAATGTTTAACATCACCAAACAAATGTAAATATCAGACAAATATGACCCAAGTCAGCTTAAAATGCTGTTGGTAAATGTTAAAATGCTCTTTTTAAATGGAGGTTTATATATTTGTCTGATATTTACATTTGTTTGATGAGCTTAAACATTAAAGTGGGTAAACTGCAAAAATATAAGAATTTCAGAAGGGGGCCAATACTTTTTCATGGCACTGTATACTCATGCACACATACTGTATACAAATGCTCACATATACACAGACGCACAAATACAAATACAGTAAACACATGTAAGCACACACACACATACATACATACAATACATGCTTGTAAAGTGCACACAAATGCACCTGCGTACACATGCAAAGATACAGATATACAGTGGATATAAAAAGTCTACACACTCCTGTTTAAATGCCAGGTTTTTGTAATAATTATGTTTGCTAAAACACAATTGAAATCTCCCACACACATGTGGGAAAATGTGTTATGGTCCGATGGAACCAAGGTTGAACGTTTTGGCCATAATTCCAAAAGAAAAAATGTTTTGGTGCAAACACAACAGTGCTCATCACCAAGAGAGCACCACACCAACAGTGAAGCATGGTGTTGGCAGCATTATGCTTTGGGCTGTTTTTCTTCAGCTGGAACAAAAGTCTTAGTCAAGGTCGAGGGAATCGTGACCAAATAGCAGACAGTGTGAACACAAAACCTTCAGGAATCTGCAAGGAAGCAAACAAACAAAAAAAAGCACAGCTGTACTTTATTTCGAGTTCATCATAGGCACTTTCAATGTTGGCAGGTGTGTGCTGACTCCCTTTTAACGTGAGCTTGGATGCAATTGTTTAATTCTGATCAGCACAGCCGCATCCCCAAATATAAATGGGTGTGCACACTTAAAGCAAAGCAAAACAATTTTATTTATATAGCGCATTTCATACACAAACATTAAAAACATTTAAAAACAAAGGGGAAAAAACTGCTTATAAACATTTAAAACAAAGAGGAAAAAACTAAAAGTATAATTAAAATAGCCTGCAGTGCAAGAAATGTAATTTAAAAGTAGAAATGCTTTAAAAAGAATGAGAAAAAATACGTTTTTAACCTGGACTTCAAAACATTCACACTTGGGGATGACGTGACTTCTGTGGGCAACTTCTTCCATTTGTGTGCAGCATAATAGCTAAATGCTGCTTCACCATGTTTGCTTTGGATTCTGTGCTCACCTTTTGACCCGAGTCTGTCAATCTCAGAGACCTACTGGGTTTATAGTCCATTAGCATTCCTTTCATGTATTCAGAACCTAAACCATTTAGTGATTTATAGACCAGTAGCAGAACTTTAAAATCTATTCTAAAGCATACTGGGAGCCAGTGTAAAGACTTAAGAATTGGGGTGATATGCTCTGACCTCTTTGCTCTGGTCAGAACCCGAGCTGCAGCATTCTGAATGAGCTGCAGCTGTTTAATGCTCTTTTGGGGGAGTCCAGTCAGAAGACCATTACAATAGTCAAGTCAACTTGAGATAAACGCACGGATGAGCTTCTCCTGGTCTGCTTGACACATGCAAGCCTTCACTCTGGATATGTTCTTCAGATGGTAGAAGGCAGTTTTAGTAATTGATTTGATATGGCTGTTGAAAGTCAGGTCGAAATCTATCAGTACGCCAAGGTTTCGCACTTGGTCTTGGGATTTTAAAGAGTGTGACCCGAGGTATTTACTAACAGCAATCCTCTTTTCTTTATTGCCAAAAACATTTATCTCAGTTTTGTTGTGGTTTAATTGAAGAAGATTTGGGGTAATCCAGTTTTTTATCCGTTTTAGACAGTGACAGAACACCTCAATTGCACTGTAGTCATCATAATAATCTTTATTTGCCAAGTATGTCCAAAAAACACACAAGGAATTTGTCTCCGGTAGTTGGAGCCGCTCTAGTACGACAACAGACGGTCAATTGACAGAGAACACTTTGGAGACAGAAAGACATTGACAAAAACAGTCACTGAGCAATAAAGGGTTGCTAGTTATCTGGTAATGCCGGTACAAATTATTATTATGATTTTTATTTTTATTTCTTGACAATTGTGCAAAAAGATGCAGAGTCCTCTAGCACTTAGAGCAGTTCGAATGACTTATACAGCAATCGTCCGGTGCAATGACCATTGTGCAAAGGGCGTCGAGACTTCAAGGAGTGTATGCGGTTTAAAGTGACGAGGAGTGCGATCATCTGGGACAATGTTGATTGTGCAAATGTTGCAGATACTCCTCAGTCACTGTGCAAATGGGACAGATGCTATTCTGGAGACTCATCTGGAGATACTGCTCGATACGTATAACTTTGTGTCATCTGCATAGCTATTACAGTCAAATTTAAAGTTTAAAGTTTAAAGTTCTGAAGAATTTGACCCAAGGGTAGCATATACAGGCGGAACAGGAGGGGTCCAAGAACTGACCCTTGAGGGACCCCATAGATCATTGCCATTTGATGAGATTGAACACATCCAACTGTGACAAAATAACTCCATTCCTCCAGGTAGGAGGAATGGAGCAGTATATTATTATAATATTATTATTATTATTGCACTTGTTTCTTTGTACTTCCTTTCTCCAAAAAGATTTTCTTAATTAAGTTATACAGGGGCGGCACGGTGGACGACTAGTTAGCACATCTGCCTCACAGTTCTGAGGACCGGGGTTCAAATCCCGGCCCCGCCTGTGTGGAGTTTGCATGTTCTCCCCGTGCCTGCGTGGGTTTTCTCCGGGCACTCCGCTTTCTTCCCACATCCCAAAAACATGCGTGGTAGGTTGATTGAAGACTCTAAATTGCCCTTAGGTGCGAATGTGTGCGCGAATGGTTTATATATAGACTTTATATACATGTATACACACACACATACAGTATGCACCCATCTGCTCTCTGAAACACACACACATACCCTCTACAGATGTTTCTGCGTGGACTGTCTGGACATCCTGGTGGCCAGCGGGGCATCGAACAACGCGCGCCACCTGGACCCCTGGCGCTGCTACATGTGCCAGCCGCTGCTGACGTACGGCGTACTCAAGCGGCGTCACGATTGGAGCGTCAAACTGCAGGAGTTCTTTGCCAACGACAACGGACAGGAGTTTGTGAGTTGTACACTGAATTGAAGGGGGGGGGGAAGTGGCAAAAATGGTTGAAGTCTTTACCTTCTGTTTAATGGGATGATTACTGTATGTTTTCATAAAGTACAATATTATAGGCCGGCACAGTGACACGCCCATCATTCCGAAAATGTACAGGACAGTGGACCCCGGCATACTTGTGGTTTGGCAGCCGTGGATTCACCTATTCAATGTTTTTGTTTTATTTTTTCAAAAGTTTTTCCTTTTTCTTTTCTTTTTTTTTATCTTTCAAAAAAAAAAAAAAAGAAAGAATTTTCTTTTGGGGCGAAACCAACCCCAAAAAGGCCAATTGACTGTTTACCCCCTTAAGTCGAATTTTTTTGTGGTTTAACCAATGTGTCAATTATCCGGGTCCAGATTTTCGCTATTTGCGGTCCAGCCCAGTCGCTATCCCCCTAATAGCGGGGGTCCACTGTAATGGCAAAGATGACACCAATGTTCCACTTAACATCATAATGACAACAAATATGGAGCAGGATCCCATGTGAACTGGCTGACTATTTCTCCAGGAGAGCCCAAAGATTTATCCTGCAGTTCCAGCAGATCAGAGGCGAACAATACGAGTCCTCTCACTGTTTGACGGCATCGCCACTGGTAAGTGAAGGACAGGAGAGCGCTGCAAAAAAAAAAAAAAGTATCATCAGGTGTTCACATCAGTTGTGTGTTTGTTCCCGCAGGCTACCTGGTCCTGAGAGATCTGGGCTTTAAGGTGGACCATTACGTGGCGTCCGAGGTGTGCGAGGATTCCATCTCTGTCGGTGTGGTCCGACACGAAGGGAAGATTCAATATGTCCACGACGTCCGGAACATCACCAGAAAAAACGTGAGGGCCAAAATGTTGACGGTGTCATTGTTTTATCATGCCGTGCTGGAACACCGTGTTGGACTTCTTGAAAACTGTCCCTACATCATTTTGATATCCGCAGATTCAGGAATGGGGTCCGTTTGATCTGGTGATAGGAGGAAGTCCATGTAATGACCTCTCTATTGTCAACCCAGCCAGGAAAGGCCTCTTCGGTAAGACAACTAATAGGAGGTGAATATTGCGCATTCGAGCTAAAGTGACCCGCCACGACTTGCAGGGATACGGACCGAGCCCTGCCGCAAATCGTGAAAATCTGTGTATAGTTGCCTTTTTCCTAAAAGGGGTTGCAATTGCCTATAGATGCCATGAAATGGCGGAAAAGCAGAGGATCATAAAAAGGGGGTTGTACTATGTCTCCACGGGTTGAGGGGTTCAGAGTTAGAGATCACATTCCTATTCCTGGTATTCCTATTGCATTGATTAACGTATTTGCTACAGTCTGTAACAACACAGACAAGGAATAATCAGCAAAGCATTAATTCCATGCATCTAGCATGTACACAATCATGAACCCATGTCACATAGACGGATATATTCAGTTGTTAAATGAATCAACATAAACAAAGCACCTTCAGATGAAGCTCATCAATAGGATTAGCTAGCATACTAACCTAAATGACATGCTAGCACGAACTGACGTGACGGCACACCAGGACAAACAAATATGCACACGAGAACTTTACAGAAAATCAAAGTGATTAAGCTCACCTTTTGGCGTTTACATACCCAGAAAATCTGCAAATGACATATTGCGTATATAAGGGCTTCACTTCCTTCTCAGGGCATTGAATCGATGGCTGTTGGACTATTCTGGTCGTCTTAGAGGACGTTTCACCTCTCATCCGATCAGGTTCATGCAACAAGACTTAGTTAGGACGTGGCGTGAAAAAAACTCAACCATTTATGCTCCAAGTTGGAGCCACAGATGGTACCATTCTCTTGGAATGCAAAAACGACAGTCGTAAAGATGCCTCGCAGCGAGGCCAGCGTCCGTCGACAACTGTCATTAGGTGGAAACTCCCTCATTAATATTCCATTCAGTAGTAAAAAAAAAGGCTGTGTTTTTTGTTTATTTGTTGGAGGCAGAGTTAAGAATGAGCCCATCCGTGGTTTGGGACGTGCCTCCAAATGCAGCATAGAAAGGTGAGTTTTTTTTCCACACCAACTCGGGCTGATCCGTCATAACTAAGCCTTGTTGCATGAACGGAAGAATTGCTCGGATGAGAGGCCAAACGTCTTCCGAGACAACCAGAACGGTTTGGTTGCGATCGATGCAGTGACCTTGATGAATGAGAAGATTCACAGCCATAAGGGGTTCACTGGACATAAAAAGGAAATGTGGTGTCAATATCGGAATTCTCACGTATGGATATGTGTGGCTGAGTGGTGAGAGAGGATTGATTGTAAAGCACTTTAAGATGCATATCATTGTATGAAAAGTGCTCTACAAATAAAATTGGATTTGATTTGAAGAGGGCGTGTCGACGTGGCAGTGAGCTGGGTTCTCACGGCGGTTTGTCATTCCAGAAGGCACAGGGAGATTGTTCTTCGAATTTTACCGTCTGCTAAGCGAGGCCAAGCCGAAAGAAGGAGAGAACCGTCCATTCTTCTGGATGTTCGAGAACGTAGTCGCCATGGGTGTGAACGACAAGAGGGACATCTCGCGATATCTGGAGGTGAGAGCCCGGGTGGCCTCCTCATGTTCATATTTCCACCGTTGGCAATGTCTTAAAATCGGCATAATTCACTGTTTGATCACCAATTTAGCCACCTGATTTGGATATGCAAAATGTACTTTTATTTTCAATCATCTGGTCAACGCAAATAAATAGTCAACACTTTCATTAAAACAAAGTAACAAGCTTTTGTGTTGACCACTTAAGGGTCTTTGCTCATCTTTAGAGCAAAGAAAGCCAAAGACTTAATTGCGTGCAAATAGACACCACTTTTCACTAGGAAACAGACATACAGTAATACCAATCACTCTACAAATATTACCGTCTCCACCAAACAAAAAGCAGATTAACACTTATTGTCAGCAAATAGACTCTGCGTGTTCCCATGTGATGGAAGTCACGCTTGACCAGGATATAGACATCATACATACATACATACACAGTACGTTACAAACATTTGCAACACTTATTTCAGAAGGCAAAATGTTTCTCTTACTGTGAAGAGGCGGCACCTATCACTCAAAAATATACGCCAGGAATTGGATGCCACCATCACCACCAAATAGACAACACCATCAGACACATATCAATGCAAATCATGACCGCACCCACCAATAAGACAACACCCATTGTAGCAAAGAAACACCACCTGTCACCAGGTAATATATCCAACCATCACCAGAAAAATGCCACCACTGGTCACTAGCACAAAAACACCTCTCCTCTTCATACCAGCAAATAGACTGCACCTGTCACCAGGCAATAGACACCGCTATCACCAGCAAATAGACACCAACCCTTACCAACACACGACACGTCACCAAGAACTATACCCTACCGCCAGCATTTGTGTAGTTAAAGTAAGGCTCATCATTGTTTTTCACTCTTTGGTCACCTGGAGACGTTTGTTAGAATCTTAATGCGTGCGTTTGTTGCAGTGTAACCCCGTGATGATTGACGCCATTGAGGTCTCTGCAGCCCACCGGGCTCGGTACTTTTGGGGGAACTTGCCGGGTATGAACAGGTGCGTAGCAAGGTTCCAAACACACCCCCTGTGAGCCAAAGAAATATATTGTAATAATAATCACAATAACATGAGGGCGTTCCATTCCAGACCTCTGTGTGCTTCTGGGATGGACAAGCTGGAGCTGCAGGACTGTCTAGAACACGGTCGAGTTGCAAAGGTGCGTGAAGCGAGCAGATGTGGACAGTTTGAAAAAAATAGACACATAACTTCGTCGTCTTTTTCAGTTCGGGAAGGTGCGCACCATCACCACGCGCTCCAACTCCATCAAACAGGGGAAGGACCAACACTTCCCAGTCTTGATGAACGGAAAGGAGGACATCTTATGGTGCACTGAACTAGAGAGGTCAACACAGCCACACACACTATTAGATGGCAGTTGCATCAACTCTTGCCCACCTGTGGTTTGATGTTTGCATCCTAATCTTTACAGCCCTCGCACCTTCAGGCAGGCCCCATTTATGTTTCTAACCGTGACAAAAACTCTCTTGCAGGATCTTCGGCTTCCCAGTCCACTACACTGACGTGTCCAACATGGGTCGAGGTGCTCGGCAGAAACTTCTGGGCCGGTCCTGGAGCGTCCCTGTTATCAGGCATCTTTTCGCACCCCTTAAAGACTTCTTTGCCTGCGATTAGACGCCGTTCCTCACCTCGGCACACAGACCACACGTCACCAGCATCACCGTCATTATCAAATCAAGGGCAGAACCAGCAAACAGATACCAACTCTCACAAGGAAATACACATAACCCGTTACCAGGCAAGAGACCCAATTGACATCACTTGTCACGAGCACATACACATCACTTTGTACCGGCAAATAGATGTCCCTGTCTCCAGGCAATAGACACCACTCAAGACCAGCACTTAGACACCACCATCACCGGCAAATAGAGATCACCTTTCGCCAGCAAACAGCTAATACCAATCACAGCACATAGACACCACCAGGAAATAGACACGACACATCAGTCGCTAATAGATAGTGGTGTGCATATATATAGTGGACGTTACTAGACAATGTGTGGACGATAGTGGACGTTACTAGACAATGCATTGTGGTCACCCATCACCATGATTAAGACAACTTGTGACTAGGAATTAGACACCACCCTCACCAGCAGGTAAGGAAAACCTGTTGATAATAAAAAATAAAAGCAAATAAACATTACCAAGAAATAGACACTATTAATTACCAGCAAATAGGCCATACCTGTCACCAGCAAACAAATACTACCAGTAACGGCACATTGATACCAATCGACACCACGCAGCAAACAGTGCTTATCACCAGCATGTAGTCACCACCCATTACCAGCAAATTGACCCCACGTTACTAGACAATAAATGCTACTCATCACCAGCAAATAGAAAGCACGTGCCTCTCACCAGGAATTACATTTGTCACCAGCAAACACACAAAGTCATCAACAAATACCATGTCACCAAGAAATCGAGGACACACCTGTCAAACAGGCACCACCTATCACAGCAGATCGACGTTAATCACCAGCAAATAGACACTGATCATTACCCAAAAGTAGACACAACTTTAAACATGCAAATAGTATTTCGATGTCCTTTTTAGCCTGGAGGGACTAGTGTTGACATTGTTCCCTTTTCGTTGGACAGTGTGTTTTTTTTTTTTAACTTTTTATCGTTGATATTAGGATTTTTTTGTTGTTGTTGTTTTTTTTTGCATAAGAACTCTGTAGGAAGCACTGATTGTAACGGATGGTAGTGGACTCGAGGCTAGTCATCATTTCATTACCATTTTAACCGTTCCTTTTGATATATTTTTGTTCTCTTTGCTTCGATTGTCTTGACTGGAGAAGAGTTGACAGATGTACGTCTTTTATTTTTTGGAATTATTATCATGTTAAACGTCCGCGTCTCTCCCGGAAAGTTCCAGACGTTACAACAGTACTTGAAATAAGCCACTGCAAACAAAAACATGAACAAAAACATTGGGTGAATTTTGGTCTGTTATCTCGCCTTTTCGAGCAGTCCTGACTGTTAGGGAAGTAATTATCTTGAAGCGAATATCCGTTTACTGTAACATGCGGTATTTTGTGCCGAGCACTGACAACTTTAATGTTGTCCGTGCTTAAACTTATATTACTTGTAGTGCTACTGTCGTATTTCCAAATATCATAACCGAAAGATATATATATATATTTTTTTGTGGCTTTCACCAAAACCAAACGTACCTTACCTCAAATAAAAGCTCGTATTTCTATTATGCTTAGTCACTGGAACGTGTGGCTCGTTGTTTTCACAATGAAAACACACAATTGTTCTTTTAAATGTGTGTTTGTGTTGTTTTCTCATGCCTTTAAGGGACCAAAAGAACTGTTTACATGTTTCACTCATAAAAATGTTCCTTTTGTACGTTTTTCCTTGCTCGTTTGGAATGTGTTCCTTAAATACAAACACCACTTTTAGGCCATATTAATCCGTAGCGGCATCATCGTAGCTTGTCGATGTTCTAATTGTTAAACACAAGTTCGAAACAAGTTCTTCCCATATTTTTGTACTTTTTTATATATATATATGTATAATTCATTACAACTGTTAGTGGAAAAGCGCTGTTTGTGTATTTTGGTTTTTTTTTCTTCAGTCGAATTTGTACTCAATAAAAGGCAGCTCGAGCTGATTCAAAATAGCCTCTTGTCCTGTGCTCATCAACACAAATCCTGCTCTCTGTGCCACTTATCCTCCTTAAAATCACAGGTGGGACGGGGACTTGCAGATATGAATATGTAGATACGATGGCCGTTTAGAGCCGCGTGCCTACGGCGATGCTAAGCTAGGAGGGTCAATGTCGTCAGCACATCCCATGTGTGAGGATGGCGAGTAAACCAAAAAACCAAGGATGCCGGCACATTGTGCCGCATACGGTTGCACTATCACAACAATGGAACTGGTAAAAAATATTTTTGGGGCGTAGTTCCACCCTTACAGTTGCTAGTGCCGTTATAGCAATATTAATTTGATCATTAACTGTTTACATTGAACATGCTAAATAAATACAGATGAATACTGTAAGTATAACTCATTTGGAATTGCCTGGATTTCTGGATAAATTGGGAATAAAATGTGATCCGATCTTAATGTGCTCTTCTAACTCACAACAGTATTATATTTTTTTAAATTATTATGATTAGACACACCATGGAAAGATTCAAAGTGCAAGGTGGAAAAGCAATGTGAACTCTATGGAATCAAGAGTCCAAACTGCAATTACATCTATGTGATGGGATTTGAGGTTTTGGTTAAGGTTTCCTGTCCGATAAAAAAACATGACAGTAGTGTTGTTGGTTGAACAGAAAACCTAGCACAAGACCTACATATAAAAAAACATTTGACTTGCAAGAAGCCGAACAGGGCTACAAAATATCTCTAAAAAGCCTTGAAGTTCATCAGTTCATGGCGAGACAGATACAGTGGGAGGAAAAAGTGTGTGAACCCTTGGAAATGTCTTCCATTTGTGAATAGGTGAGTCACAAAATGCCATCTGGTCATCGAAATCACAAGAAAAAACAAACTAATACCACACAAATAACTGTACTTTCCTATTTTTATAGAGCATAACAAACATTCACGGCAAAGGGAGGAAATGTAAGTGAAGCCTTTGATTTAATAACTGGTTGACCCTTGACCCTTTGGCAGCAATGATGTAGTTGCAGATCACTTACGCTCTTGAGCAAACTCCAAACGTGCAGCAAAGGCTTCCTCCTTCGTGTTCTCCCATGAAGCCCATTGTGGTTTCATGTTTGACGCATGGTACATTTGTCAACAGAGATGTTGGCACGTGCCAGTGATTTCAGCAAGTCTTCAGATGACACCCGAGGGTGTTTTTTCCCCCTTATGGAGCAGCCTGTGCTGTGCTTTTGCAATCATCTTTACAAGACAGCCACTCCTCGGAAAAAGAAGCAATCGTGCTGAACTTTCTCCATTTATAGACAATTTGTCTAACCGTGAACTGATAAACACCAAGACTTTTAGAGATGCTTTTGTAACCTTTACCAGCTTTGTACGAGTCAATAATTCTTAATTGTAAGGTCTTCTGTTACACACCAGGCAATTCTTTCTGACAGGAAACAATTCTAACATGGTGTGTTTTCTAGTGGCCAGAGCAGTTTTAAGCCTCACCACATTGAGTGGACTCCAGGTCGACCCACACCTGACTCTGATATATCAGACCACATTTTATGACCATTCCATACAGACATTTAAGACATTCCAAATGGTTCACATCAGCAGGAGCACAGAAGCAGCATGCTCAGTGAGGTGAAAAAGAATTCTAGCGTGTCGGGCGTTGTCGGGGCCTTCACGCCCCTGGTAGGGTCACCCGTAGCAAACAGGTCCGAGGTGAGGGACCAGACTCTAGGTCGCAGTTCGATGATGGACTTTGTGGTTGTGCCATCTGACTTGCGGCCGGATGTTTTGGACACTCGGGTGAAGAGAGGGGCGGATCTGTCAACTGATCACCACCTGGTGGGGGTAGATGCCGGTCCGACCTGGCAGGCCCAAACGTATTTTGAGGGTCTGCTGGGAACGTCTGGCAGAATCCCCTGTCAGAAGGAGTTTCAACTCCGACCTGCGACAGAACTTTGCTCAGAACTCGGACACGGGAGGAGTTTGGTCAGGCCATGGAGAAAGACTTCGAGACGGCTTCGAGGAAATTCTGGTCCGCCATCCGGCGTCCCAGGAGGGGGAAGCAGTGCACCGTCAACACTGTGTATAGTGGGGATGGGGCGCCGCTGACTTCGACTCGGGACGTTGTGAGTCGGTGGAGAGAATACTTCGAAGACCTCCTCAATTCCACCGTCACGCCTTCCCATGAGGAAGCAGGCTGTGTGTTGGAAAATGTATGTTTTATATATACCAAATATTACTTCTATTCGTTTTAGACAACCTTCACAGGCTTTATTGTTATGGTCATACTGTGCGTACTAAATGTTCCCAGCTATGTGGTGACGACTAGCTGCTATTCGGTAAAGATAAGTTGAGTGCAGCTGGACAAAGATAGTTGTTGTTGTTGTTTTTTCTCTGTCTCTCTCACTTCGATATAACAAAGTTTTTTTTGGTCTGGGCTTCAGTAAGGGGTGACAACTCGTAAGACTTGTACCTTTTCTTCTCTTTGCAAAGACTTTTGTTTCTTTCTTTTTTGTAATAGAAACCCACAAAGACAAGATTGCTTCTTTACTTACTCTGTCAGAAAAAAGATTTACCAAAACAGTTAGTGTCAGAAGTGGGATTAGGATTGATCGCCGATCCACAGCGACCCCGGGAGCGATTGATCATCCAGGACCATCGCACGAGTCCTGCCTCCAAACAAAGAATTACGGTAAAGAAACTTTTAATTCATTGAAAACCAGAGCATTTCATAGGGTGTACTGTATTTGAAACAATCTTGCCTTTGTAATAAGTGGTATTAGTAATTGCTCTCCCCACATTCCATTGGTAGAGTCTAGTTAAGGTCTAGGTTAAAGAGTCGAGTTAAAGTCCAGGTTAAAGAGTCTAGTTAAGGTCTAGGTTAAAGTGTCGAGTTAAAATCGAGGTTAAAGAGTCTAGTTAAAGTCCAGGTTAAAGAGTCTAGTTAAGGTCTAGGTTAAAGAGTCTAGTTAAAGTCCAGGTTAGAGTCTAGTTAAGGTCTAGTTAAAGTCTTGTTAAAGTCCAGGTTAGAGTCCAGTTAAGGTCTAGTTTAGAGTCTAGTTAAGGTCTAGGTTAAAGAGTCTAGTTAAAGTCCAGGTTAAAGAGTCTAGTTAAAGTCCAGGTTAAAGAGTCTAGTTAAGGTCTAGTTTAGAGTCTAGTTAAGGTCTAGGTTAAAGAGTCTAGTTAAAGTCCAGGTTAGAGTCTAGTTAAGGTCTAGTTAAAGTCTAGTTAAAGTCCAGGTTAGAGTCTAGTTAAGGTCTAATTTAGAGTCTAGTTAAAGTCTAGTTAAGGTCTACGTTAAAGAGTCTAGTTAAAGTCCAGGTTAAAGAGTCTAGTTAAGGTCTAGTTTAGAGTCTAGTTAAAGTCTAGTTAACGTCTAGGTTAAATAGTCTAGTTAAGGTCTAGGTTAAAGAGTCTAGTTAAAGTCCAGGTTAGAGTCTAGTTAAGGTCTAGTTAAAGTCTAGTTAAAGTCCAGGTTAGAGTCTAGTTAAGGTCTAATTTAGAGTCTAGTTAAAGTCTAGTTAAGGTCTAGGTTAAAGAGTCTAGTTAAGGTCTAGGTTAAAGAGTCTAGTTAAAGTCCAGGTTAGAGTCTAGTTAAGGTCTAGTTAAAGTCTAGTTAAAGTCCAGGTTAGAGTCTAGTTAAGGTCTAGTTAAAGTCTAGTTAAAGTCCAGGTTAGAGTCTAGTTAATGTCTAATTTAGAGTCTAGTTAAAGTCTAGTTAACGTCTAGGTTAAATAGTTTTGTTAAAGTCCAGGTAAAAGAGTCTAGTTAAGGTCTAGGTTAAAGAGTCGAGTTAAAATCGAGGTTAAAGGGTCTAGTTAAGTTCTAGGTTAGTCTCCCGGTTTAAGTTCAGGGGTAAGGGGTTAGATCCCCAACAATTTCGAAGACATTCGAATATTGTAAAATAAAGAAGCGCTTCTAACGAGTATTGGAAAATGGAAAGTGGGAAAAGCAAAACAAACAAAAAAAAAAAAAAAAAAAAAGAGTACGGCAGAATTACCAGTGCACACGTCACCTATTATGTTTCGTATGAGAGAAGAATATGGAGAGGAATCGGTAGAATGCGTGGAGATGCTGATAAATGAATGTGGTTTCTCAAGAACAGGGAGCCTGTGTACAACAACTAAAAAAATAAAAATAAAAAAGACAGTTGGTTGAAAAGAATTAGTCAAGGATTTGGAACTTTTAGATAAAACTGTCAAATGTCTGGAAATGTGGTTGACTGTTAGCTTTAGATGCGAACAGGGACAGAAGCTTTCTGGCAAAACTATGTGTAGGGCAAGTTACTGATAACTGTGTATCGCTCGGGGTCTGATCCGTCCCAGTTGGCCAAGGGGAGAATGTCTGGTTGTGGTCGCGAGCTGGGTTCCACAATGGCCTCCACAAAGTGCCGTTGTTTGTTCTTTTGTTTTTTGTTGTTGTTGTCGTGACAACAAAAGACGAGGGATAACAAAGATCAATTGAAAATTGAAGTACTTGAAATGCGGAATCATTACTTGTAATTGTCTGAGAATCTATTCCCCGTGTCGATGTTTGGTCTGGGACCTAAGGTGATAGAGGAATCACTCGGAATGTAGGACGATTTATATTTTTTCAAGGTTGAGAGAAACTATTCACTAGTGGCTATTTGGTCTGGGGAAAATAAGAAAAAAATTTTTTTTTAAAAGGATTGGGAATTAGCCAGCACGGTGGATGGATGGATGGATGGATGGATGGTAGTGGTGAAGAAGTTAGTTGGGCCATAACCTCAACCTGATTGAGACCCCACGGCATGATTTCAAGCAAGCGATTCACAGCAGACATCCCAAGAATATAGCTGAACTGCAACAGTTTTGGAAAGAGGTATGGTCCAAAAAACGGTCCCTCCTGACCGTTGCGGAGGTCTGATCCGCAACTATAAGAAACATTTGATTGAGGTTATTACTCCAAGGAAGGCTCAATGAACCACTTGTGAAATCCAAAGATTCACATGCTTGTCTGTGAATGTCTACATCAGGGGTGTAAAACTCTTTTTTTGTCTCGGGCCGCATTGTAGTTATCATTTCCCTCAGAGGACCGTTAGAACAGTCAAACCATATCAATGTTTAATCATCACCAAAACATTATTACCATTACACAACAAATTCAGGGATAACTAGTTTTGAAATCAGAAGACAAGGATCATAGTTTGTTCAAGTATTGTTTAAGTTACTGCAGAAGAAGGGTTTGGTAACAGAAAAATGCAATATCTCAACATTATTGTTTATTATTATAACAATTTGGAATTTGGGTACAGATTTGAGCAAAAATCACGGAAGTTGACGAGCATGATTTGCTTTCGCGGGCCACATAAAATGAGGTGGTGGGCCACATCTGGCCCCCCGGGCCCTGAGTTTGACACCTATGGTTTACATGTTGTGTCCTAGAAAAATATAGTAACATAGACAATTTTGTGTGTGTGTGTGTGTGTGTGGTTGGTGATTGGACTCAACAGACTGCGTTTTCCCACTGTTGTGACTTTGATGACAATCAGATGAGATTTGAGGGCCAGAAAACCAGGTGCTTCCAAAGGGTTGCTGTAGTTCTTCTTGCAACTTTATGTTGTGGCTGAGCAGGATTGCGCGTGACTTATAACCTGCACTTTTGACGACTAAAATGTAAAAGGCATGCAACTTGCTTGGCTTTCGCCACAGTTACTTGCTTGAAACTTGAAGGTTAAGATTCGAGACTTACTTATCTTGCACATGTGTGGACCAACTGGAATCAGCTTTTTTCCATGTTATGTTTAAATGTTATGTTCAGTCATACAAATATAATTGTGTGAGATTATAAACTTGTCTCTATATTCTTGTGATTTAGATAAAGACAGATCCATGCAATTGCAAAGGTTCTCATACTTTTCCTTGCAACTACGGAGCATGTAAACATGCAGTTAGCAACAATGCAGTTAGCAAAAACATGCCGTTAGCAACAATGCTACGCTAGCCGCTGCTAGCGTAGCATTGTTATCGCGAGCTTATTTTGCTGAGGTACGTCGTCTTTTGGACAGCTTCCCTAAATAGTTACGTTCGAATAGTTACGTTATTTATGACATTTTATAACGAAACAATAAGTTACTTTTCCGTAGAAATTCTGGAAATGGCGCAAAAAGGGGTGAATAGGGTTACTGCGGGCCGAGGGGTGGTCTCGTTGTTTGAGGGGAGGGGGGCCCCCGGGGGCCCTCATCTTTGTCCTGGTTTAAATGTCCAGAGACCACACGAAGGGAAGCGGCCATGGTGAGTTCACTCACATTTATTTTCTTAATATTGCTTCAAACTTGATCATGTAGCCACCCCCATTTCATGTAGTGCACTACAAAACAACGGTTAAGCTAAATAAACCACAATATTGGCACGTTCTTAATTGCTTTTGTGTTGCGTAACTGTGTAACTTTATCCCAAAGGTAAATTTCACGAGGATGGGCGTGACTCTATTTTAATGAATGGCTCGCGATATTTTTACGCCATTAATGTAGCGTGTTTACTTGATATTCTACAATTTACTCGTATTGTTGATCAAATCATTTGGAACGTTTGTTTACATCCGATTTCAGGAGCGAAAGTGCCACGTTTCGGTGTTAAGCGTCACGTGTGCTGGTTCTCCACTTCATCTGTCAGAATTTAGAATTTCTTAAATTTGTTTCCCGGCATTGATTAGATCGACACTGTATTGTTTTCACTCGTGTTCTTTTCGCCATGTTGTGCTTCGGCGTGGACCAATATCTGCGGTCAGCTGACCTGGGTTCAGATAGAGTACTTTCACACCGAATGAAAACCCGAACGTAACCTGACCCCGAATCAGTTTACAGAAGAAGCGTGAATCTTATTGATTCTATTGGTTACAATGCTGCCCGCGCTAATATGATTGGTCAAGAGACTCTCACTTCCGGTAACAGCTTTCTCTAGTTCCGAGAAAACAATATGCAGTGCTGACTTGTGCTTTCTTGTATTGAAAGTTATGAATGATCTAAGGATAACGTTTTCTTAACTTATGTTACACACATGTATTCATTCTTGTTAAGTGCTTATTTTGTAACGAACGTTGAAATGCCCGGATGGTGTCTTCGCGCCTTGCTATCTATCCCATGATGCATTGCGGTTTGACTACGACCAAGCATATGTTACGTGTAGGTATATACGGCACGCCCCTTTTGAGGTCCGTGCCGACGACGACGTTAAACTAGTCAAAGTCGTCAGCGCATTCTACGTTTGCGGACTGCAAGAAAACCAAAAGAAAAAGGATGCCGGCACATTGTGCTGCGTACGGTTGCGTCCAACGCCGTACAAATACAACAAGGGTACTGAGAGAGTAACCGATCACATGTAAACGTATTCTTTTGGGTGTCTTTCCCCCCCCCCCAATTGTTGTATATTGATAACATACACTTTGGTGTTGACAAAAAAGTAAAACACATAAAGTCGGTTGAAAATTGACCAAGTTACGACTTAATTTCAATGTCCATGCATTGTCTTCAATGGGAACGTCGACCTCCCCAGCATGGCCGCCACGGAGGCACGTTCGTTAGCTGGGCTACTACAGCGCACTGGCGTAACTCGTGTTTACTTATATATATATATATAAGCGGAGCTGGCTGTGGTTAGCTTCTGTACGAAAAAAAGACTCTCTTTTTGATTGTCTTTGTGCTAGCTTGTCGTTATGTCATTAGTATTTTGTAAAAAAAGAGAAAAAAAATGAATATTTTTGAAAATATGCAAAATAGGTTTAATTCCTCTACAGAAAACTTGCGAATGGTGAATAAGAAACCGGTGAATGTTGACAGTATGTGTGTGTGTATGTGTACAAGATAAATAAATACGCAAATAAATATATGTACAGCGACTGAAATAAGTATTTAACATGTCACCATTTTTCTCACTAAATATACTACTTCCAAAGGTGTCACTGACCTGAAAATTTCACCAGATGTTGAGAACAACCCAAGTAATCCATCGATACAAAGAAAGTTGAACAAATAAACTCAGAAATTAAATTGTGTGTAATAATGTGAAATGACACGGAAAAAGTATTGAACACATGAAGGAAGGGAAGTGAAAAAAGGCATGGAAAGCCAAGACAGCACCTAAAATCGATCAATAATCAAACAGCAATCCAGCTCCTTGTCAGTGCAAATGAATATCAGCTGGTTGAGTCCTAACTGAAGGCCTACAAAAAGGTCTCATTGCCAAGGTGTGAGTCAAGACACATCTCATGATGGGGAAAAGCAAAGAGCTGTCTCAAGACCATCGCAAACTAATTGTTGCAAAGCATAACGATGGCATTAGTTACAGGCGCACATCTATGAGTCTGAATATTCCAGTGAGCACGGTTGGGGCCATAATAGGCAAGTGGAGAGCCAATCGTACCACCATAAGTTTGCCTCAATCAGAGGTGCTCCTCGTAAGATTTCTGACAGAGGAGTGCAAAGAATAACCAGAAGAGTTGTCCAAGAGCTGAGAACCACCTGGAGAGCTTCAAAAAGACCTGGAATTTGCAGATATTGTTGTCACACTCAACCACGCAAGACCCCATTGCTGGAAAAAAAAAAAAAGAGATTCAAAGCTCGTTTAAAGTTTGCTGAACAACATTTGGACAAGCCAGGTAAATATTGGGAGAATACAGTCTGGTCGGATGAGAGCAGAATTGAATTGTTTGGATGCCATAATGCACACCACGTTGGGAGGAGAAATGGCAATGCCCATCACCCTAAAAACACCATAGCAACAGTCATGTTCTGAGGTGGGAACATGATGGTGTGGGACTGATTTTGAGCAAATAGTACTGGTAAACTTCACATTATTGAAGGAAGGATGAATGGGCAAATGTACATTCTTGACAAAAATCTGCTGCCGTCTACGACGATGATGACAATAAAACGAGGGTGGACATTTCCGCAGGATAATGAGTCAAAACATACTGCCAAGGAAACTCTCAATTGGTTTAAAAAAAAAAAATGAAAATAAAATTAAGCTGCTAGAATGGCCCAGCCAATCACCTGACTTGAGTCCAATGGAAAATCTATGGAAAGAACTGAAACTCAAGGTCCATAAAAGAAGCCCACGGAACCTTCAAGATTTGAAGAGTGCTTGTGTGGAGGAATGTGCCAAAATCCCACCAGAGCAATGCATGCGACTAGTTTCTCCATACAGGAGGCGTCTTGAAGCTGTCATTGCAAACAAAGGCTTTTGTACAAAGTATTCAATAAATACCACTCGGTGTCTTCAATACTGTTTCCCTGTGTCATTTCACATTACACACAACTTAATTTCAGATTTTATTTGTTTTCACAGATGTGTAAGTTCCCCATGCCATTGGCACTAACACAGCCCCATACCATCACAGATGCTGGCTTTTGAAGTTTGCGTCCATCACAGTCCGGATGGTTCCTTTCCTCTTTGGCCCGGAGGACACGACGTCCACCATTTCCAAAAACAATTTGAAATGTGGACTCGTCGGAGCACAGAACACTTTTCCATTTTGGATCAGTCCATCTTAGATGAGCCCGGGCCCAGAGAAGCCGGCGGCGTTTCTGGGTGTTGTTGATAAATGGCTTTTGCTTTGCATAGTTGCACTTACGGCTGTATCGCCGAACTGTATTTACTGACATTGGTTTTCTGAGGTGTTCCTGAGCCCATGTGGCGATATCCTTTACACATTGATGTCGGTTTTTGATGCAGTGCCGCCTGAGGGATCGAAGGTCACGGGCATTCAATGTTGGTTTTCGGCCTTGCCGCTTCCATGCGGTGATTTCTCCAGATTCTCTGAACCTTTGGATGATATGATGGACCGTAGATGATGAAATCCCTAAATTCCTTGCAATTGTACGTTGAGGAACATTGTCCTTAAACTGTTCGACTATTTTCTCCCGCACTTGTTCACAAAGAGGTGAACCTCGTCCCATCTTTGCTTGTGAATGACTGAGCAATTGAGGGAAGCTCCTTTTCTACCCAATCATGGCACCCACCTGTTCCCAATGACCCTGTTCGCCTGTGGGATGTTCCAAACACGTGTTTGATGAGCATTCCTCGACTTTCTCAGTCTTTTTTGCCACCAGCTTTTTTGCAACGTGTTGCAGCCATAAAATTCCAAGTTCATGATTATTTGCTAAGAGCAATCAAGTTGATCAGTTTGAACATTAAATATCTTGTCTTTGTGGTGTATTCAATTAAATGTAGGTTGAACATGATTTGCAAATCATTGTATTCTGTTTTTATTTATGTTTAACACAACGTCCCAACTTCATTGGAATTGGGGTTGTATAATCGGTATGTGCCTTAGCTCAATGAAGGTTGAGAAATGCTGCTAAAGACGTTTGAAATGAAAACATGGCGGCGGGGGCCTGCTTATCACTGTTTTCAATTGTTTTCCTGTTGCAGGTTTTAATAAACGCCTGGACTCTGTCAGGCAGTCAAGAAGAAGAAACATCCAAAACGTCGCCTCCAACACACAAACTGCCGGTCAAGACCAACCAAAATGAGCATGAAGACGCTATTTGGGATTCAGACTCTTCAGGTTACACCGACCGTTCATCTGGTGGGATTTTTAAAAATGTATTCATGAAGCTATTCCGAGGAGTTAGAGGACCCCACTGGAACGCAAACAAATAATTATGCTACGAGGCAAAAGTAATAGTTTTGGGAAAATAAAGTACATTTTTTTGGGAAATGAGTTGTAATCTTAAGAATATAGATTTTCTTTCAGAAAAAGTGTCTAATGTCACAGTATTAAACCTTTTTTCGATTGAAAAATACATCTTAATTTAACGTCGAAATTTTTTTTATTTAATGTTTTTCTTTTTTTTCCGTCGTAATATTGTGCTTCCCCCCCATACTATTTATTATTGTTCCAGTGTGGCACTAATACTCCATAGTATTATTCAAACTAACAATGTCTGTTTTTTATTTTACATTTTTTTTTTATTTGATTTTTTTGTCAGATGTGATTGACATCACAGAAGAGGTGATAAAGTTTCGGATTGGGGAATGTTTCCAATCAGAAAGTAAGACCAAGTATACCTAATAGTTGTTATTGTTTCACTCTCATGCAAATGAGCCACTGCTCATCCGATCCTTGCGGGCTACTTGCAAGTATGACTTTTGTAACCATGACGACCAGGGGGGGGCGGGGGGGGCGGAGCTAGAGGTTTTGTTAAGAGACAGGTGTCTTCAACTTGCAGAATCCCAGCAAAAGCAAGCATCTGCAAATATTTCACTGGGGGAAGCAGCATATTATATATATTATCTACAATTTATTTTGTATTTATTCAAATTTTGGGGTCTTGTCTGTGGTGTGTCAACTGTATGACTTTTTAGTTTTATGAGTAGCATCATCTAGAGGTCAAGAGTGGCACTGCAGCTCATTTGTCTTTGCTTGCAGGCGTTCCAGCTGCAAATGACTCTCTGGCGGAGTTTGTATACGTGCTAGGCAGTGAAGATGAGAAAGCAGACGACGAGCACGACTTCAACATATCCGCCGACGCTGTGGCCTGTGGGAACGGTACAAGCATGCTTTGAGGTCTTGTCTGAACTTACAGAGCCCACAGGCTCGAGCTTAACGCTGAAATTTTGACCAAAACAGACCATGCGGGATATTAACGATGATAACGCTAATTTTCATATTAACTTTGGATGCGAGACAATGTTCATGTGAAACATACACCTGGACTGGTGGCACAGATAGACAAGCAAGAATTCACGCTCACCTTCACACTTTAGGACAAATTTGCGTATTCCACAAAGGTTGAATCAAGGCAACTGGACTGTTCTTGTTTGTTGACGTTTAATCCAAAAGGCTTTTCAGTTCTAAATTTCCGGTGGGGAGTCCCTCTATTTAGGCCTCAGCGGGTGTACAATAGACCCTTGCATACTTGAGGCTCGGCACGCACCTGCGGATTCACCTATTCGCAGATTTAAAAAAAAATAAAATAATTATAAAAATAAAATTTAAAGTGAGATGTTAAGTTTTTTTGTCTTTTTGTTCTTAATTTTGGTGGAAGCAACCCCAAAAATACTCGGTGGTTTATTCCCGCGTATACTTGAATTTATGGGTTTCCGTTTTTTTTCTCTCAGGAAAAAACGTTTCGCGGTCCGGCGCGGTCCCTATTTGCCCGCCAGTAGCGGGGCTCCGCTGCACCGTGTTCCCTGGGGGTGGTCAGCAACAGGGTGTTGTCGTTGTTGCCAAATGTGGTTAGTGAAACGACTGTCCTGCATACCAGTCAGTCGGTCACTCATCTTGTGGCAAAACGGTTTGTTGGGGGAACTTTTCCCGTTGAATGAGGCGACGCTTGGGGGGAGAGGGGTCAGGACGTTGTTGAAGGCGGACGATAGGTGATGCCTGGACTCTCCTCCTCTGTTTAGAGATGGCTTTTCTAGAAAACACCCACTTGGGCATAAATAGAGGGACTACACAGCAAAAAATTCGAACTGAAGAAACCTTTTGGTGAAATGTCTCAACGAAGAAGAGCTGTCCAGTTGCCTTGATTGAGCATTTTCGGATTACCAGAACCTGCATGACTGAGAATCTACAAAGACCTTCGAACAGGGGTGTCAAGCTGTAGTCTAGGTGTTTGATGTCAGAGGGGCCAGACCACTAAAATCACCCATTCATCCATCCATTCTTCTACCGCTTATCCGAGGTCGGGTCGCGGGGGCAGTAGCTTCAGCAGGGATGCCCAGACTTCCCTCTCCCCAGCCACTTCATCCAGCTCTTCCGGGGGGGGGATCCCGAGGCGTTCCCAGGCCAGCCAAAAGACGTAGTCTGTCCAGCGTGTCCTGGGTCGTCCCCGGTGGGACTTGCCCGGAACACCTCACCGGGGAGGCGTCCGGGAGGCATCCGAGTCAGATGCCCCAGCCACCTCATCTGGCTCATCTCGATCTGGAGGAGCAGCGACTGTACTCTGAGATCCTCCCGGATGACTGAGCCTCTCACCCTATCTCTAAGGGAGAGCCCGGACGCCCTGCGGAGGAAACTCATTTCGGCCGCTTGTATCCCCCGATCTTGTTCTTTGGGTCACGACCCACAGCTCGTCACCATGGGTGAGAGTAGGAACGTAGATCGACCGGCAAATCGAGAGCTTCGCCTTTTGGCTTTGCTGCTGCTTTACCACAACGGACCGATACAAAGTCCGCATCACTGCAGACGCTGCACCGATCCGCCTATCGATCTCCTGTTCCATTCTTCCCTCACTCGTGAACAAGACCCCAAGATACTTGAACTCCTCCACTTGGGGCAGGATCTCATTCCCGACCCGGAGAGGGCACGCCACCCTTTTCCGACTGAGGACCATGGTCTCAAATTTGGAGGTGCCGATTCTCATTCCAGCCGCTTCACACTCTACTGCGAACCGCTCCAGTGAGAGTTGGAGATCACGGCTTGATGAAGCCAACAGAACCACATCATCTGCAAAAAGCAGAGATGCAATACAGAGGCCACCAAACCGGACCCCCTCTACGCCTCGGCTGCGCCTTGAAATTCTGTCCATAAAAGTTATAAACAGAATCGGTGACAAAGGGCAGCCTTGGCGGAGTCCAACCCTCGCCGGAAACGAGTCCTACTTACTGCCGGATATGCGGACCAAACTCTGACTCCGGTCGTACGGGGACCGAACAGCCCGTATCAGGGGGTTCGGTAACCCATACTCCCGAAGCACCCTCAGCAGGACTCCCCGAGGGACACGGTCGAACGCCTTCTCCAAGTCCACAAAACACATGTAGACTGGTTGGGCGAACTCCCATGCACCCTCGAGGACCCCGCCGAGGGTGTAGAGGTGGTCCACTGTTCCACGGCCAGGACGAAAACCACACTGCTCCTCCTGAATCTGAGATTCGACTTCCCGACGGACCCTCTTCTCCAGCACCCCTGAATAGACCTTACCAGGGTGGCTGAGGAGTGTGATCGCCCTGTCGTTGGAACACACCCTCCGGTCCCCCTTCTTAAAAAGGGGCACCGCCACCCCAGTCTTCCAATCCAGAGCCGTTGTCCCCGATGTCCACACAATGTTGCAGAGGCGTGCCAACCAGGTCAGCCCGCAACATCCAGAGCCTTTAGGAACTCCGGGTGAATCTCATCCACCCCCGGGGGCTTGACACCGAGGAGCTTTTTAACCACCTCGGTGACCTCAACCCCAGATATAGGAGTCCAGGTCTCACTGTCATTGCCCACGTGAGCATTGAAGTCCCCGAGCAGAACGATGGAGTCCCCAAGGTTGTTACGACTGTGATTCATCATATTATTACACTGGGTTACAATTTGATTTGTTTTGTAATGAGTCCGTTTTTTTTCCAGCTGATTGAGGAAAATTTTGCATCGCTGATTCTAAAAACGACATCACTTTCTCTTGATCAGATCAGATTTTTATGTCAAGCTGTTCACTTTATTCATCAAATATTACAAACTTTGCTTGCTGTAAATTGAATTGTAGACATTGATAAAAGCAAGTACCTGTAAATTTAATGTTATGTCATCATTGTCCAAAATTCAGGGCATGAACCTCCGTTTATTTGAACCTCTTAAGCGAAAACATCTGTCCATATAAATAGAAACACGGCCGTAGTTGAAAAGGTTGACCTGAATGAGCAAAACCAGTGTGATATTTGGATTCAAAACATCAAAGTGAACCTAAATCTGCAAAAAAATAAATCTTAGACAATACATTTGTTGTTGACGTGTGTGGGTGGGTGGGTGGTTAACTAGTTTTTAGATCAGAGGTCGTGGATAATAATTTGTACAACTATTGTTCAAGAACTGTAAAAAGGTTTTTGGTAACAAAAAATGCTTGAAATATCGCAACATTATTATTTATTACATATGACAATTTGAAATGTTGGTACATGTTACAGCTGGAATCATGGAAGTTGACGCACATGATTTGCTTTCACGGGCCACAAAATCATGTGGCGGACCAGATCTGGCCCTGGGCCTTGAGTTTGACACCAGTGGTGTGAGTTTAGGTCTTTGGAACTGAAGAATATAGCATTGGTCTTTCAATCAGTTTATGAAGAACTAGGAATTATTACGACTCCATTTTCTCCATGAGCATAATGATTCTCAAAATGCTCCCTGGTCCCCACCACCACAGTGTCTAATGCATTATTATTGTTTTTTTAATTCATCCTGCGGGCAAGATTGTACCCCCTCGTGGGTCGGTTTTGGCCTGCAAGCTATATGTTTGTCACCCTTGCGTTAGTGTATTCAGTTAAGCTGAGAAACATGTTTTTTGGAATGTGAGAGGAAAAACCCACACAAGTTTGGGGAGAACACGCAAACTCCACACAGGAAGGCCAAAGTTTGAACGTGGAACCTCAGAACTGCGAGGCAGACGTGATCACCGCTCGTTCTCTGGGCTTCCCACAATTGAAAAGTCACATGTACGTGAACTAAGCACGGTTTAGTCAGCTCTAATAGGTGCTGTCATGTTGCTACTCCTGAAGGTGAGACAGAATCCAACAACGAAGAAACAAAGGAGGAAGCCACCTCCATAGATGCGTTCCAGGCCCCGCAGAGCGAGCGGAAACGCAAGAGATGCATGAAACGCGGCCGCAGGAAAGAATCCACCACCGAAGCGGCAGATTTGCAGGAGGAAGAGAGAGATGATTTTGAGAAAGACAAAGGCGGACGTAGGAGGTCGAAGGGAGGGAACGTTCCGTGCGGCGGCGTATTGGATGGCAACGACTTGCCCGACCACGTGCACAAGAGGAGGACGGTGACCAGAATGTACAAAAAGGTCACGCCGACCAACAGCGCCACCTACACTCAGCCCGACCAGACGCGCCGGGGTAAGTTCTTTTTTTCGTTCACACAACAAATCATCCAGCCATCCATTTTCCGTACCGCTTATCCCAGCTATAGGCGAGACGTGCGGTACACCCTGACTGAACTGGTCGCCAGCCACATATATACAACCAACCATTCGCACTCACATGCACACCTACGCTACGATAATAAAATTGTATGTATTTTTCCAAATTTGTATTTAAAAACTGTGACTTTTGTGAATTTTGTATTGCGCAATATATAATATAATATGAATAATAAACAGTTGGAGGTTACCCAGTGGAATAGTTTGTTTTTTGAAATAAAGTAAACCATTTATTTTTGTTGTTTGCTCCTTTTTAATTTAAAAAATACATATTTTGACAAAAACATAATACTTAAATTACTTCTATCATGACCAGACTGTATTTTTATTTTAAAAAACTACAATGCTTTGAATCGTTTTAATATAACAAGTTTAGTAAACGTTAATTAGATTTTACATTTCAACGATTTATTAAATAGACAAATTACATTACAATTAGACAATTGGATGGTGCTCAGTGGGATAGTTTCATAAAAAAAAAAATGTTTGCTTAAAAAATATTCATTTTTAAAAATGACAGTACTTATGAAATTACCCCCCACTTCTAATGCATTTTTTAACTTGAGTGATTGAGTCTCTTTTGTCATCTGATTTACTTGTCGCTAATAACCTTTGCATGTGTGTTCGTGTATGTGCAGAGGAGACCATTGCGAGGATTGTGGAAATGAAACTGGGCATTGAAGGTTTGTGCGTTCAATCAAGAAAATCCATCCTGAAATCCTTTCAGGGCTCAGAGGTGCCCTTGTGTGGAATGAAATCTCTCATTGCTGGCTCCCGCAGGCTTCTGTTTGTGTTGCGGGAGCGACAACGTGGAGATCTTCCACCCGCTCTTCAAGGGAGGTCTCTGCTTGCGGTGCAAAGTAAGAAAGTCTCACCGTGTGGGGGTGGTTGTTCTGTACATGGACAAAAAGTCCATCCTTCCACCCGTTTTCTACGCCGCATATCCTAATATATGTTGTCAGTTTCTGTGTTTAGCATGTGTTCCGACAACGGGGACAACATGCAAAGTCCGCACTGGGAAGGCCCTGAAAGTCAGAACCTGAATTTTTCTGGCTCCCTCGTCACAATGTAATGATCAAATCCCACAATTCTTTTGTTGCAGCACAACTTCACCGAGACGTTGTATCGCTACGACGATGACGGCTATCAGTCCTACTGCACCATCTGCTGCTACGGCCTGGAGGTCATCCTGTGCGGTAACGACGGCTGCTGCAGGTCCGGTCGCTCGTCCTCTTTGGCCGCCGTTCGAGGCCACTTTCCCCGGCAACCATTTTGTCTCCCCTCCAAGATCCTACTGCAACGACTGCCTCAACATTCTGGTGGGCCGCGGCACCTTTGACGCGCTCAAGGATCTGGACCCGTGGATTTGCTACCTGTGTCAGGACCACCGAGCCCACCGCGCCCTCCTTCCCAGAGAGGACTGGAGCATTCGTGTCCAGCAGTTTTTTGCCAACAACAGCGCTATGGAGTTTGTGAGTCGTCACTTTTGCCCTTTGTTTTTAGCGTCAACGATTTTGCAGTCCCGTCCACACGCGCACGGCTGACGTGCCTCCGATTTGGATGGCGTATGTCAGGCTGGTAGTATCGGAGCATTTTTTTACAAGCACCGATGCCGGTATTGGTGCATCCCGAAACATGATGCGAATACGCTATATTGTAGATGTATCCACAGTGTTGGGAAGATAGCTTTGGAAAATGCACTTGGTCACAATTACAAGTTACACTGTTGAAAAGGGAATAGCAGCGTAACTATTTCAATGACTTTCACAATGTTACTATAATTACATTTGATTACTTTTTGATTACTTTTCTTAACGTTGAATGAATGCATTACCAGAACTCATGGAGGTTTCCTCTACAAAGTGTACACCATAGATAATTATTTTTGTTTTTTTTAATCTTGACACAAATAATAAACTAATAACAAAACATGATGAAATGTAAAATAAAAAATGTTTGTCTCATTATGTGTACACTAGGTGTAAGACCACCATACCATGTTGACCGAATGACAAAGCGCTTAATTTAGACAAAATTGCTGCTTATGACAACCCAGATAAGAAAATCTTCCATTTAAAAAGTCCAAAATTATGAAGATGAAACTGTTCAAAAATCAATGTTCTTTTGTGTTCAACAGTGTAACTAACGATGAGTCTAACCTAAAAGGTGCAACAAGATGCCGCTTGGAGGCCATATTTGGAAAAATGTCATGTTTGCAACTAACAGAATGGCACATGACTTGAGAGAGCCAATCACAAGCGTTGACCTAAGAAGGAGGAAGTGATATTAAAAATATTTTTTTCAAAACCTGAGCTTTTGCGGCAATTTTTCGAATGGAATTAAAGTTATAATCTTGGAAATTTTCAAAAGCAACTGTCATTTAGCGACACATTTTATCCCCCGAAATGTAATGGATTACAATTACATACATTTTGTAATTAAATCATCTCATGACATGTAAAGCGCGGTTTTTAAAGCATGTTTCCATTTTGTCGTAATCTCTGACCTTCTTCCTCCTATAGGAGCCCCACCGCGTTTACCCATCCATCCCCACTAACCTTCGAAGACCCATCCGAGTTCTCTCACTTTTTGACGGCATCGCAACAGGTCAACACGCGCGCGCGCACACACGTTCCAATATCAGTTCGTCAACATCTGGTGTGAACGTGTGTGGACATGTTTGAGTATCAGAGATGAATTTACCTGTGAATCTTCTCATTCATTCGCAGAGCATTTAATCGATTGGACTGCTCTGGTTTGTCCGAGAAGACGTTTGGCCTCTCATCCGAGGAGGCTTCGTCACTTGATGCCACAAGGCTTAGTTAGGACAGCGCTAGCCTGAGTTGCTGTTGGGAAAAACTCAACTATTCATGCTCCAAAATGGAGGCACTCAGCAAACTACATTTTCTATCATTCTTTTGAAATGCAAAAAAAAAAAAAAAATGCAATGCATTCAATAATAATAACAACAATAGTAATAGCGTGTGGACAAGCTCACACGATGTAACATTGTTTTGAACATGTGAACAGGTTCACGTCTGATATTGGCGCGTTCACACCACATGCACAGCAGGTTCAGACCAGGTGTGCTGTGAAAGTGTTAACAGTGACACCCAGCGAATTGTGAGCGGCGCCACGAGCGTAACGTGTTCCCGTCCTGTCGCAGGGTACCAGGTGTTGAAGGACCTCGGCTTGAAGATCCACACGTACGTGGCCTCGGAGATTTGTGAGGATTCCATCGCGGTCGGGGTCGTCAACCACGATGGGAAGATAATCCACGTTGGTGACGCCCGCGACATCACCAAGGAATTTGTACGAGCACACACACTCACAGACACACTTTGGTTGATTTGTCATCGTTCGGCAGTGTGGAAATTGAATATATACAGTAGATACTACATGTACAGAAATGAACGTGAACAGGAGCAAGTTCCAGCTCCCCCCAAAAAACAAAAACATTCTGTAGCCCTCTAATATTGTACTTTATAAAAACATAGAGTAATAGCATGATTAAGTAGAATTTAGAGAATTAAACAGTTTGTGCGTCGTAATTCATTTCGACTGCGCAGCTTCTTCTGGTATCTGCACCTTGGCAGTATAATTCAGAATTACACAAAGAATGTCACAAGCTAAGTAAGCGCAGCAGTAATATTGGTCGTTTTTTTTTTTGCAGAGGATTCAGAAAATATATCTCTGAGTGTTGTATTTATTGTCCGCCTATGCGTTTGTGTTCAAATAGCCATTGGTTCAAACAGTGTAGACACCGATGCTATTCTTCAGCCAGTCTTTGGCGTTTTGCGTTGTTTGTTATCGTGTCGTTAAGTGGACTTTCCCAGGGTAAAGTGATGTGATTGTTTGGAATACATACAGTACATAAATAAATGCTTCCCAGCTTAAAGCGGTAAAAAATAAATAAATAAATAAATTTAAAAAAATTTCATTCAAACGCATAGTGTACAGTACTACTGAGCATGACTCTATGTTTAAGCGTTGAAAAGGTTTTTAATAGAATTGGAAGTGTTTATAAAAGTATGGTAGAGGTTAATAGGAATCTGGGGAGTTTCATACCGCTTTAAAGTTGAAAAAATGTGTCCGCTGCGTCTCAGATTTCACTGATTGCGGCGGTGGTCGGGAAGCGAACCCCCGCAATACCCGAGGGATTATTGTCGACGCGACGAGACCGAAGTGAAAGTCGACAGCAATAATCAATAGTGCACAGCCGTTTTGTGACAACTTTACATTGATCAACAATCGTGCTATACATGAATAAAGCCACATCAGGTTGAGTTCAATTATATCCAAATGCTTTTTTTTTTTTAATTTCTTTATTTTTTGCCTTGTAGTTGGGGAAGTGGGGTCCTATTGACCTGCTGATTGGTGGAAGCCCCTGTAATGACCTCTCCATTGTGAACCCTATCAGAAAAGGACTCTACGGTCTGTGATTGATTGACCACAGTTATTGTTTTTTTCCTTTTGGAGACGGGCAAGATCATTGGCATCTGAACCGCGTGCGCTTTCTTCCTCAGAGGGTTCGGGCAGGCTCTTCTTCGACTTCTACCGCATCCTGCAGATGCTCAAGCCCAAAGAAGAAGACCACCGGCCGTTCTTCTGGCTCTTCGAGAACGTCGTCTTCATGAACACGCACGACAAAGTCAACATCTGTCGCTTCCTCGAGGTTGCTCTTCCCGGCCCGTCGCCCGCTCTCTCGCCCGCCCCCACGTCGGCTCACTGCCGCTCTCTTGATTGACAGTGCAACCCGGTTCTGGTGGACGCCGTCAGAGTGAGCCCCGCCCACAGAGCGCGTTACTTCTGGGGGAACATTCCTGGAATGAGCAGGTGACTCGCACATAGTAGGGTTGGGGAAACATCTTGATCTATTAGTAATATTGAAACTATTTTTCTCAAACAATTCAGCATTTATCATGTAATATAGAAAAAGAGAAAAAATATACAGTAATATATTTAATTCTTGTAAGATTTCTCAAAAACCATCCAGCTTTAATCTTATATTGCAGCTTTTGGGGGGAAAATCAAAATTTCTTTTTGTAGTTGTACAACTTATTTTTTTCTTGGACAAGTAAAACGGCAATGTAGTAATATTCATTCATCTTCCGTTCCGCTTATCCTCACACAAGTTGCGGGCGCGCTGGAGCCTATCCCAGCTATCTTCGGGCGAGAGGCGGGGTACGCCCTGAACCGTTCGTCAGCCAATCGCAGGGCACGTAGAAACAAACAACCATTGGCACTCACATTCACACCTACGGGCAATTTAGAGTATTCAATTAACCTACCGTGCATTGTTTTTGGGATGTGGGAGGAAACCGGAGTACCCGGAGAAAAGCCAAGCAGGCACGGCGAGAACATGCAAACTCCACACAGGTGGGGCCGGGGATTGAACCCGGGTCCTCAGAACTGTGAGGCAGACCAGTCGCCCATCGTACTGCCAATGTAGTAATATTCTGAATAAATTTTCTTTAAATTAATATTTTTCCCCCAAATGATTCAGACATTTTTCTACATATAAAAATAAAAAAAGATAGATACAAACAACATATGGATAATTCATATTATATGATATATTATCTAAAAAAAAAAATCGAACTTTATTCTTGTAATGTTATGACTTTCCTCTGGAAAAAATGTGACTTCAACCATGTAATATTATATTACACATATTTTCTTGGGAGGGAAAAAAAAAAAGTATCATGTAATGACTTTATTTGATTTTATTTATTCTCTTAATATTATGACTATTTATATCGAAGCTTTGATCCTGAATCTCATATTTGAAAAGGATGATCGCGATGAAGAAAGGGCGTGTGCAGTTCTAATCCACTGGGAAGAGCGTCATCACATTTCTACGCATCATTTCATCTTCTTTAGTTGCATTTGAATGTTGTTTTGTCCCCTTTAGGCCCATCACAGCCTGGCAGAGTGACAAGTTGAATCTGCAGGACTGTTTGGAGGTCGGCAGGGAAGCCAGGGTCAGTGACTGCGCACGCCAAACCGCTTGAATACTACGCAAGCGGCTTTGTTCTGTCAGTTGTGTTGTTACAAGAGTAACTGTAGAAAACTTTGTCGATGGGCGGCACATGGCAGAGATGGGAGTAAGTCACATGTGTGCAAGTCATAAATCAAACTTATGACTTATTTTGGGAACCTTTCCAGGTCACCAAAGTGAGAACCATCACCACAAACCCAAACTCGCTGAAGCAGGGAAAAAACGTCTCGCTACTTCCAGTCCTCCATCAAGGCAAAGAAGACAACCTCTGGATCACCGAACTTGAAAAGTACAAACTCTGTTTGTGTGTGTTTCTTTTTTTTGTCTTTAATCTCACAATATTAAAAATTTTTTTTTTTTTTTTGTCTTGAAAAATTACAATTTGAACATTTTAATCTTGCACCTTTTTTTCTTGAAAAATCTGACTTTATACTTGCAACATTATGAATTTGGTCTTGAAAAAAGTATAAAATCTCATAAATTAGCAATTCCCCCCCCCCAAAAAAAACAGAATAGGACTTTGTTCTCACTAAAACTTTATTCTCATGGAAATTAAACTTTCTATCATAATGACTTTTTTTTTCCATGGAAAATTATCACTTCTATCCATTTTCTACTACAGTCTTGTATTATTCTACCTTTTTTTCGTGAAGAAATACCAGTTTAATCTCGTATTAACTTTTTTTTTTTTTTTTTTGTCAAACAGAAATATTCTCATAAAATTACGATTTTATTTATTATTATTTTTTTTCCCCTCTGCTTTTTGCGGACACCATTCCGAGTAAATTTCTCCGTGACTTCTGACCCTCTGCCCAGGATCTTCGGCTTTCCCAAACATTACACGGACGTGAGGAACATGAACCGACTGCAGAGGCAGAAGGTGCTGGGTAAGGCGTGGAGCGTTCCCGTCGTCCGACACCTCTTCGCCCCGCTCAAGGACTACTTTGCCTGCGAGGAGCTCACCCCCTCCAGCCCAGCCGCTGTGACAGCGTACGCGCAGCAGCTCGGCTAGAGCGAGCGAACCATGTTTGTTTTTTATTATTATTATTATTATTATTTTTTTTTTAAAGGAACCATGTTGGTTCAAGTCTTTTTAAATGCAATTTTGTTCATATGAACTTGCTGATAGGTCTAAAAGAGTGTAACCATTGACTAAAGTCAACTGTCAACAACTTTTGTATGTTTTTAAATGTTCTAACTCAGGGAAGAAGTAATGATTTTATACAGAAATATATATTTATATACACATATAGGTATAAGGGAAAGTATGTGATGAACCCTTTGGAATGACCTGGATTTCTGCATAAAGTGGTCATAAAATGTGATTTGTCCACCCCCTTATTTCATTTTTACTCATTCAACCTATATTTCGCCAGGAAAACCTCACGGAGCTTAAAAATCTCTTTTACAAGCGTGTCCTGGTCAGGACAGGCAACAAACGCATAAAACAGCTTTGACAGGACAAGCTAGAAAGATTCAGACAAACAAATCCCATAATAAAACAATCATCAATCTTCAGCAAAGTCAATAGGCAAACAATTTCCTTAATGTGTTCATTTTTTTTTGTCTTCCCGAGCATAAAATGTGAATTTGTCAGTGCATTGCGGAAAAGTTTAGCTTCTCCAAAAGCCGATTGGCGTCAGGAATCAGCCAACTCCGAGTCCATCCAATGTGACAAGATTGGAGGTGTTGTTCAAAGCCGTCCTGCCCAATAATAAAAAATAATTTAAAAAAAAAAGAACAGCAATTTTGAGTTTGTTTTTCCTGACGTCTGCAAGTGCAAGAAACATTTGATTGAGGTTCTTGAAGCCAAAGGAGGCTCAACCAGTTATCAAATCCCAAGGTTCACATACTTTTTCTTACCCCCAAAGATATACTCACTATTTGACTGCCCGTGACATAGATTATTTTACACTTGTATCTGTGTCAAAAACACTTCAGTTAATAAGAAATATAGGAGTAACTGCCAGTCAACGAGTGAGTACATTTTTGGGGACCTCCTGTGAAAAGTATCCTGTAATATCGAAAATCTATCTGACAGCCTACTTGAACTAATATTGAACAAGTGAACATCGTGCAAGGGTGGTTCAAGTATGTGAACTTTTGGATTTAATAAGTGCTTGAGCCTCCTTTGGGAGCAATAACCTTCAAATTAGATGTGCACAACCGTCGAGAGGAATTTGAAACTATTCCTCTTGCGTACACTTTTTCAAATGAGAAATATTCCTGGGATGTCTGGTCATGCCACAGAATTTCAAGCGTGTTGAGGTCAGGACTCTGGATTGGCCCCCAAAGAAGGCGGATGTCGTTGTAGCCATTCGGTTGTTGGCTTGCTTTTGTCCTTTGTGTTATTGTTGTGTTTTTTTTACTCATTTAAACATTCAATATCATGACATGTTGGACCTCAAACCCTTAATTTTTATTTAAAATATTTGATGTTAGTCATGCTGAATGTAGAAAATGGTTTTGTTGCTGTTTACAGAAAATGTGCTTGGTACAATGTATTTCCACAAATATTGTACAAAAGCCTCATATCAAACATTGATGTATATAAAAATAATGGGATTGTGTCATTTTTCAATGGGGATATTTTGTTTGTGCGGCTGTCTTTTTTTAATATTGGTATCCTATGTTTTCCCCTTTTGTGTTTGGAAAAATCCTGTAAGAGCCGAGTCTGCAGATTGATCTGATCCCCAACAGACGCCAAAGAAATGGGACAGCTTGAAATTAAAATATAGCACAAATGTAAAAGGATGAATCAAGACTTCGGAACAACAACAGAAATTAACCTATTGAAATTAATCTAAAACACAATGAAAGTGATGCTGCTGATGTGAGTAGTTTTCGTCGATTATTGACTTAAAAAAAATCGAATTTTTTGTTTTGTTTTTAATCGTTGATCTGTGTTCGTTCCCTCGTTTTTGTGTGGCCCTCCACGGCAGTAGGTGGCGGTAACGCGCAATCACGCTGAGTCAACCGGTGACGTTACCACTAAAGAAGAGGAAGTAGTAGAAATAAAGGAAGGGAAAAAAGGGGCTAGATTTTTTTCTTCCGCTACCGGTGGACTTTTGTCGGACCCAACCGCTCACAGCACAAAGAACAGAACAAATAAGAGCATTGGACATCGAGGTGGGTTCTTCATCGGCGGCCGTTAGTCTGCTGTCAAGCCGCCGTTGAAGCCGACAGCGGCCGGCTTGAGGGGGGCGAAAACCCCCGCGTCAGTTTCACTTCCCATTTCTTCTACAGAAACCGCAAAACAAACGTAACAACTCCCCACTCACACAGGTATTAAACGCATAACGGCTGTTTTTAGCGGCTGGAGATGAATTCCGAGCGTGTGAGTTCGTCCCGGGCATAGTGTCGAAAGTATCGGGCGGGGAAACGTCGTCTCGAGGGGGGGGTTAGCTTAGCCGAGCTAACCGGCTAGCAACCGCGGGCGGCCCTCTTGTGTCAATAACGCAATCGAAATCCTTCACTTTCACTTTTTAGTTTTCACATTCCCAATTATGCAGCTATAAACACCAGTGGCACGTTTGTCCTGCTAGCTATTAATAATATAATAACAACAAGCACTGGGCATTTAATGGCGAGTACGCGCTAAGCGTAAACCTGACGTCAGTGTGTGGGACTCAATCGTGTGTGCTCGAGCTCCTGTTTTGTTGCATTGCATAGTAGGAGTAGTTTGTCTTCTAAATGTACTGACTTCTTGAGTATTGTCAACGAGAGGTGGCCAATATACGGTTGTGCCCACATGTTGACACACACACACACACTGGCAATATTCTGGAAATATTGACAATTTTGTTATATGAATTATGAGTTTAATTTGACTCCCATTAAAGTTCAAATCAATGTTTTTCCCGACGACTTGTTTTCTTTAAAAGGTTCAAATCTTACAAATTCTGCCAGGGTATGTAAACAATGTACCTGTTTTTTTTTGGCCAGATATTGGCCACGGTGACCAAGTGGCTATCACCTCTGTCTCACATTTTTGAGGGTTAGGGGTTCGAATCTCGGCGCTGACCTTGAAGTGAACTTTGCATGTTTTCGCCGCCTTGCTTTGGTTTGCTCATATTCTAAAAACATGAATTTTAGGTTCATTTGAGACTCTTAAGCTGTCCTTAAGTGTCAATGTCGGTGTGAATGGTTGTTCGTCTAAAGCTCGATGTGCCCTGTGATTGCTGGGTGTACCCCGCCTCTGCAATTGTACAGTTTTATAGCAGCTTGATTTTGAAGATCTGCCGATACAGAGTCCCGATCCGATACCTCGGCAATACGTTAGCGCATGTAAATTGCCCCGTCTTACTTGAAAAAAATAAAATAAATAATAATAATTCAATCATCGTGTTGCTTTGTGACCTTTAAAAATAAGAAAATTAAACAGTTAAGTTTTTGGAGTCCTTATTTTGAATGTGACTCTACCCTGCAGGGATCTGCTTACGGACCGACAATGGCTGTGAACGTCTACTCCACCTCAGTGACCAGCGACAACTTGAGTCGCCACGATATGCTCGTGTGGATCAACGACTCTCTGCAGATGAACCTCACCAAGATCGAGATGTTGTGTTCGGGTGAGACGCGTTTAAAGCGTTTGTCGTCGTACTGTAGGGGTGCAACGGATCAAAAAGCTCACGGTCGTTACAGATCGAGTAATTTTTCCGATCGCTAAAAACAAACAGAAAAAAGGATGAAAACATAGACAAATTGACCTGTCCTCTATTTCTTATTTCTTTCTTACCTCATGACTTTTACCATTTAAATAAAAACATCATTGTACCCAAAATGTCAAGATATAGCTATTTAATTTACATGAAAACAACTTCAAGCCCAATATAAGTAAAATTCGTGGGTCGTGAATTAAGACATTATAGTCAACACAGTCTTGTTTACTGGGGGGAAGACTTCCTGTGCTGCTGTCACATATGTTTAAATCCGAAAGCTACTTTATTTTTAGCCCTGTCACGTGTCTTGTGACGTAGCACATATGTGAAGGCCAATAAAGTTTTTTGTTTTTTTTAATCTTGTCGGTGAAAAAAACCTGTCCATAGTGTGGGACTTGATTGTGGTGTGAGACAGATAAAACCCAAGGCATTTGCAATCTGCAAACGATATTGTATTGAGGCGACTTGTTTTTATAGTTTTTTTATTTATTATTATTTATTTGTGTGTGTGTGTGTGTAGGTGCTGCCTACTGTCAGTTCATGGACATGTTGTTCCCGGGCTCTCTGCCTTTGAAGAGAGTGAAATTCGGCGCCAAACTGGAGCACGAATACATCCACAACTTCAAGCTCCTCCAGATTGCCTTCAAAAAGATGAGCATCGACAAAGTGAGTGACGCCTTCCAAGCAGCCCAGACGGTTGCCAGTGCGTCATCTACTCGGTACGGTCAATATTTGTGCAAAGGCGTGCTGTAGAAATGTTCCCGTTCCAGATCATTCCAGTGGACAAGCTGGTGAAGGGCAAGTTCCAAGACAACTTTGAGTTTGTCCAGTGGTTCAAGAAGTTCTTCGACGCCAACTACTCCGAGATCGGGTACGACCCGGTGGAGGCCAGGAAGGGCCAGGACTTGCCGCCTACGGCCAACGCCGCCACGTCTGCGCTTAACAAGACCCCGAAGAAGGCCATCAATCGCGGTCGGCGCGCCGCTCGTCAAAGACGCCAGGAGCTTTTTGCCCTCTCGTCGCTCACCGTCAATCTCGTTTCTCGCTGTTCTCTTCAGCCGCTCAGAGGCCGCCAGTTGCCACGGTCGCTCCCAAGGTGGTGTCCGTCGCCGCCAGGAAGTCAGCGGGTGCCGCCGCCAACAAGGACGGGGCAGAGGTCCTCTCAGAAGTAAAACAAAAAACAAATATGTCAGTGTTAGGCGTGCATGTGTTTGTGGGTCTGTGACTGAGGTTGGGCTTGTGTACTGCTGCGCAGCTGGAGGACCTGAGGTGTACCGTTCAGGACATCGAGAAGGAGAGAGACTTTTACTTCGGGAAGCTGCGGAACATTGAGCTGATTTGCCAGGAGAACGAAGGTCAGGGCGATCCCGCGCTGCAGAGGATTGTGGAAATCCTCTACGCCACAGATGTAAGTCTTATTATATAGAGAAGTAGCTAGATAGACAGATTATTCATTACAGGAGCACATGTTTTACATGTATATTATACTTTACACAGAAACAACCACAAAATAAAAAAACAAACACAAGTAACATTGAGGAGGAAAAGGAGGATATTTCATCTAATGTAAGACAAAAATGTGTTTTCCCGCTATAGCGGGATTCATTGTTCATGCCTCCACTATATGATGGATTTTTAAATTTTTTATTTTAAGTGATCGTTTTTATGTGTACAGTGGTGCTTTGCAATACGAATTGAATTCATTCTGTGACCACGCTTGTAACCCAAAACAATCGTATCTCAAATCATCTTTTCCCATTGAAATGAAAGATCCCAAATAGCAAAAATCTGTGCATAATTGACATACCATTGAATATATATATATATATATATAATTATATATATATTTTTTTAAATTTCTTTTATAAACCCCCCTGAAATACTTGAATAAACGGGGATTAACCGCCAAAAACTCCTCGGCTAAGGGAATCCACGGATGCCGAAGTGCGAGTATGCAGGGGTCCACTGTACAATGAAAAAAAGTTTAGAGGGTCAAATTGGAGTTTACCTGTAAAGTATAGCTTCATCCTGAAATTTCACCCGAAAGCTACTACTTTATATAATACTTCTTGTGAGTACCTTTCAAGATGGGCCATAGGTGTTTTATGTTTTCTCTTTTCTTATTTCTCCAGGAGGGCTTCGAGATCCCGGATGCCGACGAGCCGGAGGAGTTTTAGCACCGGTAGACCGGAAGCAGTTTTTTCCCCCTGCCCCCCGTCAAACGTGGACGTCGTGAACGATCCTCGGCGTCCTCGCTCGAGTCCTGCATGAGCGGACCTCCGCTGCCGGCGCCGGACTCGCAACTCCTCTGGCAACAAAAATTCTCTTCCTCCACGCCAGGAAGTAACTGATGTTTGTATCGCACTTGAGTGTAAGAAAATGTTCTGCGTGTTTACTTGTATGTACTGTACATTTCTAATAATCCAATCTCGACGACGTCCTCCGACGTTCCGACTCAGAACCGGGTTGCCCCAGTTGTTTTTCTGTCATTTTCATCCAGTTAGGCAGCCGCAGCCACCGTGTGCCTCTCTCCCTCCCTCCCTCTCTCCCTCTCTCTCTCCCTCTCCCTCTCCCTCTCCCCTTTTGACATTCCCAACTGGTCCAGTTATTTCGAAAGAAGCCACCTGTTTCACACCACGCCGGCCATATTTGATTGAATTTTTACTCTCAGCAAATTCTGTTGTTCTTTTGGAAGCACCCTTCCCCTTTGGCATATGCGTGGGACTCTCGGTTTGGTCTACACTTGTACTCAAAAGTCATAACGTGACGGAGTGATTTCATCTGATCGCGATGAGTCCGACCAGGTTCAGTGTTGTGTGGTCATTGTACTACGTGTGTAAAGATGTTTGTATCTTTTGAGATGATTCTTCGGGTGCCCTCCATTCAGCGATTGGGTAATGAAAAGGCGCAAAAGTTTTAAACGCTTGGATCGGCCGGTCCTGCCAAATCCTCGAGACAAGAAGCAGCCTCGTGCTTTGACGGCCTTTAACTGAGTGAATGTTGCACACAATCAGACGGTGCCTGCGTGTTCTTTTGCCTTCTACCTAATAAACAGACTGTTTTGAAATCAATGTTTTTCCATTCCATGTTGTTGTTTTCTTGGAACGGGGAAACTGACTCAACAGTCTTAACTTGTTGCATTGCGTGATACTTGGCGAACCAAAGTAAAGTGATCCCTTGTGTATTCGCGGTTCACTATTCACAAATGTCCCAAAGCTAATGGTGTCAATTGGTGTCAAGGAAGTATTGTTGACGTGAAGCTTATCGCGGGTCCCACTCCTGCCCCCCTTTTTTTCAGTACTGTATATCTGAACTTGTTTAACCAGGAAACATCTGAATATGAAGACAAATAGTACTTAAGGTCCCATACTTTACTGAACCATTTTTTTTTCTAAAATTTGGGATGTAATGTTGTCTATGGTACTTCAGTAAATGTGAAATCTGAATTCAAATGGTCCACGCATTCCTGAGTTCCAGAGGTTTTTCTGCTGAGAGGCCTGAAATCAGGTCATTGGAATTTCTCGAGCTGACTACGTCACTCGCGAAGATCTCCGCCTACCTCTCTGCTCCCGAGCCAGCGGCGTCAACATGAACGTGTACTCACAAGTGGGTCTTCTACACGGGGGCCGGCCAATCAGAGGAAAGGGTGGGCGGTCTTAGACTAATATGGACAAAGCGGGTACAAGAGTGGGTCAAACAGAAGTAGCTGTCAGAGGGGCATTTTCTGTACATTCGTATGACAAAAGTAAGGTGATTTTTTGAAATGAAATGAACACTTTTTATACTAAGTTGTTCATGTTAGAAAGTCACTCTAACATAGCCCAAATATAGGACCTTTAATTAAGAATGTTTAGTTTTACTGCCCAGGATAGGCGCATTCAATTGATGTAATAATCCACACATTGCCAGTAAATGCTTAGTGTAAGCGCGCCATAAAATCTCTTATCTTGGTATCCTCATGTTGGAAGGAAAAAAATATAAATGGGTAAAGTCGGAGCTTTCAGTTGAGTCATTGAACGCCTCGCACCTGTGATTGGCTGCTGCCGTGCTACCTTTTGTCGGACCTCTGAGAGTTCTGTATCGTCGGCGCTTTCACGAACGCACCGCGGCTGTGATTGGCTGCTGGTCGGGGGTAAACAGGTCAGTGCCACTCATTGTGCTTGTCAAAAAGGGGGAAGTAGACTTTGTCAGCAGCAGGCACGCTCAAGGACTCGGTCACTCCTCCTCCTCCTCCCCTCGGCCCCCTGGAATCTCCGTGTGTCTTTGAAAACAAAGTCAACCAAGTTGGTGACAAGGAAAGCCGGGACCTGGTCGTCGTCAGCGCGTCAATGCGCCTCTCTTAGCCCGTTAGCTTAGCGGCGCCCGCGTCCTCCACGTCCGATTTCCCTTCGGGACCTCACCTTCCCTTCCCGTCCAGCATCACAACAACCGAAGGGAACCAAATCGGCCTGCAAAGGAGCCGCTTTGTTGCTAGCATAACACTCGGAGAAGCAGGGGGCAATCTCGAGTGCAGCTAAGCTAGCGCCTTCGCTGGGATCGATTGTGTTGCTTGTTAGCGTCCAACGCATCACCCGAACATGATTCCCGACAAGGCGCCCGTGGACGACGTCTTTCACGGGGCTGAGGAGATGCGGAGGGGGGCTCACGTGCCCACCTTTGACAAGTATAAAGAAATGTACACGCGGTCCATCGAGGACCCTGACAGTAAGAGTGCTGCTTTTGCCGAGCGATCGATTGTGTCAATGATTGATTAATCATGTCTTGAGGCGTGCACTACGACTACTACTGCTAATTCTTGCAACATTATTGGAATGCAAATGACTGTTAGTACTAATGAGAAAAGACATGCAAAAGAGTGAATGACGATAGGAAAATATTTGAAGAATAAAGCAAGGCTCTCACTTGGGAATATGTTTTGAATGAATTATTCAGTGGGTCAGTCCAGGGGTGTCACAAGCCAAATTGGAGTTAGGTCTCGTTTTGACTGTGAAACCTTATAAATGTCCAAGTGCCTCATCATATGACTCTTGTGTACAGTACACAACAAAGAGAGAACTAGTTTTGAATACAAGACTCACCAAAAATAGTTTGTTCACTTATTGTTTGGGTTTGGCAAACAAACAAAAAAAAGCTGCAAAATCTCAGCATTATTAAAAGTGAAGGCAATTTTTTTTTCTTATCTTTTTTATTTTTTATTTTTTTAAAGCCTGTCCTGTTCAGCTGCACGGCCTTGCAGAATGGTGGGTGTGTATGCCTCGTGCTGGAACAATTTTGCAACAGGGGAGTTTGTAATACTCCCTCTGCTTATTTTTAAATGTTTTCATTATTCTGATGTTTATTGAAAATGCAGCCGGACAGAAAAGGATTTTAGGGGACAGAGTGGACAAGGGGGGGGATCAAGGGGTGAAAACCACAGCAGAATGCAATTTTCAATTATGGCACATATTTTAGCACCAGGGCGGCACGGTGGATTACTGGTTTGCTAGCCAGTAATCCACCGTGCCGCCTCACAGTTCTGAGGTTGCAGGTCCTGTGTGGAGTTTGCATGTTGTCCCCGTGCCGGCGTGCGTTTTCTCCAGGCACTCCGGTTTCCTGTCACGTCCCAAAACATGCATGCTAGCTTAACTGAAGACTCTAAATTGCCCGTAGGTGTGAATGTGAGTGCAAATGGGGTTCGGGGTGTACCCGCCTCCCGCCCGAAGATAGCTGGGATAGGCTCCAGCGCGCCCGCGGTCCGTGTGAGGAGAAGCGGTACAGAAAATGGTTGGATGGATGGATGGATTTGATTAAAAAACATATAGATGTACATGATTTGCTTTAGTGGGCCACATAAAATGATGTGGTGGGCCTAATCTGGCCCCTGGGCCTTGATCTGACACCCAAGGGTTGTCGGTGTATAGAATAATGGGATAAAACATATTTTCAATGTTTTTTGCAAAATATTTCTTTCCCCCCAGATGTTTATGAACTGATTATTGTTGTGTATTTGGTCTTGTTTTAAGCAAAATCACCGGAGGGAATGATGTTGGATACATTAAAGTTGCCCATGACCATCCAGTTCCTGGTTTTGTTCCCACATTCATTCAAAACACAAGAAACATGGACGTGGCAGCTCCTCCCGGGCACGAGTAAGAATTGTGTGTCTTCGGCCCGCAGGGTTCTGGGGGGACGTGGCCAAGGACTTCTTCTGGAAGAGCAAACACACGGGCCGCTTCCTGGACTACAACTTTGACGTGACCAAAGGAGAGATCTTCATCAAGTGCATGGAGGGCGCGTCCACCAACGTCTGCTACAACGTGCTCGACCGAAACGTTCACGACAGGAAGCTGGGGGACAAAGTGGCCTTCTACTGGTCAGTATGGCGCTCCTAACCCGCCGCTTGACTCCCGTTCTGCAAAGGATTGAGAAGTTGTGTTCGCGGAGGTGAAGATCTTGAGGTTCTGAGCAATGCAGGCAAAGTGGAGTTACAACTAACAGAAGCTCCGCGTAGTGGAGATAAACAGGGCGTCGGGTCAGCCTTGGCGCAACTCCTGATCAATAAATAAAAATTGATATCAAAACAATATTCCGAAAGAATAAATGTAGTCATATGCCCAACTCTGGTATGGGGAGAAACAGGCTTCGAAGATAAAGTCCATTTGGCTTTCTCTTGCTGGTTTGTAAACTGTAAACACTCCACCCAGTCTTTTATTTACAGAACACTTTAAATAACCACTGCAGCTGACAGATCAACTTTTTTTTTTTTTGCTCAAATCATTTAAGTTCTGAAAGTGCAAACGTCTGAAAACGGGTCTCAAAGTGGAACATTTTATGACATGGTTATTATTTGGGTGTAAACGGTGTGAAAAGTTGGCCTTTGAGAAGGGAGAATATGTACATCTACAAACAGTATGTGAAGCCTTTGGAAGGACCTGGATTTCTGCATAACTTGGTCGTAAAATATGGTCTGATCTTGTCACAGTCGACAAACTCACTCTTCTTAGACTAATGCATGCAAACGATTATACTTTTGCGTATTTTTGGACACAAACTATGGACTTGCACTTTTTAGTGGCCCGCGGCATATACTCAAAATCAATTTGAACACGTCCCGTATCAATAGTTTAAAAAAAAAAAAATAAAAAAAATTTAAGGGCGAGGGGACAGCATAAAAAGTGTGAATGCCGAAAAAGTGGGGATATACAACTATAACTCCGACTCAAAAAATTGGTCGAATATAGAGCTTTTATAAAAATTGTCAGACTAATAGCAAAACTGCCTAAGTCGTTTTTTTTCAACATTTTCGGAGAACAATTAAAAACATACAACAAATTCAACAAGGAACTTTTTTGAGGGCTGTATTTTTGTAACTAGCACAAGTTCAGCGCTGCGCTCGGTGTAATTCGGCAAGGAGGCGGGTTAGACCGGGTGTCTGTAAATTTGCAGACGAGCGTGGCCGGCGTATTTATCTTAAAAAAAAAAAAAAAAAAGGGTCTGTCTGCGCTTCGTCGCCATCAACAAAGCCGACTTTATTCGCCGCCAGTCAAAGCAAAGCGGCTTCATTTATTCTTTCAAATCGTGATGCAGCAAAAAGTCCACAATTGACCTCGGATTTCCGCATTGTTGCCAGTACGGGTGCGGTGATTTATCTTCAGACATGGCAACTGATAACAGAGTACAGTCGGTCGACACGTGCATGTTTTCCTGCCCCAAAGCCTTCTTCTTTATCGCACTGGAATAGCTTTTCCTGGATTTGGAACCACCCTACTTAGAAAAATGCAATTTAGCGTCACGCTGAATGTAGTTGTCGTAATTGGTGGGAGCTCTGCGGTTGTTTCTCTTAAACGAGCTAGTCCAACTTCGGGGTAACCTTCCCCCCCCCCCCCCCCCCCCCCTTTTTTGTTTTGTTTTTGCCTGTCTACTAAGCGTACTCCGAAAAACCAAAAGTGCGTGTCTTTGCAGGGAGGGCAACGAACCTGGCGATGAGTTGACGGTGACGTACAGAGAGCTGCTGAACTGCGTGTGTCGCTTTGCCAACGTCCTGAGGTCACAGGGTACCTTTGGAGCTCCCGCTTTTAACCAGCACATCTGCAGCAAATGAGTCTGATGGTCATTTAATTGGACGGGTGTGTGCGTGTGTATGTGGCAGGCGTGACGAAAGGGGACCGTGTAGCCATTTACATGCCCATGGTGGTGGAGCTGGTGGTGGCCATGTTGGCCTGCGCTCGCGTCGGAGCCGTTCACTCCATCGTGGTACGTCGGGAACGGGAGGCACGGGTAATAGCGCGCGGATGGGAAATGACGTCGAAACGCCCTTTGCCAGTTTGCAGGTTTCTCTGCCGAGTCGCTGTGCGACAGGATTGTGGACTCTCAGTGTTCACTGCTCGTCACTGCGGGTGAGTTCGCGTCTTATTGGCAATGGCAGATTAATACGTGGCAAACAGTAGAGCAAAATAAGCAAGGGTCACACAAGAACATCAGATGCACGTAAGAATATCAGAGAGTCAAATGTATTTATTTACATATTTACATCATCACCCAATGAGAGCGCCAGACTTACGACAAATGCACATGTGCAATATAAATTACTGTATATATGCTGAAATGAATGGTACTAAACTACATGAATACAAGTACATCTCAGTAAATGAGAAGATATGTATTGTGATTTATTGAGATGAAATCCTCTCCCTAAATAAATTGTGCAACAGAAGTCTGCAGATGACGATAGATGTGATTTATTAGTTGAAAAACATAGCCTGAAGCCTCACACAGTTCCACTACCAATTTGAGAACAATAAATCACATCTATGACCATCTGCAGGCTTCTGTTGCACAATTACTCGAGGTCTGTCATCTCAACAAATTACAATAAATATATTCTCATTTATCGAGATAATATGGAGGCTACCCGCAAATAGATACTATTACTATACAATAGAATTGATAGCTTTTGAAAACCTGTTGATGTCACTTTTAAATCTAAAATGTTCAAAAGACCTTTTTAAAAGGATCAGAATCAGCTTATTGACATTGTCGGTGAGCGGTACTTTCACAACTCTGAATTTTTCTCGGTCCTATGGTGCAACATGAAACATACAAGTACTAATACAAATGGTACAAATAAAAATTCAAATATAAATAGACTAAGAAGAAGGAAAATAAAGTGCAATAAGCAAAACAGTGTGCCATACGCATCCGGTGAGAAATATAAGTCGCTTATTATTGGGCGCGATTGTTTATTCTTTTGTAATTGACGTCTGCTTTCAGATGGTTTCTACCGAGGGGATAAGCTGATCAACCTGAAACTCGTCGCGGACGAAGCCCTGCAGAAATGCACAGACAAGTACTCTGCGCGCACGCACACAATTCTGACAGTATTTTGTCTTTTCCCCTTAAAACACTGAGAAAATTCATTGTTGATGGATTTTCTTATGGACCACAACAACTTGCGTTCATGTTCATCCTATATCAACTATTAAGTATAATAAACAGAGCGGAGATGATGCGGTGTCCATTTGTTGTTCTGTGCGTCCAGAGGATTCTCACTCGGTCGGTGTATCGTACTGAAACATTTATCCAAGGAAGCGCACGAGACTTCCCTCAGCTCCCCTCCCGCCAAACGACCGTGTCCTGACCTCCAGGTAAAACTCATTTTTCACGTCTTTTCCTTTGATAAACTGCCACGCCTCTAAAGTGAATACCAAAACCATGATTTTTACATTTCAGATGCATATTTTTCCGAAAAAGCTCAAGTTGGGCTGCAAATGCAAGGCGGAGTTGTTATCCATAGTTTCAGAATGCTTACCCTGCTAAGTTAACAATACTAGCTGTGTTCTCCTATTTGCGACACTAATTTGGTTGCTTTGTATTGACTCTGTTGACATACCGGTATATATAACAAATAAGTTACCACTGTTAATAGTAAAAAGTATCAGTCACCGTAGGGCCTATCTCACTGACCTGGAGACTAGTTCATGACCTGATGGTGACTCGAGTCTCTGCGATGTCTCCTGGAGATTAGCTGGGTCACCAGGGAGTCGCAGGAAATCCAAACATGGTCGTTGAATTTTTTTTGGGGAGACCTTTTGGAGACGTTCGTATGTATGTCACACACCATATATATGCGCGCATACACACACACACAGTGGGTACGGAAAGTATTCAGACCAGTCCTGCTGTGTTTGATGATACTGATTGGACTTGATGAGGAAAGCCACACCCCTGTCTATAGAAGACCTTACAGTTCACAGTGCATGTCAGAGCAAATGAGAATCATGAGGTCAAAGGAACTGCCTGAAGAGCTCGGAGACAAAATTGTGGCAAGGCACAGATCTGGCCAAGGTTGCAAAAGGATTTCTGCTGCACTTAAGGTTCCTAAGAGCACAGTGGCCTCCATAATCGTGACATCGAAGACGTTTGGGACGACCAGAACCATGCCTAGAGCCGGCCGTCCGGCCAAACTGAGCAATCGGCGGAGAAGAGCCTCGGTGAGAGAGGTAAAGAAGAACCCCAAAGGTCACTGTGGCTGAGCTCCAGAGATGCAGTCGGGAGATGGGAGAAAGTTCTAAACAGTCAACCATCACTGCAGCCCTCCACCAGTCGGCGCTTTATGGCAGAGTGGCCTGACCGACATAAGCCTCTCCTCAGTGCAAGACACACGAAAGCCCGCACGGAGTTTGCTAAAAAAACACCTGAAGGACTCCAAGATGGTGAGAAATAAGATTTGCTGGTCTGATGAGACCAAGATAGAAATTGTTGGCCTTAATTCTAAGCGGCATGTGTGGAGAAAACCCGGCACTGCTCATCACCTGTCCAATCCAGTCCCAACAGTAAAGCGCTGGCGGTGGCAGCATCGTGCCGTGGGGGTGTTTTTCAGCTGCAGGTACAGGGTGACCGGTAGCAATGGAAGGAAAGATGAATGCGGCCAAGTGCAGGGATATCGGGGACGAAAACCTTCTCCAGAGTGCTCAGAACCTCAGACGGGCCGAAGGGTCACCTTCCAACAAGACCATGATCATAAGCACACAGCTAAAATAATGAAGGAGTGGCTTCAGAACAATTCCGTGACTGTTCTTGAATGGCCCAGCCAGAGCCCTGACTTCAACCCAATTGAGCATCTCTGGAGAGACCTGAAAATGGCTGCCCACCACCGTTCTGACAGAACTGGAGAGGATCTGCAAGGAGGAATGGCAGAGGATCCCTAAATCCAGGTGTGAAAAACGTGTTGCATCATTCCCAAAAAGACTCATGGCTGTGTTAGCTCAAAAGGGGGCTTCTACCAAATACTGAGCAAAGGGTCTGAATACTTATGGCTGTGTCAATTTTTCTTTTTTAATAAATCTGCAAAAAGTTTTACAATACTGTTTCTTTCTGTCAATATGGGGTGCTGTGTGGACATTGAGGAGGGGGGGGGGGTGGAAGAACTTAAATGATTTGAGCAAATGGCTGCAATATAACAAAGAGTGAAAAATTTAAAGGGGTCTGAATACTTTCCGTACCCACTGCATATATTAATTCGATCGATGAATTGCTCAGCTCATGCGTTAAAAGTGTAACCGGTTTGTTCTGAATTGCGAGCTGTTTGTTTGTAATCAATCAATATTGATCACATTGACTGATCCGCCTCGGCAGTCGCCGCGACATCTCCGCCAGTGAGATCTGCCCGTAGAATTGGGAATTTTTCTAAAGGTTTTATTTCTAATTTTGTGCCATTTGAGATTTGCATTTTAGTTGAATCCCAACTTTTACGACCGAACGGGCTTTGGACTTTCGACGGGTTCCACGCGGTGATATTGTGTTGTTGTTTTCACTTTCATTTTGTAAATAAGCCATCTCCTTCATGGTCATCCCCCGCTTGCTGTGCTTCCTCACTCCGGCAGGAGACAGAAACAGGCAGAGTAAGAAAAACCCGTCCTGTTCCGCAGGTACTTGCCATCCCTCCAGCCAAAACCCTGTCCCACTTTTTCTTTTTGTTTCGCCTCCACCAGACTCGACTCACAAAAAAAAAAATAATAATAATACTGCCGAAGGGGAAAAACAATCAAGCTTGTGATTTTCACGCATGTCTTTTGTAGCATATTTAGCATTGAGATGAAGCTACAATGTTAAAAGTGAAGTTGCAAGAATGCTCGTGAAATACACTTTCGGGGTCCTCAACATGACCCCTCAAAAGTCATTCAGTAGCACTACTTGGAAAGGTAGGAAAATAAAAAAAAAAAAAACAGCCCCTGACACCGTTTGCACTGATAGACACAAAATTTGACTCATCATTACTATGCGTTCATTCTCCACAAACAAATGTAGTGCGCAAGAATAAGCAAGTAAACAAGACTTGACTCCATTTAAATGATTCTTATCTTTTTTTTAAACAAGCTTTGTTTTTGCCCAGCGAGAGCAGTATAATAATTCTGCAAACATCTGAAAACATGAAAATGTGTGCTTGGTCACATCAGGAATGGAACCGAAATGATTGGAACCTCGAGATGGGCGTAATTCAAAAAAAAAAAAAAAAAAGTGCTTTTCTTTCTTTTTTTTTTTTTTACTATCGATGCTATTTAATGTCGTTTAAAACACAAAACAAAAAACAGTGCTGGTCTTTGAAGAATGAGGACATACCGTATCTAAGTGACCCACAACCTTTGAAGGCTTGTGTATACAGCATGTAAAAATGGATGGATTGATTGATCATTCGTTGCAACCAACTGGCCATTCCTCATTTAAAAGAAAAGGTTGGCCATGTTCCCAGATGTTTGCTGACTTTTGGAATAAACTAACACTCTTTTTGTCTTCAGTCACCTCACACATCCAAGTTTGTTCTTATCAGCATGAAGATAACATTTATTTACTTATTTATTTATGTATTTATTTTTGCATCGCTCCGACCCAATAATGTTATTGTCATCTACTTCAAAGTCGCACATTTCTTCTGTCACCACGATCAGATGTCACCATTGATTGTTTCACTATCTTTTAATACATGCATTATACTTAGGATTATAAATATTAATATTAATCTACACATCTACCACGCTTCGTCCTGCGGTTGAAGTTTATTTACTTGACTGCCGATGGGTGGATGCCAATTAGCATAAGCGTAAGATCTGAATTTGGGTATCGTTCGTGCGTAACAAAAAGCGCTGCAATGCATTTTCATATCGATGCGTTAGACTAACTTAAGCTGATGATCTGTTTCCTGTGGCTTTTCAGGCTTATTTGTCTGACTAACATTCCTTCTTGGCTTTTGTTGTGAGATTCCGACGGTCAAAGATATGAGCGGGTCGGTTTTGTGGTTCAGTTTTTTGGTAACATTGGAATCCTCCCACCCCTTGGCAAGGTGCCGTGGAACCCGGAAGTGGACAAGTGTTGGCATACTCTGATGGGCGACGTGTCAGACGAGTGTGAGCCGGAGTGGTGCGCGTCCGAAGATCCCCTCTTCATCCTCTACACCAGCGGCTCCACCGGCAAGCCCAAGGTAGAGCGGAATTCCGGATGTGGAATTCCTGGCTGGAAAAACTGTACACGATACATTCGACTGACTTTTAGACTGTATACATCAAATACAGTAAAAAATGAGAATATAAGCATTACGTGGGAATTGTGCCCTTGGAAGAGCTTCATCGGCTCCCCTTATTGGCAGAAATACATATTCCGTAATAAGTGAACTCACCATTTTAAAAACAGCATTTGAAGTTCACTTGGGTGATATTGTGGGGAAATCTATGCAAGTATGCAAAAATCGTCTTTTTCACGGCACCGTCACGCCTTGGTGTGTTCCTACAAGGTGTCACACACTGTATTGTTCGTCAAAGCAAATTTCCTTTCGACGTATCGATTATTTTGCAGTTGGAGCTCAATCATGCCCCCAGGAAAAAGCTGTCCCAATCCCCTCTTATTAATGTCGTACTCCTCTGCAGGGCGTCCTTCACACCGTCAGCGGCTACATGCTCTATACCGCCGCCACCTTCAAGCTGGTGTTTGACCACCGGCCCGACGACGTCTACTGGTGCACGGCCGACATCGGCTGGATCACCGGACACTCGTACATCACCTACGGGCCGCTGGCTAATGGCGCCACCAGCGTCTTGGTGAGCGCAGAGTGGCGGGCGAGGTGACGCTAAACGTTCAGTTTGGGCTGCCATCAGGTGGCCGTGCAGTAGCACTTAGCTCAAATCACTTTGTTCTAAAGGCGCTAGGTGTCGCCTGATCCATGTCATGACGTTACATCATAGAATTACAAAATGAACGTCATTGAACTTCTTTAAAAGCCAGTGCTTGTGATTGGCTCTCTCTGGTCATGTGCCATTCTGCCATCGTCTCAGACTTGACATATTTTTCCAAATACAGTCTGAACTCAAAGCACCACCTTGTGATGTGAGGTTTTTTATCAAATATGTGCCTTGGCTCAAAGATTCTGAAATACTGGGATAAAAGTACTGCAGCAGGCATAAGGAAGCAATGTACGAGGCATTAATTGTATTGGCAATAAGAATGCTGTGGTGGTTACCAGGGTTCATTATGCTTTATTAATTTGTAAATTTTAAATGTAAGTGAACCGTCGAGCCAGAGTCCTAGGTATTAGTCGCAAGTGAGGAGCTGAACAGCAGAACCATTAAGAGAGAGAATATAGATGGGGGGGGGGGCGCAATTTTTTTGGGAGGTTTCTGTTGACGCTTGTAGGGGGCAAAAAAAAAAAGTGCTTGGGTCCAGGGCTCATTTAACAGATTGCAGCGAAGGAGCCGCTGTGCACTGCACAAATCTGAACTAGAAGCTGTCCATCTCAGACATAAAACAAAAGAACAAGTGTGTGTCGATGTCTTAAGCGTTGTACGAAAGTTGTCACGGGCCGTCTTCCCAAGTAAAGCTGCTTTAAAAGGGACGAATGCTGTTTTAAATTTGTGTCACAGATGTGATCATCACAGGAGTCAAACTAGAGCATAGGCACCCATTGACACAGAAATGAGTATGAAAATGTATCATCCATCGTCACAGAAGTCCAACGGGAAGATGTCGAAGCTGTCCTTTGTTAATCCCGACTGTAAATCAGCCCTGACTATGAGTGGAAAAGTGAGCGCTGACGTGGCAAAGCTGCAGAATGAATTTGCGTTGGATAGCTTGGATCGGAACAAGAGTCATTGACTGTGTGTGTGTGTGTGTGTTTCAGTTTGAGGGTCTTCCCACATACCCGGATGTGAGCCGCATGTGGGAGATTGTAGACAAGTACCACGTTAGCAAGTTCTACACGGCGCCCACCGCCATCAGGCTGTTGATGAAGTACGGCAGCGATCCGGTGCACAAGTAAGCGACTGAGCGTCCGCGTCGTCTTGCCGCCGCTTCAGTTTGACATTTGTGTGGGTTTGTCGCGCGTAGGTACAAGCGAGACTCTCTGAAGGTTCTGGGCACGGTCGGAGAGCCCATCAACCCCGAGGCCTGGCAGTGGTACTTCACGGTGGTGGGAGACGGCAGATGTCCCATCGTCGACACGTTCTGGCAGACGGAGACGGTGAGTTCGCTGGGCGCCACCCCCGACGGGCTCATCTCCATCACCGTCACCGTGCTTTGTGTCTTCCAGGGCGGACACGTGATGACGCCTCTGCCGGCTGCTACGCCCATGAAGCCAGGCTCTGCTGTGAGTCAAACATAACGTGTGGAAAGCCACCTTCACACTGCTGGAAAATACAGTGCGCTGCGTTATACTACACTCTAACGCTGTATTGTAGATGCTACAACCAAGAGGGCTGAGCAATTCATGGATTACGATGAGCTTATATGTCAGAGACTTGTGCAACAGAACTGTTTGAATTATTCAAAGATTGTCTCATGATAAATTGTATTCTTTCTGTTCTGATAGACATGTCCACCTAATTTATTGTTGAGTTGAAAAAATTAGTGTTTAAACAAAAGAAAAAAACAAACATCTAAATATATATATTTTAATAACATTTTCTGAGAATCCTTAACATGATCAGCAAACTTTACGCTATGCTGCGTTCACATTAGATGGCATGGGCAAAAAAAAATAAAAAATCTTCTCAATTTAGTGTTGCCCATCTGTGGAGCATACCCGCCTCTGGTTGGGACCCATTGGCGCCAAATTCCTAGTTGGAGTCCGTCAAAGTACGAGCCGAAATGGCTTCTTAAACCGAAAATGGCAGATTTCTTATTGGATTTCGGGCTTGTGTCCTTGAGACTTTTTTTTTTTTGCACGTCCCGGTGTTGGGTACTGATAGACTTGTCTTTTTCAGACATTTCCCTTCTTCGGAGTCGTGCCAGCCATCTTGAACGAGTCGGGCGAGGAGTTGGAGGGCACGAGTGAAGGTTACCTGGTAGGAAGCGCCGCAATTGACATCTCGGCTCGGCTCGGCGGCGGAAGGAACGGCGACGTGTCTGACCGGTCAATCCGAACAGGTGTTCAAGCAGCCGTGGCCCGGCGTGATGAGAACGGTGTACGGAAACCACGGCAGGTTCGAAAGCACCTACTTCAAGAAGTTCCCGGGATACTACGTGACCGGAGATGGTGACAGGATGCGGCAGCAAGTCGGCTCAACGGTGCGTCGCCACGCTAATGATGCGGATCTTTCTATTCTTCCCCATGCGCAGGTTGCCGTAGAGACAAGGACGGATATTACTGGATCACCGGGAGGATAGATGACATGCTCAACGTCTCAGGTAAGAGCAACCTGTGCGTCTTGGGCCACGTCCACTACAAAAGTCGGAATATTAGAAGAAAAAAACTGAATTCACAAGATTACAATTGTATATTTGGGGGGGGATGCGGAGTAATGTAAGAATAAGGATGAAAGAATTGCGATGCCGGTAATGTGTTACAAAGTAACGCTTGACTCCGATTTGTCAATAAGCTTAAGAAAGCGATGGGGAGGTGATGGTTGATTCTACAATGCACAGTGATGGTGTCGTATCATAAAAGTGCCAAGAAACGCACAATTTCACTATCGCCACGCTGTTTTTGTTATTTTCCTTTGTAAAAAGTATATTTGATTGTTTTTTGTTTTTATGAACACATTAAGAATAAACTTTTACCGCCGTGTTAATTGCGCAATGCATTGTGAGTTAATTATTCATACCGAAGTGCGCGGTAATAAATTGGTCACGGAGGTTTAAGGAATGACTCACTGAAGGACTTACAATACTTATCTCAAATAATATTTACAATGAAAAGGGAGAAGTTTCAACTTCGTCTGCAGTCCGAACTGTGAGCTGGTTGAACGCGCTGCACGGCTGCATTTTCTGTGTTTTAACATGCTTGGCCAATAAAGACAATTCGGAGTCCTATGGCCCAGCCCTCGCCCAACGGAGTTTGACGCGACTTTGCAGGTCACTTGCTGAGCACAGCAGAGGTGGAGTCGGCATTAGTGGGGCACGAGGCCGTCGCCGAGGCCGCCGTGGTGGGCCGGCCTCATGCCGTCAAAGGAGAAAGTCTCTACTGCTTTGTGACGCTACGCGATGGCGCCGCATTCAATCACACACTGGAAGCCCAGCTCAAAAAACAAGGTGGTTTCAGTAAAATGCTCCTGATTAGCTTTGTTGTTGTTGTTGTTTTTTGACTTGGCTCGATACTTTTTCAACTGTTCAACCTTGGGGGAGGGCGGGTCGCACTCTACCGAGTGACATTCTAGATGGTTCTGGTTGGGCGTACTCCCAGGAACCCTCCAGAACCCTGCTGCTGAGGGTGAAGACCTGTTCAACTTTTCCACGGCCATGGCGAAAAACACACTGCTCCTCCCGAATCTGAGATCTGACTTCCCGACAGACCTTCCAGAACCCCTGAATAGACCTTATCAGGGAGGCAGAGGAGTGTGATTCCCCCCAGATTTTTAACCACCTGGGTGACTTCAAGCCCGCGGTTGGGAGAACTCTCCTCAGAGTCCGCAGACTCTGCTTCCTCATGGGAAGGAAAGTCTGTAGAAATGAGGAGGTCTTTGAAATATTCGGCCCACCACCTCTCAATGTACGTACTGTAAGTACTAAGTACGCCCACACCTGCTCGGCCCCTCTCACCGTGGGCTAGTCCAGAGTGGAATAGAGTCCAACCCCTCTTGAGAAGACTGGTACTGGAGCCCAAGCTGTGTGTTGATCGCGCTCGACTATATCTGGTCAGGATTTCTCGACCTCTCACACCGGCTCGGGCTCTTTCCCTGCCAGAGAGGCGACGTTCCACGTCCCTAGAGTCAGCTTCTGGAGCCGGGGATCGGACCGTCAAGGTCTCGTCGTCTCTTCGGGCTGTTGCTCGGGGCTCAATGGCGAGCCCCACTAATGAGCTGCAGGCTTCATGTCTGGCTCCAGAGGGGACAGGGTCACATCCCTCCCCGAGCCACGTCCGGGTGAAAGAAAAAGTAATCCAAAATTGTTTCTCATCATAGGGGGTCTTTGAGCCGTCCTTTGTCTGGTCCCTCATCGAGGACCTGTTTGTTAAAGGGGCATAAAGCCCCTGGCAATTTAGCTCCTCGGATCATTGGGACACATCAGCTCCTCCGCCACGATAAGGTGACAGCTCAAGGACAGGATATGATATATTTTATGTGATAATAATGATCCCACCCCAAAAAAAATTTTATAACAGAAAAAATGTGGAAAACGTGAACTTTACAAGAATAAAACAAAAACATTTTCACAGAAAACTTTCTCCTATCCTTTTCTGAGTGGATATCGATATATATATTCACAAGGAAAAAAATGAAATTATTAGCTCACAGTCTTAATTTCATAGGAAAAATATCTGAAGGGAAAATACAAATTCCCAGGAAAAAAGTAAGTCAGTAATATTACATCAATATAATACAGTGGTCTCTCTTCTTTTTGTTTTTTTGTTTTTGGGAGTACCAACCCCTGAAAACACTTCTTGGCGGTTTATCCCCACTTATTCAAGAATTGTTGAGGTTTTAAAAAAAAAAAAAGTCAATGCAATTGCAGTGGGTGTCAATTATCTGTGAAAAGTGAGGGTCCGCTGTAGTTATATTTTTGGAGGGGAAAAAAAGTCTCCTCCTTGGTAAATGTGACTTTGCTCAATTGAGTTACAAAAAATAAATTGTTTCTTTGGTGCATATTGGTCAACAGTGCGTGAGAAGATCGGCGCCATCGCAACACCCGACTTCATTCAGGACGCTCCAGCGCTCCCCAAAACCAGATCAGGTACAAATTGGGGTGTAAAATTCCACGAAGTTTAGAATTTGCAAACTTTCTGTGGGAATTGTGTCTTCCCTTCCAGGCAAGATCATGCGGCGCGTGCTGCGCAAGATCGCCAGTGGCGAGCGGGACCTGGGCGACATCTCCACGCTGGCCGACTCGTCGGTGGTGGAGCAGCTTTTCCACAACAGGTGCTGCACGGCCGTGTGACAACATCCCGGCGCTCCCCGTCCACGGACCCGCTCGTCACGTCGTCATCTGCCAACAAATGATAATAATAGGATTGGTATGTGTGTGTGTGTGTGTGTGTGTGTGTGTGTGTGAAGAATAAATCCATTTATTTTCACTACTTTTTCACACACACACACACACACACACACATTTATTAATAATAATTATTCAAATGACTTCATGTCCTCCAATTAGCCTTTAATTTGTGTTGTAAGTTTTTCTTTAAGATGCTTTGAAGTATGTCTGCTCTTTGTATTCAATTGTTTTGTCTGTGTTGGGTTTTTAAACGAAGACGTTTTGGATTAAAAACATGAATTTTGCGCCCGGTTCGGCTTTTGTCGTCTGATATTTGTTTTGCGCTTGTACAAGAATGTTTCAAGGCAAGTTGATGTGTTTCGGCCTTTATCGCAAGAGTCTCAAACGGCTTCACAGGCCAACAGATGACAAAGATTGACAACATACCCTAATCCATCGATGTTTCAACTTCCCATGTCAAATCATGTCACTTTCAATTTGTGGGCATACTTATTGGACACTCTGGCGAAGAGAGTGGCGGAGCTGTCAGCCAATCACCACCTGGTGGTGAGTTGGCTCCGACGGTGGGGGAAGATGCCAGTCCGACCTGGCAGACCCGAACATATTGTGAGGGTCTGTTGGGAACGTCTGGCAGAGTCCCCTAAAAGAAGGAGCTTCAATTCCCACATCCAACAGAACTTCGCCCACATCCAGGTGGAGGCGGGGGACATTGAGTCCAAGTGGACCATGTTCTGTGCCTTCATTGTTGAGGCGGCTGACCGGAGCTGTGGCCGTAAGGTTGTTGGCGCCTGTCGTGGCGGAAACCCCCGAACCCGCTGGTGGACACCAGCAGTAAAGGATTTCGTCAAGCTGAAGAAGGAGTCCTATCGGGCCTTTTTTCCCTGTGGGACTCCGGAGGCAGCTGATGGTGTACCGGCTGGCCAAGCTTAACAGCACTTTGGTGGTTGCTGAGGAAAAAAAAAAAAAGACAACAGGAAGCAGAGCAAATGAAGATGTTGAGGTTCGCTCACGGAGTGACCGGGTTGGATAAAATTAGAAATGAGCTCATCAGAGGGACAACCAAGGTTCGATATTTTGGAGACAAAGTTAGAGAGAGCAGACTTATATGGTTTGGACATGTCCAGAGGAGAAATAGTGAGTATATTGGCAGAAGGGTGATGAGGATGGAGCTGCCAGGCAAGAGAGCTAGAGGAAGACCAAAGAGAAGGTTGATGGATGTCGTGAGGGAAGACATGAGGGCAGTTGGTGTTTGAGAGGAGGATGCAGGAGACAGGCTTACATGGAAAAGGATGACGCGCTGTGGCGACCCCTAAAGGGACAAGCCCAAAGGAAAAGAAGAAGAGGTGCTCTTCGCAAGATTGCTGACAGAGGAGTGCAAAGAATAATCACAAGAGTTGTCCAAGAGCCGAGGACCACCTGTGGAGAGCTTCAAAAAGACCTGGAATTAGCAGGTATTGTTGTCACAAGGAAAACAATGTCGAATGTACTTCGCCGCCATGGACTGTATGCACGCTTTAAAATATATTTTTTGTTTTAACTATTTGATTACATGTGCCCTGCGACTGACTGGCGGCCAGTTCAGGCTGAAGTCCGGCTTTCGCCCGAAGTCAGCTGGGATAGGCTCCAGCCCCCCGCGACCCTAACCAGGATAAGCGGTGTTGAAACTGGATGGATGGATGGATGGATATTTGATTTCATACCTTATCAAATTATTAATTGGTGTGTTAAATGTTGTTTACGTTTGGGTCTGTAGCATGTGTTTTGAGTAACTATTGTATCAGTGAATCATGTGTGCCTACTGTATTGATGTACTACGTGCTGCACTAATCTATTATTTGTACTGGTCATTATATGTGACCCCTCGGAAGCTTAGCAAGCTGCTTCGGCACAAGCTAAAGGCGGTGTCGGCAGCGGCTGCTGCTTGAAACAGTCTGATATTTTCACCGAAATACTTTGCCTACAACACCAAAGATAGTCAACATGAACATATTTTAGCGCACGATCGCCAGCACTTGCTGAAATTGCGAACATCCAGTGATTTTGAGTTCGTACCACGGCGGTTGCTGCCGAGCTAACTAAGCTAGCTACCTTGAAACAACCAACAATGGCGGCATGTGCTCGAGCCTTCTCATTTTCCGGGTCACGCTGAGAGCAAACGCATCGTCCGCTCTACTTCAAACTACATAGAAAACAAGAATAATAAAAGTGAATCTCCTCCATAGTTTGCTGTTGCATCCGAATCCTATAAATGTGTGATTTTCAACGCTGAAAACCCATTTTGCAGTCAGATTTGCGCTGTCATAACCACAAGGAACATTTTCATCTTTGTCAAAACTTCAAATAAACACGAACGTAATGGAGATCACGTTAGTGAAAACTCACCCCATAAGAATCTGAAAAATATTCCCGTAGACGTCATTGCCTCTGATCCAAGGAGAGGGAACGTCGGCGTTGTTTTCGTTGTTGCCGTTCAACAGTTACTTACACATTTTGCAGTCAGGTTTGCGCTGACACAACTGCAAGTTCTCCGGCAATGCGTGTTTATTCAATCAACAACAAACAGAGCTTCCACAATTTGCAGTAACAGTTACTCGTGTTTAAAATGCACAAGTGGGTGCATTAGTAGCCATGTGGCTCCTTTGAAACTGTTACCTGTTTGGCCGACTGTCGTATCCCCACACCCCAGACACTGAGTTCACACTGAGTTCACCCAAATTAGAGGACGCGGCACATGGAATTACGTGCACACGTTTGGTTGATGCCGTTGTGCGGGCCAACGTCACGCTGACTTCAAATTCACCCCGCGGGCCGGGAGCCTGACATATCTGCTCTGTAGAACAATTTCTATTTGGGCTCCAGGACTCTGGAATGCCTTACCTGCAGATATTAGAGCTGCTCCCTCAGTAGAAATGTTTAAATCTCTCAGTCTTAAAATGGATTGACTCTTTGCCATTGAGTTAAAGTACACGTAGGCCTGTTTTACTGCTGCTTCTCTTCACCGCCCCCCTCCTGCTTGGAGAGGTGGCTTAAAGCTGGCTACTAGTGTGGACTGAATGGGTGGCAGAAATGAAACAGCAGTATTTTAAGGGGAATAGCGCTTCGGTAACGTATTGAGAAAAACAACGATGAGAATCACTACTTTAATGTATGAGGAGTGACGTTCTTGACCTGCTGAATGTGTCAAGTGCCTTGAGATCATTTCTGTTGTGAACTGGTTCTGCAAAAATAAATTTGACTTGAATGAATCCCTGATGACGCTTAACACTGCTACAGCAAGTCTCCAAAGTCTCTCATGCTGCTCTAAAATGCTTCCGCTCAAGTACTGACCAGAAGTAGGAGATATTATTTGGATGATTGTTTGCGAGGGTTGGTAATTATTCCTTGTTGTGTCAAAGGCAAGTAGCACACCAACTTGTCGTTACATTCACATTGGCTCGTCTGTCATTAATGAAGGGAAAATTACATCTGAATCTTAGCGCCATCAACTTTCAATCATATATTCTTAACTTTTGTTGTCTTTTGTTGCCTGTCATCAAACAAACAACAACTGATGATCATGGTGAGGCTTGCCAAAAACTAAATTAAGGTCTCTAATTGCGTTGGTTAGGTGTGTGCTCACATTATCAAATTATCAAAGCAAAGACTGCATAGTATGCGGTTGAAGTCATTGATTACGACACCAAGAGAACATTTGATTGTCCACCACCCTTTTAGTGAAACAATCCATCTTCATTGTTCACTGTAGTTTTTTAATTAACAAATTACATGATTGCCTTAGACGACATTCCAGAGCTGCAACAAGCAAATTTAAAAGAATTGCTGCTCATTTGATCACAGACATCCTCAGCGTGAAGCATCGCGACTGCAAAGGTCGCCCTTGCACACCTTCTCAAACTCAACTTTTTCAAGCTTTTCGTTCAAATACGAGTGGAATTCTGAAATTGTTGTTCTGTCGTTGCGCAGATGGCATTTGCTCTTCGCTCCTTGTTCCTTCTCTGCGGGATCGGTGGACTTTTGACTGGAGCCGTAAGTCAAAACCTCAGCTGCTGACTTCAAGGAATGCCTATTTACTCTTGCTATGACTATTATATTTATATTATACGATATCAATTTACTGTTGCTGACTTCATTTGTGTCACTTTTCAGCAGTCTGATTTTAACGAAAATACTTTTCCTCTTGACAGTGGTCTAAACCAGCCAGTAAAGAAAAAGGTTGGTCACTGTGTCTCAATACTTAAAAAAACAACAATCAAGTAAATCAAATCAAATCAAAACAATTTTGTGATTTTGTCAGCATTTGATACCGGATTTAATCAACATAGCTCATTTTCTCCCTGAAACAACAATTGTATTGCAGAAAACTGCTGTCCTAAAGGCTGGACTCAGCTGGATTGTCGCTGTTTCATTTACCAAGATAAAGGCAGGCAGTTTGCAGATGCAGAGGTATACAAAACATTTACATTGCAACATTTATTTAGTTGTAGTGCTAAACCAGGTCCCTGCTTTGAAACCAGTGATTTGAAACCTGTTTGTCTGTTCATTATCTAAGTATCACGGATCGATGTGAACGAAGTTTGTACGTACACAATCTGTAGAAAGTGAAAGTCTTCGGTATTTTAGTCTTTTGTCTGCCACATTGAATATTTTCTGATTTTTCTAATTGGGTTGTTGTTTCTTCTTGTAGAGCGTCTGCAACATTCTCGGTGGGAATCTGGCCTCGGTCCACAGCGCTTTGGAATATGCCGTCGTTCTCGAACTGATTCGGGCAGCCTCTGACTCTACTGAGGATGTTTGGATGGGACTGCACGAGGCGATAGAGGTGAAACAAATTCTTCAAATAAGTAACTCGCAATCCCCAGTAACCATTGACACTTAAGCATTTACACACATTTTGTACAACGATGTCAATGCTGAGATGTTGTGTTGTTGAAACACGGACAAATCTTGAGCTCATATTTTCGAATTGATCGTATTCAGGTTGCGAATCCCTCGGGTGAATCTTAGCGCCATCAACTTTCAGCAACTCAGCAGCATCAAGCACTGCTGCTGAGTGTAAAAATCTATCACATACAAAGTCGTCTAAATCTTGAACAGAACCAAGACAAGTTCTTTAAGATGCAGTGGTGCGTGGCCATTGACTGATTTTGCACAATGATTTTCACTTGAATTTGACATTTTAAAGGGAGCCTTTGCAGTGAAGGTAGTACATAAGATAGGCGACCGATTCTCCTTGTCCTAGTCGGCACTCGAGCAGCATCAAGGAAGACCAGTCCGAGTGTGGTCGCAGCGGCCTGCCAATAGAGTGACAATCCATCTTCCGTTCCGCTTCTCCTCACACGGGTCGCGGGCGTGCTGGAGCCTATCCCAGCTATCTTCGGGCGTGATGGGGGTACACCCTGAACCGGTTGCCATCCAATCGCAGGGCACATAGAAACAAACAACCATTCGCACTCACATTCACACCTGCGGGCAATTTAGAGTCTTCAATCAACCTACCGTGAATGCAGCCCTATGGGTGACACAAGTCAGTGCAAACTGTAGGCCGGTCCCAAGCCCGGATAAATGCAGAGGGTTGCGTCAGGAAGGGCATCCGGCTTAAAACCTTGCCAAACAAATATGAGCGTTCATCCAAAGAATTCCATACCGGATCGGTCGTGGCCCGGGTTAACAACGTCCGCCACCGGCGCCGTCAACCTGCGGGGCGCCGTTGTAAATTCAGCTACTGTGGGTCGAAGTCAAAGAAGAAGAGGAGGTTGAAAGCGGGTTCTTCGGCAGAAAGAGAAGAGGAAAACACAGAGCCTAGAACTGAATGTGGGGACTTTGAATGTTGGGACTATGACAGGAAAATCTCGGGAGTTGGTTGACATGATGATGAGGAGAAAGGTTGATATATTGTGTGTCCAGGAGACCAGGTGGAAAGGCAGTAAGGCTAGAAGTTTAGGGGCAGGGTTTAAATTATTTTACCATGGTGTCGATGGGAAGAGAAATGGAGTCGGGGTTATTTTAAAAGAAGAGTTGGCTAAGAATGTCTTGGAGGTGAAAAGAGTATCAGATCGAGTGATGAGGCTGAAATTTGAAATTGAGGGTGTTATGTGTAATGTGATTAGTGGCTATGCCCCACAGGTAGGATGTGACCTAGAGGTGAAAGAGAAATTCTGGAAGGAGCTAGATGATGTAGTTCTTAGCATCCCAGTCAGAGAGAGAGTTGTAATTGGTGCAGATTGTAATGGACATGTTGGTGAAGGTAATAGGGGTGATGAAGAAGTGATGGGTAAATACGGCATCCAGGAAAGGAACTTGGAGGGACAGATGGTGGTAGACTTTGCAACAAGGATGCAAATGGCTGTAGTGAACACTTTTTTCCAGAAGAGGCACGAACATAGGGTGACCTACAAGAGCGGAGGTAGAAGCACACAGGTGGATAACATCTTGTGCAGACTATGTAATCTGAAGGAGGTTACCAACTGTAAGGTAGTGGTAGGGGAGAGTGTGGCTAGACAGCATAGGATGGTGGTGTGTAAGATGACTCTGGTGGTGGGGAGGAAAATTAGGAAGACAAAGGCAGAGAAGAGAACCATGTGGTGGAAGCTGAGACAGGACGAGTGTTGTGCAGCTTTTCGGGAAGAGGTGATACAGGCTCTCGGTGGACGGCAGGAGCTTCCAGAAGACTGGACCACTGCAGCCAAGGTGATCAGAGAAGCAGGCAGGAGAGTACTTGGTGTATCTTCTGGCAGGAAAGGAGAGAAGGAGACTTGGTGGTGGAACCTCACAGTACAGGAAATCATACAAGGAAAGAGGTTAGCTAAGAAGAAGTGGGACACTGAGAGGACCGAGGAGAGGCGAAAGGAATACATTGAGATGCGACACAGGGCAAAGGTAGAGGAGGCAAAGGCAAAACAAGAGGCATATGATGACATGTATGGCAGGTTGGACACTAAAGAAGGAGAAAAGGATCTATACAGGCTGGCCAGACAGAGGGACAGAGATGGGAAGGATGTGCAGCAGGTTAGGGTGATTAAGGATAGAGATGGAAATATGTTGACTGGTGCCAGCAGTGTGCTTGCTAGATGGAAAGAATACTTTGAGGAGTTGATGAATGAGGAAAATGATAGAGAAGGGAGAGTAGAAGAGGCAAGTGTGGTGGACCAGGAAGTGGCAATGATTAGTAAGGGGGAAGTTAGAAAGGCATTAAAGAGGATGAAAAATGGAAAGGCAGTTGGTCCTGATGACATTCCTGTGGAGGTATCGAAGCATCTAGGAGAGGTGGCTGTGAAGTTTTTGACCAGCTTGTTCAATAGAATTCTAGTGCGTGAGAAGATGCCTGAGGAATGGAGGAAAAGTGTACTGGTGCCCATTTTTAAGAACAAAGGTGATGTGCAGAGCTGTGGCAACTATAGAGGAATAAAGTTGATGAGCCACACAATTAAGTTATGGGAAAGAGTAGTGGAGGATAAACTCAGGACAGAAGTGAGTATTTGCGAGCAACAGTATGGTTTCATGCCTAGAAAGAGTACCACAGATGCATTATTTGCCTTGAGGATGTTGATGGAAAAGTACAGAGAAGGTCAGAAGGAGCTACATTGTGTCTTTGTAGATCTAGAGAAAGCCTATGACAGAGTACCCAGAGAAGAACTGTGGTACTGCATGCGGAAGTCTGGAGTGGCAGAGAAGTATGTTAGAATAATACAGGACATGTACGAGGGCAGCAGAACAGCGGTGAGGTGTGCTGTAGGTGTGACAGAAGAATTTAAGGTGGACGTGGGACTGCATCAGGGATCAGCCCTGAGCCCCTTCCTTTTTGCAGTGGTGATGGATAGGCTGACAGATGAGGTTAGACTGGAATCCCCGTGGACCATGATGTTTGCAGATGACATTGTGATCTGCAGTGAAAGCAGGGAGCAGCTGGAGGAACAGTTAGAGAGATGGAGGCATGCACTGGAAAGAAGAGGAATGAAGATTAGCCGAAGTAAAACAGAATATATGTGCATGAATGAGAGGGCTGGTGGGGGAAGAATGAGGCTACAGGGAGAAGCGATAGCAAGGGTGGAGGACTTTAAATACTTGGGGTCAACCGTCCAGAGCAATGGTGAGTGTGGTCAGGAAGTGAAGAAACGGGTCAAAGCAGGTTGGAACGGGTGGAGGAAGGTGTCAGGTGTGTTATGTGACAGAAGAGTCTCTGCTAGGATGAAGGGCAAAGTTTATAAAACAGTAGTGAGGCCAGACATGATGTACGGATTAGAGACAGTGGCACTGAAGAGACAACAGGAAGCAGAGCTGGAGGTGGCGGAAATGAAGATGTTGAGGTTCGCTCTTGGAGTGACCAGGTTGGATAAAATTAGAAATGAGCTCATCAGAGGGACAGCCAAGGTTCGATGTTTTGGAGACAAAGTTAGAGAGCGCAGACTTCAATGGTTTGGACACGTCCAGAGGAGAAATAGTGAGTATATTGGAAGAAGGATGATGAGGATGGAGCTGCCAGGCAAGAGAGCTCGAGGAAGACCAAAGAGAAGGTTGATGGATGTCGTGAGGGAAGACATGATGGCAGTTGGTGTTCGAGAGGAGGATGCAGGAGATAGGCTTACATGGAAAAGGATGACGCGTTGTGGCGACCCCTAACGGGACAAGCCGAAAGGAAAAGAAGAAGAATCAACCTACCGTGAATGTTTTTGGGATGTGGAAGGAAATCAGAGTACCCGGAGAAAACCCTCACAGGCATGGGGAGAACATGCAAACTCCACACAGGTGAGACCGGGATTTGAACCTCGGTCCTGAGAACTGTGAAGCAGATGTGCTAACCAGTCGCCCCACCGTGCCGTAGAGTGACAATAATCCTGTTAAATGTCACAAGCGCTTGAACAACATTTTCAGCATCAGCTGGTGCGAGATGTTAATTGTTGTCATCATCAAGATGTCGAAAATTCAACGAGGACACTGCGTGATGTGTTATGTTGGTATGAACATACAAGCATGCGTTTTCTTTTGGGTTAGACTCATCTGTGGTCTCTTCTCAAAGTTTCTTTTCCCCAAATGGGCTTTTGAGCTATTTCCTTGCCCGATGGGGAGGTCGAGAGAAGGGGATGTGGTCGATCTTTGCCAAATGTGGGCCTGTCAAGCCCTTTGAGACTCTTTTGTGATGAAGGGCTGTGCAAATAAACTTGACTCATTGAAATGCGTTCTTCTGACTTCCAGGACGGTGCCTTCTTCTGGACTGATGGCTCAGAGGTTGATTTCACGAGCTTCAACAGTGACGATGATGCTGGAGATTGCATTGAGATTGAATTCAGTGGTAAATATGTCATCATTTTAAAAGGGCAAACGGCTCCTATTTGATCTAAATCTCTAACTGTGAGTTTGGTAGGTTGGATGGAAATGACACACATTGATGAGAAGAAGATTTTCATGGTCGTCTTTGCACTATTTTGTGTTTGCTTCTAGATGGTCTCTGGGACAATGACAGCTGCACTGACATCAACAGATTTGTTTGTGTCCAAGATGCTGACCATTGCGACTACTGATCGGCCATCCGAGCGCCATCTCATCCATCAGGACTGTCACTTCTCAAGTATCCTGATGACTGCTCTAAAATCAAACTTTACGACTGTGTGTATTCTGTAATCCAGAACAAAATCTTCGCTTCTCCAACCCAGATCACTTAATTTCAATTATTAATTGCTGGCAAATGTCTATTATGGAATAAAGCATTTTGGTGTGGGATGTCATATTCAATCGATTTCACGTCAAAGACATGGAGACCAATGTTTCCCAACCTTCATTTTTATCTATTCATTTTTAGCAGTGAGCGGATCGATCCAAATATCGTCAGTTTCGATACCGAGTCAGTAGCGGTCCTTTGCTCCTCCTCCCCACTCTCGTGTTTCCACGTTGTGCCGTCATGTGACTGAGCAGCGCCAAAGCAAACGGGAAAGCGTGGGCCCGCCCACCAGCGCGCAACCACAGACGGAACACGGAACAGAAGAACGACTCTCTGTACCTGGAAAAAGAAAAACTATTTGTTTTCCAGTCACCACTTTGTGCAGCTTGTTTAGTTAAGAAAAAAAAGAAGAAAAAGAAATCCAACCATGAAACTTCCATGGAGGAAAATAATTTTGCTACTGTTCTATTGCTACTCATTTTGATCAATTCTTTTTTTTATTTAACAGTAGCATTCGTCCTACTTAACAACTAGTGAATAACAAAAAAAAAAGGAAACATCACAAAAACAGCCTTAATTGTAGAAAAGGATCAGTATCTGTGATAGTTAGTTCCTGGAGCAATATATTCCTGCCATTTAAGTACAAATGTGGAGGAAATGTGTTGATACCCTGATGAAGAAAGAAAAATCCATCATGTAATTGACACAAGTAATTAAACAAAAGGTGCAATGATGGTACTCGGCCTGCATGACAATGCTGATACGTGACAAGCTTGAAAAGAATTTTCCATTGTACTTTAAACGCAGGTGTGTCCTGTAATTAACATCACTGCTGTCGTGACTGGAGCTATTTGAAAGAAGTGGGCGTGATAGTCACACGTGTGCAAGTCTCGAGTCATAACCTTCAAGTCTCGAGCAAGTCCCAAGTCACTGCCGGGAAAAAAAATCGAGCAAGTCGAGTCGAGTCCCCACTAAATTTCAAGCGAGTCGCCAACCGAGTCATACAATCTTGCTCCAGTCGCGACATATATTGCAGTTGTCATAAAATGTTTTTTCCCAAATCATAACAAAAAGAAAAAAAGTATTCACACCTTATACAAGGTAAATGAACAACAACAGAGATGATGATTGATTTAATTTATTGCACTGAATTGTTTTAAAGTTGTGTTTCAAACTCCATTTAACTGGACTTGATTTCTGAACAAACTACGCTGTGTACGTTTTGCTGACAGATTGCTACGGTGTCATGGGTGTGTGTGTTCCGGTTGTTGTCTTCCCCCTGTCTCATACACACCTGCTCCTGAGAGCATCTTCACACCTGTGCCTCGTTCACCTTAAATACAACCTTGCATTTAACCTCGTGTCTCATTCTTGCTCGTCCCACTTATCATAAACCGTCCCAGCCCCAGTTACGTTTCTTAGCTTTACTAAAACGATCACAATCATATGAGTTTTAGTTTTCATCGTCCCAAAACGAAGCTTAATGTTTGACCAGCTAGCTAAAGTGCTAAACTAGCTTCCTTGTCTTTGTGAGTTTTGTAGTGACGAATGAAGTTTGACGTCGTTGCTGTTGTTGTTGTTGTGTCTTTAATGCACAAGTTGCAAAACATGCAGGTTGCCCTCCTGCTTTTGCAGACTTCATCGACAAAATCCTTGAATCCAAATTGTCTTATCTTTGGAGCACCTTCCATCGTTGTTCATGCAGGTGGCTACGTCGCACTGGCAAGTGCGCAACAACGCATGCTGTGTTGCCAGGTTGGTGAGAATGAACCCCCCGCCCAAAATCTTTCTTTCTTCACAAAAACAAACCACAACAACAACAACAGCAACAAAAACGCAAACTTGTCTCAATTAAAATGCAGATTTCCAACTTTAAACTTCTCAAGTCTTTCTTAAGTATTTGTTCAGCAAGTCGCGTGTCAAAAAACTGGCGACTCGAGTCCCCCCCATCACTGCTTTTAGGCTTTGGAAAACAAGAAAAACACAACAAATTCAACACACAAGGAGGGTCCAGTTGCTTTGCGAATTCCCATCACCCGCATTACTGAGGAATCTACACAGGGATTAAGAAAAAACCCAATTTCGAAGCCTTTTTCTTGATATCGTCACAATAACTTGACGAGCACTTAGGCAATTATGCGATTAGGCTAACAAGATGGCAAAAAAATGAAGCATACAGAGAAAAGATCCTTCTGTCTTCTGTGAACCATGGAAGACACTCCCTTTTTTTCATTGTCCTGCTGTGGAATGGCACAACCACAGTCCTCCCACTTTTTTGCCAATAAATTATGATACAATTCAATTATGAAATTTACCTCAGCAGATTAAGAGATAGGTATCTATGTATAAGTGCAGGTACATACAGAATGCAAGGTATGAACTCTTATGCGACCCTCCAGCATGAAAGTCGCACTGCCGTGCTTAGAGCTAATCGCGGGGCACACCTAGACAAACAACAACCCCGACCTCTGAACTGTGAGGTGGACGTGCTAACGGGTCGGCCACCGTGCCACCGCCTTTAGACCACGGCGACTTTATTAGTGGACTTTCACAGCAAAATGTATTTTGCCTGAATATCTCTGATGTTGGTTTTTATAACTGACATTTTTCAATAAAACAAAAAACAAAAATCTTCCAAACTTTACAAAAGGCCAGACCCCGGACGCGTGGGGCCCTGGTACACCATTGCAATTGTTCCCCTGACACGTCTCGAAATGTCGCATAGACACATATCACGTCACACGACACGTCCGACTTCTTTTTTATTACCCTATTATCTAATAAAAGTGTGCTTAATTTCCAAGTTCGCTTCAACCTGGCGCAGTCTTCCAGACAGCTCGCCCTGAGGTATCATTGTGTTTCCAAAGATGAGACACTAACACTAATAACCTGAAAGCATCACGAACAACTGGACTAGTAGCATACTGACCTAAAAGTATTGTCTTCACTGAAGCAGGAAGTACTTAAGTCATCATTTTGCCTCATCAATTAATGGCTGACACAAGAATTTCAAGTTTTTTTCCGTCTGTGCTGTTGACGTGGCAGGCCTGCGGATCTTCTCTTTCAGCCAGCTCATTTCATTCTCAGGGTATTGAGTCGATCGCAAGTGGACGGTTCTGGTTGTCTTAGAAGATGTGCTTTGGCCTCTCATCCGAGCAGCCTTCGTCAACTCGTGCAGCAATTGGAGCCACGACCCTAACAAAGAGTGGTATCATTTTTGGGAGCGCAAAACGACAGTCATTAAGATGAATGAAGATAAATCCCACCCTTGCTGAGCGGCAACTATCCGTCACCACAAAGTCGTTAGCTGGAAACTCTGTCGCTCTTTCTCATCCACCTTGCTCCTATTCCTTCAGTACGGTGGCCTGGATGTGCAAAAACATACAAAAAATTGGGAAACACTTTTACATTTCAGACAACAAATTAGCCACAGCCGAAATACTTTTACGTTTCAGGAACCAAATTGACAAAAACCGAAACACTTTTACATTTCAGACAACACATGAACAAAAGCAGAAACACTTTTACAAAAGACGAAACAAATTACAATTGAGACAACCCGGAAAGGAAACGTCGCATTTCCCAGATTGACGAGTAAGATTCCAACATGCATTCTGAGAAATCCCACTCCCTTCCTCTACAAGACGCGCCCCGCTTCAACATGATTGGCTCCTGCATCGTAAAAAAAAAGTTTATTACGGTTAGGTTGAGGACTCGGGTAGGGGTCAAAGCAGTTTAGGATGGATTAAGGTTTGGATTATGGTGGTTAAATCTGGCACACGTTAAGCGCCGGGACAGTGTGCGCGGTTTGGTAACTGTTTCCTTGAGTGGCAGCTTCCTTTCAAACATCCACACTTTTCCTTGAATTCTCACCAGCATAAGTTGAAGTCTGCCATCATAGTGCAGCGGCGCGTGTCCTGGAGCCAGTTAGATTGGAGCAGGGCGTGTCCTGCCAGGAAAATGCGTGGGATTCGTAATAATGTTGGACGTTCCCTTTCCGGGTTGTCTCAACTGTAATTTGTTTCGTGTTTTTGTAAGAGTGTTTCCACTTTTTTTTTATGTTGTGCGTGTGTTTGCCAATTTGTTATATTGCTGTGCACTTCCAGGCCACCGTACTTCTGGACTTCTAGTAGTACTTTTCACAAACGCCCATGTTTTGAGGGCCTTCCTTCCGCACCTATGCTCTCTCTCTTTGGCCTGTGGGCCGTTTGGAACATTATCAGCTCTGTGTCGTACGGTTCTGAATCTCTAACTCCCAATTTGTGTTCCGGTGCGCGGTATGAGTCAAAAAGTAAGTCGCTGTCAGTGTTTGTGGGCTTTCTGTAAACCCCCTGCGGTCTCCGATGTGGACATCAAGCTGTGATGAAAACGGCAACATCCTGTATTGTCTTGGATATCCTCATGTGCAAACTTGATGTTGTCGTCCACCGACTTAAGCGAGTTGCTCGGCGAAGGTTTGCACTCGTTGGCTTTGGGTGTGAACCAATGTGTCATACATATATCTGGACAAATGACTCAGGGCTGTTCCCTTAAGGGCGGAGATGGGCGGGACCCATGACGCCGCAATATTGCTTGCGCTCTCGCCGGGACAAGGTGACCACCGATTCACCCACAAGTCGCCTCTGTGCTCCTATACAGTATATTCTTTATCTCAATAAATAATGAATGTTATGTGTGTTTTTTTAAACACGGTTTCCTGTGTGTTGGGATCATTGAGGAGTGTAAGTGCCTTGTTATGGTGCTCCGCTGTGTTAAGGATTACTGTGCATCTCCCTTATCTCCTGGCAGGGTTGTGATGTTTTCATCCTTCCTCGGGAAGAGGCTGCGGCGCGGACGGGTTGAGGTTGGGGGCGCGGGGGGTGCTTTGGCATTGGCATGATTCATTATAAGAGCTGCTTCAGTCGCCGTGACCATATCGACCATTGGGACTTCTTGTGGCAAAATGAAACCCTTCAGGTCAAAACCTCCTTTTCTGATTTAATAAGTTCTCTGTCTGACAAGTTTTGTGTTCGTCTTTATTAGTTCAATTCCCTGCTTGTTTGTTTTTTGCCTACGGGTGAGCAATTTTCAAGTGCAGGTGTTATGTCTTAATTGTAGTTTCTGCAACTTTCCTGTTTGTCTTGATTTGGTTTTGCTGGGCTTTAGTTGTGAATGTGATGACCTTTTCACAGACCCCTTCAGGCAGAAATGTTCGTCATAACTAGGATTGGGCACCGTTTGAATTTGACCGATTCCGGTTCCGATTCCGGTTCCAAACAATTCTTGATTCTGATTCTTTCGTTTATCAGTTTATTTTTGAAAGGGAACAATGCAATTTCATAAAACACATGAAGTACACATGGTTAAAAAAGCCAGAATTAGCCAAAAGGGTAGTTTTCATCTGTAGTTCCCTGGCCATGATGTAAAAAAGCAGTAAAATACATCTACAAGACAATATAATACAGGATACATAATCAAACTATACTATTAAGAGAGAATAAAACCATAATCTTTTTGATCGTAACAAAAAAACAACATAACATACTTGCCTTTTAGTGTTGGCAGCTATAGGTGTTAACTAGCCACGTTTTCAGTTTTTTTGTGAAGGCCTTGTATGTTGTAAGCAGTTTAACCTCCTTCCACTCACCAGCGCTCCTCACTGACCAGGCTGACTTACTGAAAGTGCTCCTGCGCAGAGGAATGAGAAGGTCACCTCTGACAGAGCCTCGAGTGACACGCTCAGAGCTGTTTCTTTGGCTGATGCACTCAGCCAGAGGAGCTGGGGCCAAATCATGCAGTACTTTATAGGTCAAATTTAAATCTGCAAATATGTGAAGACTGACCCAGTTTAAAAGACTGTATTTTTTTTAAATTGCACAGTGATGATAGTGGCTTGGTTTTTTATCCATCACTTTAATTACTTGTTTGTACAAAACTTCCAATGTTTTTTTTTTTTGCATTCTGACCAGCCTGGGACCAACTGGTTATGCAATAGTTAAAGTGACTAAGAATCATTGAATGCAAGTAAAATTTTGCAGCTTCAGTTGACATTTCATTTCGAATTGCACGAAAATTTGCGAGGTTTAATTTGATATTTTTTACACAATTTGTCAATATGGGCTTTAAAGGAAAGCTGTGAATCTATTATTAACCCAAGATATTTGTATTGGCTGACAATTTGCATTTTTTTCTCCATTAACAAGTATGTCGGGGTCAGGTGATACTCTATTTGTTTTAGTGAAATACATGCCTACAGTTTTAGAAACGTTTAGCTGTAGACAGCACTCCTGCAACCAAGTTGTGACACAGGACATTGTATTAGTGAGTTTAGCAGCAACAGAATATTTGGAGCGACCATGAACAAAGAAAACTGTGTCGTCTGCATACATTACAAACTCTGCTTCAGCTCAAACAGTGGGGAAATCGTTGATATAAAGACTAAATAAAAGGGGGGCTAATATTGATCCCTGAGGGACTCCAGAGGTTAGCCTAAGAGACTCTGATCTGCAGTTGTTAACTGATACAGATTGTGTTCGGTCATGCAGATATGATTCAATCCAGCTCACAGCTTTGCGAGAGAAGTTAAATTTTGAGAGCTTGGTAAGAAGAACAGAGTGATTTACTGTATCGAAAGCTTTCCTGAGGTCCGGGTTGAACCCGGGTCCTCAGAACTGTGAGGCTAACCAGTCGGCCACCGTGAGCTACCTCCTATTGGCATTCCAAAATAACCTGATCCTCAATAGTATGTTAGCGGACGAAGGGGGTACCTGCTCTCCAATCAAGGGTCACTGTTGCACGATTATCCCCAATAATACGGCACCAAGCAGAAAGATCACCAGAGCCATGAAAGGTTTGCAGGCCATGTCTTAAATCAATGTCTGGAGTAGATGACTACTCATTCCATAGCCTGCTGAATAGGATGTTTGGTAACTGGAAAGGTCTCGTGCTCACTTGGGCGACTACCATCCTTGGTTGTCATTGCTGTGCTTGCTTTGTGTGGGTGTTGTATTATTCCTTTTCTCAGGAGTCTTGTCCTCAGGATTGTTCTCAAGACCTTTGAGGGGAAGGACCCCCACGGCCGATATCAGCTGCTGCCCCTGAAAGTGGACAACAATCAGCGTCAAGTCAGTAAACCAACAACCTGCAATACAGCAACACTATCAAGCTACATCCTGAATAATAATGTTATTTCCACAAATCAGAGTCTTCCCCTCTTTATCGTGCGTTAATGTGCATCATTTCAAGTGCTCGCTAAGCAACACATATCAAATTCCCGATCCAACATGCATTAACAACTCATTTCTCAAGTTCTCCCTACTAACTGAGCTCACCGCAAAGCCCTTTAGCCACATTCATTTCATCCATCGAAAACGTTTAGCCAGCTAGCTGTGACTGCTGTCTCTCCACACACACGTCATCCGCACATACATAACTCACGATTCACTCGTAACACACAAAAATACAGTTGTCCACTTATTATTTTCCACATCACGCAGATACCATACACACCATCTCAGATAGCAACTTGCACGCCATTCATTCAAACTCTGCGTGCAGCCCGAAGCGGACCGGGAACGCCTCGACATAGAGCGGCCCTCTCGGATCGGGTTGTAAAGGCGCCATAACACATCCGCGGCTCCACAAATTCAACAGCCTCCTTCATTCATACACCGAAGCGTTTTCTGACAACAAAAACATCCGGTACCCAGTCCATTACCACCACATCATTCGGGCATCGGCCCATCTCAGTGTGGTGCAGTTCCCTCTTCATTGTAGGGCCAACACTTAAATTCTGACATATATCACAAAAAACACAAAACACTTTTACCTTATGCAGAAGTTCAGGGTGCCGCCAAAAGCGCAACTTGTACAGCATTGACACATAATTCTCATGTGTCGGGGCGTGTGCTTCCTCAACCACTAACCACATGAACCTTCCTATAGGTAACACCAGTCTTCTAGGGCCTCTCGTCAGGCCAAACCACAGCTTCTCCATGTCATCATATTCAGCATCTTTCTTTTGCCACTCACGTTTGTCTTCCTCTGGTGCCGCCTCTTGGCGGTTGCGCAATACATCAACCGTTACTGCAGCGAGAAAGTCAATCAACTGATCCCGTTTAACAACATAGTTACCTTCAGCATCCATTTGATAGCCTGCTACCTTTTTTAGCCGAGGCATCAGCCGCACCATAAATAAATAATAACCTCTGACCTTCAGGTAACCCCAGTGCTCTGCACATGGCCAGGAGTTCTGCAGCTTGAGCGGAGGGTTTCACAAAATAATTTGTGGACCAAAGCGTTTGGAAGTCAGAATTTGGGTCTCCGCGATGTCTTCAGCGGCCTCTTGTTTTCAGGGATACTACGGCACGTTAACAAAACGCCGTCCTCATGGTGCGAGAGCTCTCTGCCATGGAATTGCGCCAATGTCACACGCTCCAACATCCCCTCGTCCACCGCGGTACCCTGAATACAAAGACATTCAGTACTCGGAGTGTACAACACATTAGGTATTTGACCTTGTTGCCAATCATTTGCCAAATGCCATTTCCTTACCATGGGTCCCAGTTCTCGGGCTTCATGACCTAGTGCAAGTGCAAGTGAAATGTGTGAAAAAGATGTCAAACTCAACATGAACCACTCACTCTGCTCTGGCGTCAAGGCTGCCACACCTCGCGTCAAGGCTGCCACACCTCGCTTCCCTATGTAAATACATGTACTATTGAGCATCCAGTTTTCACCCTTCTTCTCTGTAAACCAAATTGTCATTTTTATCATAGTAGAGTGTGAGATGGAGGGGATCGATCGAAGGGCTGTAGGAGGCAAGATAGTCAATCCAGGGCATCCACCGCAGGAAGGGCGAGTAGACGCCGCCTCCCGCCTTTGTTTTTGGTTGAAGTCAGGCCTAATAAATGTCAGTGGTCACTTCCGGAAGTTCATGTTGTACCATGTTCCATCCGGCGGATAATTTCCCACTCACAGTACATCACGGTCCCATTTGGGAACCGTATCGTCACTCCGTCCGGGATGCAAAGGATGGTAGCCCTGGTTTTCATAAGCAGATCTCTGCCCATCAGGTTCACTGCAGCCCCCCTTTTCATCAGGACAAACTGATGTTCATGTGTCTGTCCAGCAATTTCAGTCTTTAATGATGTCGAAATCGGCAGACTCATGGGCACCTCTGCAAAGTTTCTTAATCCACTCTTTTACTTCTAATCTCATTCTATTTCAGTGATACGTGCTAACCAGTTGTTGCATATCACGGCACCACTCTTCAGTTGCTTTTGTAGGGTGCTAAGCTTTCCACCTTTCACACACTCTTCTTTTGACCAAGGTCTGTAAACGAGAATTGTACTGCCTTTTTTGCCTCCTTCACCTTCATATGCAGGATTTGGCACTTCGATCATGGGATACAGGTCCCATTCAGTTCATCTTGCAATTTGGGAGAAGAGTCTCCCTTTTGACTCCCTTTTGTCTGCGTTCCTGTTGCATCTCATTGTCTTCATTTCTTATAAACAATCATTGTTTGTCATCTAGCTGACCTTTTTTCTGTTTTTTGTTTGTTGCCAGTGGTCACTTTTCGGGCCTGGGCTAATTGTAACTTCAAAATTTGTTCCTGCATGTCCTTTTCCTTGTCCAATAATTTGTGGTGTCTGTCAACAAAAAGTTTCAAATGGTGAGACACATGATGATTAAAGTAGCTATCTCCCCCTTTAATGAGGTCAGGGTCTTTAATAAGTTCAGTCCTAACTTCAGCTGGCAATCTGTCAAGCAAAGCAATTCTATAAATAACATTTGCCTCCCTTAAACGGGAGGGATGTGACCTTGTCTTATCTGAGAACTGGGATCCATGATAGGCTTGTAGTCCGGGTGCCTCGTCACCGTCGGCTCGGAGAGCGGGAACATGTCTCGGATGACCGCAAACATACGTCAGCACTCGCCAGGCTCGTGCTGTCCGTCAACTTTTTCAGCCCCTGGATCCAAATCTCACCAACAGCAGCCAATCCGGGCAGCCGTTTCTGAAAAAACTCAAAATCTTTTAAAGACAATTTTTGTATATTAGCTCACCTTTTTGAATGCGGGCTCGTGCGGAATTGATGGGAGTTTTATTTCCCCTCTACAATTGGTCTGTCATTTGAGCAGCTCCCTTGACCGGCAAAGCCGGATATAGGGACGTCACTGGGGGCCGTTTGCAGGAAGGTCCGCAAATTGTATTCAGTGGGGGAATTTGTCGCTCTTTTTTTTTTGTTTTCCGCTGAACAGCTGCCATGGCAGTGCACACCAGACAAAGGTAATTAATTTTTCTCCTCAATTTTTCATTTTCTATTTTCTTAATCAAATCTCTTTTCTCTCTCCACCCTGCAGCGCCCAACTTTTCCTTCAACTTTTTTCCTTTCTTTCAGAATAATCTCTCTTTCTTCCTTCTGAAACTCATCTGTTACGTGAAACAACTTACATTCCTTTTTCTTTTTCCACTTTGCCCACACTTCTAAATCCTGCTTGTTTCTTTTTCTGACTTTCTATTTCAATCCACAAATCCTCCAATGACTTCTGGTAATCAGTCCGACACATATCACATTCATTACCTCGACACTCGACTGTCCAATTCACAACCCAAAGCTATCTGTTCCTGCCCCAGACTTATACAATGTTTCAAACAGGAAGTATGGAATCGTCGTCTGATTGGTCCATGGTCCACTGACGTCATTGTTGCTATGCAGAATGATGGCCATTTGCTGCTGGCTCCAGACTCTGTCTCCAAATTCTTGCTTCTCATAAAGTTTACAGCAACCCCCCGCAGCCATTGTCGTCGCTAACAGATGTTCCCCGCGGCCTCAACATGCACCCTGCTGGAAGCGTTCCTGCATCACACCCCCACACCCTTATCTGATTTACATTTTAGCTTGATGAAGCCAACAGAACCACATCATCTGCAAAAAGCAGAGATGCAATACTGAGGCCACCAAACCGGACCCCCTCTATGCCTCGGCTGCGCCTTGAGATTCTGTCCATAAAGGTTATGAACAGCGAGCTCCCATGCACCCTCGAGGACCCTGCAGAGGGTGTACAGCTGGTCCACTGTTCCACGGCCAGGATGAAAACCACAATACTCCTTCTGGATCTGAGATTCGACTTCCCGACCGACCCTCCTCTCCAGCACCCCTGAATAGACCTTACCAGGGAGGTTGAGTAGTGTGATCCCCCTGTAGTTGGAACATACCCTCTGGTCCCCCTTCTTAAAAAGGGGGACCACCACCCCAGTCTGCCAATCCAGAGGCACTGCCCCGATGTACACGCGATGTTGCAGAGGCGTGTCAACCAGCACGGCCCCACAACATCCAGAGCCTTTAGGAACTCCAGGCGAATCTCATCCACCCCCAGGGCCTTGCCACCGAGGAGCTTTTGAACCACCTCGGTGACCTCAACACCAGAGATAGGAGAGCTCGCCTCAGAGACCCCAGACTCTGCTTCCTCATGGGAAGGCGTGTCAGTGGTATTGAGGAGGTCTTCGAAGTATTCCCCCCACCGACTCACAATGTCCCGAGTCGAGGTCAGCAGCGCCCCATCCCCACTATACACAGTGTTGATGGTGCACTGCTTCTCCCTCCTGAGATACACGCACACACACAAACGCACACACACACACACACACGCACACACACCTATACATGTCTATAGCCACCAGTGGGGACACAAGACTTGGCGGTGCATTGTGGGGACCACCCTTTCTGAAGGTTCTACAGCACTGAAAAAAATCAGGCAGTATACCAGAGCAGCCGGAAACACATGTGTCACTTTGAATTGCAAATAAGAAAAAGGAAAAATCCTCTCACCTCACAAGGGACCGACTCCTGGGGACCTGTCAGGTTTTAGCCACAAGTGGGGCACATATATACACACACTCTGATGTTTCTGTCCCCCTGTGACCACTTCACACACTGTCAGGTTTAACTTCCTTTATAGAGACATTAAACACACTGTCAGGTTTACCTTATTCTTTAGAGATCTTAAACACACCGTCAGGTCTAACTTACTTTGTAGATACCTTAAACACTGTCATGTTTAACTCACTTCGTAGAGACCTCAAAACAGTTGTATCAATCTCAAGACTTGTGAACAAATCTGGCCCAACACATTTGATGTGGCCAAATTTAAAAAAAAAAAAGAGCCTGGATCAAAGGCCAATTGCTACCTCATTTCCATTTTTTAAAAAACTTTCTTGTACAACATTCAGATTTCTTAGAGATGGTAAAATGTGGGTTTTCATTAGCTGTAAGCTAAAATTCTCAAAATAGTAAATAAAATCATAAAATGGTTTTATTCTGTCGTGAATCTTTTTTTTTTTTTGAACTTCAGAAATACATTAAGTTTTGTCATTTTAATCTATTGAGAACAACCTGTATTTGTCAAGAACTTTTCACCTTAAGAGGTGATGCAATTAACATACCATTTAAGGGTTCGATTCCTGTGCCATTTTCTCCACGCAAAGGCACTTGTCACAGTCACTTTTCCATAGAACAGTGCATGATGTAATGAACAATATCATGTGTATTTTAACAACAGCGATTTATGTGTTCCCACCAACGAGAAATGTAAACTTTTTTCTTATGAGAGGTGATGCGATTCTTCACATAGAATTTGATGGCTTGCCAGGTTCTGTTCCTCAATGCCCTTTTCTCCATGTTCAGGCACTTGTCGCAGTCTCTTTTGCCTGGAACATGGCATGATGTGATGAACGACATCATGTGCCTTTCTACTGAAGCAACCTCCACTCTATCCCATGCTCTTCTTTTGGCAACCTGTTTCTCTATACACAAAGTAGCTCTTGTTAAATGAGTTTATATTTTGAGCCGCTAATGTTGAAATTCAAACTCAAAACTGCAAAGCTAACTTTTAACCTCATAGGTTCGAGCTGAGCAGTTGTTGACTCTGGCAGTGTCACAGAGTCCTGCTGTGGTCCTGCATTACTCTCGCTCACATCTGGCCTTCTTGAATCACTCTCTTCTGTTGTGATCGGATCCTCTTTATTAAGAGAGAGAGGAAAAGAAAAGTAATTGCTGACAAACAAGTTAGCACAAGGAGGAGGTCGTCATTTGGCATTTCCATCTTATAAACGAGAGTATATTTAGATTGTTTTGCGTTTCAGTATGTAGACAGTATTTTATTGTTAATTTTTTTTTTTTTTTTTACAGTTTGTGTATAGTTTAAGGTGGTCACTGGCCTAAATTAACTGATTAGCAGTCATTGTAATACTTACTGTTGCCTGGCCAACCATGTGACGACTGGTTGTGAAACATCACATGTAAAAAACTTAAACAGTGTAATATAGTTATTTTAGGACTGAATTGAATGTTTACACAGACCATTTTTATGAAATCTGAAGCGATTGTAATGATGAGAATGTTCATTCAGCATTTGTATTCACCCATTCATTTACAAATTTTGACACATTGATAAAGTCATAATATTATTGTTCGGGAAGTCCCAATTTTCTTTGCACTGTGAGTTACCTGATTTTGATTATCTGCAGATATCGTCCCGATCATTATTTAGAAAAAATGAGTGCATCCAAATTGTCTCAATGGTCATTTATTTATTTATTTGTATTTTATTTGATTAAAACTATCCAAACATGATACCTTTTTATATGGCTATAATTGTAGTGCGGCAGTGGTTTTTTTGTTCACGTTAAGCCAGCTGCACACAATGTCGAACCAAATACATTATACAGTGCCCTCCAAATGTATTGGAACGGCAAGGCCAATTCCTTTGTTTTTGTTGTATACTTAAGACTTTTGGGTTTCAGAGCAAAAAAATGAATATGAGACCACAGTTGAGAAGTCCAGCTTTTATTTCATGGTGTTTACATCTAGATGTGATAACTCAGGACAGAGCACCTTTTGTTTGAAGCCACCACATTTCCAGGTGGGCAAAATTATTGGAACAGACATTAAATTGACTTATAGTGAATAACATTTAATATTTGGTGGCATAACCCTTACTTGCAATAACCGCATCAAGCCTGCGACCTATTGACTTCAGACTGTTGCATTCTTCACTTGAAATGCTTTTCCAGGCCATGACTGCAGCCTCTTTCAGTTCTTGTTTGTTTCTGGGGGTTTCTCCCTGTAGTCTCCTCTTCAGGAGGTAAAATGCATGCTATTGGGTTACGGTTGATTCACTTGGCCAGTCTAAGACCTTCCAATTATTCCCCCTAATGAAGTCCTTTGTTGTGTTGGCAGTGCATGATGAAGGTTCTCCCGATTAGTTTGGATGCATTTTTTTGTAAATTGCCAGACAAAATGGTTTTGTAGACTTCAGAATTCCTTCTGCTGCTACCATCATGAGTTACATCATCAATAAAGACTAATGAGCCTGTTCCAGAAGCAGCCATGCAAGCCCAAGCCATGACATTACCACCATGCTTCACAGATGAGCGTGTGTGTTTTGGATCATAAGCAGATCCTTTCTTTCTCCATACTTTGGCCTTTCCCTCACTTTGGTAGAGGTCACATCTTTGTCACATCAGTCCATAAAACCCATTCTTAAAAAAAATTCCAATATGGCCTTCCGATTCCTTTTGCTTCTGAGTGGTTTGCATCTTGTGGTATGGCCTGTATATTTCTTCTCTTGAAGTCTTCTTCAAACAATGGATTGTGATACCTTCACTCCTGCCCTGTGGAGGTTGGTAATGATGTCACTGACTGTTATTGCGTGTTTCTTCACAGCTCTCACAATATCTCTGTCATCAACTGCTGTTGATATCCTTGACTGACCTGTTTCGATGTCTGTTGCTCAGTACACCAGTAGTTTCAGTTTTCAGGACATTCCAAATTGTTGTATTGGCTATGCCCAATGTTTGTGCAATAGCTCTGATCGATTTTCCCCTCTTCTCTCAGCTTCAAAATTGTTTGCTTCTCACCCATAGACAGCGCTCTGGTTTTCATGTTTGCTTAACAACAAACTGAGTTTTCACAGATGAAACCAAAGCCATAAACAAGCACTAATGTTTAAGCAATCAATCTAAAAGGCAACACCTTCGCAACTAGAAACACCCCCTCAGTCCAATACCTTTGTTCACTTGAAAAGTGAGTTGGTTCAAACAAAAAGGTGCCCTGTCCGAAGTGTTTTTATTTTTTAAAATTTATTTATTGTTTTAAATCACAGCTAGATGTAAATACTATGAAATACAATCTGCAATTCTGAACTTTTGTTTCGTATTCATCTTTTGATCTGAAACCCAAATGTCTTCAGAATCAGAATCAGAATCATCTTTATTTGCCAAGTATGTCCAAAACACACAAGGAATTTGTCTCCGGTAGTTGGAGCCGCTCTAGTACGACAACAGACAGTCAATTTACAGATAGGCTTACATGGAAAAGGATGTAGACAGAAAGACAATGTCTTTCTGTCACTTTGGAGACAGAAACACATTGACAAAAAAAAAAAACAGTCACTGAGCAGTAAAGGGTTGCTAGTTATCTGGTAATGCCGGTACATTTTTTAAAATTATTTTTTAATTATTTTTTTTTTTTTTGACAATTGTGCAAAAAGATGCAGAGTCCTCCAGCACTTAGAGCAGTTTGAATGACTAATATTGCAATAGTCTGGTGCAATGACCATTGTGCGAGGGGCGTGTATGCGGTTTAAAGTGATGAGTCGTGCAGATGTTTAGAAAAAATATATATGAGAATGAACTGAAAATCAAATGAGGTATTTTTAGTAGCATTTTGTTGTTATTGAGGAATATATATTTCTATATAAAAAACACTTACCCAGTCGGTCTGACACGTAGGCTGGCTCATCGTCACATCTTTCCTCCTCTTCCGATCCTTCATTCTCTGTGAAGGATCGGAAGAGGATCGTATCACAATGCCAAATCCCAGTCCAAATATGCAGATTTGTACTTTGAAGAAAAACAAATTCGGTACCATCAGGATCAATGTCGATGTCATTGAGGGACTTGCCCTTCAATTCAGACAGACGCCCCTGCTCCAGAGCAATTAGGACTTTGCTAATTTTGGCTAACTGTAGGGTGCCCTCAGGAAGTCTGTAAAATTGTCTCTGGACCCTGATATCATGTCCTAAAAAAATCAACTAGTTGATCCAGCTCTGTATTCATGAGGTTAAGGTCTTTTTCTGACAATGAGGTCCAATGCCTCTTGAATTGAAAGGGTTTCACCTCTTATTTCTCGTCTCCAGAAATGCTGACATAGTTTCTTCTCTAGAGCTGATAGTACAACATTAACATCCTCCTGTGGGTCTGACGGCTTGTAGGACAAGTAAGCAGAAAGCGGAATTTTTTAGACTTCCCCAGCTCTCCGTCTGTTGAACAAAATAACTGGTCAAAATTACCTCTGTCAGTTCTGTACATGTCATGAGGGACAATTCAGAGGATAGTTTGCTGAAAAGATCTTTTTGGAGAATGAATATGAATAAAGAGTCTGAATCTTTGGTGAAGGGAAGTAACTGAGGTGTGTTCCACTTGGAGTCCTTCAATGTTCTAAGTGATGAGAATGATATCAATTCGTTCCATCTGGTTTCATACACTCTACGGAATGTCCTTGGTTCTTTTGACGCACTCGTCACTTTGTACATTTGCATTGCTTTCCACCAACATTGAAATCTTTTTCAAGCTATATCCGACTGTAAGCACCAGACTCGGGCATTTGTATGCATGTGTTTAACAGTTGTAATCTGCCATTACTTGGACAGCCTGGAGAACATTCATCAAATTGGCAGGTCGGATATGATCTTTTATTGTCTTCATGGGTGTATTTTCTCTAGAACGTATGAGTAACCTTCCCAGCTCTCGCAATTTTTGACGGATGTACTCGTGTTTGGCAACATCATGTCCAAGCCTGTTGTACAAATGTTTGCCATACTCCAAGATACAGGGATCAGATTTCACAGCTTGATAAACATTGTCCTGAAGCATATTGTTTAGCAGTTTCCAAAGCTCTCGCTTTACTCAAGGTGGTGGAGGTGAAGCAAATCCAGAGATGGCCTGAGCACGTGTTTTGCCAGGTTTCAGCGGACCACCAGGTTTGAATTTGCAGACCTTCATGTGCTTCCAAAGGATCTTTTTCAAAAAGAAGCCATGGCAATATGCACAATGGAGAAAATCCTGTATTTGAGATGCATCTTTTGGTTGTTTGCGTGGCAAAGGATTTCCAACACCAGAATTTAAAACATCAACGTTGTGGGCAAAGTTGCCCTTATTTCTTAAATATTCCATATGGATACGTCTCTCCTTTGAGCCTTTTGGAAAGGATACAGCCTTTGCAACATCTGGCTTGTCTTTATGGGCACGCTCCAGGTGTCTCGACATTTTTAATCACCCCCAACTTGCAGTACAAACAATATTGTTTTTTATTATAAATTCTTGATCCATCCTTTTGTCTTTATTTATTTTTATTTTTTTTACAAACAACAGGTATGGAAGGTAAGTCAGACACTCCAACCACAGTAGAAGCTCTGTCCGGTAGATGTTTCTTTGAGACAGGTGCTGAATTTTCCAACAGGGCTCCAGGGTCTCCCCCTCCACTCTCTTTTGCAGTTACCTGTACTTCTTTGTGTTGCTGGCCAGGATAAACGACTTAAACCGCTAAGTCTCTTAATGGAGGTGCTATTTTTTCTAATAGGGGAGCGCCCTCTCTTAACAGTTGGCTTCAAAGAGGTGTTTGCAAGTTCTTGCAGTGAGAGCCACCGCTCTAACATCCACCATGTTCCCTGTGTTTGGAAATCTCTGCATCTTTTGTTTCTGGTCACTTAAGAGGAAGATACTGTTGCTTGTGTCTGTATCATCCGAAGAATCACAACGACTTTTAGGGATGTATTCTTCTTTACTGCCATCAGAGGTGGAACAAAACAGGGGATCTGAAAAGTTCACATTAGTCATACACACTTGATTAAAAAATGTTTTAAAAATGTATATAAAATATATATATATATATATATATATATATATATATATATATATATATATATACACACACACACACGTATACGTAATACAAAGATCTTGATTTATTACACTAACTTTTTGGTACATTAATTTTTACAATAACTTTTTGGTTTATTTTAGTACCAGTATAGTGCTCAGAGATGCACAAATGCATGTCACATCCTTTGCAACACAGTGTATTGTGGGCAGCATCTTAGTCACTACAAAGCAGGTCATCAACTTTATTTTAAACTAAATAAGCAACATTTGAAAGGAGAAAAGCAGATGCTTGCACAGATATTAACATATCTCTGCATCTGCCTCCAAATCATATTTTCATTCAAGGCTTAACCTGGTTCTGGGTGATTGGACAAGTGTGCAGCCTGAACACTGAAGTGATTTTTATGGCTGCAAACAAGCGAATAAAGTGTCACAAGGTTGTTCGGAATCCTAATGGGAGACCTGATGGGCACTCTAGAGTGCAAACATGTTCAGTGTTACAGACTGTGTAATGCATTGTGTTTTGTTTACTTTATTAATGAAAGAGCCACATCACTGACAGTAAATGAGTTGTTGGCAACCGTGGTATCCACAAGTATTGACAGACAAGTGCATGTATAAGATACCAGCTGCACTAAACGACTGGTGGGTTCCAACAAAATCAGTAAAACCAGACTGCTTAGAAAAACATACTGGACACGAGTGTTGCACTGATATAACCTAATTTGAACAGTCTGGACAGGAGCAAATCTTCTTGACAAGAAAATCAATCAACATGAAAATTAGACAAACCGAGCCCATACCTGCATGATGGCAGAGGAAGGTAACGCAGTCGTGTCAGTGGATGACGGTAACGCAGTGGTTTTGGACTCAGCACATGACAGTACTTCCTGAAATTATGATTCCTCATTAAAAAGCACGTCATCAACAGTTTTTTAAAGAAAGCAGCAACATTCGAAAGGACAAGAGCAGAAAGATGCACAGATGTTAACATCTCGATGCATTTGCCTCCAAATGGTATTTTCTCTCAAGGCTTAACCTGGTTCTAGGTTGTGGGACATGTGTGTAGCCTGTTATTGCACTAGAGCGATTGTTACAGCTGCAAACAAATTATTATCAAAGTGTCACAAGGTTATTCTGAACTGTAGTAGAACAACTGATGAGCACTGTAGTGTGCAAACAGGTTCAATGTTGCAGACTGTGGAGAATGCATTGAGTTTTGTTTACTTCATGAATGAAAGAGCCAAACTACCGACAGTAAATGTGGAGTATATTAGTTGGCAACCGTGGTACCCGCAACTATGGACATCAGACAAGTGTGTGTGTGTGTGTGTGTGTAAGATACCAGCTCCAGTAAATGACTGGTTCCCACAAAATCAGTAAAACCAGACTGCTGAGAAACATGCTGGACACGAGTGCTGCACTGAGCTTACCTCATTTTAACAGTCTGCACAGGAGCAAAATCTTCTTGACGAGAAAAACAAACAACAACATGAAAACTAGACATAGCGAGTCCATACCTGCATGATGGCAGAGGAAGGTAATGCAGTGGTGTCGGCGGATGACAGTAACGCAGTGGTTTCGGCGGATTCAGCACATGACAGTTCTCCCTGAAATGATGATTCCTCGTAAATAACCAGGTCATCAACAGTTTTTTAAAACAAAATGATAAGCAACATTCGAAAGGAGAACAGCAGAAATGTGCACATATATTAACATCTCTATGCATTGCCTCCAAATCATATTTTCTCTCAAGGCTTAACCTGGTTCTAGGTTGTGAAAACAAATGATTATCAAAGTGTCAAAAGGTTATTCTTAACTGTAGTAGAAAAACTGATGGGTACTGTAGAGTGCAAACATGTTCAATGTTGCAGACTGTATGCAATGCGTTTGGTTTTGTTGACTTCATGAATGAAAGTGCCATACTACTGACAGTAAATGTGGAGTATTTTAGTTGGCATTCGTGGTACCCATAAGTACAGACATCAGACAAGTGCAGGTGTAAGATTCCAGTTCTCCCTGAAATTATGATTCCTCGTAAATAAGCAGGTCATCAACAGTTTTTTAAACAAAATAATAAGCAACATTCGAAAGGAGAACAGCAGAAATATGCACAGATATTAACATCTCTATGCATTGCCTCCAAATCATATTTTCTCTCAAGGCTTAACCTGGTTCTAGGTGGTGGGACATTTGTGTAGCCTGTTATAGCACTGGCGCGATTGTTACAGCTGCAAACAAATTATTATCAAAGTGTCACAAGGTTATTCTGAACTGTAGTAGAACAACTGATGAGCACTGTAGTGTGCAAACAGGTTCAATGTTGCAGACTGTATGTAATGCATTGGATTTTGTTGACTTCATGAATGAAAGAGCCACACTACTGACAGTAAATGTGGAGTATATTAGTTGGCAAACATGGTACCCACAGGTACGGACATCAGACAAGTGCGTGTGTAAGATACCAGCTCCAGGAAACGACTGCTGAGAAACAGGCGGGACACGAGTCCTGCACTGATCTAGCCTCATTTTAACAGTCTGCACAGGAGCAAAATCGAGAAAAACAAACAACAACATGAAAACTAGACATCGCGAGTCCATACCTGCATGATAGCGGAGGAAGGTAACGCAGTCGTGTTGGCGGATTCAGCACATGACTGTTCTCCCTAAAATTATGATTCCTCGTGAATAAGCAGGTCATCAAGTTTTTTTAACAAAATAATAAGCAACATTCGAAAGGAGAACAGCAGAAATATACACAGATATTAACATCTCAATGCATTTGCCTCCAAATCATATTTTCTCTCAAGGTTAAAGCTGGTTCGAGGTGGTGCGACGTGTGTAGCCTGTCATAGCTGCAAACAAAGGTTTATCAAAGTGTCACAAGGTTATTCTGAACTGTAGTAGAAGAATTGATAGGCACTGTAATGTGCAAACATGTTGCAGACTGTGTGGAATGCATTGAGTTTGGTTGACTTCATGAATGAAAGAGCCACACTACTGACAGTAAATGTGGAGTATATTAGTTGGCAACCGTGGTACCCACAAGTACGCACATCTGACAAGTGCTATGAGCAGATGACAGCCTGACCAGGGCCATTGATGGCCTGCGCACCCTCAACCGCAAGATGAAAGAGCATTCTGGCGTGGACACATCCATGTGGGATGAATGGATGAAAGTGTTTGGCAAGTATAAGATGTTGGTCTCATCAATTTTAATATAAATAGCAGTATTTGCTGCAATACTGACATTGTGTGGATGTTGCTGTATTCCATGTTTACGAGCACTTCTGAATAGATTAATGAACACCACAATCCAATCTATGAGCAATCGTGCAGAACAAATGTACCCCCTTCTTACAAAACAGAACCAGGATAGTTCTGATGACGATGATGATAAAGAAATGGAGATCAGGACATTATTTGATTCAGCTGAGGAGATCAAATAAAGCATTTCATGTCTTGTGTTCATGATAATGATCTTACAGCCAAAAACCAGAAGAAGCGGCTGCTAAATAAGTGATGTAAAACATAAGCAAAAACATGAGAAACAGGAGGGAAATGATGGAAAAATGTAAATAAGTGATCATGTGTTGTGCTTTTCTGCTTACTTATAGTTAGAGGAATGTTTTATCACTGCGTGCAAAGCTTTCTCCCACAGGATGAGTCTTGAGCCGAGGAGTTTCCTGTGTCTTGATAAGAAGTATATAATTCTTCCACTGTCTTGAACCTGACAACATTCACATTGGCCCGTCTGTCATTAATTAAGGGAAAATTACATCTGAATCTTAGCGTCAACAATCATACATTCTTAACTTTTGTTGTCTGTCACCAAACAAATAAAAAATGATGATCATGGTGAGGCTTGCCAAGATTGCGTTGGTGGATAGGTGTGTGCTCACATTATCAAAGCAAAGACTGCATAGTATGCGGTTGAAGTCATTGTTTACGACACCAAGAGAACATTTGATTTTCCACCACCCTTTCAGTAAAACAATCCATCTTCATTGTTCACTGTATTTGTTCATATAAAAATTAAATGATTGCCTCAGACTACATTCCAGAGCTGCAACAAGCAAATGTAAAAGAATTGCTGCTCATTTGATCACAGACATCCTCAGCGTGAAGCATCGCGACTGCAAAGGTCGCGCTTGCACACCTTCTCAAATTCAACTTTTTCAAGCTTTTCGTTCAAATACGAGTGGAATTCTGAAATTGTTGTTCTGTCGTTGCGCAGATGGCATTTACTCTTCGCTCCTTGTTCCTTCTCTGCGGGATCGGTGGACTTTTGACTGGAGCCGTAAGTCAAAACCTCAGCTGCTGACTTCAAGGAATGCATATTTACTATTGCTATTACTATTATATTTATATTATACGATATACATTAACTGTTGCTGACTTCATTTGTGTCACTTTTCAGCAGTCTGATTTTAACGACATACTTTTCCTCTTGACAGTGGTCTAAACCAGTCAGTAATGTAAAAGGTTGGTCACTGTGTCTCAATACTTAAAAAACAACAATCAAGTAAATCAAATCAAAACAATTTTGTGATTTTGTCAGCATTTGATACCGGATTTAATCAAAATAGCTCATTTTCTCCCTGAAACAACAATTGTATTGCAGAAAACTGCTGTCCTAAAGGCTGGACTCAGGTGGATTGTCGCTGTTTCATTTATCAAGATAAAGGCAGGCAGTTTGCAGATGCAGAGGTATACAAAACATTTACATTACAACATTTATTTAGTTGTAGTGGTAAATCAGGTCCCTGCTTTGAAACCAATGATTTATCTGTTTTTCTGTTCATTATCTAAGTATCATGGATGTGAACGAAGTTTGTACGTACAGAATCTGTAGAAAGTGAAAGTCTTCGGTATTTTAGTCTTTTGTCTGCCACATTGAATATTTTCTGATTTTTCTAATTGGGTTGTTGTTTCTTCTTGTAGAGCGTCTGCAACATTCTCGGTGGGAATCTGGCCTCGGTCCACAGCGCTTTGGAATATGCCGTCGTTCTCGAACTGATTCGGGCAGCCTCTGACTCTACTGAGGATGCTTGGATGGGACTGCACGAGGCGATAGAGGTGAAACAAATTCTTCAAATAAGTAACTCACAATCCCCAGTAACCATTGACACTTAAGCATTTACACACATTTTGTACAATTATGTCAATGCTGAGATGTGTTGTTGAAACACGGACAAATCTTGAGCTCATATTTTCGAATTGATAGTATTCAGGCTGCGAATCCCTCGGGTGATGGCACTGCTGTTACACTTATAGTGCGCGGCATCAAAAATTTTTCTATTGCCAAATAAAAAGCGTGAGTGTAAAAATCTATCACATACAAAGTCGTCTAAATCTTGAACAAAACCAAGACAAGTTCTTTAAGATGCAGTGGTGCGTGGCCATTGACTGATTTTGCACAATAATTTTCACTTGAATTTGACATTTTAAAGGGAGCCTTTGCAGTGAAGGTAGTACATAAGATAGGCGACCGATTCTCCTTGTCCTAGTCGGCACTCGAGCAGCATCAAGGAAGACCAGTCCGAGTGTCGTCGCAGCGGCCTGCCAATAGAGTGACAATCCATCTTCCGTTCCGCTTCTCCTCACACGGGTCGCGGGCGTGCTGGAGCCTATCCCAGCTATCTTCGGGCGTGATGGGGGTACACCCTGAACCGGTTGCCATCCAATCGCAGGGCACATAGAAACAAACAACCATTCGCACTCACATTCACACCTGCGGACAATTTAGAGTCTTCAATCAACCTACCGTGAATGCAGCCCTATGGGTGACACAAGTCAGTGCAAACTGTAGGCCGGTCCCAAGCCCGGATAAATGCAGAGGGTTGCGTCAGGAAGGGCATCCGGCTTAAAACCTTGCCAAACAAATATGAGCGTTCATCCAAAGAATTCCATACCGGATCGGTCGTGGCCCGGGTTAACAACGTCCGCCACCGGCGCCGTCAACCTGCGGGGCGCCGTTGTAAATTCAGCTACTGTGGGTCGAAGTCAAAGAAGAAGAGGAGGTTGAAAGCGGGTTCTTCGGCAGAAAGAGAAGAGGAAAACACAGAGCCTAGAACTGAATGTGGGGACTTTGAATGTTGGGACTATGACAGGAAAATCTCGGGAGTTGGTTGACATGATGATGAGGAGAAAGGTTGATATATTGTGTGTCCAGGAGACCAGGTGGAAAGGCAGTAAGGCTAGAAGTTTAGGGGCAGGGTTTAAATTATTTTACCATGGTGTCGATGGGAAGAGAAATGGAGTCGGGGTTATTTTAAAAGAAGAGTTGGCTAAGAATGTCTTGGAGGTGAAAAGAGTATCAGATCGAGTGATGAGGCTGAAATTTGAAATTGAGGGTGTTATGTGTAATGTGATTAGTGGCTATGCCCCACAGGTAGGATGTGACCTAGAGGTGAAAGAGAAATTCTGGAAGGAGCTAGATGATGTAGTTCTTAGCATCCCAGTCAGAGAGAGAGTTGTAATTGGTGCAGATTGTAATGGACATGTTGGTGAAGGTAATAGGGGTGATGAAGAAGTGATGGGTAAATACGGCATCCAGGAAAGGAACTTGGAGGGACAGATGGTGGTAGACTTTGCAACAAGGATGCAAATGGCTGTAGTGAACACTTTTTTCCAGAAGAGGCACGAACATAGGGTGACCTACAAGAGCGGAGGTAGAAGCACACAGGTGGATAACATCTTGTGCAGACTATGTAATCTGAAGGAGGTTACCAACTGTAAGGTAGTGGTAGGGGAGAGTGTGGCTAGACAGCATAGGATGGTGGTGTGTAAGATGACTCTGGTGGTGGGGAGGAAAATTAGGAAGACAAAGGCAGAGAAGAGAACCATGTGGTGGAAGCTGAGACAGGACGAGTGTTGTGCAGCTTTTCGGGAAGAGGTGATACAGGCTCTCGGTGGACGGCAGGAGCTTCCAGAAGACTGGACCACTGCAGCCAAGGTGATCAGAGAAGCAGGCAGGAGAGTACTTGGTGTATCTTCTGGCAGGAAAGGAGAGAAGGAGACTTGGTGGTGGAACCTCACAGTACAGGAAATCATACAAGGAAAGAGGTTAGCTAAGAAGAAGTGGGACACTGAGAGGACCGAGGAGAGGCGAAAGGAATACATTGAGATGCGACACAGGGCAAAGGTAGAGGAGGCAAAGGCAAAACAAGAGGCATATGATGACATGTATGGCAGGTTGGACACTAAAGAAGGAGAAAAGGATCTATACAGGCTGGCCAGACAGAGGGACAGAGATGGGAAGGATGTGCAGCAGGTTAGGGTGATTAAGGATAGAGATGGAAATATGTTGACTGGTGCCAGCAGTGTGCTTGCTAGATGGAAAGAATACTTTGAGGAGTTGATGAATGAGGAAAATGATAGAGAAGGGAGAGTAGAAGAGGCAAGTGTGGTGGACCAGGAAGTGGCAATGATTAGTAAGGGGGAAGTTAGAAAGGCATTAAAGAGGATGAAAAATGGAAAGGCAGTTGGTCCTGATGACATTCCTGTGGAGGTATCGAAGCATCTAGGAGAGGTGGCTGTGAAGTTTTTGACCAGCTTGTTCAATAGAATTCTAGTGCGTGAGAAGATGCCTGAGGAATGGAGGAAAAGTGTACTGGTGCCCATTTTTAAGAACAAAGGTGATGTGCAGAGCTGTGGCAACTATAGAGGAATAAAGTTGATGAGCCACACAATTAAGTTATGGGAAAGAGTAGTGGAGGATAAACTCAGGACAGAAGTGAGTATTTGCGAGCAACAGTATGGTTTCATGCCTAGAAAGAGTACCACAGATGCATTATTTGCCTTGAGGATGTTGATGGAAAAGTACAGAGAAGGTCAGAAGGAGCTACATTGTGTCTTTGTAGATCTAGAGAAAGCCTATGACAGAGTACCCAGAGAAGAACTGTGGTACTGCATGCGGAAGTCTGGAGTGGCAGAGAAGTATGTTAGAATAATACAGGACATGTACGAGGGCAGCAGAACAGCGGTGAGGTGTGCTGTAGGTGTGACAGAAGAATTTAAGGTGGACGTGGGACTGCATCAGGGATCAGCCCTGAGCCCCTTCCTTTTTGCAGTGGTGATGGATAGGCTGACAGATGAGGTTAGACTGGAATCCCCGTGGACCATGATGTTTGCAGATGACATTGTGATCTGCAGTGAAAGCAGGGAGCAGCTGGAGGAACAGTTAGAGAGATGGAGGCATGCACTGGAAAGAAGAGGAATGAAGATTAGCCGAAGTAAAACAGAATATATGTGCATGAATGAGAGGGCTGGTGGGGGAAGAATGAGGCTACAGGGAGAAGCGATAGCAAGGGTGGAGGACTTTAAATACTTGGGGTCAACCGTCCAGAGCAATGGTGAGTGTGGTCAGGAAGTGAAGAAACGGGTCAAAGCAGGTTGGAACGGGTGGAGGAAGGTGTCAGGTGTGTTATGTGACAGAAGAGTCTCTGCTAGGATGAAGGGCAAAGTTTATAAAACAGTAGTGAGGCCAGACATGATGTACGGATTAGAGACAGTGGCACTGAAGAGACAACAGGAAGCAGAGCTGGAGGTGGCGGAAATGAAGATGTTGAGGTTCGCTCTTGGAGTGACCAGGTTGGATAAAATTAGAAATGAGCTCATCAGAGGGACAGCCAAGGTTCGATGTTTTGGAGACAAAGTTAGAGAGCGCAGACTTCAATGGTTTGGACACGTCCAGAGGAGAAATAGTGAGTATATTGGAAGAAGGATGATGAGGATGGAGCTGCCAGGCAAGAGAGCTCGAGGAAGACCAAAGAGAAGGTTGATGGATGTCGTGAGGGAAGACATGATGGCAGTTGGTGTTCGAGAGGAGGATGCAGGAGATAGGCTTACATGGAAAAGGATGACGCGTTGTGGCGACCCCTAACGGGACAAGCCGAAAGGAAAAGAAGAAGAATCAACCTACCGTGAATGTTTTTGGGATGTGGAAGGAAATCAGAGTACCCGGAGAAAACCCTCACAGGCATGGGGAGAACATGCAAACTCCACACAGGTGAGACCGGGATTTGAACCTCGGTCCTGAGAACTGTGAAGCAGATGTGCTAACCAGTCGCCCCACCGTGCCGTAGAGTGACAATAATCCTGTTAAATGTCACAAGCGCTTGAACAACATTTTCAGCATCAGCTGGTGCGAGATGTTAATTGTTGTCATCATCAAGATGTCGAAAATTCAACGAGGACACTGCGTGATGTGTTATGTTGGTATGAACATACAAGCATGCGTTTTCTTTTGGGTTAGACTCATCTGTGGTCTCTTCTCAAAGTTTATTTTCCCCAAATGGGCTTTTGAGCTATTTCCTTGCCCGATGGGGAGGTCGAGAGAAGGGGATGTGGTCGATCTTTGCCAAATGTGGGCCTGTCAAGCCCTTTGAGACTCTTTTGTGATGAAGGGCTGTGCAAATAAACTTGACTCATTGAAATGCGTTCTTCTGACTTCCAGGACGGTGCCTTCTTCTGGACTGATGGCTCAGAGGTTGATTTCACGAGCTTCAACAGTGACGATGATGCTGGAGATTGCATTGAGATTGAATTCAGTGGTAAATATATCATCATTTTAAAAGGACAAACGGCTCCTATTTGATCTACAATCCAAATGCCAATGAAGTTGGGACGTTGTGTTAAACATAACTAAAAACAGAGGACAATGATTTGCAAATCCTGTTCAACCTATATTTAATTGAAGACGCTACAAAAACAAGATATTTCATGTTCAAACTCATCAACTTTATTGTTCTAACTGGGAACAGGTGGGTGTCATGTTTGGGTATAAAAGGAGCTTCCCTGAATTCACCTCTTTGTGAACAAGTGCGTGAGAAAATAGTCAAACAGTTTAAGGACAATGTTCCTCAACGTACAATTGCACGGAATTTAGGGATTTCATCATCTATGGTCCATAATATCATCAAAAGGTTCAGAGAATCTGGAGAAATCACTGCATGTAAGCGACAAGGCTGAAAACCAACATTGAATGCCCCTGACCTTCGATCCCTCAGGCGGCACTGCATCAAAAACCGACATCAATGTGTAAAGGATATCAACACATGGGCTCAGGAACACTTCAGAAAACCAATGTCAGTAAATACAGTTTGTCGCGACATCCGTAAGTGCAACTTGAAACTCTACTATGCAAAGCAAATGCCATTTATCAACAATACCCAGAAACGCCGTCGGCTTCTCTGAGCCCAAGCTCATTTAAGATGGACTGAAGTGGAAAAGTGTTCTGTGGTCCGATGAGTCCACATTTCAAATTGTTTTGATAAATCGTGTCCACCGGGCCAAAGAGGAAAAGAACCATCCGGACTGTTATGGACGCAAAGTTCAAAAGCCAGCATCTGTGATGGTATGGGACTGTGTTAGTGCCAATGGCATGGGTAACTTACACATCTGTGAAGGCACCATTCATGCTGAAAGTTAAATACAGGTTTCGGAGAAACATATGCTGCCATCCAAGCAATGTCTTTTTCAGGGACGCCCCTGCTTATTTCAACAAGACAATGCCAAACCAGATTCTGCACGTCTTACAACAGTGTGGATTCGTCGTAAAAGAGTGCGGGTACGAGACTGGCCTGCCTGTAGTCCAGACCTGTCTCCCATTGAAAATGTGTGCCGCGTTATGAAGCGTAAAATACGGTAACGGAGACCCCGGACTGTTGAACAGCTGAAACTGTACATCAAGCAAGAATGGGAAAGAATTCCACCTACAACGCTTCAACAATTAGTGTCCTCAGTTCCCAAACGTTAATTGAATGTTGTTAAAAGAAAAGGTGATGTAGCACAGTGGTAAACAAGACCCTGTCCCAGCTTTTTTTGAGCCAACAGCCACAAAATTCTAAGTTAATGATTATTTGCTAAAAACAATCAAGTTTATCAGTTTAAACATTAAATATCTTGTCTTATCACAGTTTGGTTTGGTGCTGCTAGAAAAAAGGACAAACTCCGACTGCAACGGACAATCAAAACTGCTGAAAGGATTGTCGGTACCCCCCTACCCACCATTGAGGACTTGCACACTGCCAGAACTAAGACAAGGGCGTGCAAAATCCTCTCGGACCGTCTGCACCCCGGTCACCAGCTCTTCCAGCTCCTTCTCTCAGGTCGGCGCTACCGATCAACGCAAACTAAAACTAGTAGACATTCCAACAGCTTCTTCCCTCTTGCGATCAACTTCTTAAACAGCTAACCTATAATTCCATTACAACAAGCTGGAATTTTTTTGACTTGAGTTCGTTGTCACATTTCTGTGGGGCCAATTATGTATTACTCGTGCACTCACTGTAGTTGTCTCGCCATGCTGCACTATTTGCATATACTGGCCACTCGTGCCAGAGTAGCATCTGCCCCATTTGCACACTGACTGAGGAGTATCTGCAACATTTGCACAACCGACATTGTCCCAGATGATCGCACTACTCGTCACTTTAAACCGCATACACTCCTTGAAGTCTCGGCGCCCTTTGCACAATGGTCATTGCACCGGACTATTGCAATATGAGTCATTCGAACTGCTCTAAGTGCTAGAGGACTCTGCATCTTTTTGCACAATTGTCTTTATCTCTCCAAAGTGTTCTGTAAATTGACTGTTGTCTGTTGTACTAGAGCGGCTCCAACTACCGGAGACAAATTCCTTGTGTGTTTTGGACATACTTGGCAAATAAAGATGATTCTGATTCTGCTTCTGATTCTGATTTGTAGTATCCATCCATCCATCCATTTTCTGAGCCGCTTCTCCTCACTAGGGTCGCGGGTGTGCTGGAGCCAATCCCAGCTATCATCGGGCAGGAGGCGGGGTACACCCTGAACTGTTTGCCAGCCAATCGCAGGGCACATAGAAACAAACAACCATTCGCACGCACATTCACACCTACGGGCAATTTAGAGTCTTCAATTAATGCATGTTTTTGGAATGTAGGAGGAAACCGGAGTGCCCGGAGAAAACCCAAGCAGGCATGGGGAGAACATGCAAACTCCACACAGGCGGGGCCGGGGATTGAACCCCGCACCTCAGAACTGTGAGGCTGACGATCTAACCTTTCGTCCACCGTGCCGCCTCTTTGTAGTATATTCAATTAAATATAGGTCAAACATGATTTGCAAATCATTTTATTCGTTTTTTATTTATGTTTAACACAACGTCGCAACTTCATTGGAATTGGTTATAAATCTATAACTCTGAGTTTGGTCATTTGGATGGAAATGACACACATTGATGAGAAGAGGATTTTCATGGTCGTCTTTTCACTATTTTGTGTTTGCTTCTAGATGGTCTCTGGGACAATAACAGCTGCACTGGCAACAACAGATTTGTTTGTGCCCAAGATGCTGACCTTTGCTACCACTGATCGGCCATCCGACCGCCATCTAATCCAGCAGAACGATCACTTCTCAAGTATCCTTATGACTGCTTTAAAATCAAATTTCACTGCTGTGTATTCTGTAATTCAGAACAAAATCTTCGCTTCTCCAACCCAGATCACTTAATTTCAATTATTAATTGCTGGCAAATGTCTATTATGGAATAAAGCATTTTGGTGTGGGATGTCATATTCAATCGATTTCACGTCAAAGACATGGAGACCAATGTTTCCCAACCTTCATTTTTATCTATTCATTTTTAGCAGTGAGCGGATCGATCCAAATATCGTCAGTTTCGATACCGAGTCAGTAGCGGTCCTTTGCTCCTCCTCCCCACTCTCGTGTTTCCACGTTGTGCCGTCATGTGACTGAGCAGCGCCAAAGCAAACGGGAAACAGAAGAACGTCTCTGTATCTGGAAAAAGAAAAACAATTTGTTTTCCAGTCACCACTTTGTGCAGCTTGTTTAGTTAACAAAAAAAAAAGAAAAAGAAATCCAACCATGAAACTTCCATGGCGGAAAATAATTTTGCTACTGTTCTATTGCTACTCATTTTGATCAATTATTTTTTTATTTAACAGTAGCATTCGTCCGACTTAACAACTAGTGAATAACAAAAAAAAGGAAACATCACAAAAACAGCCTTAATTGTAGAAAAGGATCAGTATCTGTGATAGTTAGTTCCTGGAGCAATATATTCCTGCCATTTAAGTACAAATGTGGAGGAAATGTGTTGATACCCTGATGAAGAAAGAAAAATCCATCATGTAATTGACACAAGTAATTAAAAAAAAGGTGCAATGATGGTACTCGGCCTGCATGACAATGCTGATACCTGACAAGCTTGAAATGAATTTTCCATTGTACGTTAAACGAAGGTATCTTTTTCATGGACGCCCCATCTTATTTCAGCAAGACAACGCCAAACCAGATTCTGCACGTGTTACAACAGCGTGGCTTCGTCGTAAAATAAAGAAGAAAGAAGTGGGAGTGATAGTCACATGTGTGCAAGTCACAAGCAAGTCTCAAGTCATAACCTTCAAGTCTCGAGCAAGTCCCAAGTCACTGCCGGGAAAAAAAAATCAAGCAAGTCGAGTCGAGTCCCCACTGCACCCATGGCACAGCCCGAAAGGGTAACGTGGGTCCCCCTTCCCATGGGCTCACCACCTGTGGGAGGGAAAATAGGGGTTAGGTGTAGTGTGAGCTGGGCGGTGGCCGAAGGCAGGGACCTTGGCGATCCGATCCCCGGCTACAGAAGCTGGCTCTAGGTACGTGGAATGTCACCTGTCTGGCAGGGAAGAAGCCCAAGCTGGTGCGTGAGGTTGAGAAGTTCCAACTAGATATAGTCGGGCTCGTCTCCACACACAGCTTGGGCTCTGGTACCAGTCCTCTTGAGAGGGGTTGGACTCTCTTCCACTCTGGAGTTGCCCACGGTGAGAGGTGCCGAGCAGGTGTGGGCATACGTATTGCCCCCCGACTCGGCGCCTGTACGTTGGGGTTCCCCCCGGTGGACGAGAGCGTAGCCTCCCTCCGCCTTCAGGTGGTGGGGGGGATGTGTCCTGACTGTTATTTGTGCTTATGCACCAAACAGCAGTTCAGAGTACCGACTCTTTTTGGAGTCCTTGAAGGTGGTGCTGGAGAGCGCCCCCGCTGGGGACTCCATCGTTCTGCTGGGGGACTTCAATGCTCACGTGGGCAATGACAGTGAGACCTGGAAGGGCGTGATTGGGAGGAACGCCCCCCCCTTTCCCGATCAGAACCCGAGCGGTGTTCTGTTATTGGACTTCTGTGCTCATCACGAATTGTCCATAACGAACACCATGTTCAAGCATAAGGGTGTCCACACGTGCACTTGTCACCAGGACACCCTAGGTCGCAATTCGATGATCGACTTTGTGGTCGTGTCATCGGACTTGCGGCCACGTCTTGGACACTCGGGTGAAGAGAGGGGCGGAGCTGTCAACTGATCACCACCTGGTGGTGAGTTGTCTCCGATGGTGGGGGAAGATGCCGGTCCGACGTGGCAGGCCCAAATGTATTGTGAGGGTCTGCTGGGAACGTCTGACAGAATCCCCTGTCAGAAGGACAGACCGACAGAACTTTGCTCACGGAACATGGTCCACTCGGACTCAATGTCCCCCGCCTCCATTGCTGAGCCGGCCGACGGGAGCTGTGGCCATAAGGTGGTTCACGGAACATGGTCCACTCGGACTCAATGTCCCCCGCCTCCATTGCTGAGCCGGGCGACGGGAGCTGTGTCCCCCGCCTCCATTGCTGAGCCGGCCGACGGGAGCTGTGGCCATAAGGTGGTTCACGGAACATGGTCCACTCGGACTCAATGTCCCCCGCCTCCATTGCTGAGCCGGCCGACGGGAGCTGTGGCCATAAGGTGGTCGGTGCCTGTCGTGGCGGCAATCCCCGAACCCGTTGGTGGATACCAATGGTGAGGGATGCCGTCAAGTTGAAGAAGGCGTCCTATTGGGCTTTTTTGACTTGTGGCACTACTGAGGGAGCTGATGGGTACCTGTTGGCCAAGCGGAATGCAGCTTTGGTGGTCGCTGAAGTAATAACTCGGGCATGGCAGGAGTTCGGTGAGGCCATGGAAAAAGTCTTTCGGACGGCTTCAAGGAAATTCTGGTCCACCATCCGGCGTCTCAGGAGGGGGAAGGAGTGCACCAACGCTGTGTATAGTGGGGATGGGGCGCTGCTGACCTCGACTCAGGATGTTGTGAGTCGGTGGGGAGAATACTTCGAAGACCTTCTCAACCCACCGACACGCCTTCCCATGAGGACGCAGAGTCTGTGTTCTCTGAGGCGGGCTCTCCTATCTTTGGGTTTGAGGTCACCGAGGTGGTTGAAAAGCTCCTTGGTGGCAAGGCCCTGGGGGTGGATGAGATTTGCCCGGAGTTCCTAAAGGCTCTGAATGTTGTGGGGCTGTTCTAGTTGACACGCCTCTGCAATATCGCGTGGACATTGAGGACAGTGCCTCTGGATTGGGAGACTGGGGTGGTGGTCCCCCTTTTTAAGAAGTGGGGAACAGAGGGTGGTTCCAACTACAGGGGGATTACACTCCTCAGCCTCCCTGGTAAGGTCTATTCTGGGGTGCTGGAGAGGAGGGTCTGTCGGGAAGTCGAATCTCAGATTCAGCAGGAGCAGTGTGGTTTTCGTCCTGGCCGTGGAACAGTGGACCAGCTCTACAGGGTCCTCGAGGGTGCGTGGGAGTTCGCCCAACCAGTCCACATGTGTTTTGTGGACTTGGAGAAGGCGTTCGACCGTGTCATTCGAGGGGTCCTGTGGGGGGTGCTTCGGGTGTATGGGGTATCGAACCCCCTGATACAGGCTCTTCGGTCCCTGTACGACCGGTGTCAGAGCTTGGTCCACATTGCCGGCAGTAAGTCGGACTCATTTCCGGTGAGGGTTGGACTCCACCAAGGCTGCCCTTTGTCATAGATTCTGTTCATAACTTTTATGGACAGAATTTCTAGGCGCAGCCGAGGCGTACAGGGGGTCTGGTTTGGTGGCGTCAGTTTTGCTTCTCTGCTTTTGGCAGATGATGTGGTTCTGTTGGCTTCATCAAGCTGTGATCTCCAACTCTCACTGGAGTGGCTCGCAGCCGAGTGTGAAGCGGCTGGAATGAGAATCAGCACCTCCAAATCTGAGACCATGTTCCTCAGTCGGAAAAGTGTGGCGTGCCTTCTCGAGGTCGGGGATGAGATCCTTACCAAAGTGGAGGAGTTCAAGTATCTTGTTCACGAGTGAGGGAAGAATGGAACAGGAGATCGACAGGCGGATCGGTGCAGCGTCTGTAGTGATGCGGACTTTGTCTCGGTCCGTTGTGGTAAAGAAGGAGCTAAGCCGAAAGGCGAAGCTCTCGATTTACCGGTCGATCTACGTTCCTTCCCTCACCTATGGTCATGAGCTGTGGGTCGTGACCGAAAGAACAAGATCCCGGATACAAGCGGCCGAAATTAGTTTCCTCCCCAGGGTGTCCGGGCTATCCCTTCGAGATAGTGTGAGAAACTCTGTCATGCAGGAGGATCTCAGAGTAGAGCCGCTGCTCCTCCACATTGAGAGGAGACAGATGAGATGGCTGGGGCATCTAATTCGGATGCCTCCCGGACGCCTCCCCGGTGAGGTGTTCCGGGCACGTCCCACCGGGAGGTGACTCCGGGGACGACCCAGGACACGCTGATGAGACTACGTCTCTCGGCTGGCCTGGGGGAAAGAGCTGGATGAAGTGGCTGGGGAGAGGGAAGTCTGGGTGTCCCTGCTAAAGCTACTGCCCCCGCGACCCGACCTCGGATAAGCGGTAGAAAATGGATGGATGGATGGAAGAATGGATGCTTCAACCTGGCGCAGTCTTCCAGACAGCTCACCCTGAGGTATCCTTGTGTTTCCAAAGATGGAACACTAACACTAATAACCTGAAAGCATCACAAACAACTGGACTAGTAACATACCGACCTAACAGCAGTGTCTTCACTGAAATACTTAAGTCATCATTTTGCCTCCTCAATTAATGGCTGACACATGAATGTCAAGTTTATTTTATCTGTGCTGTTGACGTGGCAGGCCTGCGAATCTTCTCTTTCAGCCCTTTCTTTCTGAGCCCGCCTCAGAGAACCCAGACTCTGCTTCCTCATGGGAAGGCGTGTCGGGGGAATTGAGGAGGTCTTCGAAGTATATCTCCCTACCCGACTCGAGGTCAGCAGTGCCCCATCCCCACTATACACAGTGTTGATCGTGCACTGCTTCCCCCTCCTGACACGCTGAATGGTGGACCAGAATTTCCTCGAAGATGTCTGGAAGTCGTTCTCCATGGCCTCACTGAACTCCTCTCACGCCCCAGTTTTTGCCTCAGCGACCACCAAAGCTGTATTCCGCTTGGCCAGCCGGTACCCGTCAGCTGCCTCAGGAGTCCCACAGGCAAAAAGGCCTGATAGGACTCCTTCTTCAGCTTGACGGCATCCCTCACCGTTGGTGTCCACCTATATATATATATATATATATATATAGGTCTTTTTTTTTTTTTTTTTTTTTTTAAGTTCGCAGGCTCTTCCTCTGCCTTCTCAGGTGACCTTTGTCCTTTTGAAAAAAAGCGCTCCGAAGGCGTTTGTTTTGCAATGTTTGACAATATCGACTCCTGGCACTTGTTGTGGCGTCATGGCAATATGCGACCCTTTCAGCCAAAACTTCTTTCTCTGATTTAGTAAGTTCTCTGTCTGACAAGTTTTGTGTACTTTTTTTACAAGTTGAATTCCCAGATTGTTTTGCCTACAGGTGAACAATTTTGAAGTGCAGGTGTTATGTCTTAATTGTAGTTTCTGCAACTTTCCTGTTTGTCTTGATTTGGTTTCGCTGTCCTGAGCAAGCTGGGCTTTACTTGTGAATGTGATGACGTTTTCGCAGACCTCTTCAGGCAGAAATGTTTGACCTCGAAGTGGTAAAATGGACTTTGTGCTGTTTTTGTGCCTTTTCCAGGATTTTGTGTGCCCTGCGGCTGTTTTGTCTATGAGAGGTGGTGGATGAACGCAAATATTCAGAGGCCTCTTTCCTGCACCTCTAGCAGAAATGACAGCATCATGTATTGTTCCATATGATGCCACAGGCTTGGCACAGTTTATTTTTTTTCATGTCAGGTTGGAGACATTCTGCTGATGGACTGAGTGGGTATTTCTCAATTTTAACAATAATAATTTGGTTCTCAGGTGCGCTGTATCCATTTGATAATGGTGTTAAAATAAATGTAAAATCAATATTAGTTCAACATTTTACACTACGGTCGCACTGTGAAATGACACAAAGAAGGTAAGAATGTCCTATTTCTTGTTTGACCACCTCGTTTGTCTTCGGTGTGTGTGTCTATGCACAAATGGACAGAGAGCGAACGAGCTCTCAGAAAAATTCAGAGGCTGCAGTAAAGTTGAATTAGTTTTTTTGTAAAACTGAAATGATACAGAAAAATGTCTTACAAACTATCAAACATTACTCAAATAACGTATAGCATCTACATAAATGATAAAGTAAAGAGCTGTGCATACCTTGTAAACAGTATAAAATGTAATTCACGGTTTATTGTAAGATTACTGGCATTTACGCTCCATGCGGCAAACCAAACGTTGATATAAGGAGGTGCGGGTGTCATGTGATTAAATCCGCCTATCAGAAAAACAAGGCTGCTGTTTACCAGGAGAATGATTAACGACGCTAAAACGCCAGCACATTGAGGCAAAGCAACAAACACGAGGCAGCCCGCACAGGTCATGACGTCACCATTCTGTGATGAAGCGAAACACATTGAAATCGGCGCAAGGGGAAAGAAATAACACTCCGACATATTGTCATGCTCAGACAAAATGTAATTTATTCAAAAGATACCCATGGAAATTTGCTTAAGTGACAGCAATCAACAGCCGGATAATAAACATTGAATGACACCACAGATATCGTCTCAAAGTTGAAAAACATTATTATAAAAGATTTGATGGTAAGACGGCTGATTAGTGGCAATCTTTTTTTTCCACGGCCCTGATGCAAACGAATGGGTTGGCATCGATACATTCATCATCATCCCACAACGAGTCTGCAACAAAACACACAAGCAACGGATAAGTATGCCACTTTCACAGAAATGACAATCCATGTAGTTGCTTTCATTTTAAACATCACAATACGTTATTATATATATTTCAGCAAATATCCACATACACGCTATTCTCCTTCAGAAAAATTGTGACGCATACTAACCATCTCCCTCAATTTTTACACAGTCTTCGTCTCCACCGTCGTTGTCAGGCTGGTTAACCCCAAAGTTTCTGAAATTAACAACTTCGCCATCGGTCCATAAGAAGTCGTCTTCCTGTAAGGCAAAGTCACATTTGAATAAAGAGTCACACCTAAAGACAGAGCTAGCAGCGTGGAGCACATGAGACAAACATTTGGTCATATTTGAGGCTATGATGGTGTCTGAATAAATGGACATAGTACGTATTTAACACGTGTCATCCTCTCGGTGGAGCAAGAGGACATGTTCCATGTTCCAGGTGCAAACTGCTCTGATGAAGACCCTTAACTCTATACTTCCTCCCTTTCAGTTGGTGGCAAGATTGAGTCTGGAGGACAGATTCCTTTTTCATGTGGCAAAAAGGCTTCTAGTGAAAATAAGTGACTGGATTGAATTTGCACTTTTGTACCGGTCAATGTTTCACCTCAACGGCATCGTGGATTCCAATCCAGGTGTCAACGACAGAGCCGGCCCCCTCCCGAATCAGCTCGACGACGAGTGCGTGTTCCTTGAGACTGTTTATCGAGACCAGATTCCCGCCAAGAACGTTGCAGACGCTCTAATGGGGGGGGGGAATATTAACAAATGACCGCATTACAATAGCTGCACTAGATATACATGTTAACAGGCATTTGTATTGCAGTAAACTATATACACAACTGCTGTGTGAAGGTCTTCCATACCTCTGCATCTGAAAAGGTCCTGGGATCATGGTGGTAGACGTAGCAGTAATTGTCCAACTGAGTCCAGCCTTTAGGACAGTCATTGACTGCAACATAATTGTTGGAAATCAAACGACTGTGTAGCGATGTTAAATATCCGTCATCACAGCTATCTACCTGCTTTTTCACAGGACCTCTGCGAAGACGACAACGATGAAGAAGAAGAGCGCAATGTTTAATTGAGAGAGCAAAACAGGAAACGTGAAGAGTCGTGCAGTCATATTTGGACCTACAGCTTGGGCCAGTGCGATGATCCCGCAAAGGGCGAACAACAGGCGAAGACGAGTCATCTGTGCCATGACAGAAGGAATCTTTATCATTGTTGTCTACTGGTTCGGGCTTGTGTGGTTAAAAATGAGCTTTCCACCTCAACATGTGTAAGAAGAATAAAACCCCAAAAATTAACTGGGAAAAGGTGCGATGTAAAATTGAGTTATCTTACCTTTGTAGTCTTGATGCTTGATGCTGAGGGTGACGACCAGCAGACGTTTTATACGTTGGTTTGACAGTTTTGGAATGTTGTACCCGGCATGTCACATGACACGTAAAACCAGTTCAGTAGGTTCAAGATGGTCCATCCCCGGTCAGACAAAGGACCACATTTGCTTAATCCACTGGGGAAATTAATATAATATATAATAATCATTTTCCATTTCTTTATCTGTTCAGGTTCATGAACTCTGCCGAAGAAAATCAGACCTCACCCTGGATTTGTTCCCAGTCAATCCCGAGGCACATGTAGAGACAGACAAACTTTTAACAGTGAGAACTGAACCCACGCTGCCTGCGGGGAAGTCAGCTGAGTGAACAACGTACACCAGCAATGGCTGTAAAAAAACAAAAAAACAAAAAACAAAACAAAAAAAACAAAGGATGGAAAATATGGAACTGACTGAAAAAAAATAACTCTAGAATTATGATTGTATTCAAAGGCTGGTTTGTGTTGGTGAATTAAATATTTCATTATGTGCACACTGAAATATTTGGCTAGTGTCCAACTTCACACCTACTATATAATTAATCACCTAAAGCAATTTTCGCTGGTCTTATGTCTATGACAAACTTGTTTTGGAGTAAAGAGAGCCACTGGCAGGGAATGTGGTAATGTAAGTACAGTATGTACTGTAACTAACCCCACATATGCTTTCAGCATATGAAGAATTCAAATGCAAAAGCGAAAAGGAAAGGCATGACTGTGTGTGCGAATGGTTGTTTGTTTGTATGTACCCTGCGATTGGCTGGTAACCAGTTCAGGGTGTACCCCGCCTCTTGCCCGGTGATAGCTGTGATAGGCTCCAGCACGCCCGCGACCCTAGTGAGGAGAAGCGGCTCAGAAAATGGAAGGATGGATGGATGGATGAGGAGGACTCATATAAACATTGATGATTCTATTTGAAAGTAAGCTTCACCAAGAGTGTTATCTCAGAGTTAACAAATGTTTTTGTAACATGCAGAAATATTTTCTCTGTAGTAGTTCATTGATTTCATAAATGCAACACACTAGTTTTTTATATGCATAATTCTAAGAAAACTATGTGCAGTGTTATCCTCACTTTAGATGTCAAAACGGTTTTGTGGCTCCCAGGTTTTTTTTTTTTTCCTCTGCGAATTTCATAGAATAACACGAGAGCAGCATCTCAGCAACTGAAATCGATCCGGTAATTAAACGGAAGAAGAGCGGTAAAGCTCCAGGGCCGGACGGCTTCCCGATTTGAGTTTTTTTTTTTTTTTTTTTTTTTAATTCTCGGGTAAACTAATCTCCTTTCTAAAAAATGTGTACGTTGAGGCCTTTGAGTGTGAGGAAGTCCCTCAGGCCACAGAAGGGAGTGGATCTCCTGAAGTGCAAATCATTTCAACCTGTAAGCTTACTCTGCTGTGACTATAAGATCTTAAACAAGGTTCTGGCTCGTACATTGATGACTATTTTATTTTAGCCACTCACAGCAAAATTGGATCAACTGTGGACACATTGCCCCTTTTACCTGAAAAAGTAAAACTCAACCCTCCTTGGAAAGCGGAATATATTAAACAACTGTAGAGAGAATCTCACAGAGCAGAGAGAAAAATGCAGGAAAACAGATCTTAATGTCCACTATCAAATTAATAATAATAATAAAATAATACATTGTAGGGCGGCACGGTTTGCTGACTGGTTAGAGCGTCTGCCTCACAGTTCTGAGGAGCGGGGTTCACTCCCCGGTACCGCCTGTGTGGAGTTTGCGATTGGCTGGCGACCAGTTCAGGGTGTACCCCGCCTTCTGCCCGATGATGGCTGGGATAGGCTCCAGCACGCCCGCGACCCTAGTGAGGAGGAGCGGCTCAGAAAATGGATGGATGGATGGATGGATGAATTTAGGACCATAGGACTTTGATTTGGATGACTCACAGTGTGAATTTGAGTTCCAGTAAACCCACAGTTTGTGCGGAGGGAAGTAGTTTGGAAGAAAGGAAGAAATTCTGTAATTTATTGATAACCATGGAAATGAGTTTTACTAACATCAATCATTAATCAATAATCCGATAATGAACAATGAAAGACACCACAGATGTTGTCTCTAAGTTACCGTGGTAACTTAGAGACAAAAAAGAAAAGATATCATCCAAGATTTGACGGCTGATTAGTGGCAATCATAATTGTTTTTGGCAATAAAGAAAAGAGAATTGCTGTTAGTAAATACCTGGAGTCACTCTCTTTAAAGACCAAGTACGAAACCTTGGTGTTCTGATAAATTCCGACATCTCTCCACCGACACTGAGGGCGCTAGAGTCTGGTCTGGCCGCCTCACGAGAGTCGGCGCATGATCGGATTGCCAAGATCAGGTTGAAACCTTCCTGCAAGAGCGTCAAGCCTCTCACTGCAACCATTCGCAGGAGTAGCAGGCAAGATTTTGCTGGAGAAATGATCTGTGCCCCATCAGGTGCTCATATGGACGTTGCCCACATGGAGAGATTGGGGCTAGCAGAACTAGTGGACTTTGCAAAAGGAACAGGAATGATCCAACTTGAGTCAGCCCTAAAGAGGAGAGTGACTGAGGTGGGCCCTCCACTCTACAATGTAGACGGGTCAGTGCGCAAGTTCAATATCAGAAATCATAAACTCCATATGTAACTACGGTCGGAATGTAATCATGTCTATATGGACTGAGTCTGAATACTGTATGTGTGGATGTGATTGCGTGAACGTGCGCGTTGGAGTTTAACCAGACAAAAATTAAACTTCGGACAAAGAGCAATTTTTTATTTTGTTGTTGTTTGTTTTATAGGTTTACCTCGTTTCTTTTCGCCTCAAAAATTTTCTCCTCTTTAAAAAAAACATCTGTGTTTTTGGTTAAACCAACCCATGTTCTCCTGCTGATTATAAAAGAGTGGAGACAAACTAAAACTTTTTTTTTCTGGTGAAAGAAGAGCATCTACTCTTTCTTTTGGTAGGTTTGGTGCTTCTATTGTGGCAGAACACAATATTCTGTGGGTCTTGAAAAACGGGAAAAATTCTCTAAAATGGCCGCAAAAATGGGGAGCGCTGTTTTGTAAACAGCTGGCAGTGAATAAATGAAAAAAAAAGTGTAGGTTTTGGTAGATTCTCTCTCCTTTTATTTACTCATTTATTTATTTTTTCTTTCTTTTTCTTTTCTTTTTTGTCCTGTTCGGCTGTTAGGTCAAGCAGAATGGAGGGTCTGTATCCCTTTAATGCCAGAACAGTCTTACTGTGTCACAGTGGAGTTTTTAAGCTTCCGCTGTGGTATTATAATTGAGGTTTATTGAGAATCAGACTTGTTGAATGAAACATTAAATATGAGTGCTGCATGGGGCTGTAGTGCTACACCCATGTGAGGGAAGGACAGGACAAGATAGAACAGGAGAAGGACAGGCGAAGAAGCATGCAGGACCAGGGTCGTGAACCCGGCTGTACAACTGAATTGTGGTGGCATTAATTATGTAAATTATAAAAGTCTACAGAATGAGAGTATACGTGAGGGGATACAGAAGTGATTTGCATATTCATGATTTATTTGTCGCAGTAAGTGCGTGACCCCACACCCAGTGAAAGAGTCCCAGGGGTGTGTGCCTGCCTGCGGACACATGCAAGTGAATTGACACCGTTTTACACCGGCTGAAGACCCCACCCGATCAATCGAGGGGCGGGATCAGGCCCAGGGGTCCACCCAAGAGCAGCCCGGCAGACGGGACACATCCCACACCGAAAGGGTGAACCCCAACGTACAGGCGCCGAGCCGGGGGGCAATAAGCACATCCACACCTGCTCGGCGTCTCTCACCGTGGGCAACTCCAGAGTGGAAGAGAGTCCAACCCCTCTCGAGAGAACTGGTACCTGAGCCCAAGTTGTGCGTGGAGGCGAGCCCGACTATATCTAGTCTGAACTTCTCAACCTCACACAACAGCTCGGGCTCCTTCGCTGCCATAAAAGTGACCTTCCACGTCCCTAGAGCCAGCTTCTGTAGCCGGGGATCGGATCGCCAAGGTCCCGCCTTCGGCCAGTGCGCACTGCACCCGACCCCTATGGCCCCTCCCACAGGTGGTGAGCCCATGGGAAGGGGGACCCACGTTACCCTTTCGGGCTGTGCCCGGCCAGGCCCCATGGGTGCAGGCCCAGCCACCGGGCGCTTGCCTTCAAGCCCCACCTCCAGACCTGGCTCCAGAGGGGGACCCCGGTGACCCGCGTCCGGGCAAGGGAAACCTCGCTCCACTATTTTTCATCATAGGAGTCTTTCAGCCATGCTTTGTCTGGTCCCTCACCTAGGACCTGTTTGCCATGGGTGACCCTACCAGTGGCGCGAAGCCCCAGACAACTTAGCTCCTAGGATCATTGGGACACACAAACCCTTCCACCACGATAAGGTGACAGCTCATGGAGCGGTAACATTAAATAATGAATGTATTTACATTTTCTTATCGTCCTTTAATATTGTAGCAAATCATGTGTTTATTGTTGTGCATTGCTGTAAGTGGGTTGTGAGAGCTTTGTTGTTGTTGTTGTTTGTTTTTTTAACCTATCCTGTTCAGCTACATGGCCTTCCAAAATGGTGGATCTGTATGCCTTTTGTGCTGGAACAGTCTTGCTGTGCAACAGGGGATTTTGAAATACTCCCTCTGCTTATTTTTAATTTTTTTAAATTATTCCGATATTTAGGCGGCACGGTGGTCGACTGGTTAGAGCGTCAGCCTCACAGTTCTGAGGACCCGGGTTCAATCCCCGACACCGCCTGTGTGGAGTTTGCATGTTCTCCCCGTGCCTGTGTGGGTTTTCTCCGGGCCCTCCGGTTTCCTCCCACATCCCAAAAACATGCATGAATTGGAGACTCTAAATTGCCCGTAGGTGTGAATGTGAGTGCGAATGGTTGTTTGTTTGTATGTGCCCTGCGATTGGCTGGCGACCAGTTCAGGGTGTACCCCGCCTCCTGCCCGATGATAGGTGGGATAGGCTCCGGCACGCCCGCGACCCTAGTGAGGAGAAGCGGCTCGGAAAATGGATGGATGGATGGACGGATTCCGATGTTTACTGAAAATGGAGCAGGACAGAAAATGGTATTAGGGAACAAACAGAGGGGCAGAGTGGACAAGGGGAATAGGAGTGAAAACCACAGCAGAACAATAGTTAGATATTTGAGCACAAGTAACATTGCAACAATCAAATAGGGTTCAGATTTGTGCATTTGGGGGGAGGGTCGGGGTTATCATCGAGCAACTATCCAAGAGAGCAAGATAAGAGAGGACAGAAAAAGACAAGAAAGGATGTGGCAAAACCAGAGGAGAGGAAGGGTGATGGTGTAAGTAATAAAAATGTGCAGAGTGAGTGAAGTAAGACACTAAGCTCCCGCAGGTCCGGCCCGGTCCGGCCCGATCGGCTGGAAGACCACAGAGAAAAGGGGGCACCCCCTCCCCACCCTACAGCTAATCCCCCCTCGAACCGACCATCGCCCAGCGACCAAAACAGGGCACAGAAGGCGGGGCCTGTCCAAGACAGAAGGGGCTGACATCCACCATGAGCCTCAAGTCAGCCGGGGACCCTTTGAATGCATCGCTCTGCACATTGTGGGGGAAATGGGAGAGAGAGCCTTGAGGTGAGCTGCTTTCAAAGTACTGTGCGTAGTTCACCTTGCTCCACTTCTTTTTTCTTGATAGTTTGTATTCCTTTCGTTCTTATTTTAATATAATTACATTCAAGGTGAATTTCCCCATCCCGAAATAAATCAATAAAGAAAGAGAGAAATTACCCGATTTTTGGCGCCCCCTCGAGGCCGCGGCTCCCTTAGCATTACACAAATGATGTCTGCAGAAAACAACCCCCCAACCCCCAAAAATAGACTAAGTCGTAATTGACACGACATTTCCTCATTGAACTACTGCAAATTCTGTGGTGTAATTTGTGCCTATATTGAAAGCCTGGATTGTTTTTTTTTTTCGAGAAATGAAAATCGTGACAGTGAAACATGTTGGAAGGCTTGTTGTCTAAAAAACTCAACTGTTGAAATGGAGGAAAGAAGACACACATCATCCCACATGAGGTCGTTCTTATATAAGATATTATATATCTGCACATATAAATGCTCACTTTTGTTTTGATTGCCTCACAAATGATTTATGCCCACTTTACACCTCTGAAACGATCAGAACAAGCGGCTTGATATTTTTTATTATATGGACGCTAAGGACGTTTTTTTTCTCCATCGATGGTCATTTGAGCAAAAAGGGAGAGGCATAACGTCCATAAAATCCAAAAGATTGGGCTGATCGCTGTAATATTGTCAGAGGTTGAAGCTGCCACGGGTCAAGATGTCCAAGTACATTTGGGTGATGATTTGGGGGACTTGCCCACTTTCCCGCCATGTTTGTATCATTTTGATCGATAAATTAAATCAGCGATGTTGTTCTTATGAGGGCGGAACGAATTGTGACCCGAACAAAGCGGTGTTTGGAAACTCAAGCAAGCGGTCATTTGATTTATTTCCTGAAAAGTTGTCATTTTGGAGGTGAGATGATTCTACCCGTCAACTAAGACGTATGAAATATGAATGAATATAGTATAGTGCTTTCCTTTTTCCGAACTGGCTATGCCGTGAATTTGGACTCCGCTTCTGCCAGTGACGTCACACCGAGACGTAGGAGGTGTGTTGATTTTGGCGATGAAAAGAAAGTGTTCTAAAGGCATTACGTTATTGGCCAATTGCTCCAAAATGGATTGATATTATTGGAAATGACTGCCAGTTTCATTTTCTTGAGCCAAACAATACATTAAATCAAATTGTTACTGGAATATGGGCCATTAAGAACCATACCTCCTTGAAGATAGTGCTTCCTTGTTTTACTTCCTCATTTTACTTTATTTTCTTGTATTCTATTGCTGTAAAATAAGTGTGCAAGCGTGTGTATATGTGCAAATGCAATAGCACGTGTGGCATGAATGTGTCTCCAAGCATATAGCAATTTGTCCCATTTTTATGACGTACAGTAATTTGTGCAGAATTTTCCATGCATAAAAACCGCGGTATAAATAAAGTTTTGGATGGTTGTTTAATTGATTGATTTGCAGTAATAATCAGCAGACATGGCCACACAGCAGTGGGTCTACCAATCCAGCATTGAGCTTTTTTGACCCGTCTGGACCAAGGACTGGTGCAGAGGGAAGGAAAAACACTCCAGCACATTGTCATGCTCAGACAAATTCAGCAATTTATTGAATGGAAATTTCCAATGTAAATGAGCTTAACAGAAATCATGAATCAGTGACCCGATCATGTTATCGTGATTAAGGAAAGACGATATCTTCGAAGATTTGACGGCTGATTAGTGGCAATCTTTTTTGTCCACGGGTCTGATGCAAACAAATGGGTTGGCCTCGCTGCATTCATCATCATCCCACAACGAGTCTGCAACAAAACACACAAACAACAGATAACTGTGCTACTTTCACAGAAAATAGAATGGATGTCATTTTTTCCCTCATTAATTCTGTTATCATATACATGTAAACATTATAAAAAGACATTTCATCAAATATCCAGATAAATGCTGCTCTCCTTCAGGAAACGTGTTACGCATACAAACCATCTGCCCCAATCTCAACACAGTCTTCGACTCCACCGGCGTTGTCAGGCTGGCCAGCACCAAAGTTTCTGAAATTAACAACTTCACCGTCGGTCCATACGAAATCGTCTTCCTGGAAGACATTGACGTTTGGTCATAATTGAGGCTATGATGTTGTCTGAATAAATGGACATAGTATGTATTTAACACGTGTCATCCTCTGGGTGGAGCAAGAGGACATGTTCCAGGGCACCGGCTTCTCCTCCTAAGAAGTGCTAAAACTGCTCTGTTGAAGACCCTCGACTCTACACTTCCTCCCTTTCAGTTGGTGACAAGATTGAGACTGGAGGACACGTTCCTTTTTCAGGTGGCAAAAACGCTTCTCGTGAGCACAAGTGACTTGATTGAATCCGAACTTTTGTACTGGGCAATGTTTCACCTCAATGGCATCGTGGCTTCCAATCCAGGTGTCAACGACAGCGCCGGCCCCCTCCCGAATCAGCTCGACAACGACTGCGTGTTCCTTGAGGCTGTTGATCGAGACCAGATTCCCGCCAAGAATGTTGCAGATACTCTGAGGGGGGTGGGGGGAAATTAACAAATGACCGCATTGAAATAATTGGACTAGATTTACTGGATAATAAATGTATTTGTTAACAAGCATTTTTATTGCAATAAACTGTATACACCAGTGTTGGGAACGTTCATTTTATACCCGAACAAGTTCAAAGTTGATTTCACCGTTCCAAAAATTAACTCGTTAAGTTCATAGTTCATAATTCAAAACTTCGTAGTTCTTTCCCCCCCCCCCCCCCCCCCCCCCCCCCAATATGTTGCTGATGGGCTATTTCCCTCAAAATACTGGCATTTAATTTCTTCCTTCAGGCCACACTAGTAGCCAGCTGTTGCTTTCACCCTACAATCTCAAAAACATGAGAACAAACTTTTTGCTTCAATGATTTTTTTTTTTAAATGAGGAATTAAAACAAAAACAGGACTTTTGTCCTTAATGTGCAAACAAAAACTAACTTTGCATTCCTCGCAGCTCTGGCTGACTATATTGACAAAATATCTCATCACATCTGTTCTTATATTACAAAACAAAATCAATTCCATATTATGACAGTGTGGTCACACGGTGTTTTAACTGAAACATTTGGATACAAATAGTAATTTTCCTAGTAGTCAGTTTTTATTATGATTACCATTTATGCATTGTCCCTGAACGCACCTCACGCACACAGGCTGCCGAATGTAAACATGAAGGGCGGATGCCAAACACGGCGTTCATCCCCGAAGTCCCTAACAAAACCTGGCACTCTTGAATGAAAATGAACTTCACAGACGCCAAGAATGACCACGTTCTCATAAGGCCGAAATGAACTCAATCCAGTTCACGTGCTCCCAAAATATGAACGCATTCATGAACTTTCATACACTTTCATAGCTTGTTCAACACTGGTGGTGTTCACAATCACAACTACTGTGCCAAGGTTCTTCCATACCTCTGCATCTCTAAAGCTCCTGGGATCATGTTGGTAGATGTAACAGTACTTGTCCAACTGAGTCCAGCCTTCAGGACAGTTATTGTCTGCAACATAATTTTTGTTCTGTAGTAATGTTAAATATGAGTGGGAATGAATCACGTCTACCCACCTTTTTTATACCTGGACCTCTGAGAAGACGCAAAGAAGAAGAAGAAGGGGCACAATGTTTAATTGAGACAGCAAATCAGGAAACATGAAATATGAGTCATATTTGGACTTACAGCTTGGGCCAGTGCGATGATCCCGCAAAGGGCGAACAACAGGTGAAGACGAGCCATCTGTTCCATGACAGAATGACTTTTTATCATTGTTTTCTACTAGCTTGTGCGGTTAAAAATCAGGTTTACAAAAAAATATATTTGACTGAGGAAAAAAAAGTAGAATGAATGATAATGATTCATCTTACCTTTGCTGTCTTCATGCTTGATGCCGAGGTTGACGACCAGCAAACGTTTTATACGTTGGGTTGACAGTCTTGGAATGCTGCATCCCAGGTCACATGACACGTTAGACGAGTTCAGTACATTCAAGTGATGTCGCGCATTACTTATCAGACAAGCAACCACACATGCTCAATCAAATGGGAAAATGATATCCAGCCATCCTTTTTCTAAATTACGTATCCTGTTCGAGCGAGAGCCTATCCCAGCTGACATTGGTCCAGAGTAGACTTAACCCTGGGCTGGTCACCTGTCAATCACAAGGCACACAAAGAGAAGGAAAACCACTTAAGTCACATTCTCACGGTCACTGAGTGGGAAACGGACCCACAAGTCGGATGAGTGGACCACTAAAGTGGACATCTTCAAGTCGAGGTCTCATGCGGACCCACGGTCAATTGCGTTCGATAAAGATAAGATCCACTGTCACAGATTGAATGTAAGTAAAGGGTTTGATTGGCTCATTATGGTCACTTGACTATGTTGACTCTATAGAAATTGTTTGTGTACCGGTGACATTTAAAGAACTGAATTGCCGGAGAAGTGGCAGGCAGTTGACTCATCAGAATCCGAATCAGAATAATCTTTATTTGCCAAGTATTTCCAAAAATACACAAGGAATTTGTCTTGGAGCCGGTCTGGTACGACAACAGACAACAGTCAATTGACAGAGAACACTTTTGAGACATAAAGACATTGACAAAAAAAAAAAAAAAAACAGTCACTGAGCAGTAAAGGGTTGCGAGTTATCTGGTAATGCCGGTACATATTTTTTTTTTTTTTTTACAATCGTGCAAAATGATGTAGAGCCCTCTAGCACTTAGAGCAGTTTGAATGACGAATATTGCAATAGTCCGGTGCAATGACCATTGTGCAAAGGGCGCTGAGACTGAGTGTATGCGGTTTAAAGTGACTAGTAGCGCGATCATCTGGTACAATGTTGATTGTGCAAATGTTGCAGATACTCCTCAATCAGTGTGCAAATGGAGCAGATGCTACTCTGGCATGAGTGGCCAGTATTGGTCAACAAGAGATATGCAAATAGTGCAGCGTGGTGAGACAACTACAGTGAGTGCACAAGTAATGTATAATTGGCCCCACAGAAATGTGACAACGAACTCAAGTCAAAAAATTTACTTGAGCATGTTGCAATGGAATTGTAGGTTAGCTGTTTAAGAAGTTGATCGCAAGAGGGAAGAAGCTGTTGGAATGTCTGCTAGTTCTAGTTTGCATTGATCGGTAGCGCCTACCTGAGGGAAGGCGCTGGAAGAGCCGGTGACCGGGATGCGGAGTGTCCGAGAGGATTTTGCACGCTCTTGTCTTAGTTCTGGCAGCGTGCAAGGGGGGCACCGACAATCCTTTCAGCAGTTTTGATTGTCCGTTGCAGTCGGAGTTTGTCCTTTTTTCTAGCAGCACCAAACCACTGTGATGGAAGAACACAGGACTGATTCAATGACTGCTGTGTAGAACTGCCTCGGCAGCTCCGGTGGCAGGCCGTGCTTTCTCAGAAGCGCCAGGAAGTACATCCTCTGCTGGGCCTTTTTGAGGACGGAGTTGATGTTGGTCGCCCACTTCAGGTCCTGAGAGACTGTAATTCCCAGGAACTTGAAGGTCTCGACGGTTGACACAAGGCAGCTGGACAACGTGAGGGGCAGCTGTGGCGAAGGATGCCTCCTGAAGTCCACGATCATCTCTACAGTCTTGAGCGTGTTCAGCTCCAGGTCGTGTCGGCCGCACCGCAGCTCCGGCCGCTCCGCTTCCTGTCGATATGCAGACTCGTCACCGTCCTCGATGAGGCCGATGACAGTGGTGTCATCTGCAAACTTCAGGAGTTTGACAGTCGGGTGCGCTGAGTTGCAGTCGTTTGTTTAGAGAGAGAAGAGCAGCAGAGAGAGGACACAACCTTGGGGCGCCCCAGTGCTGATGCTGCGTGTGGATGAGGTGGCCTCCCCCAGCCTGACCTGCTGTGTCCTGCCCGTCAGAAAGCTGTAAATCCACTGGCAGATGGCAGGTGAGACGCTGAGCTGGAGAAGCTTGGATGAAAGGAGTTCAGGGATGATGGTGTTGAACGCTGAGCTGAAGTCCACGAACAGGATCCTTGTGTATGTCCCTGCACTGTCAAGGTGTTCTAGGATGTAGTGCAGTCCCATGTTGACTGCATCATCCGCAGACCTGTTCGCTTGGTAGGCCAACTGCAGGGGGTCCAGCAGGGGACCTGTGACACTCTTGAGGTGGTCGAGCACAAGACGTTCAAAGGACTTCATGACCATAGAAGTCAAGGCGACAGGCCTGTAGTTATTTAGACCCGAGATTGCAGGTTTCTTGGGGACTGGAATGATGGTGGAGCGTTTGAAACAGGATGGTACTTCGCACAGTTCCAGAGATCTATTGAAGATCTGTGTGAAGACTGGAGCGAGCTGGTCCGCGCAGACTTTGAGGCAGGATGGGGACACATGGTCTGGGCCTGCCGCTTTGTTAATCTTTTGTTGTTTGAAGATGCGTCTCACATCCTGTTCATGGATGGTTAACGCAGAAGTCAGAGGTGTGATTGTGGTCGGTGATGTGGCTGGCTGGGTGGGTGTGAAAGTGTCCTTTTCAAATCTGCAGTAGAAGGTATTCAAGTCGTTGGCTCGTGTGCTATTGTTCTCAGCTTGGGGGGGATCGTCGCTTGTAATTAGTCAGCGAGTGGAATGCATGCCAGATTGATTTAGAGTCGTTAGTGCTAAACTGTTTTTCCAACTTTGCTGCATAGTTCCTCTTTGCAATGTTAATTTCTTTAGTCAGCTGGTTTCTAGCTCGATTATACAGGGCCCTGTCCCCGCTCTGGTATGCGTCCTCCTTAGCTAGGCGAAGCTGCTTAAGTTTAGCAGTGAACCACGGCTTGTTGTTGTTGAATGTGCGAAATGATTTTGTTGGTAACACACACATCTTCACAGAAACTGATATAGGATGTGACAGTGTCCGTATATTCATCCAGGCTGCCAGCTGAATTTTCAAAGACCCTCCAGTCTGCGCAGTCTAAGCAGCTTTGAAATTCCATCTTTGCTTCCTTGGTCCACTTGGTCATAAAAAGGAGTTTTTAAGAACGGAGGGACCAGTACGTTTTGATACTTCCGGAAGCCGGCTCAAAACCGTTGTGTCTCAAATGTTTGCAAGTCTGTAGACCAGAAGAGCGGAGCCTCCGTGACTCAACTCAACAAAGAGCAAAGAAATGTTCGCACCGGATAGCTTGGATCGTGGGACGTACACAAGCATTTAGAGACGTTTCCGTCGTGAAGGAGTGTCAATTCAGCTGCACGATACAGTATACTTGAAAGTAAACCCAATCATTTTTTACTTGAGATGTGCATCTATCTGTTCTCATTTGCCAGTGCTGCTTTCAAATTGTTTGCCAGCCTTTTTTGAGTTAGATCAAAATACAATTTGTACTTCATGAAATGTACAGACGTGTTTGTGCCTGTTTACTAGATGTTGACGTTTTTGTCATGGTCTGTGTTTTGGTTTGGGTTGTGTTTAGTTTTGTTCCATGTTTTCCTGTGTTCCATGTTTTTCGTGTGCTCATTCGGTTGTTGCGTCCACCTGTTCTCGTCAACCTACCTTGTGTCGACCAATCAGCTCTCTCCAGCTACCCGTGTCTTGTCCAGGTGTTCCTCGTTGTCTCGTCAATCTGTTTGTATTTAGTTCTCTGGTTTCTTTTATTTCATTGTCGTTGTCATGTGTCTTTGCAGTACGTCATTGTCAGGTATCATTGTCACTGTCACGTCACAGTTGCCAGTTGTGTCGTTCAGTTATTTCACCAGTCATGTCTTGTTTCTAGTTTTGGGTTTACTTAAGTGTTTCTTTGTTACTTTGTGTTTAGATTTTGGACTTTGTTAATTTAGCATTTAGACTTCTCCATGATCCTTGTTTTCCTTTGTTTTTGGAATTAAATATATATTTTTTTCTATACTTCTGCACTACTGCGTTGCCTCCCTGCTTCCCTGCACTTGGGTCTTACTCGCCTTCGATCAAAAAAACCATATCGTGACACAATGAACCGACCAGAACAGGACCCAGCGGGAAGAATACGGCGTCACCCTGCACGGCACCAGTCTGCCTTCCACCGCCCTCAGCCTGCCAACCATACCTACCCTCCTCCAGTAAGCCCTATCGTTCTGTCTTCTCTGTCCTTTTCACCTGTGTCCCCCACTTGTCGTAGTTATTCCCCGTGCCCTGCAATTTTACTTCCACATTGTTTTTTAGATTCTTATTCTGACTCTGACACGGATTTTGATTTTTCTTGTTCCTTCCCTAGTTTTTCCAGTCCTAGTCAGTTTTTATCACGTCTCCCCTTTTCCAACCCCAATGAGTCCAAGCCCAAGTCCTTTCCCTCTGACCTTTTCTTGGGCACCCGTTTGGCCAGGTCCTTTGCCCTGAGAAATCCTTTGCCACCAGACTCCTCCCAATTTTAATTGAAGATCCCTCCACTAGACCGTCAGTGGCTGTTAAAAAATACAAATGATAGAAAATATGTTAACATAATGACTATTTTGAATAATGCTAATTTTTTTTATTGTACTGAAGGATAGGTTTGTTTGGGTTGGTGAGTTCAGTTATTTTTCCTGTATGTGCGCACTACAATTTTTGGCGCCGGTCCATTTTCACACCCAAACGATTAACCAGTCAAACAAAAATTCCAATCATCTTTGACAAACTCGTCTTGGACCAAAATGAGTCACTGATAGCGGATGCCTTTCACGTAATTAGTTCTGTAGGTATTGTTTAACCGCACAGGTGAGGGTGCAGGGGTAATGTTTCACACAGTCACTACAGTACACACGCTTGACAAGCAACTACTGCGAAACCCCCGAAGAACTCAATTCACTGTCATCGCTGTCACCGCTTGCACCACCTCCCCAACTGCTCAATACACACTACGGACATTGATTCTTCTGCCATGCCCATTCTTTTCATCACTAACTCTAGAAACATTAGCAGAGAGACCTCTGGAGTTCATTTCCACATCCTAAAACCTTAACGCCTCAGCAAGTAACTACCACTTTTCATTCACATCACAAACTGGTAAAAGAGAAAAGAGAAACCATCTTCTCGTCAGCATTTGGTTTCCAAAATATTTCCATCTTGGAGTTAACATTTTTTGGAGTATTACTGCCTTGTTTTTAACAGTTTACTAATGTTCCGCTTGACTGTTTAGACACCACCCAAAAGAGTTCCATCGTTCAGCTCAGATTTGTCGGACCTGCTCTCAATCACCCACACAAATTTGAAAAGAATTCAAATTTTACGTGATTTTAACATACACATTGATAATGAATTTTAATGAACGTGTTACTCGGCTTACACAAACAGAAAAGACACAGACTAGACTTAATCATCATTTATGGCCTTGATGTCACTTTAAACCGCGTACACTCCTTGAAGTCTCGGCGCCCTTTGCACAACGGTCATTGCACCGGACTATTGCAATATTAGTCATTCGAACTGCTCTAAGTGCTAGAGGACTCTGCATCTTTTGCACAATTGTCAAAAAAAAAAAAAAAAAATGTACCGGCATTACCAGATAACTATTAACCCTTTATTGCTCAGTGACTGTTTTTTTGTGTCAATGTCTTTCTGTCTCCAAAGTGTTCTCTGTCAATCGACCGTCTGTTGTCGTACTCGAGCGGCTCCAACTACCGGAGACAAATTCCTTGTGTGTTTTTTGGACATACTTACTACATACTACAAATAAAGATGATTCTGATTCTGAACCTTAGTGGTTAATTTATTGGTTATGCATGTTCACTCTTAAGTGATGAAGCCACAAATCATGGTGTGAGGCAAAGTCTTGAAATGGCTATTTTTTCCAAACCTGCAGCAATTTCCTATTGGAATAACTTGGATGGATAGATTCTATACTTTTATGTACTGTATATATTTATGATTTAACTCAACTGTTCGAGTGGGTTTATCGATCTTAACCTCCTATTCTTATGTCCTTGAACTACTGTTCACTTTGTACCTTTGAACTTACTATCCTCATTCATCCTCATCCAGAGGCACTGGCTAACACCATCCTGACTGTGAAGCCTGCTGGTAGCATCGTGCTGTTTTTTCTTTTTTCTTTCCTGCTGCAGGAACTGGGCGACTCGTCCACATAGAGGGGAAGATGACATCTGCCAAATACAGAGCAATTGTTCAAGAGAACTTGCTCCAGAGTGCTCTGGAACTCACACTAGGGCGTCGATTCACCTTCCAACACGACAGTGACCCGAAGCACACAGCCAAGATAACAAAGGAGCGGCTTCAAGAGCAGCCTGCGAATGTCCTCGAGTGGCCCAGCCAGAGTCCGGACTCGAATCCGATCGAACATCTCTGGAAAGACCTAAAAATGGCTTCCCGCCGACGGTGTCCATCCAACCCGACTGACCTTGAAAGGATCTGCAGAGAAGAATGGGAGAAAATGCCCCAAAACAGGGGCCCTGCGATTGGCTGGCGACCGGTTCAGGGCATATCGCGCCTCTCGCCCGAAGATAGCTGGGATGGGCTGCAGCAGCCCGCGACCCGCGTGAGGATAAGGGGTAAGGAAAATTAATGGATGGAATGGAAAACTATACTCAAATCAGCTTTAGAACAAGTCTGGAACATAGAAAAATGTGGAAAAAGGGGAGGGGTAGGAATACTTTCTGGTGGCACTGTATGTACCAATGCAATAGCATGTGTTTACGTGCATGTTTATGCATATAGCGTTTGTCCTGTTTTGGTCATGTTTTTTTTTTTTTTTACTTTGCTCTGCATTTTCCATGTATGAAAAGTGCTGTATAAATGATTTTTTGATTGCAAACATAATCAGCCGACATGGCCACGCAGCGCACCGTGGGGCTATCAATTTGTATCTATTTTTTTTTTTTTTTACCCTTTAGGACCAAAGGATTTTGATTTGGAAGACTCGTGTTGTGCATTTGAGTTCCAGTAAACGTCCAGTTGGTGCGGAGGGAAGGAATAACACTCCAACATATTGTCATGCTCAGAAAATGCCTTTAATTTATTGAAAAGATACCAATGGAAATGAGCTGAACAGACAGCAATCATTAACAGTAACCTGATAATGAACATTGAAAGACACCAAAGACAGTCTTGAAGTTACCATGATTATGGAGAGACGATATAATAGAAGATTTGACGGCTGATTAGTGGCAATCTTTTTTGTCCACGGGTCTGATGCAAACAAATGGGTTGGCGTCGCTGCATTCATCATCATCCCACAACGAGTCTGCAACAAAACACACAAACAACAGATAACTGTGCTACTTTCACAGAAAATAGAATGCATGTAGTTTCTTTAATTTTCTTCTTGTATTAAACATCAGGATATGCTTGCAAAAATATGAAAGTATTCAGATACATGCTTTATTCTCCTTCAGAAAAATTGCTACGCATACTAACCATCTGCCTCAATCTCAACACAGTCTTCGTCTCCACCGATGTTGTTAGGCTGGCCAGGACCAAAGTTTGTGAATTTAAAAACTTCACCACTGGTCCATACAAAGTCGTCTTCCTGCAAGACAAAGTCACATTTGAATAAAGAATAACACCTAAAGACAAACGTTTGGTCATAATTGAGGCTATGATGTTGTCTGAATAAATGGACATAGTATATATTTAACACGTGTCATCCTCTAAGGTGGAGCAAGAGGACATGTTCCAGGGCACCGGCTTCTCCTCCTAAGAAGTGCTAAAACTGCTCTGTTGAAGACCCTCGACTCTACACTTCCTCCCTTTCAGTTGGTGACAAGATTGAGTCTGGAGGACACGTTCCTTTTTCAGGTGGCAAAAACGCTTCGCGTGAGCACAGGTGACTTGATTGAATCCGAACGTTTGTACTGGTCAATGTTGCACCTCAATGGCATCGTGGCTTCCAATCCAGGTGTCAACGACAGAGCCGGCCCCCTCCCGAATCAGCTCGACAACGAGTGCGTGTTCCTTGAGGCTGGTGATCGAGACCAGATTCCCGTCAAGAAGGTTGCAGATACTCTGAGGGGGAGGAAAAAGCAGAACAAATGACAGCATTTATACAGTTGCACTAGGTTTACCAGATAATAAATGTACTTGTTAATGTGTTTTATTTGCAGTTAACTATACACACAACTACTGTGTTAAGGTCTTCCATACCTCTGCATCTGAAAAGGTCCTGGGATCATGGTAGTAGACGTAGCAGTACTTGTCCAACTGAGTCCAGCCTTTAGGACAATCATTGACTGCAATATAATTGTTGGGCATTAGATGATTCTGTAGTGATGTGAAATATAAGTACGACTTCATCACAGCTACCTACATGATTTTTGGGGATGTCTGAATACCTGCGAATCATAATAATAAGAATAAGAAGAAGAAGAGCACAATGTTCAGTTCAGAGAGCAAAACACAAAACTATCATGAAGAGTCGAGTACAGTTGTCATATTTGGACATACAGCTTGGGCCAGTGCGATGATCCCGCAAAGGGCGAGCAACAGGTAAAGACGAGCCATCTGTGCCACGATACTGAGATCAGAATCAGAATCAGAATCAGAATCATCTTTATTGGCCAAGTATGTCCAAAACACACAAGGAATTTGTCTCCGGTAGTTGGAGCCGCTCTAGTACAACAGACAACAGTCAATTTACAGAACACTTTGGAGACATAAAGACAATTGTGCAAAAAGATGCAGAGTCCTCTAGCACTTAGAGCAGTTCGAATGACTCATATTGCAATAGTCCGGTGCAATGACCGTTGTGCAAAGGGCGCCGAGACTTCAACGAGTGGATGCGGTTTAAAGTGACGAGTAGTGCGATCATCTGGGACGATGTCGGTTGTGCAAATGTTACAGATACTCCTCAATCCGTGTGCAAATGGAGCAGATGCTCCTCTGGCATGAGTGGCCAGTATATGCAAATACTGCAGCGTGGCGAGACAACGACAGTGAGTGCACGAGTAATACATAATTGGCCCCACACAAATGTGACAACAAACTCAAGTCAAAAAATTGAATGAATGATGAAAATTGATGAATAGCTCTTATTATTCTTTTCTACTGGTTTGGGTTTGTGTAGTCAAAAGTCAGGTTTAAACATGACCATGTGTAAGAATACAAAAAATGTGATCAGAGAAATACAAAAAGTAGGATGCTAAAATAGTAATCTTACCTTTGCAGTCTTTGATGAGAATGACAACAAGCAGGTGTTTTATATCTTAGGTTGACCGCCTTGGAATGCTGTGTCCCAGGTCACATGACAAGTTAGATGAGCTCAGAACAATTACAGTACATTTTTTCATCTGAATTAAAATTTCACACCCAAACAATTAAACAATTAAACATAGAATCATTAAAATTGGTCTTGCACCAAAGTGACTCACAAGCTCTGAATGCTTTTGTCTAAGTATGTAGTCAAGCTTGTAAGCACGCTTTGAGAGCACAGGTGAGGGTTTGTGTGTGCTTCACTCCTGGGGTCGATCAATCCAGTCTTGATTCTTTTTTTTTCTTTTTTTTATTACCCTAACCCTAATCCACTCAAACTCCATAACCCACAAAGCAAAGCAAAATACCTCAACCCCTCGCCCCCCTAACCCTTAACCCACCAACCCCAAAATCACAAACCCTAACACCCCGCAAATTGCCACTCTATTCTTGCCATCGTCAACTACACCCCCCCCCCCCCACACACACACACATTACTGGAAATAAGGCATACATAAACTTTATTCGCCAAGAGCATGTTTGTACAAGTGAACCATTCCCCGGTCAGCCGGTGAATCTCCGCCCCAATCAACTAATCCTAACCTACTAACCCTAACCCTCCGAACTCTAACCCTATGGTGACCCGATGTGAGCCGAAAGGTAGAGCACTTTGTGTGTGTTATGTTTTTTTGTTTTTTATGTTGTGGTAAAAATTCATAAAGGTTGACTTCATGAAACCTCAGAACTAACCACCGATCATTTGAATGTCTGCTGTGCTTCCTTAGTCCTTGCGTAAAACAGAAACTAAAAGACTAATGGGGTGTGTCATCAATTAAGTTCCACACAAAGCTGAACACCTGGAAAACTTCTGTGTTAACCTGGTCCAACTGACATTGGCACAACTAAATGTTGGCAAGTGAAACAGCTGGCACCCACAACTGGCAAGCAAAAATGCGCTGGGCGGCTGCTCAGAATGAAACAAAAAGGCAACTCGAGCTGTGCAAAAAGCATTCACAATGTGTCAAATTTCCAAAGGGGAGAAAACCATGTCTTGTTCTGAGGTACTGAACAACAATTTGTGGTGCCTACCATCTCGGGACCACATTTTGAATTTTTTAATATATTTTTATACCTCATCTATGAATATCCGTTGTAAAAATCTGTTTGGCCACCCCGTCGATGTGTCCTTGAGCAAAACAGATCAGCCCGGTAATTGAGAGACTGTTCTCAATCCGGTATACGGTCTACGTCCGCATTCGGCAAAGCAGGTAAACCAGGAAGGGGAGCGTTTCAAAACCCCTGACGGAACGTTCAACGTCAACTATGCTTCTTTTTAAACACAAGATGTCACCACAGAGCCGCCGAAGATGATAATAGACGGTGTTTACGTGTGTGGTATCATATTTGTATAAACAAAGACACCAACGATAAAGAAAACCAAATTTGAGCAAGTTTGCTTTCACGCAATCATGTCATCAATGATTATTATTATAAATGAATGAGTTATGCTCATTGGCATAGCATACACGTCACCTGACGTTCCGCATATAGCAAATTACCTCACCTGGTTAAACAAAAGATTTCATTTTTTTTAATTTTTTTTATTTATAACCTTTAAAAATTGACTGGGTTGCCTTTTCCCACCTGCATTTTGTCCAGGTTTGGTCTTTCCTATCTGTGATCGATGGGGGTGGGTCGATGGGTTTGGCGTTTCACCCCACCCCCCTACTACTGGGACGGGCTGGACCAGTTCACTGTCTTTCCACCATCTGAGTTTTCCTGACTTTTTGGGCATGACTAAAACGAGACCCAGCGACGCACTTGCGCTTCTGGCGTGAGTCGGTGGCATTCCCCCGCTATATAGCGGGGCCGACTGCGCGTTGGCCTGTGTGATGAGAGAGGTGTACAGACATAGAAAATGCTCCATTAGAGGTTAGTCCCTCGTTAAATAATGTGTGTGGGAAGAATGTGGTGGTTACCCCCTTTAAAGGTCCCGTATTTCGCCTATTTAAACCTCCATACAGTGACTCTCGAACACGGACTTAGTATAAAAGTGTCAATTTCAGAAAAATATGTGACTCAGGAGCATCATCGTGTCAAATAACATTTTAGTTTACACCTCGGTTTTGTCATCCGAGTGTCCAGAAAAGGCCTCTCTGACAGCTCCTCCTGTCCTCTCTCCGCTGCTCTTCTCTCTCTACACGAACGACTGCACCTCAGCGCACCCGACTGTCAAACTCCTGAAGTTTGCAGATGACACCACAGTCATCGGCCTCATCGAGGACGGTGACGAGTCTGCATATCGACAGGAAGCGGAGCGGCCGGAGCTGCGGTGCGGCCGACACGACCTGGAGCTGAACACGCTCAAGACTGTAGAGATGATCGTGGACTTCAGGAGGCATCCTTCGCCACAGCTGCCCCTCACGTTGTCCAGCTGCCTTGTGTCAACCGTCGAGACCTTCAAGTTCCTGGGAATTACAGTCTCTCAGGACCTGAAGTGGGCGACCAACATCAACTGCGTCCTCAAAAAGGCCCAGCAGAGGATGTACTTCCTGCGGCTTCTGAGAAAGCACGGCCTGCCACCGGAGCTGCTGAGGCAGTTCTACACAGCGGTCATCGAATCGGCCCTGTGTTCTTCCATCACAGTCTGGTTTGGCGCTGCTACAAAAAAGGACAAACTCCGACTGCAACGGACAATCAAAACTGCTGAAAGGATTGTCGGTTTCCCCCTACCCAGCCTTGAGGACTTGCACGCTGCCAGAACTAAGACAAGAGCGTGCCAAATCCTCTCGGACCCTCCGCATCCCGGTCACCGGCTCTTCCGGCTCCTTCCCTCAGGTAGGCGCTACCGATCAACGCAAACTAGAACTAGTAGACATTCCAACAGCTTCTTCCCTCTCGCGATCAACTTCTTAAACACCTAACCTATAATTCCATTACAACAAGCTGGCAATTTTTTGACTTGAGTTGGTTGTCACATTTGTGTGGGGCCAATTATGCATTACTCGTGCACTCACTGTAGTTGTCTCGCCATGCTGCACTATTTGCATACACTGGCCACTCGTGCCAGAGTAGCATCTGCAACATTTGCACAACCGACATTGTCCCAGATGATCGCACTCCTCGTCACTTTAAACCGCATACACTCGCTTGAAGTCTCGGCGCCCTTTGCACAACGGTCATTGCACCGGACTATTGCAATATTAGTCATTCGAACTGCTCTAAGTGCTAGAGGACTCTGCATCTTTTTGCACAATTGTCAACAAAAACAAAATGTACCGGCATTACCAGATATCTAGCAACCCTTTACTGCTCAGTGACTGTTTTTTTCTCAATGTCTTTCTGTCTCCAAAGTGTTCTCTGTCAATTGACCGTCCGTTGTCGTACTAGAGCGGCTCCAACTACCGGAGACAAATTCCTTGTGTGTTTTTCGGACGTATTTGGCAAATGAAGATGATTCTGATTCTGATACTGATTCCGATTCGACCCGGTTCTGTATCCGCTTTGTCCATATTTGGCTAAGACCGCCCTTGGCTAAGACCGCCCTTTCCTCTGATTGGTTGCCTCCGTGTAGAAGAGCCAACCCTCACTACTTGTGAGAGCACGCGTGCTTGTTTTGTTGACAGCGGCGAGGTAGGCGGAGATCTTCGCTAGTGACGTCGACAAGCTGGAAAAATTCCAACGAGCCGATTTCGGGCCTCTCGGCAGAAAAACGTCTGGAGCTCAGGAATGCGTGGACCGTTTGAATTCAGATTTGACCTGTTTACTGAGGCACCATGGAGAATATTACATCCCAAATACTAGAAAAAGTTGGTTTTGCCTTTAAATCCTTCAGAGGGAAGGGTCAGTATAGGTAGGTAGTATCTAATAGGTAATGCCTCCGTCTTCTCGTCACTGCCCAGAGTCGATTATTTGCTGTATTTGCGATGCTTCGTGTGTTCCGTGAATGTAAACAGTCATGTGGGATAAAGTATGTGTCACTTGAATTGTACATGGACACACACACAGTCAAACAAATGTCATTTCGCTATTACAGTATTGCGCATTTGGACCTGCGATGTAAAGCCAACCTTATCTTTAAGACCAACCAAGTTTGAAGATTTTGCAGAAAGGCAAAAAAGCACACAAACACGTTTTTAATGCGTAGACAACTTCCTTCATTTATTCGTCCCAACTTTTAAGTTTAAACATTTTTTTTGGACTGACCACAACCAATAATCTCAGAAAGGTGCAAAAGAAGAAAATGATGGACTATGAAAGCAGACCTGGAAATAAGAAGGTTCTCCCTGAAGTATTTTGTCATCCAGATGGTAGGAAAGACATTTTGTTAGAAGATGCAATAAACTGATTAGTGTTTCTTGGTGATCACTTTTTTGGCACAAACAAATGAACTCAAATTGGTGCAGCTCTCATCATGCCACATTTCATCTGTAAGAGAAACAAATATGACATTAAACCCTCTGAAAATTGAATTTCATTCCTAAATAGCAACAACAAAGTAAAGAAATTAGTTTTTCTTTACCACCGTCATCAAAGTTCACACAGTCCTCGTTGTCAAGGTTGTTTGGCTCACTGGCCGCAAAGTCCCTGAAATCCCCAGATGTGCCATCAGTCCAAATGAAGTCATCCTCCTGAAAGACAACAATCCCATTTGAAGGGGTCACAAGGGAAGGACTGCTCGGATTTGATTTGTTTGCCTCGAGATCATTTTAACACCTTCGTTATGTTTCAACATTCTGGGCTTAATACAGGACCATCGTGAAACTCATGTTTGACGTCATAGTAGATTCTAAGGTCGGAGTGTGGAGGGCAAGGTCAGGTGATAAGAAAAGTGAATTAATAAAGTTGAACTCCCAAATTCTGAGAAAGCGGCTAAGTGACAAGCGTCCACCTGTCGGCGGCGCCGCATGACGTGTTCCCGCTCACGTCTCACAAAGTCCGAACCCTCAACTCTGCACATCTTTCCTTTGAGATTGAGTTTAGCGGACACGTTCATTTTCTATGCGGCAAAAAAATATTTGGACTGAAAACAAGTGTCGGCAGGAGCTTGTTACGGCGCGTACTTTTTTAAATGCCAGTGGAGTATGAAAAAAAACTAAACTTTGTCTACTTATTTGAAGCAAAAAATAGCTTGAAAGAAGTGAACATTGTCTAAAAACAAGGTGATGAGTGCAGTGTATCACAGTGTATAGTAATAATACAAATTATTATGATCAATGTTATTATTATCTATTAGTGGCGAGGCTAACCCTATTTTGGGTCACCCACCAAATTCAGAAGAGGACGTTCCAAAATTAGGTCACGGTCTCAGCCCACCCGAAATACTCAAGCTAGACCCGCCCCTGGCACTGGCCAATGTTTTACCTGGATTGTGTCATGATACCCTATCCAAGTGTTCTTGAAAATGGCAGCTGAATATCTGATCAATTCAACAATGACGGCGTTTTCCAAAGTGCTGTTGATGGAAACCAGGTTGCCGCCAAGAATGTTGCAGACGCTCTGGTGGCGAGAAGAAAAAATTGTGTTCAAGATCGCTTCCTGTAAAATGCATTCGAGCGACGTCGCAACGACTGTGTGAAAGTCTTCCGAACCTCTGCGTCTGAAAAGTCTCTCGGTTCATGTTGGAAGACGAGACAGCGATCATTCAAACGTGTATAGCCTTCAGGACAGTAACCTGGAACACAATTTTAGCCCTTTTAGTCAAATCCAACTCAGTCTGGCGTCAGATGCCTCCAAACTCTCCGGGGAAGGAAGGCCAGGCAGGGATACAAGTGTGATCGTTAGGTTACAGCGACCGACCTTTCAGTGTTTGGCACGACTGTGAAGAAGAAAAGCAAGACGGCGAATCAGTGACGATGAGCAAATATATACATTTACGGAAGTGAGGTTTCGACTTACAACTCCGGCCAACAGTCCACACATCCCGCAAAGGAGGAGCAACGAGCGAAGAGCAAACGCCATCTGTGCGACGACAGAACAATGCACTCCTTCATTTGAACATCACTTACAGTCTGAAATCTATCAAAGTTGTCAGCCGTTAGTCATTAGTTTAGTCGAGTTAAGTTACCTTTGCAGTGGTGACACTTGATGCTGACAACGACAACGAGCAGTCCTTTTATACGCTGGGTTGACGCAGCCCTGGAATGTAAAATAGCGCAATCGTCGCCATGTCACATGACACGCCCGACGAGTTCTCCACCGCCATTTGGAAGCCGTTCAGGTTAATTGCCGCGCCTGTGCACATTTCTTTTTGTTTCAACAAATGTAACATCAAAAGTTTTTTTTTTTTTTAATTCACATGATGTGTAGCCGAGCAATTATCCTTCACCAAAGTCTAAATGAGAGTTGAGTCATTCAGCGTTTCGGTTTTTCAGGATATCTTTTCTGTTTCGTCACAAGGAACTGGTGACATTCTTGACATTAGTGAAACAAGAAGCACAAGATGAGAAGCAGGGTTGGTACTCCTGCGTACAAGGAAATGTTCTCCTGACTTAATTGGTCAACTTAACTGAGTCACGTCGGCATAATTCATTAAGTATAAAACACCTTCAAAATGACGGAAGGCATTTTGGACCCTTCCCTCCTTAATTGATGACACACCCAACCGCACGGTTGTTTGGTATGCCGCTATCCCAGTTCAATGAACTCACTATCATTTGCAAAGTATCTTTTTTAGACAAGAGATTGGGGGGTTGGGCTCATTAAGAGTGTCTGAAAGCCCCCGATAGAAAACCCAACAATTTGTGCATACGCATGAATCCTCTTCCAGTTTTCACCACACGTTCGGGCCAACTGTCCTCGTCCTGACAAGCATCTGAGCATTACTCTCTGAACTCTGGAAGATTGCAAAGGCATTGAGGAAAAATCGTCAGCGAAGGAGGACTTCGAGAAGTCGCTTTTTTGTCAAATGTTTTTTTGAGTTTTGCTAATTTGCTCAATTTTCAGCCGCAAACATGGATTGAAGTGGATTTGTTGTACGTAAAATCGTCATTTCATACACCTCGGAGACGCTCTTGGAATTGCTCTTTAAGAAGATTCATAAAACACCATTAGGGGCCTGCGGCATGCCTGAAAACTCACCGGTTTTCGCATACACACGCACACACATTTCATCATCATCAGCACCAGCCATTATCTATCCACTGCAGGATGAAGGCCTCTTCCTTCATTCGTTTGTTTTGCAATTTGGTGCCAGTGTATTCTGGTGTGTTTTCATGAGTTCATCTATCCATCCTTTTCTTTTCGAGATTGTTCCTGAATATCACACGAAGCCGTCCGTCGGCCTCCCGGGCAAGCTTCATGCGGCGTTCAACTTCAGCGCTTGTATTTCCATCCATTGTTACAAATTGGCCTAAATAGATGCAGTTGTAGTTGTAGGCGTCTAGGACATGGTCCTCCATTTTGATATCATTTTGTGGACAGTAACGATTGAACATGACCTTTGTTTTGCTTTTGTTCATTTTCAGACCTGAGCGACGGCTTTCTAACTCTAATTCCTGAATACGACGCTGTAGCCGTTCGGCATCGTAGCAGAATAACACGATGTCGTCTGCAAAACGAAGATGGCTCAAATAATTCGATATGTATATTATATATGTATGTTTGTATGTCTGTATGTTAGGGTCCACGCCGTCAGTGAGAAAGTGCCACAATTTAACATCGGCCATCTGTCGAGTATGCTCGATTCCGATTTGGGCTCATGTGGGTGAATTCCTTCTCAGCAGTTCATCCTCTCATGATAAATGCGTCCGCCCAATTTCATGCTTGTCGAGGCCAACTGAGAGACAGTTGATCAAATCTTGATTTGAGATGTACGTACCTTGTTTTTGACAAACGTCTGAAAATTGTGCTTGAAAATCAAGCACAATTAGCATAAAAAGCGACTTCCTGTCGTTGCCCGAACGCCTTAAGAGGTCAGAGAGAAATGCACAAAGCAATCATTGCGGTTGGCTTCAGTATATCTGGCGATGCGTTTGAAGCGACAGGGCGACGCCCCTGCATTCACACAAATATTGTCTTTTCGTCTCTGTTAATTACTCGAGCGTCACCACGCAGAACACACCTTCGCAGATCATTAATTCGGGTGGAGGTTGATAATTATGACATGCCCCTCCGGCATGCATCAGCTGATTGCGTGATATGTCACATCTTCAGTTTCTTGAAGCCGGCAACTGTCAAAACTCCCCACATTGCTGTGTCCTAAACAAAAAAAACAACATGGAAAAAGCTCACGTTAAACATGAATAGTAGCGGTGACGTGATGAAAAGGCCGCATCGACGTTTGCAGGAGCACAGCGAACGTTCGGCCCCTTCGCAATCTTGCTGTTGTTAAATCGCGGAGGTCCCCCTTTGCGTCTGGGCCAGAAAATGGAAATGTTGCTCTTTCTTTTTCATTTCTTTATTTGTAAGCATTGACGGGCCTTGTGTGCGTCGAAGGTTGCTTGCGAATCAAAAGCGCTCCCGCCACCTTCCCGGTCCGGCTGGCGGGCTTCCCGGTCACCGATTAGTGGTTCGGTGGCAAGTAAATGCTTACGTTAGTTATCTTCTCACCTTTCAAATGAGCAGACTTTGATTCAAACCTTTTTAGCCACAAACGTTTTCATTTTATCTTTGGCTTTAAAATCAGGTAGTTGAGTTCGTTTGATTGGATTCCACAGATATTTCTTCCCCCCCTTTCATGTCATGGTACGGAGGTTGCACGAGTTGCAGTCCCACTGAGGACAAGGAAAAAAAAGAAGCAAAAATGACACCTAGCTCGTCTGCTGGCTGGCTACTCTCAAAGTTCAAGTGGTGCAGCCGAATCGCTCCTTGCGTGTCTGCATGTGTGTGCTCTGCTTCTGTGTAGTGTGCACCACAAATTATACATGGGGGCGTGAGTTGAATTTCCCCATGGGGACCACAGCAAAACATACGCTACCACATTTCAGATATTTGTCGTGTTCAGTGTGGATTATTGCTTTAATTTTGCTTTATGCGCACACAAAAGGTGCATTCATTTAAAAAAAATTTTTTTTTGCAATTAGTTTTAAAGGAGCATTATGCATCATGCAGAGCCCCAGAGTTTTTGCAAAACAAGTGATAAACACGCTACCTACAAGTTGACACGGTTTTGAGAAAAAACCTCAGACAAAAAGCCTCAACCCATTTTGAGAAAATGGGTTGAGGCTCGACTTGACTGTTAGCATTGAACTCCAGCATTACACGTGGCCGGCGAACTCCGAATGAAGCTTAACGAAGCAATGACGACCAGTCACAGAGAAGTATGTAAACGCGGCGAGCTCAAACTGTCAGTAAGCTCATTCATTGAGTTCGTTCAGTGTGAAGCGCATCCTGACTGCAACCATCAGGTGGCAGCCTACAGCCTTCATCTAAGAACACTGGCATGCTTTCGGTACAGAAAAAGGAAGACTCACTCTCTTCGTCACAACCCCGAGCCACAATATTCACGGGGAACATAAAAACAACAACACAAGGTGGCACAATGAACAAACCAGAACATGACAGCAGAGCACGACTTACATAAGACAATTAACACTGGCAACGTCTGTGCTGCAAGAAAAACTTCAGACGCTGCACTCGTCTACTTTCATCACCACTCAAAAGTAACCTCTCGTGATTTAGCCTGTATATTACAAACTTAATTTTTGTATTAAGTTTAAGACATTGGGGCGCCTAGGTGGGTCCGGCGGATCGCCGTGGGTCCCTCGGTGTGGGCCGTGTCCCGTCCGCCGGGCTGCTCTCGGGTGGACCCCTCGGCCTGATCCCGCCCCTCGATTGATCGGGTGGGGTCCTCAGCCGCCGAGGTGCGGCCACAGCAACTACAGGACACTTCTGTCAGTAAAACAGTTTCAATTCACTTGCATGTGTCTGCTGGCACGCACCCCTGGGACTCTTTCACTGGGCGTGGGCTCATGCACTTACTGCAACAAATAACTCATGAATATGCAAATCGCTTGTGTATACCCTCTCTTATACTCGCGTCCTGTAGACCTTTATCATTTACACAGTCAATCCCACCACACTTCAGTTGCACAGCCGGGTTCACGACCTTTGTCCTGCATGCTTCTTCTCCTGTCCTTGTCCTGTTCTATCTTGTCCTGTCCTTCCCTCACAGGGTGGAGCACTACAGCCCCATGCAACGCTCATTTAATTTAATGTTTCATTGTTTTAGATAATGTAATGAGTTCGTTTTTTCATCCTGTTTACAATTAGTGCTTTGTCTTTTGTCTTCGTTTCTCTCTCCCCTCTAGAAACTTTGTTCTGTTCCACTCTGATTCTCAATAAACTTGAATTATAACACTAAGAAACCACAGCGGAAGCTTAAAAACTCCACTGTGACACAGTAAAACTGTTCCGGCATAAAAGGGCTACAGATCTTCCATTCTGCTTGGCCTAGAAGCCGAACAGGACAAAAATAGAAAATGAAAAATATCCAGTATCATCGTTACTGTTTTTGAAGGCGGTGAAATCAAAGTGTGACCCATCAATCTATAAGAGGGCATCTTCCTGGAAGACAAAGAAATGTGTTTAAATGACCACCAAAAGAGAAAAGCATGCTTTTCTGTCACAACATCATACATCATGTTTGTCATACAAAATGAGCAGTGGACTTCGACATGTTGATGATGACAAAACATCTCCTGTCACCAGCTAATGTTGAAGAACGGGTTCACACTCTTGTGACAGCTAGGCAGGATGAGTTGCACACTCCGCACGACAATTTCCGCCGCTGGGTGTGATTTCACTTTGTTGACGAGCGATTTTAGTTGCTGAAGACGTCCACCCAGGGGTGCCAATGTGTGCCAATGTGTGCCATTGAGATTAAAAATGTGTTCTGGTCCAAGACTAGTCATGGAGCAATACAGACAAAAATACACAATAAATACATAGGACCGTGGGAATAGCTGCGGCACATTGCCCGACTGGTTAGCACATCTGCCTCACAGTTCTGAGGACCCAGGTTCAAATCTGGCCGCGACTGTGTGGAGTTTGCATGTTCTCCCTTTGCCTGTGTGGTTTTTTTTCCCTACTCCAGTTACCTTCCACATCCCAAAAACATGCATGAATGGTTCACAGAGGACTCTAAATTGCCCGTAGGTGTGAATGGTCATTTGTTTATGTGTGCCCTGCGATTGGCTGGCGACCAGTTCAGGGTTTACCCCACATCCCGCCCGAAGATAGCTGGGATAGACTCCGGCACGCCCCCGCGACCCGCGTGAGGAGAAGCGGTATGGGAAATGAATGAATGAACGCCAACATCCATCCACCGGTTTTCTGTACCGCCTACTGGAGCTTTTGTCACTTTTATGGACAGAATTTCTAGGGGCCGCCGAGGCATAGAGGGGGTCCAGTTTGCTTTTTGCAGATGATGTGGTTCTGTTGGCTTCATCAAGCCGTGAGCTCCAACTCTCACTGGAGCGGTTCGCAGCCGAGTGTGACCCGGTTGGGAGGAAAAACAGCACCTCCAAATCTGAGACCATGGTCCTCAGTCGGAAAAGGGTGGCAGCCCTCTCCAGGTCGGGGATGAGATCCTGCCCCAAGTGGAGGAGTTCAAGTATCTTGGGGTCTTGTTCACGAGTGAGGGAAGAATGGAACGGGAGATCGGTGCAGCGTCTGCAGTGATGCGGACTTTGTATCGGTCCGTTGTAGTAAAGAAGGCGCTAAGGCGAAGCTCTCAATTTACCGGTCGATCTTCGTTCCTACCCTCACCTATGAAAGAACAAGATCTCGGATACATGCTGCCGAAATGAGTTTCCTCCGCAGGGTGGATGCTTACAGGACACTAGGACACACGCACTGGCTTTTGTTTGTCAAAACTGTCCACACTGTGGTATGAATACACACGCACACACATGCAACACCACAGCTTCCGGATCACACAAGATAAGGAAGAGAGATCAGCGCTGGCTTAACGCTTCAAACTCGACCATAGCTTTGTAAATCTGCATACTTAGTTTAGTTGTATTAAATACTCAAAAGACAAGTTTAATTTATCAGGATTCTTATTTGGAAAAAAAAGATCCCCACCAAACATTAAAAGAACCGGGAAGAAGAAATTCCATAAAGGACTTTTTCCGTGCGAGGCCGGCTGCGCAACTCCTGGGTCTCGCTTAGAATTCCTAACACTGTACCCGTGTGCTACTTAAAGCCCAAGTTACACAAAAAACAACTCATTGAGGTGAAATCATTTGCTGACTGGTCACACCGATGCCCATCAGTGCACCTGCAAAGGGACGTCGAAGTGGGAGGAAATATTGGAACGGTGGACCAGCTTCCCAAGCACGGGGGGCCCCTGGGCTTTTGTTAAGTTATTGAGCTTTTTTTCTTGTATTTGAAGATGGTTTTTATACTCAAGCTTTTATTATGCTGTACATGCTGTAGTTATGTGTTTTTGTGTGTGTGTGTATATATATATATATATATATATATATATATATATATATATATATATATATATATATATATACTGTATATACCGTATTTTGAATGTAAAATATGTGCCTTGGCTCAATAAAGGTTGGGTATCACTGTCTTACGTAATGTAGCACACATCTTCAATCAATCAATCAATCTTAGGCAGGTAGATATAATATTTATTTTCAAATATAGTTTTTCCATTGAAATATATAGTTAACATTTAGGTAGAACATTTAATATTTGGATTTAACTAAAAAGAAAAAGACGATTTCAGTCATTTGATTGATCAGAAAAGATATTTTAACACTGGACCAAAGTGTTCAAATAATGGACAAAGAGAAGAATCGCTGCTTGTAATAGCAATAAAGTGGTTTACAACTACATATTGTACATGAACAATGACTGTGGAATGTCTTCGGTACCTCGCCATCTGCAAAAGTTCTCCCCTCATCTTCTTAGCGGTAACAGTGGCAGTCTAACTGAGTCCAGCCTTTAGGACAGCTGTTGTCTGTCACAAGAAAGATGTTTGACCATTGTATTCTGTTTTTATTTATGTTTAACACAACGTCCCAACGACATTGGAATTGGGGATGTAGATTGACTTGACAGTCTCGCGGTTTTTAATCTATCCTGATCCATATACACAGAGCAATGACCTGCTTTTGTTTTTGCCGCCCATAGCATCAAACATTGGAAGAGCGATCAGATCAGACTGGTTTTGCAATCACACAATTATGAAGTAAATAGTTGTGAGTCCCCCGGCTGGATCCCATGCAGATGGGTACAAGGGGTCAGACTGAAAAGAGCACAGCTGAAAAAGAATGATCATTGAAGCGTACAAATAATGGGCCATTAAGTCTTTGTCAGGGAGACAACTCAGCTCAACTTTATGCTTATAGCACTTTCAAAAGAAACAACTGCAGCTGAAACAGAGTGGCGTCCCGTCAATACATACATAAACATAACAAATGTCCATCTATCCATTCTCGGTGGCGCTTATCCTCACTAGGATTGCGGGGGTGCTGGAGCCCATCCAAGCTGATTTTGGGTGAGAGACGGGATGCATGCTGAACTGGTCGCCAACCAATCACAGGGCTAACATAACAATCAAATAACAATAATAATAACAACAACAAGAATACTTCCAATTAAATATAAACATAGTACAGATGGAGAAAAAATAAGATAACAATAATGAGAAAAAAATGGGGTACTATTGAAAGTGATGATGTGCTTGGTGTTTCCTGAGTCAACTTTGGTCAAATACAGGAGATGCCGTACGAGTAGCGACAAACTGGTTGGCAGCCATTTGAAACCAGAACCAGAAGGCCAACCAATGTGGTTGGGACCTGAAAAGATGCAATCCTCACAGGTACATCCTACGGCGAAGCGCTACATGGAGCACCATCATGGTGACCCATCCACAGGACAGTGAGACTGACCATGTACCGCTGTCGCTAAGGAAATGAGACAGGCAAAAATAACTAAATAGGGAGCAAGAGTCTGAATTGACATGCGACTATATTCTCAGGCCTTAACCAAGCGCCAGAAATAGTCCCAGACGGACCCACTCCATAGGTAAAAAAGAAAGGTTACGATTCAAGACGTCTTCTATTCACTTCTATTTTAACACATTCACTGCCATTGACGGCTTTAGAGGTCAAATACCCATGTCAACTGGGAAGGCTGGTTAAGAGCAGAGGGGAGTAGTAAAGCGTTACATTTACTCCATTACATTTACTCAAGCAACATTTTCCATAAACTACTTCTCAGAGTACTTTAAATGTACCGTACTTTTTACTTTTACTTGAGTATTTATGTGAAGAAGGATCGATACTTTTACTCCGTTACAATGATCGACATGCCAGTCGCTACTTTCGTTCGTTCATTCTTGCGTGTGCGGATCTCTTTTTAGACTCTATCTTCGACTTCCTCATAGGGTGCCTGGTGTGCCAATCAAACGGGATCACCAATGTCATTTGACTCCAATTCACCAATCAAACGACAGAAGGCAGTCACATGACCGCGCACCTAGTCTTGGAATGTTCGACATTACAAATTTGTTTCCCCAATATGAGCCCTGAGGAAGATGAAAAAAAGAGCTGATGATAAACCCTGAAATACAAAGACACCACGAAAGTTGGATAATGTCCCATTAAGTCATCATGGTCAAGGAAATACATAAAATAATATGCATATGAATATTAATAATATCCTCCCAAAGGCCAGCTGGAAGAAATCAATCTTGAAGTATGACAGCATTATATTCTTGGCAAACCTTCATCACTGATTTTGCATAGCACTTTCATCCATGTGTACACGGTCGCCAGCGCCCTCAGCCTCGGATCCAGGTGCATCAAAGTTAGTGTAATCCTGATCGGAGCCGTCAGTCCATAGAAAGTCTTCTTCCTGGAAGAAAAAGTCACATTTCAGTGAGTCTCTTTCCTTTAAGCTGGTGAAAAGATTGCGACTGGAGGAAACATTCATGTTCTATGTGGCCAAAAAACTATTTCTACAAATGACATGACTCAATCACAACTTTGAATGCTTCGCCGCAATTGCATCATGGAGTCCAATCCAGGCCTCGTCATCATTCTCACCCTGGCGAACCAGCTCCAGAACGAATGCGTTTTCCAGGTCACCAGATTCCCACCAAGAATGTTGCAGACGCTCTGATGGAGAAAAGAGAAGAAAAAAGGTCATTTCACTCGCTTGAGCCATCAGACAAGATATTCGGACTCTGGAACAAATTGTCAGCTGAAAACAGCTGCTTGTAATAACAATAAATTATTTAACACGTTACCATTTTTCTCATATATATTTCCAAAGGTGCTATTGACATGAAAATGTCACCAGATGTTGGGAACAACCAAGTAATCCATACGTACAACGAAAGCTCAGAAATGAAGTTGTGTGTAATAATGTGAAATGACACAGGAAAAAAGTATTGAAGACGCCAAGTGGTATTTATTGAATACTTTGTACAAAAGCCTTTGTTTGCAATGACAGCTTCAAGACGCCTCCTGTATGGCGAAACTAGTCGCATGCATTGCTCTGGTGGGACTTTGGCAAAGGCCATCTGTGAGAAATACATGTTTAGGTATGACAGCATTATTATGTTCTTCACAAACATCTACAGATTTTACTTACCACTTTCATCAATCTGTACACAGTGACCAGTTTCACGAGGCCCGTATTGGTCAAAGTGAGAGAAATCCTCATCCGAGCCATCAGTCCATAGGAAGTCCTCATTCTGCAAGACCGGAAGAAAAATGCAATAAATGTCGAAAAAAAAGTCACAGGAGCTCATGATAAAATTGTGTAACACTACCTTTTCAGTCAAGATTGTGTTGATTGATTAATGCTGAGGACGACAACCAGTAGTTGGAGTTGGAATGTGATAGATCTGTTCTGGCAAGAATTCAAGAATTGAAGATGAGGCAGACCAAAAAATTTGCAATAATGACTTAATTGATGATTAAAATGTAGAAAACCTGCAACAGCTGTTAATACCAGTGGAGCATGTCAGCCAGTCTCTTAGTTTAGTTCCACTATAGGGCTTCTATAGTTCGTTACTCAAGTTTCATTTCACCTGATTGTTCGGAAAGTTACATAAGATCTTCATGTGCCAATTTTCATGTATATATATATATATATATATCCACACACACAGACACATTGGAGGAAATACTTATTTGATCCCTCACACTGATTTTCTAAGTTCACCCACTGACAAAGACATCATGAGAGGTCTATCATTTTAATGGTAGGCTTATGTTGACAGTGAGAGACAGAATATCCACAAGAAAATCTAGAAAATCACATTGAGTGAAATAAGTATTTGATCCCCTAGCAACAGTCAAGAATTCAGGCTCCCACAAGGTATATCCTCTCACTTTAAGAAAGTACTCCTCATCGAAACTCGTTAGCTGTATGAAAGACAGCTATCCCAACTTGTTAGCTGTATAAAAACACCAGTTCACAGAATCAATCACTCAGACACCAAGAGAGGCAAGACCAAAAAACATTCTAAGGACATCAAGGACAAGATTGGAGATGTGCACAAGGCCCGAATGGGCTGCGAGACCAGTGATTGGCAAGATGCTGGGTGAGAAGGAGACAAGTGTTGATGCAATCATTAGAACATGTAAAAAACATAAAATGACTGTCAGTCTGGGGCTCACCGTGTTGCGTATCATTGATCATGAGAAAGGTTAGGCATCAGCCCGGGACTACACAGGAGGAGCTTGTTGTTCTGGGAACACAGTCACCAAGAAAAGCATTGCCGCTGTAACACATTACGCCAGACGTGGGACCAAGCCATTGGTTTGCAAGTCTCAAGTCTTTGCCCTCATCTCCCGAGTCAAGTCTCAATCAGTATCAAGTTTCCATCAGTATGCTTCCACTCTCTTCGTGCATATAAAGTACCGTATATGTTTGTTGTTTGGCTCTCTAAGAGAGAAGCACAAAAAAGTACAAATAGCCAAGGCAAATAGCACTCAACGCACCCGGCTGTCAAACTCCTGAAGTTTGCAGACGACACCACTGACATCGGCCTCACCAAAGACGGTGACGAGTCTGCATATCGACAGGAAGCGGAGCGGCCGACGTAACCTGGAGCTGAACACGCTCAAGACTGTAGAGCTGATCGTGGACTTCAGGAGGCCTGCCCCTCACGCTGTCCAACTGCCCTGTGTCAACCGTAGAGACCTTCAAGTTCCTGGGAATTACAGTCTCTCAGGACCTGAAGAGGGCGATCAACATCAACTCCGTCCTCAAAAAGGCCCAGCAGAGGATGTACTTCTGAGAAAGCACAGCCTGCCACGGGAGCTGCTGAGGCAGTTCTACACAGCGGTCATCGAATCGGTCCTGTGTTCTTCCATCACAGTCTGGTTTGTGCTGCTTCAAAAAAGGACAAACTCCGACTACAACGGACAATCAAAACTGCTGAAAAGACTGTCGGTACCCCCCTACCCACCCTTGAGGACTTGCACGCTGCCAGAACTAAGAGAAGAACGTGCAAAATCCTCTCGGACCCTCCGCATCCCGGTCACCGGCTCTTCCGGCTCCTTCCCTCAGGTAGGCGCTACCGATCAATGCAAACTAGAACAAGCAGACATTCCAACAGCTTCTTCCCTCTTGCAATCAACTTCTTAAACACCTAACCTACAATTCCATTGCAACATGCTGGCAATTTTTTTGACTTGAGTTCGTTGTCACATTTCTGTGGGGCCAATTATATATTACTCATGCACTCACTGTGGTCGTCTCGCCACGCTGCACTATTTGCATATCTGTTGTTGACCAATACTGGCCACTCATGCCAGAGTAGCATCTGCTCCATTTGCACACTGACTGAGGAGTATCTGCAACATTTGCACAATCAACATTGTCCCAGATTATCGCACTACTCGCTTGAAGTCTCGGCGCCCTTTGCACAATGGTCATTGCACCGGACTATTGCAATATTAGTCTTTCCAACTGCTCTAAGTGCTAGAGGACTCTGCATCTTTTTGCACAATTGTCAAAAAATAAAAATAAATAAATAAAATGAAACGCCATTACTAGCAACTCTTATTGCTCAGTGACTGTTTTTTGTCAATGTGTTTATGTCTCCAAAGTGTTCTCTGTCAATTGACGGTCTGTTGTCGTACTAGAGCGGCTCCAACTACCGGAGACAAATTCTGCAAGTCATACAGTAAGTCTCAAGTCTTAACCAAGTTTCAATCAAGTTCTAAATGACTGTGACCAAAATGCATCAAGTCGAGGCACCACTAAATTCTAAGCAAGTGGAAGCAAGTCATGAGTCAGGACATACAATCTTCCCCAGTCACAATATGTACAGTACTGACACGTTAGCCACTTTCCACTCAATGTGTGTACTTGTGTTATTAACACATCCACAATCACATCGTTTTGGTCCGGAACCAATGTCCGTATTTATTTGACTTTTCAATTAAACGCGTGATAAACAGGAGACTGTCTGACATATCGGGGAGCTAAATGGCTTTAGTTGTTCAAATTCAAATTCAATTTTATTGTCTGTAACATAGTGCCAGAAAACGGTCTTTGGTCGAAGGCTCGAAGAACACAGTCCATACACCCTAACAAATACATTGTAAAAACTCCAAATCTGACCAACAATATTTGTCTTCAATCATATTCTGCAAAACAACTTCTGGTCAAAATGTCAGTTATCCCAATCTTAGATTATCCTCCAGTTCTGCCTCCAAATCCCACCTTCATAAAAGTAGATGTGGTGTACCATGCGGCCACACGTTTCATAACTGCCGCTCGCAAACAAACTCACTGCTTTGTCAAAACTCCTTCTTATTCGGAGTCATGATTAAAAATCCATCACAATACTCGAGCAGCTTCATCAGTCTCAGGAATTTCCTTTGGCCGCTCCTCTTTTCAATTTTCTGCTGCAAATCAACTGCAGCAGAACTTCGAGCTCAGTTCATTCATCCCTCTTCCTGCTTTTAATAACTTCTTAAAAACAGGCGTTCAAGAACACTCCACTTGCTTTTAACCACTTATTATTAACATGTATTTATTGTGTATTGTGTTCATGTCGTTCTGTTTTTATTTTTTATTTTTATTTTTTTAATGTTGGTTCGGGTTGTTTTGTTTTGATCATTTTTATGTAATTGTCGCTTTAGATGCTTCTCGTCATTGTAAGATTATGATTAAATAAAGGGGGAGCAGGGTTGGCGACTGGTTAGAGCGTCAGCCTCACAGTTCTGAGGCCCCGCCTGTGTGGAGTTTGCACGTTCTCCCCGCGCCTGCGTGGGTTTTCTCCGGGCACTCCGGTTTCCTCCCACATCCCAAAAACATGCATTAATTGGAGACTCTAAATTGCCCGTAGGTGTGAATGTGAGTGCGAATGGTTGTTTGTTTGTGTGTGCCCTGCAATTGGCTGGCAACCAGTTCTGGGTGTACCCCGCCTCCTGCCCGATGACAGCTGGGATAGGCTCCAGCACGCCCGCGAAAATAAATGCTGTATCTGCTGTTACATTTCGTACCAATTTTGTGGTAAGGCAATATGAATGGGGCTAATATGAATCCTTGGCGCTGACCATGAACCTATATGAAGAGATGGGTGGCACTCGTGGGCCAATGATTTTGTATCAATATGAACCGAGCATGTAAGTACACACTCTGACATTCTGCGGGCCAGAAACGGCGAACAACAGGAATGCACACACACACACACACACACACACACAAACACAAACACATCGATGCAGAGACAGATTCCTTCATTTATTAGAGAGATAAGCCTGACATTCCAAAATTTGGTGTGGCTGATGGCAATCTACCACACACTAAGTGTGGAAAAGAAGAAGACATTTTGCAATAAATCCAGAAACAGAAAGACACCGCTGACGTCACGTAGAGACGTCAGGACCACAGAAAAGATGCGGTGGGAGAACATAGGATGTCGGCAGTTGCGTCTTAATACACATTGGTGGCACAAACAAAAGGAACTGTTAAATCGCAGTCCAGATCGTCCCAGTTGCCTGAAAGACGACACAGCGAACATGTTAACTGCAAGATTTAGACATCCACATATGATCTTGTCCATGATAGAAATCAAGACATGGGAAACATACTCAGTGTTGTGCCAAATGTCTGGACACAGTCATCATTGGGATTGGAAGGCACTCCAATGAAGTCGTTAAAAGTGTTGGGAGGTGTGCCATCGGTCCACACAAAGGTTCCCTCCTGGAAGACAAAGTCCCATTTGAATGAGTCAAAGGTCATGATAACAACTGCTTGGATTTTCATCTCTCTCTTGGCTCGTGCCTTACCGTATCTATGTCATTGTATCCAATCCAGGCATTCTCAGTAGAAGCAAACCTCACGATCAGCGCGCTAACCACTTCGTCTTCTACAGCGTTTCGAATGGAAGCCAAATTCCCTCCAAGGCTAAGGCAGGCAATCTAAACAGACCGTGAAAAACGATATAAATTAAGTTCAGATTTGACTGGCATGTAATTGTTTGTTATTGTTACCTCTGCATCAGCAAAGTTTTCCAACTTGTCCACAACAAGGAAACAGCGCTCATTCAATCGAGTCCATCCCTTTGGACAGGAAGGAACTGAAAACAGTGGATTTCAGACACATTATATCATAGCAAACAGGTGTCAAGGATATCAAATCCGGTTGATCAAGTCACAGGTACCAACCTTTAACGACCTGGAAATCAGACCACTGTAAAGACAAACACGTTGTTCACTATTAGAATGCAATCACTGATGATGCATGTTCCTCACTGTGACTTAAATGTTTAAGCAGGGGGTCTACACTCACAATCTTGATCAAATTTCTAGGTGTTTTTTGCTAATGATATAAAGAATGATTTCACTTACGACTCCAGTCAAGAGTGCGCTGATCCCACAGAGGAGAAGCAAGGAGCGAAGAGCAAATGCCATCTGCACCGCAATGATGGAAAAATACAAAATTCATGTCAAGCAATTGATTGGTTTGTTGAAAACTAAAGTCGCAGGCTTCGTCTTTCCTGGCATGCAAGCGAGCGCAAAGAGGTCGGCTGTAAAGCTGTGTCGTGATACCTTTGCAGTCGTGACGCTCGATGGTGAGGATGTGTGGAGGACGACGACCAGCGGCCCTTTTATAAGTCGACTCGTGGAATGTTGAGCGTGTCACTCGTGTCACGTGACGCATCAGACGAGTTCTCGTCCGCCCCGAGGAAACAATGGCGCTCAAAAGAAAAGAGTCAATGCGACTAGTTTAGCCTCGACTTGTTTTTGTTCATTGGTTCCCTTCATGTGGCTGTGCGAGATGGTGTTGAACAAAGTGTATTCGACACGTGACATGCTCGTTGATGCACAACTCTCCTGTAGAACACGTGCAACATCATCTCACTACATCTAACGCGGCTTTTAACAAACATCTCCGACCGAGTGTACATGACAACATTTGGAGTTCTCCTTTGTTTGTTGCTCCATGAAAAGTGCGAGAGAGGAAGAGTGGCTCTGGAACCGGAATGCAACATGAGGCGTTGGAGAAGCAGGGCGGGTGCTCCTGCGCACAAGGAAATGTTCTTCTGGTTAGTGCTTAATTAGTTGAGTTTGACTGCTCCACTCCCATGTCACACCCTTATCTCAAAGTCAGGCACTGTGATTTTGTGTACTACGAAGCGGATAATGAGTCCGCAAAGTGTTTCCGGTTGCTGTGTCACTTGCAACGTTTGCTGGATAGACTCTGACCAGCTTGGCTGAAGAACGTTTTGGAGAAGAGGCTGCAGCTCTGCAGTGCACACAGTCAGTCAGGACCCAGAGCGGTTTGCAATGCCCACAAGACTTCAAACATTGAAGAGATTTTGCTGGCACCTGTTGAGGTTAATGAGTGTACATAGCAGTCAAATGTTAAGCAGCGCAAAGAGCAGCAGCAGCAGCAGCTCAAACAAAGTTTGACCACGTCATCTGATGCCAACCGTTCACTTCCTGTCCCATTGAATTCTTTGAAGAAGGCTTCGTATGTGATGCCTAACTGTGATCAGACTCAAACGTCCAGAACAAGAGGGTGAGGCAACCGCAAATGGACTCCATTCAGAAACTTGACATCATACCTTGGAAACGTAATGGCCTTCATTTTACACTCATTAACGGTGACACACCCGACAACTCAAACCCAGCCCGGGTGACGTCAATGCTGCTTCTTCGCTTGGTATGCCACTCGTCCAGTGTAATTGGCCCAACCGCTGCTTAAAATGCACTGATTAAAGATACTCCCATGGCGTGTTTGAATGTTGAGGAGTAGTCTCACCTGTGCTCTGACCGCAGCTCGTTAAGGGCCTAATCGGACTCCACATTTTACATTTGTTTGTTCCATTACTTTTGGTGTTCCGGATCAGCCTACACTAATGACTTTAAGTTTCTTTTGTGACTTTGTCCAATTCAGTGTGTCTAACAGCTTATTGCGAGCGCCACCAGCAATAAAAGTAATTAACTACAAAAACAAAGTTACATTCTCACTTCTGTTATTTTCTTCAGAAGAAAAGTGTGGGTTAAATGGTCTCGAGTCATTGGCAACCAGGTTGCTGTGGCACACTTGTGTTCTGTGAGCGGTCATCAGGTGTGCCGCGGGAAATTATCCAACTCCACTTCATTCGTCTGACAATTATTATTATTTACAACTATACCTTTGATTATCTGTCTTTGCCAGCGATGTACCGTGACCGACAGAACACATGAGTTCCCGTCCTTCAGATGGTAGACGCTTACTAAAGTCTCTGACACGCATAAGGCCTTGTACAAACAATCTTAAAAGTTTGTTTATCTGTTTCAGACGCCACACGTGGAAATAACATTTAAAACATCTGACATTTAACAGTTTTGGTCCATACAGAACACCACGCGCAGAGATTCTGTTCCGCTGCCGATCTAGAATCGAGGAAGTCCTCCAAGGGAGAACTCTCGCATGATCACGTGATCGCAGATAAATGAAGGAGAACTAACACTTGCAAGTATGTTGCACCGATGTTTCCCCGAGTGTTTCTGAAAGGGACCGGAGGCGAGAGGGTTGTAGAATGTCGGTGATGTCAAAAAAGACTTGCTTTGGAAAATACTTCTTCCTGTTTGGGGAACCCACTTTTTGCTGGTGTTGGGCTAAAACCTCCTATGTCCAAATTTGGTCAATTTCATATTTGTTTCACAAATCTAGACTCTTGCTCAGTTGTATGTGTTACTTTTATAAACCCAATTCCAATGAAGTTGGGACATTGTGTTAAACATAAATAAAAACAGAGTACAATGATTTGCAAATCATGTTCGACCGATATTTAATTGAATACACTACAAAGACAAGATATTTAATGTTCAAACTGATCAACTTGATTGTTTTTAGCAAATAATCATTCACTTAGAATTTTATGGCTGCAACACGTTCCACAAAAGCTGGGACAGGTGGCAAAAAAGACTGAGAAAGTTGAGGAATGCTCATCAAACACGTGTTTGGAACATCCCGCAGGTGAACAGGCTCATTGGGAACAGGTGGGCGCCGTGATTGGCTAGAAAAGGAGCTTCCCTCAATTGCTCAGTCATTCACAAGCAAAGATGGGACGAGGTTCACCTCTTTGTGAACAAGTGCGGGAGAAAATAGTCAAACAATTTAAGGACAATGTTCCTCAACGTACAATTGCAAGGAATTAAGGGATTTCATCATCTACGGTCAATAATATTATCAAAAGGTTCAGAGAATCTGGAGAAATCACAGCTTGTAAGCGGCAAGGGCGAAAACCAACATTGAATGCCTGTGACCTTCGATCCCTCAGGCGGCACTGTATCAAAAACCGACATCAATGTGTAAAGGATATCACCGCATGGGCTCAGGAACACTTCAGAAAACCAATGTCAGTAAATACAGTTCAGCGCAACATCCGTAAGTGCAACTTGAAACTCTACGATACAACGCAAAAGCCATTTATCAAAAACACCCAGAAACGCCGCCGGCTTCTCTGGGCCCGAGCTCATCTAAGATGGACTGATCCAAAATGGATCAGTCCATCTTGTGCGCCGACGAGTCCACATTTCAAATTGTTTTGGGAAATTGTGGACGTCGTGTCCTCCGGGCCAAAGAGGAAAAGAACCATCTGGACCGTTATGGAAGCAAAGTTCAAAAGCCAGCATCTGTGATGGTATGGGGCTGTGTCTGTGCCAATGGCATGGGTGACTTGCACATCTGTGAAGGCACCATACATGCTGAAAGGTACATACAGGTTTTGGAGAAACATACGCTGCCATCCAAGCAATGTCTTTTTCACGGGCACCCCTGCTTATTTCAGCAAGACAATGTCAAACCACATTCTGCACGTGTTACAACAGCGTGGCTTCGTAGTAAAAGAGTGCGGGTACTAGACTGGCCTGCAGTCCAGACCTGTCTCCCATCGAAAATGCGTGGCGCATTATGAAGCGTAAAATACGACAACGGAGACCCCGGACTGTTGAACGGCTGAAGCTGTACATCGAGCAAGAATGGGAAAGAATTCCACAGACGAAGCTTCAACAATTAGTGTCGTCAGTTCCCAAACGTTTATTGAATGTTGTTAAAAGAAAAGGTGATGTAACACGGTGGTAAACATGAACCTGTCCCAGCATTTTTGGAACATGGTGCAGCCATAAAATTCCAAGTTAATGATTATTTGCTAAAAACAATTAAGTTGATCAGTTTGAACATTAAATATTTTGTCTTTGGGTTTGTACAAATTATTTTTCTTTTTCTTGTTTTACGGTTGTTGGCATTCAGCTTCATGTTGCATTACCGCCACTACAAATTATTGACCAGACCTGGTTGGAAAATGTCCGGATTTCTTTGACAATCCAATGATAACGACATCAACAAACCTTCTTTTCTTCTTTCTCCTGTAAAGTGACGGTTTTGGAGATATGAGGTTTCTGCCCTGTGCTGAACCAACCCGCTGGCCACCCCTTCGTACATGGTCAATTATCTGTGAAAAATGTCTGGTTAGATTTTGATCAGTTTCCGCGCCCCCCCCCCCCCCCCCCCCCCAAACCTTTAGCTAATCATTCCCAAAGTGACATTAGTATAAAGTAATTTATACAAACTACAGGAAAATACATTCCTTGTATTTTTTTAACATACTTGGCAAATACTGTCGATGATTCTGTAACTGTTGGAACTTTGGGGCGTTTGGAGTCTGACCCAGATTTTCACCAAAGATACGCCCCAAAGTCAAGATAAGTCTCAAAGGATTACCTCTGCATACTCAACTTGCCTTTTGCCAGACTTTTTGTAAAAAGAAAAGGAAGTCAGGGCACCTAGTTTTCACAGCAGAAATGACTCCCGGGATCTCCAAGCACTTCAGTCGAGCATCAGGGAGCATTTATGCGTCAAAGCCAGTTGTGTGGCCAAACATATTGAATGCCCTTTTCTTTCGGTAGCAGTTGGAAGCTTGTGTTTTCTTTGATCCTCTTTGTGTTTACGTGATAGGATCCTTGACAAAAGACTATAATTTTGGATCTCGTTTGACTGATGTGGTGCATTGGAAGTCCATGGGTTTGTGATGTCTGACAAGAAGGATCACCTCGTGAACATGGAAACTGCTGCCTTGGCATCTTGCCGCTGACTGCCATGCGAGCAGCCATGCAGTGTGTTTGTGTTCAGGTAGGTGTATGTTGCATTTTTCATGACATTAGTGCTTGGTTTCATTTTTATACTTGTGCCGCAGTCCATGTTAACAAATGAGGTGTTTCTCCTAAGTCAATAAACTGTCAAGGTTGGAGGTTGACCATTGAGCAATGTAAGCAGACTCGCATACACAAACAAACAGGTGCTTTGAGAGATTCCTTCATTTATTACAGATACCCTTTGAGCTTCCAAATTTGATTGCCATCAAGAAAAAATTGAACTGCGTAGGAGACAAAAGATAGATACAAAGATACCACTGGAAGTCAGCTATTTTCTCAGACGATTCTTAAGATTTTGGAAAAGACATTTTTGAAGATTGATGCGATGGTGGTTGAGTTGATCAGTGCTCGTGTGCTTCTTTGATGCAGACAAAGAAATTCACGTCAGTGCATTCGTCATCATTCCATGCCTCCGCTGTAGAAAGAGAGAGAGAGAGAGAGAGCGAGAGAGAGAGAGAGAGAGAGAGCATTAGATGAGACACTATGACCTTCCCTGCAGGTAGGATTGACTGCAAATAGTTTGTTGTATTCTCTGATATAATGTAGTATTAACCAGTTGTAGCTCAAAGTACCCGAAAACATTTAACATTAATTAGTACAGCGGCGTAGGTAAAGAAAACATTCTTACTTTGGCTAGAAATCTCCACACAGTCTTCCACGCCATTAAAGTTGTCAGGCTGAGGGGCGGTATAGGCACCAAAGTCCACAGGTGAGCCGTCAGTCCAGAGGAAGGTTCCCTCCTGCAATCGAGTCAGACGCAAAGACGGCGTGTACATGATTGTGCTCAATTGTGCGGTGACGTCCACAGTCGTACTAGACTGTCAACTGTCAGTCTGGAGAACAAGCGGTGAGGTGAGGACTGAAGATATTACAATTCATTTCCAACTAAGAATAAAACAACTGATACTGTTGCATGAGAACTTTTACACTGGTCAATGTTTTACCTCAACTCCATCATGCTGTCCAATCCAGGTGTCTTGAATGTCACCAAGCGTGTCACGAATCAGCTCGAGGACCAATGCGTTTTCCTTGGCGTCGAGGATAGAGACCAGATTCCCACCTCTAAGTATGCAGATTTGCTGATGGGAGAAAAAAACAAAGGTGCAACTCAATGATTAGGATTAAAAGGCGTAATTTCATGTACTGTAATTTTATCCAGTGTTGGATCGCAGACTGCCATACCTCTGCATCAATAAAAGTTCTCTGCTGCTGGACAAAGATGTAACATTTGTCATCCAACTGAGTCCAGCCCTGAGGACAGTAATTTCCTGCAACACAATTGTTGTTTTAGACAGAAAACAGCAGTATGCCAACTCAATCTGGTGTCAAACCAAAAGGAAGTTTCATAATAAAAGAAAGCGACAAACCATTCTTGTCTGCCCGCTGTGGAGAAGAAAACACGTTGTTAAAAACAGACTCAGATCTCGCCAACATGTAAATATGTTGATTAAAGTCATCAGGTGAACTTTTGACTTACGACTGCAGCCAAGAGTCCACTGATCCCGCAGAGGAGGAACAACGAGCGCAGAGTAAATGCCATCTGTGCAATGACGGAAAAATACAGAAGTGGCTCTTCAATGGTGACCGTGTAAAAACACAAAGTCGCTGAAATTGAGTTGATGAAATGATACGAAAGGAATGGCAGTTGGTGTAAAGCTGCGTCGTGTTACCTTTGCAGTCCCGATGCTTGATGCTGAGAGGATGTGCTGAAGACGGAGGCGAGCAGGCCTTTTATAGGGTAGTTTGACGCAACCCTGGAATGTTGAATGTGTCATTCGCATCAATGTCAGGTGACATGTCCGACCAGTTTCTGCTCCAACTCCATTTATGAGGTGAACTTGTAAAAAGTACAACAAAGCTTTTCATGTGCAGATTCAGATCAAAACAAAAAAGTTCTTTCTGGTCAAACGAAGCCCCAGTCGACCTGCGACTTTCCGTCCGTGCTTTATTGCATCAAAGGGACCTCCGTTCAAATGCCTCGGGCGCACGGAGACAAATGGATTTTGTGGGGAAAGTATTGACTGTTGTTATTCAGAGAGATCAGAGGGGGGCAACACAAATATTCCAGAACATTCTATTCATAATATATGGCAAACCTCCTTCAGAGAGTGGTGAACATGCAATGAATTGGTGGCACAGGGGGTGGGGTGTTGCCACAACATACCAGGAAATGTTCGCTAAAGAAGTTGGTTAATTAGTAAAAGGACTCTGTTGGAATCAGGAGAATGATAAGTGTCTGCGGGGAGAACTTTGCCCGAGGGAAAAAAATCATTTGTGCTGGAAAATATGAATGCATTAATCCTGAGGGAGGCAACACGCAAAGTTCCCATAAGAAGGTCTGAGCCAAGACTCCAACCTCTCCTCCGTCCGTCCGTGTGAGGCAGACGAGATAACGACTACCCTGCTGTGTCGTCAGCTTTTGCTCCCTCTGAAATGATATCTTACACCGCCGGCTTTGAATTCGTGCCGACAAGAACAAGAGGGCGGGGTCTAATAATACTTATTCCGAATTCTGTAATATTGCTGAAAAACACTGTTCAAACACCATTGTGGTGACCACGATACATGGATCAACATATTATATACTATATCCTGTACAAATACCACGGTGGACGAGTGGTTCATGCGTTTGCATGTTCTTGCGTGGGATTTCTCTGGGTATTTTGTCTTCTGCCCGCATTCCTAAAACGTGCTGGCTCGGGTCATGAAGGACTCCAACTTGTCCGCGAGTGTACATGTTCACCTGCGATTCAGTGTCGGTCAGTCTCCAGTTTACAAACAACCCCGACGACGACAAGACAGTACAAAACAATGCGTGTACACCAAATCGGTACCATTGAAATGAAATGAACTGTACAATTTGTTTTTTTGTTTTTTTTTTATTTCAAAGTGTATACTTAATAATTGCAATTTAAAATTTAAGCTACATTGAACACTGGGGGAAATAGCTGACGTTGCATGTCCCCGCTTCTTCAAATTCGAAAGAATTCAAGTCGTGTACAAATGTTATATTTTTCACACATTTGTGTTACTCCTTATCCCAACTATGCTTTATTTTCTTGAAAAAAACAAAACAGCAAAACAAATTTAAATTCCCATTTGGGCCGTGTCACAGGCTGGGTCTGCAATGAGTCCTGTTACTCTAACACATTACCCCCTCGAACGAAATGTGGAATATGCCACAAGTCACATGGTCCAGAGGAGGCCGAATCAGTAATATCTGCCCGAAGGCCAGAAATAAGTTCACTCTTCACTACGTTTTTTCCGTTGAATCGATGATATTTCAATGATCGCTGGGTGGTTAAAATATTAGAAGGACTCGCGCGCTGGAGCCTATCCCAGGGCGCATGTAGACAAACAATCATTCAGACCTACGGTCTTCCATTAACCGAGCATGCGTGTTTTTGGGATGCGGGAGGAAACCGGAGTGCCCGGAGAAAAGCCACGACACACAAGCGCCACACAGGGGAGGCCGGATTTGAACCCGCAACCTCAGAACTGTGAGCCAAATGATGCTAGCACAGTCCTGTTCCCTAAATTATGATTTGTTTGAATGTTATTTGTTTACTTTTTAAAATGCGTTTTTGTTAAATCACTAATAGGCTCAATGTCAACATGATTTCAGCATAAATGCCACGTGTCTATATTTCTTGTCTATGCTAGAAACTCCGCTGTTACTTTCCGTTTTTGTATAGTAAAACAGTGACGTAAAAAATACATTTTGAGTAGTAAATGCAGTTTGAGCAGTTCGATATGTACATGACCAGATTTAGAGTTAGGAAAAAAAAAAAGAAAAGAAAAGAAACGTAGGTTTATTTTGAGAGAGTTACAACAAGCAAATGGCGCAGATTTGCTGGAATGACCCGTTGGTAAAGGTTATGTTCACTCTGGGGACCATTGCAGGCCCGCAGCTTTCGTTCGAGCGCTGTATTTCTCAGCAAGGTCATCAGAGAGGTGAAAAGTCAACTTCCCTCAAGTCCAATTAAGCTCTGCCCTGATGAATCATGTGAACACCAACCACAGCCTGATGCAAATTCAAAAGCACACTTTAGAAGTGAGATGACGGGCGACACGCGGGTGACGCAAACACATACTTGATGGCACACCCATGCTAAATGCTGTGAAATGAACATTTGGGAAAGATTACAGGACTTCAGCCGACGCCAGCGACGACAATGCTACTCGGTTTGTTCGGTATGCCACTTGTCCTGTTCAACTACGGCGACCAATTTTCACTCGACATGAAACGTCTAATGAGTGTCGGTGCCAAAACATGAACACATCGTTGTCAACAGAAATGTCATAGGCGGGATTTACACGCAACGCGTCCAAGTGTACAATTCTTGATTGCAGATTTTCGGGGGGGCTAACTTCCATGCACATTTCAAGTGTCACATATACCCTGTTGATCAATATCCATACATAACACATGAAACAATCCAGATGTGAAGATACAAAGAAAAGAACAGGTTCTCATGTCGGCACGAGCGCCAAGCCGGCGCTGGCGCCGGTTCAGTGTCAATGACATTGGCACTGAACCGGCCAACGGGGTTGGCAGAGGTTAACTGCGAAGCGCGAAGCCTGCGTCAAGCCTCGTTAAATGGATGCCATCCATGCTCTCAAGGGCACTTCCTGGCGCTATCACGTCTTCACGTGCCTCCGCTGACCCAACCGTAAAGAATGAAAGTGAAAGAACAAAACGGGTACAATTATGGAAAATGTTTTGGAATAGTTTATGGGGAGTTTTTGTTCTGAGTAAGGTTGTGAATGTCGATGAGACTTATTGTCCCATTTTGAGTGACGTGGACATCGGCGATACCCCGTACATCTCCACGGACGCTTTGGAGACCGCCCCGGATGACATCCCATTGACGGGACGCCAGGTTCTTTCTTTCGGGCTGCAGCAAAGCCATGGAATTCTTTTGACCTTTTACAATAATCTCGTTCTGTAAATAGCGTCACTGTAGATGTCAAAACTAAATGGAAGAGGTACATTTTGTAGCATCATAGTCTCCCCTGTACTCCAGGGGTGCCAATATTTTTGAGCACGACTATAAAAACACATAATGGTTTTTTTCTCGGCTGTCCGACTTGAAATCGTACTAAATATAATAATAAGTTGCCAGCGGAAATGACATCAGCCACAAGTGTGAATGTTTTGAAGTCCAGGTTAAAAACTTCGTTTTTCTCATGCTTTCTAGAGCATTTCCACTTTTAAATCCTATTTCTGGCACTGTACGCTGTTTTAATTCTACAGCCCCAATTCCAATGAAGTTGGGACGTTGTGTTAAACATAAATAAAAACAGAATACAATGATTTGCAAATCATGGTCAACCTATATTTCATTGAATACACTACAAAGACAAGATATTTAATGTCCAAACTGATAAACTTGATTGCTTTGAGCAAATAATCATAAACTTTATTTATTTTTATTTAATTCATGAATTTTATGACTGCAACACGTTCCAAAAAAGCTGGGACAGGATCATGTTTACCACAGTGTTACATCACCTTTTCTTTGAACAACATTCAAGAAACGTTTGGGAACTGAGGACACTCATTGTTGAAGCTTTGTAGGTGGAATTCTTTCCCATTCTCGCTCGATGTACAGCTTCAGCCGTTCAACAGTCCGGGGTCTCCGTTGTCGTATTTGACGCTTCATAATGCGCCACGCGTTTTCAATGGGAGACGGGTCTGGACTGCAGGCAGGCCAGTCTAGTACCCGCACTCTTTTACTACGAAGCTACGCTGTTGTAACACGTGCAGAATGTGGTTTGGAATTGTCTTTCTGAAATAAGCAGGGTCGTCCATGAAAAATATGTTGCTTGGCTGGCAGCATATGTTTCTCCAAAACCTGTATGTACCTTTGAGCATGAATGGTGCCTTCACAGATGTGTAAGTTACCCATGCCATTGGCACTGACACAGCCCCATACCATCACAGATGCTGGCTTTTGAACTTTGCGTCCATAACAGCCCGGATGGTTCTTTTCCTCTGACCCCGAGGACACGACGTCCACAATTTCCAAAAACAATTTGAAATGTGGACTCGTCGGAGCCCAGAACACTTTTCCACTTTGCATCGGTCCATCTTAGAAGAGCTCGGGCCCAGAGAAGCCGGCGGCGTTTCTGGGCGTTGTTGATAAATGGCTTTTGCGTTTCATAGTAGAGTTTCAAGTTGCACTTACGGATGTAGCGCCGAACTGAATTTACTGACATTGGTTTTCTGAAGTGTTCCTGAGCCAATGTGGTGATATCCTTTACACATCGATGTCGGTTTTTGATGCGACGCCTGAGAGACCGAAGGTCACGGGCATTCAATGTTGGTTTTCGGCCTCGCCGCTTACATGCAGTGTTTTCTCCAGATTCTCTGATTCTCTTTGGATGATATTATGGACCGTAGATAATGAAATCCCTAAATTCCTTGCAATTGTCCGTTGAGGAACATTGTCCTTAAACTGTTGGACTATTTCCTCACACACTTGTTCACAAAGAGGTGAACCTCGTCCCATCTTTGCTTGTGAATGACTGAGCAATTGAGGGAAGCTCCTTTTCTACCCAACCATGGCACCCACCTGTTCCCAATGAGCCTGTTCACCTGTGGGACGTTCCAAACACGTGTTTGATGAGCATTCCTCAACCTTCTCAGTCTTTTTTGCCACCTGTCGCAGCTTTTTTGGAATGTGTTGCAGCCATAAAATTCTAACTTAATGATTAGTTGCCAAAAACAATCAAGTGGATCAGTTTGAACATTGAATATCTTGTCTTTGTAGTGTATTCAATTAAATATAGGTTGAACATGATTTGCAAATCATTGTATTCTGTTTTTATATATCTTTAACACAACATCCCAACTTCATTGGAATTGGGTTGTACTTTTATTTTTTCTCTTTGTTTTTAAATGCTTTTAATCATGTAAAGCACATTGAGTTACCTTGTGTAATATAAATACATTTACTTCAACTTTTCCTGTGTTCGGTCAATTAGGATTACCAAAATAATGTATATTTATTTGCTAAACTTGCACAACTGTACACTGTACCTCAAGCTTTACAATTATTGAAGATGAATCGAATCACGTCTCATTTTCAGCAGATTTTTTCTTCAATGAACTCGGTTGAAAGAAAAACATTGTTTTTGTTGTCCCAAATCTTCATCCAAACCTTTATACATGTGCATCTTTATCCCAATTTGTTTGTGGCCTGATGAAGCTCAGACTACCCTGCAGACTCATTTCTTCTGGGTTTGTTGTTCAAATTCCATCCATCCATTTTCTGTAGCACTTATCCTCCTGAGAGTCGCTCGTGAGCTGCAGCCGATCCCAGCTGACTTTGGGGGGGAGCGGGGTCCATCTTGGACTCGTTGCCAGCCAATCCCATGGCACATCCACATAGACTAGCAACTATTCACAGCCGCATTCACACCGACGGATAATTGAAAGATTTCATTCATTCATTCATTCATCTTCCGTACCGCTTCTCCTCACTAGGGTCGCGGGCGTGCTGGAGCCTATCCCAGCTGTCATCGGGCAGGAGGCGGGGTACACCCTGAACTGGTTGCCAGCCAATCGCAGGGCACATAGAAACAAACAACCATTCGCACTCACAGTCATGCCTACGGGCAATTTAGAGTCTCCAATTAATGCATGTTTTTGGGATGTGGGAGGAAACCGGAGTGCCCGGCGAAAACCCACGCAGGCACGGGGAGAACATGCAAACTCCACGCAGGCGGGGCCGGGGATTGAACCCGGGTCCTCAGAACTGTGAGGCTGACGCTCTAACCAGTCGGCCACCGTGCCGCCCTGAAAGATTTCAGTGAAGTCTTAAAAGGGAAATACTGTATTTTGCCAAACCAACTTTTTCTAGTATTTGGGATGTAATATTGTCTCAATGGTGCCTCAGTAAACATGTGAAATATGAATTCAAATGGTCCACGCATTCCGGAGCTCCAGACGTTTTTCTGCCAAGAGGACCGAAATCAGCTCGTTGGAATTTCTCGAGCTTATCGACGTCACTAGCGAAGATCTCCGCTTAACTTTCCGCTCCCGAGCCAGCGAGATGATTGTGATTCCAGTATACCGATTGAACAAAAATTAAGGAAAAAGGAAATTCACCCTTTTATACTAAGTCCACGTTTGAATGCAGCCCTATGGGGGGCACAAGTCAGTGCAAACTGTAGGCCGGTCCCAAGCCCAGATAAATGCAGAGGGTTGCGTCAGGAAGGGCATCCGGCTTAAGACCTTGCCAAACAAATATGAGCGTTCCTCCAAAGAATTCCATACCGTATCGGTAGTGGCCCGGGTTAACGACGTCCGCCACCGGCGCCGTCAACCTGCGGGGCGCCGTTGGAAATTCAGCTACTGTGGGTCGAAGTCAAAGAAGAAGAAGAGGTGGAAAGCGGGTTCTTCGGCAGAAAAAGAAGAGGAAAACACAGAGCTTAGAACTGAATGTGGGGACTTTGAATGTTGGGACTATGACAGGAAAATCTCAGGAGTTGGTTGACATGATGATTAGGAGAAAGGTTGATATATTGTGTGTCCAGGAGACCAGGTGGAAAGGCAGTAAGGCTAGAAGTTTAGGGGCAGGGTTTCAATTATTTGACCACGGTGTAGATGGGAAGAGAAATGGAGTCAGGGTTATTTTAAAAGAAGAGTTGGCTAAGAATGTCTTGGAGGTGAAAAGAGTATCAGATCGAATGATGAGGCTGAAACTTGAAATTGAGGGTGTTATGTATAATGTGATTAGTGCCTATGCCTCACAGGTAGGATGTGATCTAGAGGTGAAAGAGAAATTCTGGAAGGAGCTAGATGATGTAGTTCTGAGCATCCCAGACAGAAAGAGAGTCGTAATTGGTGCAGATTGTAATGGACATGATGGTGAAGGAAATAGGGGTGATGAAGAAGTGATGGGTAAGTTCGGCATCCAGGAAAGGAACTCGGAGGGACAGATGGTGGTAGACTTTGCAACAAGGATGCAAATGGCTGTAGTGAACACTTTTTTCCAGAAGAGGCAGGAACATAGGGTGACCTACAAGAGCGGAGGTAGAAGCACGCAGGTGGATTACATCTTGTGCAGACGATGTCATCTGAAGGAGGTTACCGACTGTAAGGTAGTGGTAGGGGAGAGTGTGGCTAGACAGCAAAGAAGATGACTCTGGTGGTGGGGAGGAAAATTAGCAAGACAAAGGCAGAGAAGAGAACCATGTGGTGGAAGCTGAGACAGGACGAGTGTTGTGCAGCTTTTCGGGAAGAGGTGAGACAGGCTCTCGGTGGACGAGAGGAGCTTCCAGAAGACTGGACCACTGCAGCCAAGGTGATCAGAGAAGCAGGCAGGAGAGTACTTGGTGTATCTTCTGGCAGGAAAGGAGAGAAGGAGACTTGGTGGTGGAACCTCACAGTACAGGAAATCAAACAAGGAAAAAGGTTAGCTAAGAAGAAGTGGGACACTGAGAGGCGAAAGGAATACATTGAGATGCGACACAGGGCAAAGGTAGAGGTGGCAAAGGCCAAACAAGAGGCATACGATGACATGTATGGGAGGTTGGACACTAAAGAAGGAGAAAAGGATCTATACAGGCTGGCCAGACAGAGGGATAGAGACGGGAAGGATGTGCAGCAGGTTAGGGTGATTAAGGCTAGAGACGGAAATATGTTGACTGGTGCCAGCAGTGTGCTCGCTAGATGGAAAGAATACTTCGAGGAGTTGATGAATGAGGAAAATGATAGAGAAGGGAGAGTAGAAGAGGATGGTGGACCAGGAAGTGGCAATGATTAGTAAGGGGGAAGTTAGAAAGGCATTAAAGAGAATGAAAAATGGAAAGGCAGTTGGTCCTGATGACATTCCTGTGGAGGTATGGAAGCATCTAGGAGCGGTGGCTGTGGAGTTTTTGACCAGCTTGTTCAATAGAATTCTAGCGGGTGAGAAGATGCCTGAGGAATGGAGGAAAAGCGTAATTGTGCCCATTTTTAAGAACAAAGCTGATGTGCAGAGCTGTGGCAACTATCGAGGAATAAAGTGGATGAGCAATGAATGAAGTTATGGGAAAGAGTAGTGGAGGCTAGACTCAGGACAGAAGTGAGTATTTCCCGAGCAACAGTATGGTTTCATGCCTAGAAAGAGTACCACAGATGCATTATTTGCCTTGAGGATGTTGATGGAAAAGTACAGAGAAGGTCAGAAGGAGCTACATTGTGTCTTTGTAGATCTAGAGGAAGCCTTTGACAGAGTACCCAGAGAGGAACTGTGGTACTGCATGAGGAAGTCCGGAGTGGCAGAGAAGTATGTTAGAATAATACAGGACATGTACAAGGGCGACAGAACAGCGGTGAGGTGTCCTGTAGGTGTGACAGACGAATTTAAGGTGGAGGTGGGACTGCATCAGGGAGCAGCCCTGAGCCCCTTCCTTTTTGCAGTGGTGATGGATAGGCTGACAGATGAGGTTAGACACTTCAAACGTTTCACCTGTTCAACCCTTTTTTCCCGTAAATGGTTTTAAAATCGTTTGAAGGTAATCAATAAGATTGTATCAATACTCGGCAATCAGGCATTGGATTTAAGCACGGCAGATTTTATGAAGCGTTACTCGATGACGTTTTTCTGTCTGTGACGTCGCAAGGGATGATGGGAATATCAGTGTGGGGTTTTTTTCCGCATCTGCCATGATGGGCAGGGGATCATGGGAAATACGCACGCGCATCGCACGAAAGACGAGGACCAGAGTGCAAAACTTCAACTACCTGTGAAGTTGAAACGAAAAGACGTATGAACGCAGTTTGGCTTTGCAGTACAGTGGACCTCTGCAAACTTGCGGTTCGGCACCTGCGGATCCACCTCGTCGTGTTTTTGTTATTTTTCCAATTTTATTGCATTTCGTTTTTAGATTTTTTTTGTCAACTCACAAGATACTAGTGGTTATTCAAGAGTTTTTGGGGTAAAAAAAAATTATATATATATGATACATATAAATATATGTTCAATGCAATTATAATAGTCATCAATTATCTGCGGATTTTCGCTCTTCATGGTCCAGCCTGTTTTTTATCACCCAGGAATCGAGGAGAAAACATGAAGGACATGCAAAAAAGTGTTTCTTTCTTACTTTCCTTCCTTCCTTCCTCTTCCGCTTATCTGGGGTCGGGCCGATGAACCACTATCGTCATTGAAAGGCAACTTCGGAAATGAGTTTGTTTTTTTTCTGACCTTTTCAGGCTGTGGTTGGCTCAGAAATGTGTCAATCCGACTCAAAACTTTCTGTAAATGCTACTTATGTTTGGAATTTGTGAGATCATTGTCATTTGTAATCAGCAGTCGCAAGTCCATATCATGACATGGGTGGAGATTAAATGTACTATTCATTTAGAAGGAACTTCTTAGTCTGTTTCGTTTTATCATTTCTTCGTGATATGTGACTGTTTTGTAGTCTCTGGATTTTCTGTGATTTATTAGCAACACACACACAAACACATTTGATGCACAGACAGATTCCTTCATTTATTGTAGAGATACCAAATTTTGGGGAGAAAAAGAAGAAAATACTTTGTAGTAGATCCAGTTAAAGACACCACTTAAAATTGATCTTGACTAACAGAATGCATCAAAAGGTGGAGGAAAAGATATTCCAGGGAGTTCCAGATGTAACAGTTGTCATGCTGATTCTTTAATAAAGGTTGATGGAGCAAAGGAAAGGCTGTGTATCTGTGCAGCTGTCATCATTCCAGTCACCTGCAAAAAAATAAAATAAAAAACAGACAAATGGTTAAGCACCAAAAAATAATCGAATGTCATTTGACAAACTTCAGACTTGCATCATGAAACATTTCAAAAGCATGAATATACATTTGACATCAATCATTTGTTCAAAGGCTTAAAGGTGAACAAACATGATTCATACCTTCATCATCAATCTCGACACAGTCTTCGTTTTGAAAGTTATCTGGCTGGATGGGTTGTCTGAAGTTGGAAAACTTGGAATCTACGCCATCCACCCAAATGAAGTCACCCTCCTGCAAGAAAACGTATCATTGTAACGAGTCACGCCCAAAGACAACAACGGTTTTCTCCCGTTATAACATCCTCCCATCAAGTCCTAACACTCCGATGATGAAGTTCTTCAATGAAGTCGGCGACAAGATTCTTTAACTATGTGGCAAAAATACTTCAGTTGTAAACAATTGAGAAGATTGTGGAACTAGTCAATGTTTCACCTCAACTGCATCGTGATATCCAATCCAGGTGTCGACAATCAAACCACTATTACCATCCCTAATCAGTTGGAAAGCTAGTGCATCTTCCACTGCATTTCGGATGGTGGCCAGATTCCCACCAGCATTGTTGCAGGCCTCCTATTGGGCGAGATGAAGAAAAAAAACTCATTGGCAAAGCCATAAAGGCTAATGTTTCGAAAAAGTTTCAAATGTCATTTCATGTACGTCTTTGTGTGTGCACAAGCACACGCTGGAACTCGCAGACTACGAATGTGCAAACTTCATCCAGATCCAACAATGATGTTTGGACTTTTGACGGATCACGGATTGTAAAAGCAGTGAACTTGTTAAGAACGACATCACAACAACTGTGTGAAAGTCTTGCATACCTCTGCAGCTGCAAAGGAAAGTGAGGTGCTTCGGTAGATGAAGCAGCGGTCGTTCAACCGATCCCAACCAGTCGGACAGCAAGGAACTGCAACACAGATGTTATTTTAGCGACGAGAACAAAAACGTCCACAAAAATCAGCTTTTAAATGCTTCTGAAGTGGATAATTATATGTGTGATAGAGTCAGTTACTAACTTGGCACGGTGTCAACCGACCACTGTAAAGAAAGAGCACATCGTTCATAAACTGCAAAGCATCGACATCAAACGAGGAAAAAGGCATTTAGCTCGTCGGGAAGTGACAGAGTTGCAACCATTTAACGAAGCCAATCTTTCAAACACTGTGAACTTCAATTTGATCGATTTCACTTACGACTCCAGTCAAGAGTGCGCTGATCCCACAGAGGAGAAGCAAGGAGCGAAGAGCAAATGCCATCTGCACCGCAATGATGGAAAAATACAAAATTCATGTCAAGCAATTGATTGCTTTGTTGAAAACTAAAGTCGCAGGCTTCGTCTTTCCTGGCATGCAAGCGAGCGCAAAGAGGTCGGCTGTAAAGCTGTGTCGTGTTACCTTTGCAGTCGTGACGCTCAATGGTGAGGATGTGTGGAGGACGACGACCAGCGGCCCTTTTATAAGTCGACTCGTGGAATGTTGAGCGTGTCACTCGTGTCACGTGACGCATCAGACGAGTTCTCGTCCGCCCCGAGGAAACAATGGCGCTCAAAAGAGAAGAGTCAATGCGACTAGTTTAGCCTCGACTTGTTTTTGTTCATTGGTTCCCTTCATGTGGCTCTGCGAGATGGTGTTGAACAAAGTGTATTCGACACGTGACATGCTCGTTGATGCACAACTCTCCTGTAGAACACGTGCAACATCATCTCACTACATCTAACGCGGCTTTTAACAAACATCTCCGACCGAGTGTAAATGACAACATTTGGAGTTCTCCTTTGTTTGTTGCTCCATGAAAAGTGCGAGAGAGGAAGAGTGGCTCTGGAACCGGAATGCAACATGAGGCGTTGGAGAAGCAGGGCGGGTGCTCCTGCGCACAAGGAAATGTTCTTCTGGTTAGTGCTTAATTAGTTGAGTTTGACTGCTCCACTCCCATGTCACACCCTGATCTCAAAGTCAGGCACTGTGATTTTGTGTACTACGAAGCGGATAATGAGTCCGCAAAGTGTTTCCGGTTGCTGTGCCACTTGCAACGTTTGCTGGATAGACTCTGACCAGCTTGGCTGAAGAACGTTTTGGAGAAGAGGCTGCAGCTCTGCAGTGCACACAGTCAGTCAGGACCCAGAGCGGTTTGCAATGCCCACAAGACTTCAAACATTGAAGAGATTTTGCTGGCACCTGTAGGTTGCCACCACATCATCTTATTGCAAACCTCTGCTTCTTCACCAGAATTCTTTGAATTTGTCCAAACATGTGACATCTGCGCCTCCTTGAGCCGTCACCTTATCGTGGTGGAGGAGTTTGTGTGTCCCAATGATCCTAGGAGCTAAGTTGTCTGGGGCTTCACGCCCCTGGTAGGGTCACCCATGACAAACAGGTCCTAGATGAGGGACCAGACAAAGCACAGCTCCAAAAACCCTTATGATGACAAACAATTCAGGAAGACGTTTTCTCTTGCCCGGACGTGGGTCACCGGGGCCCCCCACTGGAGCCAGGGCCTGGAGGTGGGGCTCGAAGGAGAGCGCCTGGTGGCTGGGCCTGCACCCACGATGCCCGGCCGGGCACAGCCCGAACGCGTAACGTGGGTGCCCCTTCCCATGAGCTCACCACCTGTGAGAGGGGCCATAGGGGTTAGGGTGCAGTGTGAGCTGGGCGGTGGCCGAAGGCAGGGACCTCGGCGATCCGATCCCCGGCTACAGAAGCTGGCTCTAGGGACGTGGAATGTCACCTCTCTGGCAGGGAAGGAGCCCGAGCTGGTGTATGAGGTTGAGAAGTTCCGACTAGATAGAGTCGGGCTCACCTCCACACACGGCTTGGGCTCTGGTATCAGTCCTCTCGAGAGGGGTTGGACTCTCTTCCACTCTGGAGTTGCCCACGGTGAGAGACGCCGAACAGGTGTGGGTATACATATTGCCCCCCGGCTCGGCGCCTGTACGTTGGGGTTCAACCCGGTAGACGAGAGGGTAGCCTCCCTCCGCCTTTGGGTGGGAAGGATGGGTCCTGACCGATGCACCAAACAGCAGTTCAGAGTACCCACTCTTTTTGGAGTCCTTGGAGTGGGTGCTGGAGAGCGCTCCCGCTGGGGACTCCATCGTTCTGCTGGGGGACTTCAATGCTCACGTGGGCAATGACAGTGAGACCTGGAAGGGCGTGATTGGGAGGAACGGCCTCCCCCGATCGGAACCTGAGCAGTGTTCTGTTATTGGACTTCTGTGCTCATCACGGATTGTCCATAACGAACACCATGTTCAAGCATAAGGGTGTCCACGCATGCACTTGGCACCAGGACACCCTCGGTCGCAGTTCGATGATCGACTTTGTGGTCGTGTCATCGGACTTGGGGACCGGAGGCTGTGTTCCAACTACAGGGGGATCACACTCCTCAGCCTCCCTGGGAAGGTCTATTCAGGGGTGCTGGAGAGGAGGGTCCGTCGGGAAGTCGAATCTCAGATTCAGGAGGAGCAGTGTGGTTTTCGTCCTGGCCGTGGAACAGTAGACCAGCTCTACACCCTCGGCACGGTCCTCGAGGGTGCATGGGAGGGTCCAACCCCCCCGGTGAGGGTTGGACTCCGCCAAGGCTGCCCTTTGTCACCGATTATGTTAATAACTTTTATGGAGAGAATATCAAGGCGCAGCCGAGGCGTAGAGGGGGCCCGGTTTGGTGGCCTCAGCATTGCATCTCTGCTTTTTTTTTTTTTTTTTTTTTTTTTTGAGCAGCTCGGTCATCCGGGAGGATCTCAGAGTAGAGCCGCTGCTCCTGCACATCGCGAGGAGTCAGATGAGGTGGCTGGGGCATCTGATTCGGATACCTCCCGGACGCCTTCCCGGTGAGGTGTTCTGGGCACGTCCCACCGGGAGGAGACCCCGGGGACGACCCAGGAAGCGCTGGAGAGACTACGTCTTTCCGCTGGCCTGGGAACGCCTCGGGATATCCCTGGAAGAGCTGGATGAAGTAGCTGGGGAGAGGGAAGTCCGGGCGTCCCTGCTGAGACTGCTGCCCCCGTGACCCGACCTCGGATAAGCGGTAGAAAATGGATGGATGGATGGATGGATGGATGGATGGCCGGATGGTGTGACGTCTGCGGTAATCAGCCTTAAACCACAATAAAGAGGGGGAGGCGACCGCGGGTGGACTTGACTGAAAACCTCAACATCACACCTTGAAACTGTAATGACCTTTGTTTCAGTCATCATTCACAACACACCCAACATGACTCCATCTCCAGTGACATCAATGCCGGTGGGTTGCTTGGAATGCCACTCGTCCAGTGTAATTGGCCCACCCAAAGCATGAAATGTAACAAACGACTATGATAATGACTTGCTTGACGATACGCCCATGGCATCGACCTGTTGAGGCGCGGTTTCACCTGTACCGTGACAGCTGCTAATTAAGGGCCTAATTGGGCTCCGCAATTTACATTACTGCTAACTATTGAATTTTCAATTTCAAACATCCGCATCTCTTTCAGTGGGTTTGAAGTGCAGATTCATCTCGTTTTCCCCATTTTCTGAATTCCGTCCGCGACCTGCCAGAACAATAATTCATCCATCCAATTTCTATAGCGCTTAACCTCACCAGGGTCGCAGGTGAGCTGGAGTCAGCCAAACACAGGGAATACAGCCATAACAATAATAATAGCTTAGATTCACACAGCACCTTACAAGGGACCCGTTTGAAAAAGTCCAGTGACGCATGCAAGAGTTTAGTGGGGAGACGATTCCACAGGTGACTGGATTGAAGGCCCTCGCATCCAACTGTTCGGGACGGAGAGGAGGCCGGCGTCAGACGAGGTCGGCGATGTACGGCGGAGCCGAGGTGTGGTGGGACTACCGGGTCGTAAGGAGACGTTTGAACACAGTCTGCGGCTTGGAGAGGAGCCAAAGTGCTTGCACGGGGATTGGGGGAACGGACTGCCGGCCGGGCAGGTTCTGTCTGGCTGCCGAGTTCTGGACAAACTACAGCCAGTCCGGGACCTCGCTCGGCACTCCGCACAGCAGACGTCCCCAATGTTTTGGCCCCACGCTTGCATGGGGAGCAATATTTTGATGGACTGTCACGGATGCCAAGATGCTGAATGCAGTTGTTGTAATAAGCGGGAGGCCCGCTCTTGTATTTGTTTTCAAACTAGCTGCTCTGATTTTGTTCTGGTCGCTGTCGCCGCTTGTTGAAAATCCCACTACACAAACAGGATGGTCGGAATGCAAACAAAGTTTTGAGAGCTTTTTATCTCCCCCATTTTTCATGTGTCGCCATTAACGATAAATCCAAAATGCAAGTACAACTGCATAGTTTTGCCTATTGTAGTGCTGTGAAGCGCAGTATAATGTAGTACAGTACAGTGTGGTGAATTTAAGTACAGTGCAGTGCAACGTGGTTGTAGAATGGTGTCGTACAGGAATTCCATGACTTCATCCAGGGAAAAACTCTTGCTGCGGAACTTTCAATGAGTACTAAATCCCCTCTTAATTTAACCTGGAACTGATGCGCCCCCTGTTGGTTAGGGCATAGCAGTGAACACCATTATTGGAGCGTAATTGTGTTAAAAAATGTAGCAATTAAAGCGCATAACCTCATTGAGTCATCATCTCCATCCGCCCTGTGGATGCACAAGGGCGTGGCGCACATCAGAAAAGTTCCAGGACTCTTCTAACAAAAGATATATTTCAAATCCAAAATATAGACGACAATTTTCCCCACTGGAGTGGAAGGCACTTTCCAGCATCTCCGGCATCTTTACGTTGTCCACGTCTGCAAAACAAGTTGATGACCTCATTGACCTTGGGAAGAGGGGGGGAAAAAAAGTAACGCGTAGGAAGCTTGCTCCAGAACGGTGATCTTCTTCTCAGCCAGGAATTGTCAGATGCTCGCCACTTGTGAGCAGGCGCCAGTTGTCCTACGAAATGATGTCAAATTTTGGGCAACAGAAAGTTCAGGTGAAAGAAATCCGTCGAAATGTTTTCCATACAGATGAATTTAATGACATTACAGCACCTTCACTTCACTTGTCCAGCAAAATCAAACCAAGTGAAATCGGAAACATTCTTCCCTTCTTCAGACAATATTCCCTTCTCTGAACAAAAAAAAAAAAAAACACAACAGCAGTCAACACAAACACCTTCACCAATAAATTACATTTCACATTAGATTTCCTATTTTCCCACGTGGGACTAAATTATTCCAACAACAAGCTTCAGTTTGTGCCACTCAATAACGACTGAGTGGAACACAAAAAGAAGTTTTAGGATACAGGGATAACACCAGCACTTATTCTATACCACAAGCCAAACACGGATGCGGGCAGAGTGAGTGGGAGGACAGGAGCAGGGGCACAGGGTGGGGGGGTGCACGGAAAGACAGGAGGAGGAAAAGATGGCAAGACTTCACTCCGTCTGCGGCACAGAGATGGCCGGGCCTTTGGGGTCGTCGAAGCGGTCCATGGTGCGGAGCTGCGTGATCATGTGCAGGCCGTAGGTGAGCACCAGGACCATGAGGGCACTGGTCATCAGGCCCATCCAGATCCCCGGCGAGAAGAACCCAGCGCAGTCCGAGGCGTACGAGAACTCGCTGCCGCTCACGTTGAAGCCTTGAATCTGTCACGACACCATCACACCGCTTACGGACGAACGTTTGGAAGGGACCGATATGTAGAATGAGGGATGGGAACCTTTTGCCGGTTCCCGGTACCTGGGAATCCATATCGGTACTCAACCTACTGTTATGAATTTACTAAAGATCGTCTCATACGAATGTTGGACTTGAAACCCATTTGTTCGATTCGAACAGCCACTCCACATGAACGTGTACATTTAATTCAGGTTGCTGCTTCTATGGACGTGTTTCGCCAACGATTTTAGAGGAATGGAACTAGCAGACAATCGGCCAGCTCGCCGTTTCATGCTCTGCTGGCTTCAATGAAATGGAACGTGAAGGAGGCTCGGGGGGTTACCCTTCACATTTTGTCTCGAAACTGTTGGTTGAAAAGTTTTAAAACATTTTTTTTCCTGCATAACGTACTGCACAACAGGCTAGCTGAAAACACAAACTCGTGGAGTGCTTCCAAAGAAAACTTGAGGGCATCACTAAAGCGCTGTTAATGAGCAGCACAAGTGTAACCTTTACAATTCATAGTTGGATTTCTGAAACTTCACCATTGTCACCAGTTTGGCTTGTTTAAAACATGCGGAGCCAACCTGTCATTCAAGTAAATTTTGCCTTTTTATTTCAGTATTTTGTCTCTTTTATTTTATTATCTAATTCAAGAAGTCTGCCTTTTTCAAAAAAGATGAAAACTACTCTGCCTTTTTAGTTCATATTTCATATGGTTTTGATTCTCGAGACTAAAAACGTTGACTTATATCAATATATACATCAACGGTTTTCGCGTTTTCAACCGTGCAAACATGTTTAACCAGCAGTGTACACAACATCGGACGCGTCGTCAAGATGCTACATGAGACGTTTACAGACATAAGACGGTCTTACTTGGAAGTCTTCAAAGGTGACCCTCCACTGATTGGCCGGATCTCTGGTCGAGCGCGGGACGAGCTGCGGCCACCGGAAGCTGCTGACGGACTCGCAGCGGTACGAGTACTCGGCGGGGGCGTAAATGTTCCTGCTTCCGTTAAACGTGGCCTTGGTGCCGTCGTACTCCAACTCCACGGCGTCCAGCGTAAACCAGCGACGGGCCGACACCGTGTAGTGGCGCTGGCTCAGCGCGAAGCTGTGCGGACAAACGCAGGCTTTTTGCTTTTGTACGAGACTGAGGAATATTAGTTTGCCGGTACAGCTATGAAAGCTTTTACGATTTTATTCAGCGTATTATAGCACGGTGTAGTATAGTTTGGTGCGCTGCAGTATAGAGTAATATAGCATACAGTCGACTCCCGCATACGCGCGCGGTTCAGCACCCGCGGATTCCTCTGTTCACCTTCCAATTTTTCTTCCCTTTTTAAATTTGTTTTGATATCTTTTTTTGGGGGGGGCAACAGAAAACACACATTTTGTTTGTTTTCTTTTCACTGAAAAAAAAATATACTGAATAAGTGTGGATATAACACCAAAGAAAGTATTCCACAAAAAACGGGAGTTGGTTCCCCCCCCTCAAAAAAAAAAAAAGACTGTATGGTTCAAAGAGATGTGTGTGTGTGTGTGTGTGTGTGTGTGCGCGCGCGCCAAGCAGACTCACATCAGTTTGAAGTCGCGGTGTCCGAGAATGTTCTCATAATTAAGCGCCAGTCTGCAAAGAATCCCAAAGAAAGGAAATGTTTACAATCACGATAAGTGGATTTCACTCCTTGCCTCAACCAGCAAGGGGGCACAAGTATTGGCACACAAACTTTATTAAGTTTACATACAAAAAGCAGGAAAGGTCACGGACAAAAATGACGAGAGCGCTTTGTTTCTTCGCCTTCTTGTTCATTTTAATGCCTGGTGCCACTAAAGGTATATTACCTGAAGAATACAGCGGACACGACATAAATGCAGCGGATTCCGTAACACTATTTGTCCTATTTGACATGCTTAAGCTTAATTGGATGTTCAGTGATTTTGGTTCATATAAAAAAAAAATATATATATATATATATATATATATATATGGAAAATGCTGAGATATCAGATTTTAAATTAACTTCTAATTATGTAGCAACAACAAATGTACCTTTAGTTGAACCAGACATGAAAAATGGGCAAGAAAGTGAAGAAATAAGGGCAGTGTAATATTTTTTTTTTATATTTAATATATTCAATAGGTGAATTCAGCACTGACGAAGGGCAAATAGGCCTTTTCAAATAATGTCCAGATGTGGCTATATCTTGGTGCTACCTTGCTTTGGATTTGCCACAGTTGGAACCGTGCAGCTTCGGACTGACGCCTTCGCCGAAGGTGGACGGGGTGAGGTCATGTGACTCCCAGCGGCCGCTGCGCAGGATGCTGACTGACAGGCCTTTGGCCCACAGGAGGATGCAGCTGCTCTCACCTTCCTGCACGCACAGATTTGGAAATACTCAGTGTCACTTCGGGCCATTCTTTTCGTGTGTTCCAGAAGTATGGCATTATTATTACTGCGTAGAAGTCAAACGAGTACAATAATCTCAATGGATTTGGCGCCAAGCGACACGGTGGACGACGGGTTAGAGCGTCTGCCTCACGGTTCTGAGGACCGGGGTTCAATCTGGGGTTTGCATGTTCTCCCCATGCCTGCGCGGCTTTTCTCCGGGCACTCCGGTTTCCTCCCACATCCCAAAAACATGCGTGCTAGGTTGATTGAAGACTCTAAATTGCCCGTAGGCGTGAATTTGAGTGCCAATGGTTGTTTGATTCCATGTGCCCTGCGATTGGCTGGCGACCGGTTCAGGGTGGAACCCCGCCTCTCGCCCGAAGATAGCTGGGATAGGCCTACTCCAGCACGCCCGCAACCTGTGTGAGGCTAAGCGGCTCAGAAAACGCATGGATTTGGCGCCATCTAGTGGCATCTTGGTATTGAGGAAGTGGGAAGAAACATGCACACCTCCATTTGGCAAGAAAGAGTGCTTTGCTGCCATCATCTGGCATTGAATGGCAATTAAAGACCTTTTTTTTGGGGTGTGGGTGGAGCGTCAATTACATGTTAATAGGAAAGCCACTCTCGGCAGGACACCCCGCTCCAGTTTTCCTGGCTGCAGGACACGCGCCACTGCAATATCATTGGCTGCGGTCTACCAGGAAAATCACGCCCTCCTGCTTCCAGACGGGTAAAGAAGTATGTGACTTAAGTGTGGTGGCGCTAATATGAATCCCACTAACCCATCGTAATCCTAACCCATCCGAAAACTAATCTTAACCCGGTCCTAACCTATCCTAGCCCTAACCAATCCTAAACCCCCCTAACCCTAGTCCTAAACCTAACGCTACCAAACATCTGTTTTAATTTTGTACAAATTTGACACGTATTTGCAATGGTCACGGGGCGTGTCCAGCCTAGAACATGAGTGGGATTCCTAATAAGGCGTCAATCACTGGCAAGGCAGGGTTTCATTGTAATAGTCGTAGTAGTACTGTAACGGGAGGAGGTCGTAGAATTGCGTGAGGAGGAGTAGGAGGGGCTGGGGAAAAAATAGGAGTAGTCCAAGTAGTAATAAGAGTAGTAGTATCAGACAGTGTGAGCTCGTGGTCACTTGTTGAGCGGCTATCGTTTCGTTTCCCGTCACAATCGCGGTCCGCCGTGTCGACAGCGCACGGCTCGGATTTGGGACGGGGAATATTCGACATGCTTAACACTGACCGCTGACGGACGCAACAGATTTTCAGAGCGCACGGACGAGAGCAAAAACCCCTCTTGACGCAGCCCACACCTTGATTGGAAAAGGCGGGTTCGACCCAAATGTAAAAATGTTGTGTGGAAACGACAAAGATAAGACGAAGCGGTTTTGTACACACACCAAAAAAAACAACAACAACAATGCGATTCCAAGACCTTGAACTCCACTGGTGAGTAGACGCCAGCCTTCTCCTTCGTTTTCCGCTGCCTGTCGCGCTCTCGCTCGCGATCTCTGTAGCCGCCTCGGGCCTGCAGCAGCGAGCGCCCGCCAGCCAGGGCGGCCTCCGTGGAGAGCGACGGCGCCCCCTGCAAACAAGCCACGCACGCGCGTGCGAGTGGGGTGACTGCTTTTGTTGTCTCTCTGTCTCTCCCCTCACACAAACTACATACAAGCAGGTATTGTTACCGCTGCTGCTGTTTTTTTGCTCTTGCTTTGCGTTGTCTCTCGTTTCTGTCTGTCCTCTTCTAAACCAAGAACCAGGCAAATACAAACCCCAATTCCAATGAAGTTGCGAAAATGTCAATGAAAAGAGAATGCAATGACTTGCATGTCCTTTCCAACCTACATTCAATTGAATACGCTCGAAAGACGAGATTAATGTTCCACGGCGACACATACTTTCGTCCGTGACTTCTTTTTATAGCAAACCTATACAAACTGTTTGAGAATCAGCTGGGCTTTACACGATCAGGATTTTTGGGGCCGATCACCGATCGATAACCGACCACTGATCCGATCGCAAGCTGGAGGCATGTGTCCATTTAAACGACCTGTTCATTTACTGTATATACTTGTGTACTTAATTGCTTAAAACATTATATTTATAATAAATAATGAATCTTTGTTCCAACATGACAGAAATAATGGCTGCTAACTTGCTGTAATTAATTTACTTGACATTTAATTAAATGACTTAACGTGAGAGCATGATTGGACAGAGCGGTGGCATGTTTACGTCCAACGGTTCGCGCTACCGCTAGCTTGAGGCTACATGACGTTTCGTTGCCTGCTTGCGAACCGTATCGTACTCAAAGTACGTGAACGTACCTCAAGCGAGCCTTAAACGAACGCCCTCTCCTGTCCTGAGCACCGGTGACCACCAACACACGGGTTTTCCCATTTTGTCCTTAGAATACAGTCGGCGCGATCCTCTCTCGTTGTTGTCGCCACGGTAACGAGTGTATCCGGTGGCATTTGAGTTGACGTGATAAAGCCCAACGATCGTAAAAAACGGGATGCGGAATACGAGATTTTATTGCAGTAGTCTGACAGTCTGCAATTGTGAAAGAGCAAATTTGATCCGGGCATTACGTGTTGCCTGTCCCACAATTGTATTCTGTTTTTATCTATCTTAAACACAACGTCCCAACTTCATTGGAATTGGGCCTGTGAAACTCAAAAGCTGTCTCGATGTGAAAAGACGCTATCTATCGATGTTCATCTTTACAGTTATGTCTGAGCTTGAATTTCACGGACGAGCAGGCTACCTCTTCCACGCCTGCCTTTCGAAAAACATACTCGATGAATACAGTGCCGTGAGAAAGTGTTGGCCCCCTTCTCAAATTCTTAAGATTTTTGCATCCTTTCCCCACTCTGTTTAATATCATCAAACAAATGTAAGTATCAGACAAATATAACCCAAGTGAACTTAAAATGCTGTTCTTAAATGGTGATTTCATTTATTAAGGGGAAAAAGAACTACTCAGAGTCACCTGGCCCTTTGTGAAAAAGTAATGCCCCCCTGAACCTAAGAACGGGTTGGCCATTCGCAGCAGGAACAACTGCAATCGAGTCTTTTCGAGAACTGGCAATGAGTCGTTCACATCTCTGTGGAGATATTTTGGCCCGCTCTTCCTTGCAGAATTGTTGGATTTCAGCAAAAATGGAGGGTTTTCGAGCATGAACAGCCTTTGTGAGGTCATGCCACTGCATTTAAATCGGATTCAAGTCTGGACTTTGACAAGGCCACTCAAAAACCTTCATTTTGTTATTTTAAGCCATTTAGCAGTTGACTTGTTGGTGTGCTTTGGATCGTGATCCTGCTGCAGAACCCAAGTTCGCTTCAGCTTGCGATCACAAACTGATGGCGGAACATTCTCCTTCAGGATTTTCTGTTCAAGAACAGAATTCATGGTTCCATCAATCACAGCAGGTTGTCCAGGTCCTGAAAGAGCAAAGCAGCCCAAGACCATCACACGACCACCACCATGTTTGACTGTTGGTATGATGTTCTTTTTCTGAAATGCTGTGCTACATTTACACCAGATGTAACGAGACCCACACCTCCCAAAAAACTCAACTTTCATCTTGTCAGCCCATATAATATTATCCCAAAAGTCTTGGGACTCATTCAGGTGTTTTTTTGTTTTTTTTTGTTGCAAAAATTAAAACGAGCCTTTGCGTTCTTTTTGGTCAGCAGTGGTTTCCGTCTTGGAACTTGGATACCATGGATAGCATTTTTGCCCGGTCTCTTGCTTTTTGTTGTGTCATGAACTCTGACCTTAAACAGAGGCAAGGGAGGCCTGCAGTTCTTTCCAAGTTGTCCTGAGTTCCTTTGTGGCCTCCTGGATGAGTCAGTGCTGTTCTCTTGGGGTAATCTTTGTAGGCCGGCCACTCCTGGGAAGGTCCAGCACTGTTCCATGTTTTCTCCTTGTGAGGATAATGGCGCTGCTCTCCCAATGGTTTGCTAGAATCCTAAAGCTTTAGAAATGGCTTTTGTAACCCTTTCCAGACTGATAAATGTCGACTACCGGTACTTTATTTTTTGACTGTTCTTGAATTTGTTTGGATCGTGTCATTTTGTTGCACAATTCATTCATGATTTAACAGGCGCGATGATTACTTTTTCCACACAGGGCCAGGTAACTTTGAATAGTTTTTGTTCCTTAATAAATGAAATCAACATTTAAAAACAGCATTTTCGGTTCGCTTGGGTTATATACGTCAGATATTTCCATTTCTTTGATGATCCTAAGCATTCAAGTTGGGAAACTATGCAAAAATATCAGAATTTGAGAAGGGGGGCCAATAGTTTTTCACGGCACTGTATATTCGTAAGCAGGCGGTAAACAATTGGCATCCGGTTAGCAATCTAAATGTCCACAGCAATGAATGAGTTGAAAAGGTGGTGACAGGAAGCCACGTGTGTTCTCACTGCTGTGCGCAGACTCACCCTGGAAGGTCGCAGGGCGGTGTAGATGGCCGTGTACGGAACAGACTGGCTCTTCATGACACTCACAACCTGGCCCACCACCTCATCTAAAGGACGCCACACGAACAAAGTTGCTCCAGGTTGGCCATTTTTAAAAAGCAACCAAAACACGGCAGGGTCTCGAGTGACTCACCGTTGCCACTTAGAACTTCTTTGGCGGACATTAGATCAGACCTAAAAAAAAAAAAATACATAGTTTCACATTTACCAGTCAAGTAACTCTCAAAGTCTATTTGAGCAGTGATTCCCAACCAGTGAGAGAACATCAAGGGTGCCGCGACAAATTTCCCAATTTCACTTAATTGGTCAATTACTATTTATTTATTATAAATACTATATATTTGTTCATCAACATATAGTGACAGGAAGAATAGTGAAGTACTCTTCCACCGGCGATCCGAAAGTACAATTAACGTTAATTTATAGGTCCCGTATTTTGGCTATTTAGACCTCCACAGTGCGACTAACATGGACTCGGTATAAAAGTGTGAATTTAATTTCAAACAACACTTTGGTTTTGTCATACGAGTGTCAAGGAAAGGCCACTGACAGCTACTTCTGTTTGACCCAGTTTTGGATCCGCTTTGTCCATATTTGGACAAATTCTAAGACCGCCCCCTTTCCTCTGATTGGTTGCCTCCGGGTAGAAGACCCACTTGTCAGAGCACACGTGTTCGTTGTATTGACAGCGCCGGCTCGGGAGCAGAGAGGTAGGCGGAGCTTTTCGCGAGTGACGTCAATAAGCTCAAGAAATTTGAATGACCTGATTTGAGGCCTCTAGGTAGAACATTTTTTGAAAAAAGATGGATTCTTTGGAAGAGGCAATTATTGTACCTTCACTATTACTGCTCCATTTCGTGTATGCAGTGCTCAGATGTTGCTGAACTTTGTTTCTTTTATGTCAGGCACCTTGTTGGGCAGCTAAGACGTTTTGTTGGTTTTTGTTGTTTTCATTTACACAGTAATTATTGTATGATTAATTTTTGCTACAGAAAATAAAAACATGTTTAGTGAGCTTTCGATAAAAGGCAAGGAGCCGCGCTCCGCCCATTGCGCGGTAAAATGCGTCATTTCGGCTACGTCATTTTCGGTGTGCCACGAAGTGGGCCAGTGCAAGAAATGAATTGGGCATTCACAGATTATAAAAAAAATTCAATATTGAAAAATACAGCAAGATTTTGGAGGGGCTGATGGGCTTAATCAGATTTGTGTCATCTCCTCTACTAGTGGCTTGGCTGAAAATGACTTTTTTCAAAAATAATAATAATACAATAATAATTCCGTAGTGCAGGTGTAATGTTCAACTCAACAGGCCCACATTAATTACATTTGCAAGTAGAAATTGAGGAAGAGGCTTATTCGAGAATTTTTGGGTAAAAAAAATAAATAATGCAATTATAACGGGCATCAATTATCTATATCTACTATCGGCCCGATCTGGTCCCCGTCCCCCGCCAGTAGTGGCGGTCCACTGTATATTCTTCTTGTGACATCTTTGGTGGTGTGCCGTGACAGTTTTCAAATGTAAAATAATAATAACAACAAAGTATGACAAACTTTCTAGAGGAACAAGCACTATTTGAGCAACCGCGGTCGGTATTGCGCATTCGCCGGTGTACGCACCCGATGTAGTAGGGCAGTCGGAAAACGAGCAGGGCGGGCGAGGAGGCGTTGAGCGTGAGCTGACTCAGCGTGTCGGGGTCCATGTATAGAGGGGAGGTTTCCAGCCGATCCCGCAGGTGGCCAACCACCGCGTCGGAGGCCGGCCAGGACACGGCCGGAAGCTCCAGGGAGGATGACGACGACCTCAGAGCGCTCTGCGACACACAGCAGCTCGCGTTAGAATCTGCCACTCAAAAACCTGCATGGTCTCTGGAAGGAGAAATACTACACAACATTATCGCCAAAAATAAAAAGCTGATTTTTTTTGTTTTTTTTTTAACAAAAACTCAGTTTTTATAAAAAAATCAAATGACAGTGCCATTACTCATAACAAGTGACGCTTTGTTTTCAAAGTTAGTTAAATATAATGCTAAGCTGGCCACATTGACTCTGCTTTTGTAAACTAGCTTCTCTTTGTTCGCATCCGTGTTGTTGCACTGGCTCCCCCTAGTGTCTGAAAGCCAACAGGACCGAGGAATAGGTAACGAAACACCCGAGAAATAAACACCTGAACGAACCTCCAGGTTGGGGAAAACGCTGTCCTGCTTATTTCCGAAAGCTCCTCCGTACAGCGTGAAATCCTCCACGCTCATCTGGAGGAACAACAAGGGCTGTTATGTGAACATGTTCACCAAAGAGCATACATTCCCTTGAGAATGTCCGTGCATGTACCTTGTCCTGGAGAAACAGCAGCACATTTCTGGGCCCAGAGTTGAGAGTTTTGTCCAGGCAAGCGGCCAGTTGCTGCTGCTCGACAATGTGACCCGCTGCAAGGGCGGGCTGCTTTGCTTGGGGGGTCCTGGACCAGATCCGCCACCACCACAAGAGGAGCAAAAAAATAAAAAACAAAAAAATTGTCACATTAACTCTCCTGTCATGTTTGTTTCTTTGTTACACCAAAAATGTTCACGGTTCAATGTGATCCGCTGAGAGTTAAATCCTTCCATCCATTTTCCGTACCATTTATCCTCACGCGGGTCGCGGGCTAGCTGGAGCCTATCCCAGCTATGTTGGGCCGGGAGGCAGGGTACACCCTGAACCGATCGCCAGCCAATCGCAGGGCACATAGAAACAAACAACCATCGGCACTCGTATTCACACCTACGGGCAATTTAGAGTCTTCAGTTAACCTAGCATGCATGTGTTTGGGATGTGGGAGGAAACGGGAGTGCCCGGAGAAAAGCCACGCAAGCACGGCGAGAACATGCAAACTCCACACTGGCGGGGCCGGGAATTGAGCCCAGGTCCTCAGAACCGTGAGGCGGATGTGCTAAGCAGTCGTCCACCGTGCCGCCCGCAAGTTAAATCATCCAAAATAATAATAATACAGTGGACCCATAGGGGCTGGGCCGGACGGCGAATAGAGAAAATGTATAATTGCATTGGAAAAAAAAAAAAAAAAGGATTTTTTTTTTTTTTAACCCAAAGAATTACTGAATAAGCAGGGATAAACCATCAATAAGCATCTTCAAGTAGGTTCACCCCAATAAAACAAAAAACAAAATAAAAATTTTAAAAATAAGGGGGGGGAGACGAACAAAAATTGAAAGAAAATCTGTGAATAAATCAATCTGCCGATGTCTGTAGGCGGGGCTCCACTGTGATAAATAAATGAACATCGGCTGGCATGGACTCCAACAACCCGAACGAGGATAAGCGGTATGGAAAATAGAAAAAAAAATAATGAATTGTCTATTCATTTGAGGTAAAAAAAAAAAAAAAAAAGTGCGGCACAGAAATGTAAATGTAACAGGATGAGTGTGTAGTATCTGGAACACGGTGGTACTCAACTGCCGTCATCGTGGGACCTGCATTTTCCTTTTGTTGCAAAGTCGCTACCCACTTCTCCAGACGTTTAAAAACAATAAAGAACAGGTTTTGCGCTGATGTTTTACCAAAAGCATATTGTTGGCCACGACGTCGGTTGCTTATTTGTTTATGGAGAAAACTGTTAGCTAAAGTGAGAGGCAGCTACATTTCCTGTCGCTTTCCTAAATTGTTCCATGTGGGAGCTTGGTATATCCCGTGAATCTAAATAAGAGTACGTGCCATTTTCTACTGGCGACCCACTTTTGGGTCCCGACCCACTGGTTGAGCATCAGCCAATAATTATACATTTTTATCTCAGTACGAGCAAGTTAATAAAAAAAATGGTAACTACTTTTTGTGCAGCATGTTTTCTTTCATTGTGCCAGGTTATCAACAAGGGTACTGTCCATATTTGACAGTACAAATCCTTTTTTTGTTGTTTTCTCTTCACTTCTGTATTTTAGTACATTGCAGCCTGTGCTTGACTTCAGTCAATCAGTGCTTCTACTTGGAGAAGTCTTTTTTTTTTTTTTTTTTTTTTTTACAAAAGTATTTGTATCTCCTACTTAAGTTCAAAGTGTGAGTGTACCTCATTTTGAAATTGTCTAGGACCACTGCTTGGGTGGACTCGATACCGCCTCTATCGGTCGCAGCAGTGTGTCGCAGTGTATTACAAACACGACTTGAAGGTGCGAATAATTCACCGACAATTGCACGCAATTCATCCATTTTCGAAAGAGCAATTAACACGACCTTCCTTCTCCTGATGTGGTTTCAGGGGGATATTGGGATGTTTGTTTCCCCCCAGAAGATAAGGATGATGCTGGCTGGGGGTCAAGTGGCTTCCGCGCACGGCCGTTGAGCCTCGTCGAACAAAATCAAAAATCAAACAAACGGGACAAAAAAACGAGCAAAGGGCGCCTCACCATCGGTGCGTCCACAAGACCAGCGGCACCTGCTCGCCGCAGCCGCCCGGCTGGCCGAGCAGGAGGACGACGAGGCCCGCGAAGACGATGATGCGCCGCAGGGGAAGCGTCCCGGTCGTCGCCATCTTCGCTGATCCCGGCGGGTGACGTCACTGGCGGCGGATGAAGCGTTGGCGTCACGCAGGCGTCACGTTTGATGAGATGACGGCGGCAAGCGATACAGTCAATGGATGGACAAAAACAACTCCTGATAATGACGATAAAAATAACAATCATGTAAATAATAAGTTTCAATTATTTCGAATTCTTTTTTTTTTTTTTTTAGAATTTGGATTTTTTTTTCTGGTAGAAAGGTCGACTAATAACTATGATCCTAATCTTTAATGAGCCAAAGGAACACCATCAATTGCGCAGCACAAAAAGTCCAACATGTTCCAATAATCGTGTGTGGTCCTCACATTGAATCGAAGAGGAAAACATGCTTAATATATAAGCACACAAGGCTCCAAATATAAAATCTTTATTGGCATTGACACTGAGCGGGAAGGAAGGAGAAAGCCAACAAGAATGCTTTTCTTTCTTTTTTTTTTTTTTGTCTTTTTTGCAGCAATCAGGACAACAAATACGGACTGTGCTAAAAACTAATCATACACAGAAAGATGAGGTGAGAAGTAATAGAACGCAATCATAAAATGGACAAAGAATCACGCTCATGTGTCCGAACGTAGATGATGTCACAAGATGTTCAGTCGGCATGTTTGAACACATTTGAAAGCGGTTCTGAGGTCCTTTGATAAAAACGACTCCCGCTCAGGAATTGTGGAGCGCCTCAGCCTGGACTTGAAGTCTCTGGAAGTCCGCCTGGATGACGTCCGTCAGCGTTTTTCTCATCTCGAGCTGCAACGGCAAATTGACGGAGAGGATGCGTGAACGTCTCCAGACCCACAACGCAAACGCACTCAAAGCGCAACGTACCGCCTCTCAAGTCGCACAACACAACAGGGGTTGTGCATTTCTCAAGAATCACCAGCATAGGCTCAAGAATTATTTATAGACATTTGTACTGTATATGTTTATTTCTTGCCATTGAAATTGGCTCGTGTAAGGGGCGAATCCGTCTCACGCGGTGCGCCAGCCCTCTTCCCTGCCCAGCTTCCGTTAGATTGACACGCCAGACATCTATTTGTATACAAACATTCAAAAGTCCATTTTCGATAATATGCCCCCTTTAAGAGAAGACGGCGAGTGGAGGAACTGACATCACATTTAAGATTCCGGCATCACCGTCACATTGTCCAAAATAAGGTAGAATGTTTCTTTTTTTTATTATTTTATTGATGAAGAAGAGTCTTTTTACACTTGACAATTAAAAATGTTTGCCCCTTACATTCAATTGCGTGCCAAACTAGTCTAAAAAAATGTGATGTTAGAAGGGGATAAAACCTTTGTTTGCCTTATTTTTTTCCATATATTCCAATAAAAAATTTTTTAATTATTAAACATAGAGCAGGTCAAATTGACCCATGAACACGAATCAAGCATACTGGCAAACTAGTCCGTACAGGAAAGGTTTTATGATGGGTTTCTGGCAGAGGACCCAATCTTGGCTCACCTGGTTCTTGTTGTCCGCTCGGAGCTTTTCCACGAGGTCTTTGAGGCCGAAAGGTTTCCCCACGAGGACGGTGATTCTCTGCGAGCACGCGAAGCACTTATTCGGAAGCCGACGTCGCTCGGGGGCGGGAGATTGCGGGAAAACGCGGAGAGGTTGTTCCTACCTTGCCAATCCGAGGGATGTAGGGGCTCACATTGGGCAGGACATCGCTCAAGCCTGGCACAAAAGATGACGGCTGTTATCGTGTGTCCCGTCAAACGCAGTCAAAACAGCCAAATGGTTTCCACAGAGAAGAGCAGAAGATATGCCTGTGAGTGCTGCTGGATTTTCTCTTTGTATGTGCTGTGTTTATGCTAGTAAACAGTTATTCCATGGTTTAAAATGACCGAAATTGTGACACTTATTTCTGTTAACCTGTCTATGGCGTTTCCTATTGTATGTTAGCATTACACGAGCAGACTTTTGCTATCTGTCCACCAAACTCAACACTGCACATTTGGGGAAGGCAGAACATGTACAAATACGAGCGAAAACAAAAACTGTCCATCTGATTGGAGGAAACTAAACAGGTGGAAAGTCTGCTTTCCATCTTCCGAACTGTTCCTCCACCTGCTCCCTGCTTTCACTGCAGATCACAATGTCATCTGCAAACATCACGGTCCACGGGGATTCCAGTCTGACCTCATCTGTCAGCCTATCCATCACCACTGCAAAAAGGAAGGGGCTCAGGGCTGCTCCCTGATGCAGCCCCACCTCCACCTTAAATTCATCTGTCACACCTGCAGCACACCTCACCGCTGTTCCGCTGCCCTCGTGCATGTCCTGTATTATTCTAACATACTTCCCTGCCACTCCAGACCTCCGCGTGCAGTAGCGCAGTTCCTCTCTGGGTACTCTGTGTCTTTGTAGATGTCGACAAAGCCTATGACAATGTAGCTCCTTCTGACCTTCTCTGTACTTTTCCATCGACATCCTCAAGGCAAATAATGCATCTGTGGTACTCTTTCTAGGCATGAAACCATACTGTTGCTCGCAAATACTCACTGTGATTAGCGGGCATAGCCGCGAATCACATTACCACATAACGCCCTCAATTTCGAGTTTCAGCCTCACCACTCGATCTGATACTCTTTTCGCCTCCAAGACATTCTTAGCCAACTCTTCCTTGAAAATAACCCCGACTCCATTTCTCTTCCCATCTACACCGTGGTCAAATCATTTCCACCCTAACCCCTAAACTTCTAGCCTTACTGCCTTTCCACCTGCTCTCCTGCACACACAATATATCAACCTTTCTCCAAATCATCATGTCAGCCAACTCCCGTGATTTTCCGGTCATAGTCCCAACATTCAAAGTCCCCACATTCAGTTCTAGGCTCTTTGCTTTCCTCTTCTCTTCTCTTCTCTTTCTGCCGAAGAACCGCTTTCCACCGCTCCTTCATCTTTGACCCACAGTAGCTGAATTTCGACCAGCGCCCTGCAGATTAACGGTGCCGGGGGCGGACGTTGTTAACCCGTGCCACGACCGATCCGGTATGGAATTCTTTGAAGGAACGCTCATATTTGTTTGGCAAAGTTTGAAGCCGGATGCCCTTCCTGACCCAACCCCCTGCATTTATCCGGGCTTGGGACCGGCCTACAGTTTGCTCTGGCTTGTGCCCCCCCCCATAGGGATGCATTTCAGTTCTGGCTTCATATAAATAATCAATTTACCAGTATTTCTTTTGAATAACTAAACATGACCCTTGCACATTTCTGGTGTAGCAAAGAAAGAAACACAAAAGAGGAAGGTGGCGGAAGGCGACTGCAAATGCGAGATGATCTCGGGTCGACAAGAACAGCCGTGCGTGGCTCACTCACCCACGTGCCACAGCGGCAGGATGACGGGGTTGAGGGTGCACTCTGCTATTAGGCGTCCCACACCTAAAAGACGAGCACTGGTGTGTGTAAGCCACGTGTTACAAGATGTGCGCACCAACGGCATGCCACGCACTCACCCCATTTCAACCTGATGAATTCTTCACTTGTGTTGATTTTACCTGTCAAGCAACAACATCGGCATTACCGGAAAGCTGGCGTAGAAGCAGCAACCACAAAATAAAAAGTAAAAAAACTGGAAGGTTTTTCACTCAGAAGCCGCACGTTACACAAACTGTGCCGCCTCCTTTGGTGTGCGCGCCTTTAGCCAGACGAGTTGATCGATGATGTCGAGAAGTCCATTTCTAAACTCCAGCAATTCAGGTTTTTTTCCCCACAGAGCAGAGAATTTGCCTGTGGGTGCTGTTGGATGTTCTATTTTGTATGTGTAGCACTGCAACGGTTGTTTGGTGGTTAGAAATAACTGCAATAGCGATGCTAACATCTATGGCGTTTTCCATCGTATGTTAGCATTAAAGCAAGCGGATTTAAGTTAGCCTAATGACAATGGCAGTGATGCTATGTCGAAAGTGGTTTTAATGAACAATTATGACAACTCGTGAAATAAACTGGGTTTTTGCACGATATTCTTGTTTACTGAGATGTGCCTGTACATGGTTTTAAAGCGAGTGCAACAATCCATTCCGCATTCCAAACGACATCTCAAGTCTTACCTTCAGGGAAAATATGCACCCACTCCCCTCTGTTCAACTTCTCCAGAATAAAATCCATGCCTTTCTGGTAAACACCGTCGCCTGAAAGAAGGAAGCCGTGCAACAGCAACGACCAACTGACGAAAAGGCCAGACGACGGAAGCGAAGGCGGCGCTCACCTCTACAGACGGGCACGCATTTTCCTCGGCTGAAGAATCGCGAGTGCAACTCTCTCGTGAAGCAAATGTCCGACGCTGCTGGAGTCCTGTTGGAAGAAAAGTCATTCGAGCAGCTTGTTTCTAAAAATAATAAACCTGAAACCACGACCCTTAGATGGTACATTTCGTGAATTTCAATTGAACGGACCCCTGATTTAACGCGTATCAGATGCAAAGTACTGGTGCAATGAGCCCACGGCTAATTACAACGTGTCCCCCGGGACGCACGCAAATGAGCTATGTGGTCACGAGCGCGCCACTGAGGGGGCATGTGCGAGTTCAAATCCCGGCCCGGAGAGGTAAGTTTAGATAAACTTTCAAACTTTTCAAACATTTTCAAGCTTTTCATATTTTCTTTGTACGATATTGTGTTATTTAGGCCATGGAAAAAATGCATAAAACAATAATTATGTACTATATGGTTGTTTCTAGGCCATGAAAAAAGTGCTTCAATGTAACGGACAATCGGCTGTAACGGACGACCCCCCAATTGGTCCGTTAAACGAGGTTCCACTGTATATCGGCGTTTCCTCTGGAGTGCCTGCCCACCCATTAAGTGTGAAATTACACAACCAAATGAATCTTTTTGTCATTATGTCTGAAAATGTGTCTGCAAACGGGCCCTTCTGCACCTCTGTGCTACTAACACAGGCAAGCCACACACAGTTGAGTCGAGTGACCTCATATGTTGAGCTAGGCTCGCGAAGTTCCAGAGCGCACCATTTCAAAACCAAAAGGTAAGCAAACCTGCAGTGTTAGCCCTGATTAGCGTGAGCGAACAGTGATACCGGCATTACCTTCTGAAAATAATGTCATAATAATTGTGAAAATAAACTGAGATTTGATTTGAAGACCATCTCGCCCAGCCCTACGTTCAACTTTTGGGCCCATGTTTAAATGTTAAGTACCGTTGTACACACACACACACGCACGCACACACAAACTGGGAGTACGTTTCAGGTAAAAATTAATCGAGAAAAATGATCCATGTGAAAGTGGAAGTTGAAGGAAAACTTACCATCGCATCTTGTTAAAGTTCCACAAATGCCTCAGCTTCAGGATGCCTACCGCACACAAACACACACAGAAAGAAATAAACACACACAAAGTTTGTTTATTTTCCTTCCAGGCGGACTCTCACCCCAGACGTGCGGGTCGTCCATACACGACTGGTGATTGGACAGTGTGATAAGGGGCGTGTCAGCGGGCCGCTGGTCGATCAGCTCCAACAGAACCTCGTGGTTGTGCACCGTCAGGCAGTTCATGTGCTCTACGGGAGGAACCACAAAAATGGCGAGTGACGAGAAGGTTCTGACAGGGATTAGGGCACGCTTGCAAAATTGAGGGGAAAAGAATATTGGGAATAACCAGGTAGTTATACACTTGAATGTTGGTTCTTAACAGGGAACTTACAAATATATCCATCCATCCATTTTCTGTACCACTTATCCTCACAAATATATTTTTTCCTCTCCTTGAGCCGTCACCTTATCGTGATGGAGGGGTTTATGTGTCCCAATGATCCTAGGAGCCAAGTTGTCTGGGGCTTCACGCCCCTAGTAGGGTCACCCATGGCTAAAAGGTCCTAGGTGAGGGACCAGACAAAGCACGGCTCCAAAAACCCCTATGAAGAATACATTAACTGGATCTAGGTTTCCTTTGCCCGGACGCGCGTCACCGGGGCCCCCTCTTGAGCCAGGCCTGGAGGTGGGGCTCGAAGGAGAGCGCCCGGTGGCTGGGCCTGCACCCACAGCCCGAAAAGGGTAACATGGGTCCCCCTTCCCATGAGCTCACCATCTGGGGGAGGGGCCATGGGGGTCGGATGCAGTGTGAGCTGGGCGGTGGCCGAAGGCAGGGACCTTGGCGATCCCATCCCAGGCTTCAGAAACTGGCTCTAGGTACGTGGAATGTCACCTCTCTGGCAGGGAAGGAGCACGAGCTGGTGTGTGAGGTTGAGAAGTTCCAACTAGATAGAGTCGGGCTCACCTCCACAAACGGCTTGGGCTCTGGTACCAGTCCTCTTGAGAGGGGTTGGACTCTCTTCCACTCTGGAGTTGCCCACGGTGAGAGGCGCCGAACAGGTGTGGGTATACTTATTGCCCCGCGGATTGACGCCTGTACGTTGGGGTTCACCCCGGTGGACGAGTGGGTAGCCTCCCTCCGCCTTCGGTTGGGGGGACTGGTCATGACTGTTATTTGTGCCGATGCACCAAACAGCAGTTCAGAGTACCCACTCTTTTTGGAGTCTTTGGAGGGGGTGCTGGAGATCACTCCCGCTGGGGGACTCCATCGTTCTGCTGGGGGAGTTCAATGTTCACGTGGGCAATAACAGTGAGACCTGGAAGGGCGTGATTGGGAGGAATGCCCGCCACTCCCCCCCACCCCCACCCTATCAGAACCTGAGCGGTGTTCTGTTATTGGACTTCTGTGCTCACCACGGATTGTCCATAACGGACACCATGTTCAAGCATAAGGGTGTCCACACGTACACTTGGCACCAGGACACCCTAGGTCGCCGTTCGATGATCGACTTTGTGGTCGTGTCATCGGACTTGCGGTCGCATGTCTTGGACACTTGGGTGAAGAGAGGGGCAGAGCTGTCAACTGATCACCACCTGGTGGAGAGTTGGCTCCGATGGTGGGGAGAAGATGCCGGTCCGACCTGGCAGGCCCAAACGTATTGTGAATGTCTGCTGGGAACGTCTGGCAGAAAAAAACCCTGTCAGGAGGAGTTTCAACTCACACCTCCGGCAGAACTTTACCCACGTCTCAGGGGAGGCGGGGGACATTGAGTCAGGGTGGGCCATGTTCCGCGCCTCTATTGCAGAGGCGGCCGACCGGAGCTGTGGCCGTAAGGTGGTCGGTCCCTGTCGTGGCAGCAATCCCCAAACCCATTGGTGGACACCAACGGTGAGGGATGCCGTCAAGCTGAAGAAGGAGTCCTACCGGGCGTTTTTGGCCTGTGGCACTCCTGGGGTAGCTGATGGGTACCGGCTGGCCAAGCGGAATTCAGCTTCGGTGGTCGCTGAAGCAAAAACTCGGACATGGGAGGAGTTCAGTGAGGCCGTGGAGAACGACTTCTGGATGGCTTCGAGGAAATTCTGGTCCACCATCCGGCATCTAAGGAGGGGGAAGCAGTGCACCATCAACGCTGTATATAGTGGGGATGGGGCGCTGCTGGCCTCGACTCTGGACGTTCTGAGTCGGTGGGGAGAATACTTCGAAGACCTCTTCAATGCCCCCGAGACGCCTTCCCATGATGAAGCAGAGTCTGGGTTCTCAGAGGCAGGCTCTCCTATCTCTGGGGTTGAGGTCACCGAGGTGGTTGAAAAGCTCCTCGGTGGCAAAGCCCCGGGGGTGGATGAAATTCGCCCGGAGTTCCTAAAGGCTCTGGCTGTTGTGGGTCTGTCCTGGTTGACACGCCTCTGCAACATTGCGAGGAAATCGGGGACCTCGGCCACCTCTGGATTGGCAGACTGGGGTGGTGGTCCCCCTTTTTAAGAAGGCACGTCCCACTGGGAGGAGACCCCGGGGACGCCCCGGGACACGCCGGAGAGACGATGTCTCTCGGCTTGCCTGGGAATGCCTCGGGATCCCCTCGGAAGAGCTGGAGGAGGTGGCCGTGGCGAGGGAGGTCTGGGCTTCCCTGTTGAAGCCAAAACAACATTCATGTTTTTGTTCTTCAGTAAAGGAATTGAATTTTCAATAAAATACAGGGTGTCCCCAAAAATTTGACATCATTTCATCGTTCAATGGCAAAGCCAAGTCTGGCTAAAATGATCTCAAATTTTCACGAGAAGTTTCACCAAGTTTAAAGAAAACGTACATTTTCTTTCATAATTTAAAACAGTTCCCAGTTTTCTTCATAACATTTCTGTGACATGATTTTGTCAAAATCCAATTAAAGCAGACTTCAAATCTACTAGAAATCCACTCGGTTTTTGGTGGGGCAGTTCTGTCTCATGCAAATGAGACACAGCTCACCCGATGAAAATTATGGTTTTTATTACCATGACAAGAGTGGGCGGAGCTCGGGTGTTTCCAATTTGGCTTTTTGCTCTCAAGCAGCCAAAACTGAAGAGAAAAGCGAGCCTCCAGGGAGACAAAGTGAAAGCATAATTTGTATTTTAACTTATAGATGCAGCACTTCCTCACCATATTATTCAAATTTGAGACCCTTTGAGGATGACTTGGCTTTGTGATTAAACTTTGAAATGATGTCAAATTTTGGAGGGCAACCTGTATTTAAAACTCGACAAAGTGGAATATTCCAGTGATGTTAGGAGATGTGCAGATTCCTCGAGGCGTGTGTCAAGTAACGGAGGGGGGCGTTTCCGCAAAGCGCGTATCGAGGCTCGCTGCGGAAGCGATGACGTCTGAAGTCTCGCTTGGCCGGCTGTACCGCGTGGACGCGAGTCGCGAAGCGCTTCAGGGTTTGCCGCGAGGTTTGACGGCAATCTCAGCCGCTCGTGCAGGCTCCGTTCAAAATGTGTGTGCGTGTGTTTTTCTATATAGAGTTGTGGTTAGCTCAGTTTGGATAAAGACTGTGCAGTTTGTATAGGCTAAGAGAGTTTGGAGCTGTTGACAGCAGTTTGGACACAGCTTGGACAGCAGATAGCGAGCGATTCCATACGCCACTCCTCGGAAAGAGGCTGATGCCCGCTAACCCGGCACCCTGGTCTAATAGCCCACCGGTTGGCACACTCGACTCTCAACCTCAATTTTCCCAAAGTGACAGAAAACAAAAACATGATACAACCTGCCATACCAGCGATGATGAACATTTTAAGCACACGGAATATGTTGAAAAATAATCGATTTTACACTTCAACTTGGGCAATTACTTGGTCAAACATTGTTTTGTAATATATTAGTCATTCACGAGAGCCAAAAAGACGCAAAAATACAACGCAGCACATACTCTATGTGGTAAAGATCCAGCTGCAATGACGCATGGAGAAATGAACCATGAATCCAACCAATGGCTGAAGCATGTTACAATGCTTCATGAAGCTTCATCTCGCCATCACTAGAATATTCTATGGAATCGAAAATGGAAGATTTCCCAAATTTGACATAGAATTCCCCCCTGGAACCATAACCACTGCTAGCCGCATCGCACGCAACTCACTGGTCCACAAGTAGGAGTAGGAGCCCACCATGCCCATGATGAGCGAGCCGGAGAGCCTCCACGCCAACGTCGGGCACTGCGGGAACGGCCACTTGACCTCCAGCGGCATCTCGGCTCTCCACACGCACTACATTCACCTGGCGTGACACGTGGGACGACAAAACACGGGATGGATGTTTTCTGCAACATTGCATATGGCTCTGGAAACACAACCAAACGGCGTACATCGTTTTGGTGGCATGCTGGCTTCTAATAAGGAGAAGAGCACCTGGTGATTGCCATTGCAACCCGGAACACATATCATTGGACCAGGCAGGACACCTCTCGAGCACATTCTGACTGTCAGCGCAGACTGAAGTGGAAAAAGTGCATTCTCTTAGTGTGCAGTACACTAAGAGTGAACACAATCCGTCCCGAGTAGCTGGTTGCCGTTGTGAATTTTGATCTTCATGAATCTGTGAAGTCTCTCTGCATGTTTTGCTTTTATGCAATGATCATGAAAACAAGCCGCTTTGATTTTCCTCCTTCTGCAACTAAAAGTTTAAGTGAAGTCATTTCGTAACAGCCAACGAGTGGTTGTTTCGTTAGCTACGGTATATTATGCATTATAAATTCACACAAAAGACCTGAACTCGAGCGATCCAAGCGTCATTTTCAGAGTGCACAATAATGAAACAATCCCAAAAATATGATCTACTGTGTGTGGAAGTCGCACACACATGAGACAAAGGGCAACAAAAGGCTTCTGTAGGAGTTTGCCTGTAAATATTTGCGTTCGTTGCAGTCATTTCATTCTCAGGACATTGAGTCGATCAAAACTGGTCAGTTCAAGTCAAACTAAAGATTGCTACCGAGTAAACAGTAGGTTTACAGTCACCTCGCAAAACTTCAACGGAAATTCGTAATATGGACGACATATTAATCATTTTAATCACTGCAGTATGAGAATGGTACGCACAAACTAGAACAAATGTAAACATTTACCTCACCTCTTTTCAGTTCACAGGCTCAAGGCGCAACCCGGAAGTGAATTGCCGCTTGGAATTGTGGGAACCGAAGTTCTTTCTCCCACCCCCTTCTCTAAAAGAACAACATGACGCTACGTTGCCTGCGAGGTCACCGCATTACATACGCATAATGTTATGAAAATGTACGGTTTGTTATGTTTTCACAACGAAACAATAACGGAAAAAAAATGTTCACGCTTCACTTCCGATGTTGAGAAACAATGGCTGCTGGGTAATTTATGCTGTGAATGTGGGCACTAGCTGAGCTTCATCACTGCAGCTGAATACTTTATCAAGTAGAACAAACTTCAAGTTCGTGCTTTATTTGGTACTTTGACTCTGGTCACAGTATACAAAAAGAGTCTTAGATTTACTACAATATGTCTTGCCAGTGGTGCCATGGTTGTTGGTTTATTTTATTGTGGTGGTCGTCGTTTCCCCCCCCCACCCAACCTTTCATTAATATACAACAGACAGTAGATACCAACGTCATTATTTGTATATAGGAATAAAGATGCATTTATATTGTTATCGTGGAGATATTGGTAGGAGTAAATAAGTTTTTACTTCTTCCTACTCCTTTGTGAATACGTATAATTTAACTAACTTGACTTTATAAATTCCATTTTATTTTAAAATTGGCTCTTTTATTGTTCTCTTTTTGTTATTCTTACATGTTCAAAATAAATACATTCAATCAAAAAACATAGACAAGCATTCAGACATGGACAGTTTAGTCTTCGGCTAACCTAATGCATCATTTGGCAAGGAATCATATGAAAATTGTGCTTTCAAATTCAAAAAAAACTATATTGAAAATGTTCACAAAACCGCACATGCAATCCCACTTTAAAATGATTCAAATAAACGTTCAGCACCAAAAACCTACCAAGTCAAACAAAAAGGCGTAAACATCGAGAGCCCCCTGGACTCTACTTCTAACTTATCTTTTTGCAAGAACGTGTACATGTTAGCCCGGCTGGTCAGTTCAGAGCCACGGCTAATTTGTGGCCACAAATGAGCATTTTGTACACACGATACTGTGGCCGCAATTTGCAACGTTTCTCCCCGTGACATGTCTGGGGCTCCGTGTAAACGTGATTACAAATAATGCAATTGCGCAGAGGCACGTTCCAAGCACTGATCTGGCCAGCGAAGTTGGCTGGTTCACCAGCCAGGGGCCAGCCAGTTCAAAGCCTTCAAGGCCACTTCGAAGCCCAAGAAACAAGCCTGGAAGGGGGGAGAGAAAGAGATTCAGATGGCGTCTTAACAGCAAAGGAGCGCAAGAGAAGGGAGCCGTACGGCGTTGGCGGGGAAGGCTCGGAGAAAGACGGCGTTGAAGCCTTTGTAGAGCGCTTTGGCTCCTTCTTCTCGAAGCAGCGTCCTCAAGACGTCCACCAGTCCTCTGTACTTGCCGTCTGCGGCTGTCCACGCACGCACGTCAGTTCAGAAGTTAAAGAATACAAGAGTCAAAGAAAACCATATGACTTCCTACGATTGAAAAATAAATGCAGCTCCATACATTCTGTATGACTGAGGATATATAAAGCGAGTGTTCCGGCATCACCTGTCTGAAAGTTGGACTTGAGGACGTCTGGGGGAAGCGCGATGGTCCAGTTCAAGATTCCAGCCACGCCGCCGGCGAGCAGGATGTAGGCGGCGCCAAGCTGGGAAACACTGACACACACACACACACACACACACACACACACACAACACACGCGCGCGCAAGCAAGCAAGCACAGTGTGACGCTAAAATCAGCTCAAATAATTGATATCATTTTCAACATCAAATCCTTTATATTGCTAATAATACCTTTGACCTTCTGGAGTCAGGAGGTCTTTCAGGTATTCATAAGTCAGGAAATAGAGACCGTTAGAAGGCACATCTGGGAGATGGAAAATACCAGCAGACAAAACATGATGGAAATATTCAACATTAGAGGTGGACTGATTATATATGATGTGAATGTTGTTAAAAAAAAAAACATGTAAATGTTCTCTATACCTCCAATATAGCATACTGTATTTAGCCTATATTTGATGTTGGCCTATTAGCTGTATAAAACATATTATAGAAATGGGGTACAGATGATGTATAAAGAATGTTAAATATGGTTTCAATACAGCATTAGAGGTAAATACATTAAGTATGATGTAAATATGCTACATTAGCGGTGTATAGAACATGGAACGTGCCATTAATATGAAGAAGTGGTGACTCCAACAATAAATAGGAGGCAAATAAGCTAGATTGGAGGCGTACGGAGCTCATATTGAGAGTGAGCGAACCTCTGATGAGTGTCAGCAGCGTCCCTTTGTAGACGCTGCGGATGCCCTGTTCCTTGTAGAGACGTGTGGCGCAGTCAAGAGGGCCGGAATATTTGGACGGGCCACCGCCGGCCTGCACCTGCACCTGCACAGCACCGCACGACTGGTCACGTATTCCTTTTTCACGTGGAAAGCCAACAAAAACCTCTTGCCACCGCCTGAACCATTTGCACAACCAAAGGCCACACAATAAACCACCGTGACGTCGTTAAATCATACGACAACAAATTTGCAAGGACGGGAACAACAGCATGGAACAATCGCCGAATGAACGGGCTGTTTGGTGACGTCACGGCGCCGGAAAGAGACGAAGACCGGATGGCGCTGGATGCAAAAAGCAGAAGGCGCATTCTGCATCATATTTATGGATTTCACTTCTGTGCATCTGCTATATAATCATTTCGAAATGGCAGATGTGGTTTGTAAAGGGGTTCTAGAGGTAGCAGGAAAAAAATGAAAATCTTCGTCCCCTGACCTTCAAAACAAATGAATCGTGTTAGGAATGTGCTAATGACCATACAGTATCACCGGGCATGACGAGAAACTGGCGAGACCGAGGTGGGCAAACCACGGCCCGCGGGCCACATCCGGCCCGCCAAAGATTGGTACAGAATCCGCCGAATCATCAAATTCAGGACTACATTCATTTGACCTTGTCCTGTAATGCCGAGTGGTTCCACCAGGTTGTGCTGTAATGCCCAGTGGTTCCACCAGGTAGCGCAGTAGGTACAGTGATACATTGAGTTGACTTGGGCTGTTCTCTTTTTACTCTGCTACGGCTCTGAAGCCTTTTTCAACCACGAGCGGACCAAAGAGAAGAAAAGTCGACAGTGAGCGCTGAGCAGTGTTTCCGTTAACACGTTACTCCCAAACTCCGCCATTTTGGGAAACGAGCAAAAGTAATCCATTACTTTCCCCAGGAGAGTAACCAGACTGCACGCATAGACTTCCTGGACCACAATCGGCATCCATCCATCTATCTATCACTTAAGAGCCTTTAGAGAAGTTTACTGAGAATAGTGTGCTGGTTTATGTTTAGGTACTTACTGTACTGTGTTCTCATGTCAATTCTGCACTAAGTTGCTGCTTTAACACTAATATTTCAGTTATTGAGTCATGTTGATGTAACTGTAACTTGTGTGGGGGGTAGAGTTAAGCTAATGCTTTTTTTTTTTTTCTTGTACTGTGGATAAGTGATATTCCTGCCGCTTGGCAGCTGCTGAAAGTAACTAAATAGTAAAAAAAAAAAAATAATAATTCTAATGTAGTTACTTTTGAAATCAAGTAATCAGTGAAGTAACTAAGTTACTTTTTCAAGGTAACTGTGGCCACAGTGGTGCTGAGCGTTTCATATAGAATGGACTACTAAAGACTCGAATTTGTTAAGACAGCATTGCAGTTTTTGAGGAGCATAACATCAGCCGTCACTTTTCTCCCAAGCGTGCGGATTAGGCTAACAGCCAATCAACGCGGGAACCGACGGCTACGGCTCAGCGGTTAAAAATCAAGCTCGCGGGCTCAGCAAAACACCTTTATCTGACAAACTGACCCTGAAACAGGAGCCACGGGAGCCGCAGATGGAACTGACTGATCTCCAATGTGATGACGATCAAGAGAAGTTCACCTCTTAAAACTGGATGACTTTTATGCTTCATTAAGCAAAAATCCGCAAGATGGGACAGATGTTTGCCTCGGCACGTGTGTGAACGGACGTTTAGTGTGATGAACACCGAGAAAACATCCTACAGATCCCAGCTGAGTGATGAACACCTCACGTGTGTTCTGAGAATTGACACAACAACACTGACAGCAGACTTTGATGCGCCGGCAAAAAAAAAAAAAAGTGATGCCTCGCAATAAACAGCTTCAAAGACAAATGTGTAACGTCGCTCCACTCAAACATGGACTGATTAACCAAGGCCCCCGAAAAGCCCCCGCGGCCCCTCCCCCACCCACCTGACATACATCACGTTCTGGTGGCCTCCCCGCGTCAGACTTCGGACTTACCTGCAGTAAGCATTTAATCCTCTCTCCCGGAGCCACGATGACTGTTGTGAAGACCCCCGCCAGACATCCGGACAGGAATATCTGAGTGTGCCTGAACACAACAACACAAAGACAATCACCTGACAGCAGAAGTATGCACACTTTTATACACACGCTACCCATTGTTCATATCTTGACAGCATATTTCGTGTCTCCATCCACATCTCTAATGTAGCATATTTATTGACATACTTAATACCAGGAAAGTAAACAAGTGTTCTGGAGAAACAAGAGGCCCTCGCAATTGAGCGGCAGCTGAAATTGTGACACACATAAAATGCGGGGCGGGGGCGGGGGCGGGGGCGAGGGCGGCGTCTCACACGAGCGAGTAACATCAGAGGGCACGGCAATGTCGACATTTATATTTAGACGCGGCTTTCGAGGTAACACTCGCCACCTGAACGAGGTCACATCAGAACAACACAATCACGTGTTTGCCGGCTTGTCACGTAAAACCTGGTGAACCTACGGAACTAACCTCCGACGGGAACGAAACCCACCTTTTAAAGCTTGTGCTCTTAATACAGATTTCGTGTGCCTCGCTTGGCGTGCACATGCGAGGTGAAAGCTAAAGCTCTTCGTCTTGATTCCCGGGCAGACAGGATTACAAAGCGGGTCACTACAGTTCAGTCTCTCTCATTATGTCAATGCTAAAAAAAAATAAAGATGATTATTATTATTACTTGGCTATCAAAAGCCATTTCTAAATGTTGTTTCAGCTGCTTCATGGGATAAAATCAGTGTTCAGATGTTCGGGATGTCATGAAAGCGAAACATATTTGCATCAAAGTTGTCGTGCGCTTTGTCGATGATGCTTAGCGTGACGGTCAAGGCTTCCAGGTTGCGGGGGTCAAGGTTCGAGGCGTGTGTATTTGTACTAACGTGAGCGCTCGGCCGGGCTCGGTCCGCTGGAGCCGCTTCCCCAAACCGAAGCCGAAGAAGCTGATGGCCATCATGGGCGCCGCACCCACCAGAGGTGCGCCCATGCCTTTGTACAGGCCCAGGATGCCCTACGCGCCCGCGCACACACACACACACACACACACACACACACACACACACTTTTAGCCACAACAGCGAAGTCGCGTTGTTCCATTTTGCTCTTTTTTCCCCAAACAACAGCAAATCAACGCGTGCGTTTCCATTGACCTCTTTGGAGATGGTCTTGCGAAAGCAGTCCAAGGTTCCCGTGTAGGCGCCGTAGCTAGAGAGCGAGGAGACTTTGGGCTGAGTCTGGAGTCTCACCTAACACGACACGAAACAGAACCTTCTCAGGCCTTCGAATCGACGGCAAGTGGACCGTTCCGGTTGTCTCGGGCAACGTTTGGCCTCTCATCCCAGCTGGCTGCTAACGCGTAAGGCTCGTTAGGACGGTGGGCGGACGCAGCGCGGTCCTCCTAACTGGCCTGGCGCCCGCTCGGATGACGGGTTTAACCGACTCCGACTAGAACAGAGCACTTGCCATCGAGTGAAGTGACCTGGATGAATGAAAACATTCGGTTCAAGTTGTTCTCTTTTGTTGTTCGTTTATTCATAATGCTTAACTTCTTTTTACTCTTGCTTGACAGTGAACAATTGGAAAAATGAAATCAGTCACTCGCGCCACATTTGACTTCTTGTGTTGGAAAACGAACACTTGCTCCTTTGGCATGAAGTTCAAGTTGTGATGACGTCACGCGCGTGCTGGAGCCCGTCGTCGTTGTCTGGAGGATCTTTCCATACATGATCATGGGATAAGACAAAACGTTTCCTGTTCAGATCAATTCGGATTTCTTTTTGCACAACACAGGAACGACGTCCAAACCCCTTTTGATATTAACAGCAAAACCAAACCAAACAAAACGAGCGGCTGTCTGCGGCCGGTCAACGTAAGTTGCGCCTCGTGCCGTTTGAAGCCGATTTGCGGAATCAATCTCCTGGAAGCCTGAGAAGCAAAGAAAACGCCAAGAAGCGCGAGAGTCGCGGTCACCTTGATGGTGTCCAGCGGGTGTCCGGCCAGCAGCAGGCACGCGCCGCCGACCCCCCCGGCCACAAAGTTCTTGAGCGGAGAAACACTTGGCTCGTCCCCCATGCTCTCGCCCGCATGGCCCGCGCCGAGCAGCCCACGATGGACCCCCGCCTGATGTCTTTTGTTTTCACGCTGTCAAAAGAGGTTCCAGGTGTTTAGAAGGGGAGTTCCGGCACGCAAAATCGCCCCGCCTAGACTACGCCCACAGTCACGCCCCCAGCCACGTCCAAGTCATCATCACGTGCAACAACAATCATAGGAAACATTCTTCTTTTCCTTTTGGCTTGTCCCTTTAGTGCGTCATCCTTTTCCATGTCAGCCTATCTCCTGCCTCCTCCTCTCGAACACCGACTGCCCTCACGTCTTCCCTCACGACCTCCATCCACCTTCTCTTTGGTCTTCCTCTCGCTCGCTTGCCTGGCAGCTCCATCCTCGTCATCCTTCTACCAATATACTCACTATTCCTCCTCTGGACGTGTCCAAACCATCCAAGTCTGCTCTCTCTAACTTTGTCTCCAAAACATCGAACCTCGGCCGTCCCTCTGATGCGCTCATTTCTAATTTGATCCAACCCGGTCACTCCGAGAGCGAACCTCAACATCTTCATTTGCTCTGCTTCCTGTCGTCTCTTCAGTGCCACTGTCTCACATCCGTCCACCATGGCTGGCCTCACCTCAGTTTTATAAACTTTGCCCTTCATCGTAGCAGAGACTCTCCTGTCACACAACACACCTGACACCTCCCTCCACCCGTTCCAACCTGCTTGGACCCGTTTCTTCACTTCCTGACCACACTCACCATTGCTCTGGACGGTTGACCCCAAGTATTTCAAGAGCTCCACCCTTGCTCTCTCTTCTCCCTGTAGCCTCACTCTTCCCCCACCACCCCTCACATTCATGTACATATATTCTGTCTTACATGGGCTAATCTTCATTCCTCTGCTTTCCAGTGCACGCCTCCATCTTTCTAACTTTTCCTCCAGCTGCTCCCTGCTTTCACTGCAGATCACAATGTCATCTGCAAACATCACGGTCCACGGGGATTCCAGTCTAACCTCATCTGTCAGCCTATCCATCACCACTGCAAACAGGAAGGGGCTCAGGGCTGATCCCTGATGCAGTCCCACCTCCACCTTAAATTCGTCTGTCACACCTCCAGCACACCTCACCGCTGTTCTGCCGCCCTCGTACATGTCCTGTATTATTCTAACATACTTCTCTGCCACTCCGGACTCTCGCATGCAGTACCACAGTTCCTCTCTGGGTACTCTGTCAAAGGCTTCCTCTAGATCTACAAAGACACAATGTAGCTCCTTCTGACCTTCTCTGTACTCATCAACATCCTCAAGGCAAATAATGCATCTGTGGTACTCTTTATAGGCATGAAACCATACTGTTGCTCGCAGATACTCACTTCTGTCCTGAGTCTCGCCTCCACTACTCTTTCCCACAACTTCATTGTGTGGCTCATCCACTTTATTCCTCTCTAGTTCCCACAGCTCTGCACATTACCCTTGTTCTTAAAAATGGGCACCAGCGCACTTTTCCTCCATTCCTCAGGCATCTTCTCACCCACTAGAATTCTATTGAACAAGCTGGTCAAAAACTCCACAGCCACCTCTCGTAGATGCTTCCATACCTCCACAGGAATGTCATCAGGACCAAGTGCCTTTCCATTTTTCATCCTCTTTAATGTCTTTCTAACTCCCCCCTTATTAATCATTGCCACTTCCTGCTCCACCACTCTTGCCTCTTCTTCTCTTCCTTCTCTCTCATTTTCCTTATTTCCTTATTCATCAACTCGTCGAAGAATTCTTCCCATCTATCTAGCACACGACTGGCACCAGCCAACACATTTCCATCTCTCTTCAGTGAGTTTCCTGTACTGTGAGGTTCCACCACCAAGTCTCCTTCTCTCCTTTCCTGCCAGAAGATACACCAAGTACTCTCCTGCCTGCCTCTCTGATCACCTTGGCTGCAGTGGTCCAGTCTTCTGGAAGCTCCTCCCGTCCACCGAGAGCCTGCCTCACCTCTTCTCGAAAAGCCCCACAACACTCGCCCTGTCTCAGCTTCCACCACATGGTTCTCTGCTCTGCCTTTGTCTTCCTAATCTTCCGCCCCACCACCAGCAGAGTCATCTTACACACCACCATCCTATGCTGTCGAGCCACACTCTCCCCTACCACTACCTTACAGTCGGTAACCTCCTTCAGATGACATCGTCTGCAAAAGATGTAATCCACCTGCGTGCTTCTACCTCCGCTCTTGTAGGTCACCCTATGTTCCTGCCTCTTCTGGAAAAAAAGTGTTCACTACAGCCATTTGCATCCTTTTTGCAAAGTCTACCACCATCTGTCCCTCCGAGTTCCTTTCCTGGATGCCGAACTTACCCATCACTTCTTCATCACCCCTATTTCCTTCACCAACATGTCCATTGCAATCTGCACCCATCACGACTCTCTCTCTGTCTGCGATGCTCAGAACTACTTCGTCGAGTTCCTTCCAGAATTTCTCTTTCACCTCTAGGTCACATCCTACCTGTGGGGCATAGCCACTAATCACATTAAACATAGCACCCTCAAGTTCAAGTTTCAGCCTCACCACTCGATCTGTACTCTTTTCACCTCCAAGACACTCTTAGCCAACTCTTCTTTTAAAATAAACCCAACTCCATTTCTCTTCTCATCTACGCCATGGTCAAATAATTTAAACCATGCCCCTAAACTTCTAGCCTTACTTCCTTTCCACCTAGTCTCCTGCACACACAATATATCAACCTTTCATCTAATCATCATGTTAACCAAACTCCCGAGATTTTCCTGTCATAGTCCCCACATTCAGGTCTAGGCTCTGTGCTTTCCTCTTCTCTTTCTGCTAAAGAACCCGCTGTCCACCTCTTCTTCTTCGTCTTCGACCCACAGTAGCTGAATTTCCAACGGCGCCCTGCAGGTTGACGGCGCCGGTGACGAACGTCGTTAACCCGGGCCACGACCGAGCCGGTATGGAATTCTTTGGAGGAACGCTCATATTTGTTTGGCAAAGTTTCAAGCCGGTTGTCCTTCCTGACGCAACCGTCTGCATTTATCCGGGCCTGCACTGGCTTGTGCCCCCCATAGGGCGGCATTAATCATAGGAAACATTCGTGCCGACGATTTGGATGTCGTTCCTAATGAACGAATTGCATTCAATGACACAGGAAAAAAGATTACTCTGCAAAATGAACAACATTATTGAACATTATGAGAATGACTCAAATCAAAATATGTCCAAGGTGAAAAAAACCGCTCGTCCGGATTGACGTCACACAGAAACGGTCTTCTTTGGATGATTTACAATAAATCAGTTCGTGTGAGAAATTACATTTAAAAAAACACACATTCAAACATTACTACACGTCAATAACAATAAAAAACTGTGAATTACAGTTCTTGACTAATATTTTATTCTGTACAAGAAATTGTTTCATGAGATAAGCCAGTGCTTCTCAACCTTTTTACACCTCAAAAAATACTACATTAATTCAAACGTACACAACTTCAAAATTGTACATATTGAATAAAAAAACAGATAGACTCCAACAGAACCGTGCTCAAGCTTAGACAAACTGTTTTGTGCAGCTGTTGTGCTGTTGGCTTAATTTGTTCATGGAAACACGTGCCGTGTGATGCATTCACTGTCTCATTGCTCCACCTTTGACCGTTGTAGCCACTGAGGCAAAGCAAGCATGCCGGCCTCGAGGACTCTGGCAAGTCGGTTTGCCTCCAATTTGTCTTTTTTGGTTTTGAATGGAGCTTTTCTTGTCTTTGCGGGCTTTTATGACTAAGAGCTATATGTTTCGATAGCGGGCGGTGTGGCGCGGGGGTCATTGTCGGTCGGCCTACAACCGCAGGGTCGCCACGTCGCCCTTGTGTACCTGGGCACGACACTTTATGAATCCGGCTGGATGTTTTCTGGGTTCACTGGGGTAAGATCAAACATTTGAACAAATACATGTGGAGAAAACAAACAAACACAAAGAAGCAAAGCAAATGTATTTATATAGCGCATTTCATACACAAGGTAACTCAATGTGCTTTACATGATTAAAAGTGAAGAAAAAACAGCTTATAAACATTTGAAAAAAAATAAAAAAAATAAAATACAATTAAAACAGCATATAGTGCAAGAAATATCACTTAAGTGGAAATGCTCTAAAAAGCATGGGAAAAAGAAGAGTTTTGAACCTGGACTTCATAACATGCAAACTTGGGGCTGACGTCACTCCTGTGGGCAACTTCTTCCGTTTGTGTGCAGCATAACAGCTAAATGCTGCTTCACCATGTTTGTTTTGGACTCTGTGCTCCACTATTTGACCCGGGCCGGGTCTGTCGATCTCAGAGCCCTACTGGGTTTATATTCCATTAGCATTTCATTCATGTATTCAGGACCTAAACCGTTTAGTGATATGTAGACCAGTAGCAGAACCTTCAAATCTAGTCTAAAGCTGACTGGAAGCCAGTGTAAAGACTTTAGAATTGGAGTTATATGCTCCGACTTCTTCGTTCTGGTCAGAACCCGAGCTGCAGCTGTTTAATGCTCTTTTTGGGGAGTCCAGTCAGAAGACCATTACAATAGTCAAGTCTACTTGACATAAAAGCATGGATGATCTTCTCCTGGTCTGCTTGACACATGCAAGTCTTCACTCTGGATATGTTCTTCAGATGGTAAAAGGCAGTTTTAGTCATTGATTTGATATGACTGTTGAAAGTCAGGTCTGAATCAGAACACCAAGGTTTCGGGCTTGGTCTTTGGTTTTTAAAGAGAGTGACTCCAGGTATATACTAAAAGCAATTCTCTTTTCTTTATTGCCAAAAACAATGATTTCAGTTTTGTTGTGGTCTAATTGAAGAAAATCTTGGCTCACCCAGTTATTTATCTGTTTTAGACAGTGACACAACACCACAATTGAACTGTAGTCACCTGGAGACACTGCTAGATATAACTGTGTGAAGAAGAAGAAGCATCATCATTCCAATTGTTGTCATTGGAAATGAAAGAAAATGTTGTGATTGCACCATGCCCCGATTGTGCGTCCTATTAAATTCTACAAATCCCCACAGAGCATAGATCATTTCGTAAGAATTTGGCGTTTGTGTCAGGCACGCGATGGTGTTGGGTGTTTTTTCCGAGGAAGCAATGCTAGCTACTAGCATTGCGCTAACAGTCCACGCTGCTATGAAGTGGACGACCTGAAAGATTCATTCAGCCACCTCGGCTAGTTAGCAGTGCGCTAAGAGTCGTCAAGGATTTTTGAGCTGTTTGAAGCCGATGACTCCACATCAAGACAAATCTCATTTTTCACGCCACGCGTCAATCACTCTGCTTGACCTGCTAGCTAGCATTGCGCTAACAGTCCACGTTAGTTGACAGTATGTACACAGAATGAAAAACAAATTAAACTCCTACGACAACAACAACAAAAATAATAAGAATAAGAATAAGAATTAAAGCATTGAATGAGCATAACTATCAATTATTGCAGTTTGTTCCCTACTGATTAGTCCCTGACTCCCTGAGCATCCATAAAGTGCATCTTTGAATATGATTCAGTGAATCGAATTAATTAATTCAGTGTATTTGGCACACTCCTAAACATCATGTTTGGTACGTTCTATTTCTGAAACTGTGTCATCTCAACTTTGATGAAGTGCGGAGTTAAAACTCAACTCATTTACATTAGGCCGCCCATGACTTGTCAGCTAGGCTAGGCCCAGATCCGCCAGTTTCAATCCACAGCCGGACTCCAAAGCAATATCATGTCAAAGCCAAAAGGTAAGCAGATCTGCAGTTTTAGCAGAGATTAGCACCAACTGTTATGAGTGCTGGATTCTAATAACCAGCAAATACTTGCACACTAATTGCAAATGTAATTGGGCGTCTTGGTGATGGAGTGCTGCCTCAGCCAGGGGAAATACATAAAGGTACAAAATTCCTGAGTTGGCAACACTGTGTCGCCCGTGCTTCCTCAAAATGCTTTTGCTCTGGCACCTGCGGGTTATCGTAACAAACAGGGGGATCATTGGATATTTTATTGATTATTATTCACAATCTATGTTTGTGTTGCCCGAAGGGCTGTAATTTAGAATGATTCCAAACCCAACTGTAATTATTGTGGTGAGGTGTGTGTGTGTGTGTGTGTGTGTGTGTGTGTGTGTGTGTGTGTGTGTGTGTATATATATATATATATATATATATATATATATATATATATATATATATATATATATATATATATATATATATATATATATATATATATATATATATATATATATATATATATATATATATATATAATATATATCCCAGCAATACAGATAAACTAGACAGGAGCTCATCAAAGCATACAAGGAAACCTCTCCACATCACAAGGGGGAAAAGAGAAAAGACACAAATAGAAGAAAAACTATTCCAAAGAGAACACCCAAAAAGAAGGAGAGTCTGAATTTATAACAATTACCTATTAGCAATCTGGCTTTCTAAATGTTTTTGTTTTTTGTTGGGGAGATGTCACACGATATGATGAGTGTTGCCTCGACACAAGGGGGCACTGTTGTATCAAGGGTTGTTGACTTGGCGTGGACATGTTTGAATTCAATACTTGTGTGTAAAGCACTCAAAGTAGGCGGCCATCGTTCGCTTTGGAAGGTTAGTTACCAATTAAAACCTAATCTAGTCCACATTCTGTCTGAGGAAATAAACGGGCTGGTTGGCGGCGTTTTTCTTTTGTCTTTTTTCTCCGTGGTGGTCTAGATGTGCTCCGGGACGGTCTCCAGCGCCTCTTCCGCTTCTCTGTCCACGTCCACGTTCTGACAAAGAGAAGGAGCACACCGTGACCCGGCGCCCTCGTGCCCACGCGGCACCGAAACGCACCCGGCAAGCTTTGGAGGTAACCGAGGAAATGATTCAAAAACAAGCATTCCTACTTCAATCACTGAAAGCTGAGCTGGCAAAGCCTGCTAGCATTAACAGATGCTAACTAGGCCGTGTGGTTACCAGCATAACCGCGCAGATTACTTGACATGTGCGGTGATCACCTGTATGTTGCCGCTATTTATGAAAGTCTGCAATATAGGGAGTCCACATAAAATTACCGTATAACTTTCACACCCAAAAATATTTTTAGCAGAAAAATCCCCAATATAGCAGGCGCACTATCGTGGGGGAGCAGACAAAGGTGTCCGTGTTGATTTTGTGATTTGTCCAAAGTCAGCTTCCACAGTACCCGAGTGACTTCAATCTCACCAGAAAACACACTTAACACATTGTTGAACCATAATTACCATTAAGAGCGCGCCCAAATAATTCTCCTAACCTATTTATCTTGTCACCTGTTTAATGGGAAGCTGCGGCTGTTTCCCGTTCACACGCGTTCGCGCTCACCTCAGGTTTATCGCGGTGCGTGTTCACAGCCTCGACATTCAGGAAGACCGACTCCACTTTACACCCTGCGCCAAAAGCAAAACAAACACAAATTCAAATCGGCAGGCACGTCGAATCGGGCAGTGGCGCATTTGGACAAATCCGCAAAAATCGCTGCTTCAAACCATTAGCTTCCTCTTAAATTGCAGCCCTACGTCCTTCAGACTTCTTTGTGCATTTTGTTATGATAGACATGTCCACCCAATTTCATGTCGATCAGGCAAAGCAGTGATGGGCAAAAAAGGATTTTGGAGCATGTTGAGGTCCCCAAAAATGCAAATCATTCATCGGGATAATTCGAGCTGACAGCAGCAATGACCGGGCCCTCGCAACCTCGTTTTCGTGGCACACATTGGCGGCATCCACCTTAAATGGCGTAACCAGACTAGCTTTGAAATGTAGCCGTGCAAGTCTTTCTTGGCTGCCTGCTCACTGTCGAAGGATGAGCCCCAAACAAAAATGGCCGACTTGCTGCATATTTACGTGTGTGGGTCCTTGAGCGTTTTTCGTGAGTCCTATTATGATAAACATGTCCGCCCAATTTCATTTCAGGGGTTTATTTTGCAAAATTTTCAGGGGGCGCTGCAGATTGATTTTCGTTGTTATTGTTATTGTTGAGGAAGGGGGTGACGACCAATTGGGGACCCCTCAAATAAAAACCTTTTCACCAGAATACATACACTGCTAACATTTTGGGAGCAGACTGAGGCCGCCAAAAAGGTGATTCTATGGTTTGAATAATAATAATAAACTGCAATTCCAAGGGGACTCCGATATAGTCACATCAAGTACTGTAAGAAAAACACTCATCGAGAAGAAGTTGCTGCAAGTGACTGACCGTAGGCGACCGGGGTGAGTTTGAGGACCGTGTGAAGAGGACACTTGAGGTAGGGCAGTTCCGCTGGCAGAAAAACAACCCTCGTAATATGAATTATGACTATTACGAGCGCCGAGATGATGAACAGCAGCACATCGTCCATGCGCTCGCTCACCTGCACTTTTGTCCAGGAAGTACGCTAGCAAACATCTCATGACGGCCTGGTGGCAGACGACCAGCACGTTCTCCTGCCTCTCCAGCTCCATGATGACGGGCTCCAGACGCTGGACCAGGTCCTCGTAAGACTGGTGGACACGAGGCTCGTTAGGAGAAAACCAAAGCGCCCCTTGTTTGCATGCTTTGGTGGTGGGAGCGCCTTAGGGCACACGTGGTTAAGGGGCTGGAGTGCGGGTTAGGCCAATTCATTTTCCAAAGGGGCCATGTCAAACAACATTCACCTCGCCTTTTGGGTAGCGGTAGCGGTACTTGTCTTGGTCTCGCAGTGCAAACTCTTCCGGATAATTCTCCTGAATCTCCTCGTACGACATCTCCTCACATACGCCCTGAAACACGACGAGGCCATCGCACGCTGACTCAAACATGACAACACTGAATTAAATCGCCGTCATCGTCATCAAAACATCCATCTACAAACTGTGCACAAACAACAAAAAGATGGTTTGCATGACGTGGACACGTTTCAGTCATTTTGATCATTTCCAGGGTTTCTTTTTAAAAAAATAAACTGATCCGAGACATTTTTTTACAATCATGATCAAATTAGAAGCGCATATACAAGACAGAAGGATAATGATCAAAGGTTCAGACCCAGTTTCTCATTCAAAAGCACTAAATGTGTTTCCACTGGTAGTGCACATCGAGGGGAGGCCATGGGCATAAACCCCCCAAAATGGACTTGGTAGCGTATACGTTCTCGTATACGTGCCTGAAATAAGATGGAAAGGAACCGTGGAAATGTCATCGACTACGTCAAACCAAGCCAACTAACAACATTTTTCTGTTTGTTTGACAGTATGCCTTGTTGAGGCTTTTTTGTGGGTCTACTCATGATAGATGTGCAGACCACATTTCATGTTGCTCGGGGAAACTTAAAAAAAAAAAAAAAAAAAAAAAAAAAAAAAAAAAAAATCCTGAGCCAATTACGACAAGATGAACGGGTTTTGGCGAGCGAGCATGAGAAAAGCCCTCAAAAACGTGGATTTGCACTCACAGCGTCGATCTCATTGAGAGCCTTCCACTGCTCGTACGCGACCCCCAGACCTTCCGCCGTCTGGATGGTCCTCTTCATGTGGCTGGTCCACACCTTCAGCTCGCTGATGTTCTGCTTGCGCACGTACGCTCCCAGAGCGCCGGCAAACTGCGGACGACACGCGCCAGCGGCGGGGCGTTAACCGGAGGAGCCGCGGCTAGCGTGCGACGACGCCGCGGCGCTCCTCACCTCGGCGCCGCGAGCCGACAAGCCGGAGTCTCCGCCGATGCGGCCCACCAGGTTGAGCTCGCTCTCGCCGTGGCGACACAGGTAGATGGAGCGCGGCGTGACGTGGATGTTCATGAGGTAGTAAACGATCCTGCTCTGGATGTGGTCCTGCACGCGGTTCACCAGGTATCTGCTGCCCACGTTGAAGATTTTGATGTAGGACAAGTTCCTGCAAGGGGACGGGGGGGGGGGGGGGGGGGGGGGGCGACAAGGTTCAGAAAAGAAATCTGCCCATCCTGTATAACACTGCATTTAAAACTTAAGGCGGTACACGTGAAAAATTGCTCTGCCAGAACCAATTGCCAACGTTCACTGAAATGACCCAAGGAAATGTAGAGCTGAAAGGAGTTTTGTCATAGGTGGTATGGCATGACTCCTTCTTGTGACTTGCTCCAAACCAGCCCCTTACATCACTCAGAAGCTCCAAAATGTTTAGCTCAATAGACAATCTGTCGCATCCCTTGTTTTCTTCTTCTGGCATTTCACAAATGTTTTCACGAAAGTCTCATGTCGCCCTTTCATTCTGCCTAAACCTCCTCCTCACCACTATCACCGCGGCCATCGTTACGCACACCGTTGCCAGATTACAGCTGCCTTTCAGAGGCGGTATTTCAAGACGCAAAAGCAGCCACAACAATTCCTGCAAATTCAAATCCTTTTCAACCATGACTGCCTACAATATGTAAGCCACTTTGTCAATGTGCACCATGTAATCTATGTGATTCGTGTGGTCTGGCGCTACTATGTCTATGTAGTCCCAGTAGTTCTGTCGTGCAGTGGTCCCCGACATGGCTTATGGAGTCCATGTGGTCTACGCTGTCAAGAAGTGACACTAACCTGTCCTTAATATCGTCCAGTGCCACGTACGTCAACTTGTAGCATTCAATCCTCTTCAGGAAGTCGGCCACAGCCTCGTCCTTGTCACAGTTGATGTAATCGGGACTGCTTAGCTTCACTTGCTAATTCAACAGGTTGGGGGGAAAAAAGGCCATCAAAAGATGTAATTTCCAGTTTGATCAAGTTCTGATCCAGAATTTACCTTAATATTCTCAGCAATGATCTCTGGATCATCACAGATGGACTCCACAAAGAAAACCTGACCAGGTGGTGCAAGGTGATAAAAGTAAAAAATGTTTCAGATTAAAATCGACGACGGATTTCATAACGTTTCTAAACAATAGCCGTCTGAAAAAAACAAAAATATGAATCTGGCAGAATCGGAGGGTGAGGAGAATCAATCCAATGGATGTTGTAAATAGTAAAAAAAAAAGTCACCACAGACCGAGAAGCAAACCTCCATCATCGGGTTAGCGGAAGGAAGGCTTTTACATTAATCCGAGCAACAGAAAGGTCAACTCATGAGCCAGTCCCTCTGTGATCATGTTCACCATGTCTGAATTTTCACCACTTCTATTTTCGAATGAACAAACGCGTGGAAATAAATTCACGCCATCGTTCGGTCTCCCTTTGAAGCAACGTACTTCATGTAACATCTTCTTTTCGACTGATACTTCAAACATTTACTCTCCGGCCGAACGCTAAAATCGTCACTCAAGCCATTTCTGGTTTTCTTGCTCCAATGACACGGAAGGGCTTGTATGCCCGCGGCGCCGTCTGACAAAACGTTGGCTCTTGCGACCCGGAAGTACACGTGACGTCATGGTGAAATGTCCTTCACGAATACGCTCAGATTTTCAGCAGTGAGGCCAAACGAACCTTGTAGCCGTTTTCCTTCGCGAAGTTGAGGATGACCGCTCGGCGCTCCGTTGTCGTGTTGGTGGCGTCGAAAACCTCAAATGAGCACATCGGTATTTGATGAAATGACTGTTTTGACTGTCGTCTATGTAGTTCACCTCAAGGGTTCTTTGCGGGTCACTTTGCGTTCCAGTCAACGAGCTGGATGACTCACCACCACTTGGCCCTGCTCGCTGGTGAAGTAGTCGCACACGTCCTTGAGCGCGGCGATGGCGCACGCCCTGCCGGACAGCGAAGCCACAATATGAACAAGCGGCGGCGGGATTGGAACGAGTGCTTTGTTGGTTGATCGTACTTCCGGATCGTCATGGCCTCGGCGTTGTCGGGTTTGAAGAACTCAAAGCTGCTGTAGGCGCGGGTGGCGTCTCGCCGGTACTGGCCCACGTTGAACACTGTTGAGAAAGACGCGACACGTTCATCGACAGGTGGCTTGAAAAAACTGCTGTGTCACAGCTTTCTGGTGAAGGCGATAAGGCAAATGTTTGAGGATTTTTGGGGTGGTCCGCGGCCCTGTATCCCACATGAAGAGATCCGCCCCCTGCAACTGATCACATCGTCACGTTGCGAACCAAAACAGGAGTAACCTATACAGGAAGTTGACAATCTTCATTAGGATCATTAGTCTGATCGGTTGCACAAATTAGACCTTTGCATCAGAAATAGATCTTTAGTGATTGATGCTTTATGAATAGAAAGGTTTGTATACGGTTTATTTTCGGCTCTTCCTAAAATCTTTTACATTATTTGTCACGGGTGTACCCTTCTAAGAAGACTTGACTACAGGCCATGCCAAATTTTATTTTAGTATATGCAATGGGCCGCGGAAAAAAATGGGACAGCCGGCCACAAAATGGCCCCCAGGCCGTATTTTGGACACCCCTGCCATAACAGGCCCAGCGTAAAGTTTCTTGCATTGCGCCTCCTTGTGTTTGCATGTGGTGATGCGATACCTTTGGTGGTGACGCCAATCCAGTTGAGGTAGCGGGTGAGCTTTTTGGAGATGTACGTTTTCCCGCGGGCGGGCAGTCCGACCATCACGATCATGGTGGGCGAGTTGGTGAACTGCGGAACCGACGCTGCAGGAAAAAAAAAAAGAAACAACGACGACGACGACCACAGCAATAAACGATGTTGACATCATCGCTTGTTATGTTCAGTGACAGTTTTGTTGTTACATATTTTTGTTCATTTATTGATGTTAAATTGTCAAATATGTTATCAAAATGTATACAGGGTTTCGTTTAGAGATGGGCGAGTACCGATATTAGGTATCGGCGCCATACCGGCCTTATTTCAAGGTATCGGGTACTCGCGAAGGCTGCCGATACCGGCCACCGACGCTTGAGGCAAAACAATCGGACATCGAGTAAGTCCTCCTCGCCAATAGTCGGCGCTACACTGCGGCGGTTTGACATCGCTGAACCATCAAATGAGTCAGAAAGAAAAAGAGAGATCTTTTTTGGACAATTCTCCGTCATTGTGTTATGTATCAAAAGCACTAATGGCATCGGTGAGTCCCCAGGAGTGAATAATCGAACATCCCAAGTTGTGTTTAAAGGGACATTTTCTCCTCGTTTTGAGCAATGTCATTGTCATTAGCTTTTTGTTTTGATTGAAGGGAGGGGTGGGGTTAATTTTAAGGCCACGTCGTCTAGCCCTTAGACGCTCAGCGATACCGTGAGGGGTGAACGACCAGTGGGGTGAACGACCAGCGGCGAGGAACAGTGGCGCGTACGACGCCGGTGACACAAGCACACACACCAAAAACAAGTTGCAGTACTCACATCCTCGACGCTTGCTGAGTCGGTTTCGCACCCACGGCACCCACGTCTTCTCGAGGCGCGTTTGAGTGAGGGTGCTGTGGCTGTGCGACATGGCCGTGTGTGCGCGCGCGCGCACGCGAGCAGACTTTTAAAGAAGAGGGGGCGGAGTTATCCAAGCACCTGTTTGGCCGGCGGCAGAGGACGGAACGTCGCCCATTGGCCGATGACAGAGACACTAATGAAACTCATCGCGCCGACCACGTGAAAATACAAGCGCTCCGTGTGTGTAGGTGAATACGCAGGTGCCGAACCGCGGGTATGCGGGGGTCCACTGTACAGTAATACCAAAATATATGCGGATATGAGTTTTGTCCACTTGGGGTCGTCATCCACACATTCTACACTGTAGTATCTGTGGCAGTGAACGTGCGTGGGCCTTTGAAAGGGGAGCTTGGCCTGCGAAGTGACGTGAAAGTCAGCGAACGAGAACGTAGAGTGGGTTAGGGTTCGCTGTTAGCTAGGGCTGGCTGTTAACTGGCTCGACGTTAGTCAGTCGTGTCGTTGGGCGACGGCGTTAGTTCGACGGGCCGCCGAAGAATGCGCTTTTGTGGACTGGTTTTTGTTGTTGGAAGTGCGCCAGGTGCTGGGCCTATCAATTCAGTCTAACGAGCAGCGCGGTAAGGGATATTAAATTAGCGAAGGGTGTTTACTTTACTTTAGTGTAGGTGTGCAGTTTTGTAACTTAAGCCAGTTGTAAAATAACCCACGTATATATATATATATATATATATAGACACACACGCACACACACGCAAAACACGCTTTGGAAATGCAGTTGGTTATAATTACAAGTTACATTTCCAGTCATCTTCCCAACATTGAATATCAAAATAAAAAATAAAAAATAAAGTGTTCAACGGCAAAGCAGCTGGAGTAAGAATTAGCGCTAAATAATGACCCCGAAACGTGACGTTATGTACAACCGTGCGCGCGTGCGCGTACACGTCCGGCTCGTGCGTGTTTCTAGGTGGACGCTCACCTGTGCTCGTGCAGCGCACGCGCCGCGCCAGCTTTTTCTCCATGAGCGACCACGTGACCCCCAAAACACTCGCCCCCGACGCCCACTGTGGAATTATCCACGTGCTTCCTGTTACGCAACCGCGCGGCGAGTGATGACGTGTCGCGTGCGCGTGCGCCAGCGGCTCACCGTACGGACGCCGAAAGCGGAGCTTCCTCCCCGCGTGCGCGGCCCCGTCGTCTCGCGTCATCGCAGTGGGCTTCATCCTCATCCGAGTGGGACCCCCCTTCCGCCCGCCGACGGAACTCGAACGCAGGCCGCGTCCACGAAAGAGTCGCCGGCGACCGGGCGAGTTTCGCTTTCCTCTTCTTCCCGTCGTCCACCGCGCCCTCACTCAGCAGTGCGCGTGCGCGAGGTTTTCAACAAACAAACAAATCAACAATTTGCATCCTCAAACAACCATTTTCTCTCCTTCTTTTTTTCCTTTTTTTTAATCAGCAGTGTTGGGAAGACGACTTTGCAAAATGGAACTATTTCAAGCGCTTTTCTCAAAGTAATTGAACCGACTACATTTAATTACATTTCGATGACGTCTCAATTTCCAATGAATGCATCAACGGGACAGTGGTGTGTAAACAAAAGAGGAAAAAAAGTGGATTAAAAAACCATAGAAACCTTTTCAAGAGCTCAAACTCATGGATGGCGCTTCGAGATCATATTTGCCAAAATGATGTCATAGTTGAACTATTACGAGGCTACTAATGGCACATGACCAGAGTGAGCCAATCACAAGCGTCGGCTTTGGAAGGAGGAAGTGTTATTTCCAAAAACCAAAAAAAGCCTCGTTAATCCTAACGACCCTAATTGGAAGGTCACGAGGATGAAGTCGACTTTTTCGAATATTCTGCTATTCATGTCCAAGTCGAACAAGGAAAGAAGTGAATTTCAATATTGCTTATTATTATTGTTATTCTGAAAAAGACACCTTCATTCTCCCCAAAAATGTTACTATATTCTTCAGAAATATGCCTTTTGTTCTCAAAAAACACATGACTTTATTCTTGTAATAGGGCGCCTTTGGTTCTTAAAAAAAAAAAAAAAAAAAAAAAAAGTCCTTTAGAAGTGGAACAATAATAGATTAATCGACAGCTGCCTCGATTTAAAACAAAACAAAAAAAGCCGTCAACGTTTTTGCCGATTTTCTGAGGTATGTTACAGACCAGTCACAGAAATGTCTTGTTTTTGAATAAAGGTATTGACATTTAAAAAAAAAAAAAAAAAAAAATGGATTCATTGAAAAAATAATGGACAAATGAATCGATAATTAAAAAAATAATTGTTCGTTGTGGCCTTACTGTCCTTAAATTATCATTCAATTCAAATGTATTGGAAATAAAAGTGAAATGGAATGGTGCCGAAAAATGTGTAAAAACAAACTGTTCTTCAACATTTTGAATTTAATTGTATTCATCTTAAAAGTTAAGCACCACTGAATTGTAATAAGGCGGTGACTCTTTTCCGTACCGGTGGAGAGAGCCTGAACACATCACTTTGAACTCGTCCATTGTATTGCATCCGTTTTCTTGCCTGGTGTTCTTCTTAAACTACATGCACGTGAGTGGACGCATTTCAAATAACGTGAGCGGACACGTTGGAAGTAACGTGAGTGGACGCATTTCAAATAACGTGTGCGGACACGTTGGAAGTCACGTGAGTGGACATGTTTGATTTAACATGAACAAACACGTTTGAAGTAACATGAGCGGACACGTTTGAAGTAACGTGAGTGGACATGTTTGATTTAACATGAACAAACACGTTTAAAGTAACGTGAGCGGACACGTTTGAAGTCACATGAGAGGACATGTTTAAAGTCACGTGAGTGGACATGTTTGATTTAACACGAACAAACACGTTTGAAGTCACGTGAGTGGACATGTTTGATTTAACATGAACAAACACGTTTGAAGTAACGTGAGCGGACACGATTGAAGTCACGTGAGTGGACACGTTTAAAATATTATGAGCGGACACGTTTGAAGTAACGTGAGCGGACACATTTAAAATAACGTGAGCGGACACGTTGGAAGTAACGTGAGCGGACACGTTTAAAGTCACGTGAGTGGACACGTTTAAATGAATGTGAACCGGCCCGTTTAAAGTATTGGAGCGGACGGGTTTAACTCAACGTGAATGGACACACAATGACGGCAAGTCGTGATGGTTACGCAATTTGTTGTTTATTAGTTGACAGAATGCGGTTAGTTTGCTAGTTTGAGCACAGCGCACAATTCAACAAGCAGCTGCAACATTACCGCTCTTGTGCAGTACAGCCCCCCTCCTCATCATCATCATCATCATCTTCATCATCATCGAGCATCGAAAGCGACGCCATGCAACCGTACCGCCAGTTTCTTATTTGCTGTATTGTTAGTATTTGTTATTTACCTCAATTGTGGGACTTTTTTTCCATACCATAGTTTGTATTGTTTCCCGTGTTCATATATTGTACAGATATTATGCATATAAAAGAAGGCAGACATACAGTGTGAGAGCAGAGCAACACCGGCGACGTATATGAGCAAAGAAGCTTCCACGTTGACTTTGGATTGGCCAAATCATTAAAAGTCAGAGCCACGTCCACAAGAACACATACTGTACTGTACACACATTAATTTTTTTTCATCGAGCACACGTGTCAACCCACTCGTTTAGGTCAGTTGTAGTATAGTATCACGGTATTACAGAATTGCCCCTGCATTTGATTCCGGCATTCTTACCAACGGGAAAAAAAAACAAAAAAACATTTAGTTTGTTATCCTGCTGTCAATTAAAAATAATGCCACCCAAATTTCTAATAAAAATGCTCACAAAAATATTTGTTTGTAGTATCTTGCTTCATCAAATAATGCACATAATTTCCAGTTTGACACCTGTGACATATTCTTTTATAGCTGTTTGTTAATACTTCAAAACTGACCTTTTGCTCTAATTTATTTTATTTTGTTTTCAAATTTTGCGATTACGTTTACGAGGGGTAGTATGTCGCAATGTATTGATTCTGTTTCTTAACACCGTGTATCTAAAAGTCGTTACTTGATTTTAATCAACCAAGCGTTTTGACGAGTTTTTTTCAGTTCCATAGATAAGATGATGTACAGCGGATATTAAAGGCTGCAAACCCCTGTTCAAAAATCCAGCTTTTTGCGCTAGAAAGAAATTAGACCAAGGTAAATTATTTCTAAACCTTTTCCACTATTAACGTCGCCTACTATCTGTACAACTCAATAAAAATTGTTTTTTTTCCATGAAGAGGGGAAGTAAAAATGTGTAGTGTAAGTCTGTTTTCCCCCAATATTTGGGTTGTCACATGATCGCTGTTATAATTGAGATATCAAAATATTAGGACTATTTCGTATCGTGCGCTATTCTGCAAGGCAACCCATGCGGTGTACACGTGGACGTGTTTGGCTTTCGATTGTGAAGGTTGATTGTTGTTGCTTCAAGAAACTTTTCAACATTTCTTAGAGTCTTGTATATTAAACTTGTTATTGTCAGCATTGGATTTTGTTGTCTTTTCTTGTAAATTGTCATCTTGGGGCTCATAGAAATGAGAGCCGGTCCGCACAAAGCAACAAAACACAGTGTAAATGTTGGCATATTTAACGGAGCTTCGAAATTTATCGTCGTCACCATCTGCTGCGTGGCTAAAAGCGCTAACAACAACAACAACAACAAAAAAAAGGAAAGTGGAAAAGAAGTGCTGTGAATCTATGGTCTAAATCAGTGATTCTCAACTGGTGGGTTGGGACCCAAAAGTGGGTCGCGGACAGCTCGTAAAAAATTGCATGTATTCTTATTTTGTTCTTTGGCGCTACAGTACAGCGGCGTAAGACGTTCCCACATAGAACGTATTAGGTAAGCAACAGGAAGTGTCGCTGCCTCGCGCTTTAGCCACGAGTTTACGCCGTAAACAAATACAGAGCAGCTCTGCCTCTGGCTGGCGGACATCATGGTGATCAATATGCTTTTGGCGGTTTTGGTTGAAACGGGGTTGGAAAATATAATATGCTATACGTTTTGTGAGAGGCTTTTTTTTTTATTTTATTTTTTTTTTAAACAAAACCTGTTCTGTATTGTTCTTAACGTCTACAAAAGTGGGTTACGACACGGTCCCAGAGTGACAACAGTTGAGAACCACTCCTCTAAATTTGTCTCATCTACAAAAGTGACACAATAGCAAAGCTTTGCGTCGCGTTCACACCGAATGCTACGTGAACATCCACGCGAGCGGCCGCATTCCCAACAAACAAACAAAAAAACGAATTCTGTGGGCCAAACTTAGCCTTAACCCCCCCTAACCCAACATTCACCCCTTGATACTAACCCTTAATCCCTAACCCAAACCTCAAACCTCAAACCTCTATCCTAAACCCAAACTCGTCACAGTTGACCAAACGACTCCGCGGCAAATGTTATTTTAGCATTCAGTGTGAAGGCGACACCAGACCAGAGTTATATCATACAAAAGATCATGAGATCGAAGAGCAAAAGAAGCAATGACGAAAGAAAAGACAATCTTTAAGTTGTATTTACATTCAGAGAACAATAATCAATGGAGGAGCCTCCTTGTGAGGTTTGCTACACAGGACCCATGTTTCACGCCATGCTATTTCCTGTTTGGGTGCTGGGTAACAACTGTGGTATGTGTGAGTGTATGCGTGTGGGTAGAGTGAGGTGAGGAGGATCGGTGGGACTCTCGTAAGGCAAAATGTCTGGTAACATTGATAACGATCACGCGCGCGCTCGGAAAAGCAAGGTTTCAAATGTGACTTGGTGGTCACGTGACTCCAACACTGCCCGCTGTCATCCGACCTCGTCCGTCTCGGCGGAACATTTTCAAGCTGGAAACTTTCCATGGGAATCAACGAGCAAATTCACAGGGAATCAGCTTGGAAATTTGCTACATGGGCGGATTAGTCTGGAACGTGGAACTTGGCAGAAAAGAAAACATCGTAATCTTTTTGATGCTTGCAGCATAATTGGAAATGCAGTGGAAGGGCCACCCTATTCCACAACTGCTAATATGAAGACTCAAAAAAATAAAAATAAAAAAAGTCTCAAAGGGGACAGGTAAAAGTGACTTTTTATTGTCTCGTGTACAAAATGTTGTGTGTCTGTCTGCGTCCAACGGGAAATTAAACAAGCAGCTATTTCTGCAAATGTGAAAGTGATGAACGTCACAGATTCACCTCGCGCGTCTGATATTTCAATTTCATTGTCGTACAGTGAACTGCAACTTTTACAGGCGTATCTGCCCCAAACGTTTGGTCAAATTCAAAATTCTACGTGTCATCGGCACATCTAGCTTTTTTCCATGCATCCGTCAATTGTCAGAAGCACTTGTCTGATCGCGGGTGAACTGGGGCCCATCCCAGCTGCCTTTTTGACAGTCAGTCGCGGAAATTGTTAGACAAACAATTTATACTCACGTTCGCACAAATGGCAATTTAGAATCTTCAATCAGCCTATCATGTTTTGGAATGTGGGAAGAAAACTGAGTCATTTAGCTTTTCTTCATTTAGAATTGGATTTAAGATCGACAGTGAACAGATGGCTATTTGCGCTTCACTACTTGCAAATTCATGTATTGGTGTTTTCTTTCTTTGGAACCTATCAGCTATTTAAAAATAAAAAATAAAAAAATAAAAAAATAAAAAAGATTTGAATGCAATTTTTGTAATGCTGCTAGGTGGTGCCAAAGTCTTGGCGAAATATAAACACACCTGTAGCAATTGGCGTCAAGGAATCATCTTGACTGAGAGATCTTTCAATGCTAGGGAGGGGATATGTTTAGCCTGGATTGTAAGCAGAAGTTACAAAAACTGTTTGTTGCATGTTGTTTTTGCTCTGTTGAACATCTTTTTGAAATAAAAAAAGAATAATCTGCGAGCTATTTGCTTTTTTAGGAGTAATGTAAGATGATAAAGTGGTTTGGTAAGATAGTTTGTGATTTATTCGTGGTTAAAAGAGATACCATGGGCAATTCTGAGCATTTTTGAGGGCTAGCATCAATTACTTTCAGTTTTAGCCATTTGTTGAAGGGCTCTGTCGCTTGCCTCCACGACCCGTGAATGGTGAGGGTTTATGTCAGTTTACGTGAATGCCAATGGAAAGTGTCCAGCTTGGAATATTTCAAAACTTGCTTAATTTCAAAGGTGGAACATTTTGGGAAACGAGTGTGAGTGTATCTATGTGGGTGTGTGTATATGTGTGTGTGTGTGTGTGTGTGTGTGTAAACGTGGCATAGAAAAGGCAAACCACCATGTAAACATCTCTGCATAAAGGTGTGGAATGTATTCAGACAGTGGACGTGTGGGTGTGTGTTTAACTGGGTCGGCTGAGGACACTCGACATGGACGGCGCGATGGGGGGAGGCGGGGCCGTGTTGTCCGGCGAGGCAGGACCCGAGCTCTCGTTCCCGGCGGGTGCAGGGGCGCGCCCGCTGTACTGGCCGATGAAGGAGCCGTCCTCATTGAACTGGATGTCCACGCTGTCGCCGTACTCGGCCAGCGAGTCGTCGCTGCCCAGCTTGCTGTCGCCACAAAGCGACGGCTGGCTTTCCGAACGCTTTTCGTCCGTGTCGCTGCGAGACGTCAGGAGGGGGAATCGTCAGACGTGCAAGTTTCACCATCATGACATCGTTTATCTTCTATCGATCTATTATAGAATACTCAACAGTTACTGTAAATCCATGTGAATTTGCTGTAGAACAACAGGCTGCGGTATGGTTCGAGTCCGTGAGATATTTTTAAAAACGAACAAACGTCTTTAAAAGGCGTCTTCGGAAAGGGGTTAAACGCCAAATGTCGAGACAGAAGAAAGGCCTATAACTTCCAAGAAAAACACATCTGTGTTTAAGAGACAATATTTGCAGTTCTACTGTGCTTGAAATGCGGGTTAATCGCTACGGAGCCCACTCTCTGTAAAGTGTGGTGACAGGGTCACAAATGAGGCAATAAACCTTTCAAAATGGCCCAAAACACTTTGCTTAGTTTTTCAACATCCTATCTTTGTAAAGCAGATTTTTCCAATAACCAAAACAAATTTGACATATCGAAGAAAACAGCATTTGAATAGCTGTTCACTGTCATGAGTGATGCACAAATGAGAAAGAAGTCTCATGCACGAAGGGGTGAACAGTGCTACATAACGTCTGGCGGTGTCTCCCAAGGCTCCGACAACAACGATCGAACCCCTTCAATTTACCACCTGCGTGTTAATAAATTCTACCATGTTATTTTCTCAACGGGTGACACCAGCATGAATCAAGTTCCTCACCTCTCCAAAGATCTGCCAGCGAAGCATTTACAGGGGTGAAAAGCAGGAGTGAGTTGAGGAAGAAAGAGAGCAAAATCATCATTTTGAGTTCAGACAACTCACCTGTACTCTCCGAAGGTTTCGTCCTTCATGGGCCTGGCTTCCGAGTCCACCTCCTTCTCTTCCTTGTCCTTCACTGTACAGGGCGACAGAACAAATTTGACGACACGTCGACGGGCAACGCAAGCGATATATAGCGACAGATCCGTTCAATGTATGTTCTTACCTGCATATTTGCCACCCTTTCTGCGCTTGACCAGACACAAGATGAGAAGGATGAGAATAAGCAGCACAATGGCACTGATGAGGCCGATCAGCCAGCCCTGATTGGCGAAGCCGCTGCTCACCTCCGATGGCCCTGACAGTCATTAGCATGTTAACATTTTAACGTGTTAGCATTTTATCAGTTCACATTTGAAATTGTACCCAAGTACGTGTGACTTAAAGTCCGTATTGATCTGCCTGACTACAAGTTGCCATCTTGCTATGTGTTAGCATACCAACTGTTAGCACATTAGCACTTCCGCAGTCAATCTCATTTTAACTAACCTACTACGAGGCATGACGTAGAATCCTAATCGAAACCTGTTGAAGTTGCCATCTTTCTCTATGTTCTGAAGGTAATATAGAATATAATATGTAATTCTATATGTAATATAATATAATATAGAGTTTCATGGTGTAACTGGTTTGGAAGGTAAACAAGGATGTTTAGTGCAGTATCGTCAGATAAGGGGGTAGGAGTTTATTGCAGGAAAGCCCCCACCAGGCTGTATGTGAAGACCATATAGAACAGATGTCAAGGAAGACAATGACTGCGGGGAGCCACTATAAACATTCGATGAAAGACTGTGGGACGGCGTCTGGAGACGGCATCTGGAGCCAGCGGCAAATGGTCATCATTCTGCGGAGCAACGATGACGTCAGATGAGACCGTGGACCAATCAGACGACAGCGATTCCATACTTCCACTTGGAAACATTGTATAAGTCTGGGGTAGAATCAGATAGTCTTTTGTTCGACTACTCTATCTGCTAAGAATAAGATAGGGATAGTTACGAACCCAGAGCTCTGCAAAATGTATAGACTCCTCTGTCAGGAATAAATTGGTTGCTTTTTTAATACATTGTTATGAACGTAGTTCTTTCACGAAAACGAGCACGCTGGGAACCGCGAGAGTAATAGGAGATTTTAAACACAGGTTCCTTCAAATGGTGAGCCCGTCGTGATCCTGAAAGAACATCAGATAAAAGGACAGAGGAGCGGACAGGAATTCAGTTGGACTGCAAATCTCCCCGGTGCACCGAAATAAAAAAGGTGAGCAGAAGCCTGTTTGATTATATCACGAATTCTCCACATTGGAAATTACGAAATTTGGGAGATTGTTTTGTTGTCAATAGTTAATAAGACGTGTTGTTAAAATTGCATAATTAGAAGTCAGGGTAACAGAGGACCTGACGTCAGGGTAACAAAGTTCCTGACAAACCAGGATAATAGAAAATCCTGGGAGAGAGTAGGGTAACAAGGTACCTACTTGTCCCGTCGTAGACTGACTTGAAATCGGACGCGGTTTCAAATTGTAACGTTTCGGTAGACGTCGGGGATTTTGGGACCCCCAAAAACCGATTTAGAATAGGATGAGTGTGCCACCAAAACCCTGAGTTGTGAATCGGACAGTCGAGCGTAGAGGTAATGAATGTGATATGTGTCGCAGTGATTACCAGAAGTCATTGGAGGATTTGTGGATTGAAATAGAAAGTCAGAAAAAGAAACAAGCAGGATTTAGAAGAGTGTGGGAAAAGTGGAAAAAGAAAAAGGAATGTAAGTTGTTTCACGTAACAGATGAGTTTCAGAAGGAAGGAAGAGAGGTTATTCTGAAAGGAAAAAAAGATGAAGGGAAAGTTGGATGCTGCAGGGTGGAGAGAGAAAAGAGATTTGAATAAGAAAATCGAAGAGAATGGAAAGATTGAGGAGGAAAAAATTAATGAGATTTGTCTGGTGTGCACTGCCATGGCAGCTGTTCAGCGGAAAACAAAAGAAAAAGAGCGACAAATTCCCCCACTGAATACAATTTGCGGACCTTCCTGCAAACGGCCCCCAGTGACGTCCCTATATCCGGCTTTGCCGGTCAAGGGAGCTGCTCAAATGACAGACCAATTGTAGAGGGGAAATAGAACTCCCATCAATTCCGCACGAGCCCGCATTCAAAAAGGTGGGGTAATATCCCCAAAAATTGTCTTTAAAAGATTTTGAGTTTTTACAGAAACGGCTGCCCGGACTGGCTGCCGTTGGTGAAATTTGGATCCAGGGGCTGAAAAAGTCGATGGACAGCACGAGCCTGGCGAGTGCTGACGTATGTTTGCGGTCATCCGAGACATGTTCCCGCTCTCCGAGCCGACGGTGACGAGGCACCCGGACTACAAGCCTATCATGGATCCCAGTTCTCAGATAAGACAAGGTCACATCCCTCCCGTTTAAGGGAGGCAAATGCTATTTGTAGAATTGCTTTGCTTGACAGATTGCCAGCTGAAGTTAGGACTGAACTTTTAAAGACCCTGACCTCATGAAAGGGGCAGATAGCTACTTTAATTGTCATGTGTCACACCATTTGAAACGTTTTGTCGACAGACAACACAAATCATCAGATGAGGTAAAGGACACGCAGGAACAACTTTTGAAGCTACAATTGGCCCAGGCCCGTAAAGTGCCCATTAAAAAAATAAATAAAACAAATACAAAAATAGAAAATGGAAGCAGAAAAGCAGATGTGGATGGCGCAGGGGTCAACGAGGAGACGAGGCGGGAGTCGTGACAGGGGATACACCAACGGAGGCAGGGGAAGCGCTCGCCGACCTCCAACGGACCAAGCGTGCTTCAATTGTGGTCAGTATGGACACTGGTATTGTCAATATAACGCTCCCCCACTGATGCAACAGAGACCTCCAGTGGGACCCGGAGAGGCCCCACCTCAAAGAGGAGGCTACAGAGCTCCACACGGCAGAGGTGGACGCGGCCCGGCACCCTGGCAACAGCATCCGCAGCAGGCTCCACATCAACAACAGCCATCGAGCCAGTACTAGACATCAGTTTGTCCAGATGAAAGGGGGGGCTCCAGTGAATCTGATGGGCAGAGATCTGCTTATCTAAATCAGGGCTACCATCCTTTGTAGCCCGGACGGACTGACGATATGAACTGAGAGTGGAAAATTGTCCACTGCATGGAACTTCCGGAAGCGACCGCTGCAGAAACCAAGGAGGGAGGAGGCGTCTACTCGGCCTTCCTGCGGTGGAAGCCCTGAATCGACTCTCTTGCCTCCTACAGCCCTCCGATCGATCCCCTCCGTCTCACACTGTTTTATGATAAAAATGACGATTTGGTTTATAGGGAAGCTTTTGAGTCAATACAGGAGGAAAACTGGATGCTCAATAGTAAAGGTATTGACAAAGGGAAGCAAGGTGTGGCAGCTGCCTCCACCTTGACGCCAGAGCAGGGTGAGTGGATTATGATGCGTTTGACATCTTTTCCACACTTTTTCACTTGCACTTGCACTAGGTCATGAAGCCTGAGAACTGGGACCGATGGTAAGAAAATGCCCTTTGGCAAATGATTGGCAACAAGGTCAAATACAATGTGTTGTACTTTCCTAGTACTGAATGTTTTTGTATTCAGGGTGCCACGGTTGGCGGGGAATGTTGGAGCATGTGACTTTGGCGCGATTCCATGGCAGAGAGCTCTCGGACCATGAGGACGCCGCACAGCTGTTGAACTCTCTGCCGGACTCACGGTGGTCCGAGGGGCCTGCAGATGGGGGTCTATGTGCATCCGTGACTACGGTAACATTCGAAGTAGACCCGACTGCTTTTGTTAACGTGCCGTAGTATCCTTGTAAACAAGAGGCCGTAGAAGATATCGCGGAAACCCAAATTCTGAAATCCAAACGCTTTGGTCCATAAATGATGTTATGAAACCCTCCGCTCAAGCTGCAGAACTGCTGGCCATTTGCAGGGCACTGGAGGTATCTGAAAGTCAGAGTGTTACTATTTATTAATGGTGCTGATTCTGCAGCATAAAAAAGTAGCAGGCTAATAAATGGATGCTGAAGGAAAATATGTTGTTAAACAGGATCACTTAATTGACTTTCTCCCTGCAGTAACAGTTGATGTGGTGCGCGACCTCCTAGAGGCGGCGCCAGAGGAAGACAAGCGTAAGTGGCGAAAGACAGGTGAGGTGCTGAGTACGATGACAAGGAGAAGCTGTGGTTTGGCCCGACGAGAGGCCCTAGGAGACTGGTCTTAACTACAGGAAAGTTCATGTGGTTAGTGGAGGAGGAAGCACCCACCCCGACACATAAGAGTTAGGTGTCAATGCTGTACAAGCTGCGCTTTTGGTGGCACCCTGATCTTCTGCGTAAGGGAAAAGAGTTTTGTGTTTTTAGTGATATATCTCAAGATTTCAGCGTTTGCCCGACAACGAAGAGGGAATTGCAACACACTGAGATGGGCCGATGCCCGAATGATGTGGTGGTAATGGACCGAACCGACAATGGTGGTCCCAGTCCAAAGCATAAGGTACTTATTAATGATTGTCGACACTTTTTCTGGAGTTTTAGGACGGACGGGCCTGTGTGAGTTTTGCGAGTTTATGGTATTGCAAAGGCCAGGGAGATTTACAATAGGATCGTTTAATTAATGCAATGGATAGAAGCCTGGTCTGTAGTGGTAAAGGGTGACTTGATTTGAGAATTTGCCAGATGTAATATTGGGAATTAGGGGACTTAAGCTAACAGTTACGTTATGTTAGCGAAAGCAATGAAGGACACCTGTAGACTTGTAAAGGTACCTGGGGAGAATTAACGTGTGGTTGGTGGAGAAACATCTCGCCAAGCCACTTCTTTTACACCTGGATAGTGATAAAAATTAATTATTATTAGCCTGAGCTATTTTTAAATCGTCACTCGCTTATACTATAATATCGCTTTACTGAGGAGGAAGACCTCGTGTAGTGATGGTAATATTTATTTCAAACCTATCAACCTTCAAATGCAAGCTGCGTGGTTGCAGGAGTTGGGTGTTTAGGTGTTAGGGTTCAACCAATAAGTGTGCGGTGTTCAGTTTTGTCTGTGTGGTGTACGTGAGAGGACATTCACTCCTGGGTCCAGGTTAATGTTATTGTCTGTGAAGTCTCGCTTGTCATGTCATGTTAATTGTTTATGTTTTGTGTTTAATGTTTGTGTCGTCTTAATTAAAAGCAGAAATGGAGCACTACTGAGCTGGCTGACAGAAGTAATGAAGGATGTGATCACGTGCAAGAGACTATAGACCTTTAGTTACCAAGGACAGTGTGACTGACGAGAGAATTCGGTCTACAGACTGTTGAATGACTGATTTGTTGAAATACAGGACGCCCAGGACGATGGAGCTTGATAGGGTTGTTGTATTGCAGGGTGTTGGTGTGCTGACTTAACGCTGATTTTATGTGATTCTTGGTTTATTGACAGTAACACTTTTGTGAGACAAATTAACAATTGGTTGGGGAATAATAGCAATGTTAGGTGACAATTGCCGACTTGTCCCTTCTCTGGAGTATGTATACAGGAATTATGTAGTCCACCCCTTTGACACGTGTACCTTTTGCAGAGTTGTGATTAATTTATATAAGGATTTGTTTGCAGGTCTTGTCAGGGCCCTCTCCGACGGGGAAGACGACCTGCTTGTTTGTCTGTGGATACTGTGTTTTGGTGTTAAATTGGTCATTTAACATGGGGGGAAGTATATACATCCTGTATGTCTGGCCGAAGAAGGTCATAAGCATGACTCTGGTGATCTCCCTGATTATAGTTACAGGAATCTATTTCGGAATGCCTTCAAAACAAGAAGAAAGAGTGGTCAAGACGGCCGTGAAACCAACAGGGGTCCTAGAATTAAACTACCCATTGGGGGAAAGGATGCTGGAAGCAGGTAAATTTTACTGCTGCTACTAAATTCGAGTCGACTTAGGCCTACCAGTTGAGGACTAATGAAGGGTGAGTGCAAGCGCTGGGACCGTGTTTATCCTCTAACTAAGGTAAAAGGCGCTCCCCTCTATGGTGTCGAAATGGTCCCGTCCCTACCTTGCATCTTTCGAAATAAGAGTAAGATAACTTTAGGCCCCAATAACAAACTTTCCCGATCAATTAGCCACCCGGATCCACAGTTTTGTAAATTCACACTCTTTGTTGTTTATTATGATGTGGCCCGATTGAGTAAGAAAAGGTCTGATTTGTGGTGTTCTGTTGTGGGACTACGGAGTGGATGGACAGGCACTTGTGCATTGGTTTCTATGATAACCCCCACTGTGATCAAGCCTCTCTCTCAGCAGGAGATCAACCCTATGGCCGATTTCACCTGGGAGCGTGACTGGTGTGGGGGGGGGGGGGTGTTTTATTCATTTTCTCAGGAGTCTTGTCCTCAGGTTTGCTCTCAAGGCCTTTGAAGGGAAGAACCCCCACGGCCAAGATCTGCAGCTGCCGCTGAAAGAGGACGTGGAGACAATGAGCGCGCTCGCTGCCTTGATCGACGCCTTTGTATCCCCTTCTTAAGTTTTTTGCATTTGCTGTGTTTAGATTAGGTTTTATTGAGTATTGCAGTGAAATAGGCTGCAGGTATAGGGGTTGTTGATCTTCTGATTATCAGAAGATCAACTTGGGGGATTGAAGGTCATATAGAATACTTTATAATATTCTAATATGTAATTCTATATGTAATATAATATAATATAGAGTTACATGGTGTAACTGGTTTGGAAGGTAAACATGGATTTGTATTGCAGTATAGTCAGATAAGGGGGTAGGAGTTTATTGCAGGAAAGCCCCCACCAGGCTGTATGTGAAGACCATATAGAACAGCTGTCAAGGAAGACAATGACTGCGGGGAGCCACTATAAACATTCGATGAAAGACTGGGACGGCGTCTGGAGACGGCATCTGGAGCCAGCGGCAAATGGTCATCATTCTGCAGAGCAACGATGACGTCAGATGAGACCGTGGACCAATCAGATGACAGCGATTCCATACTTCCACTTTGAAAGATTGTATAAGTTTGGGATAGAGTCTACTCTATCTGCTAAGGATAAGATAGGGATAGTTACGAACCCAGAGCTCTGCAAAATGTATAGACTCCTCTGTCAGGAATAAATTGGTTGGTTTTTTAATACATTGTTATGAACGTAGTTCTTTCACGAAAACGAGCACGCTGGGAACCACGAGAGCAATAGGAGATTTTAAACACAGGTTCCTTCAGTTCGCATACCAACTGTTAGCATTTGAGCATTTGGTTGATTCTCACTTGAAACAGTACTCGACTACTGTACATAATGTAAAATCTTCATTGATCTTTCTGAGGGCTTTCTGTTCTCAGATGGCTATCTTGCTATATGGAAGTGTAGAGTATTTTAAATAGTATCAGATTTAGACATTTTCGCAGTAGGCCATAGTGCATGTAAGAGAGCAATTGCTCCAACTACTGCATCTTTACTTTGTCCTTTTTACTTCAAAGAGGCCGATTGCATTCCTGGGACCGTTTGAGAATTTCCGGCAGGCTTTTCACTAATCTGACTCTGAAGACAGCTCTTATGACATTTAGGGAATCTGAATAAACCTAACGAGCCCAAAAGCCTGTCTCGAAGCATTCATTGGTTCCTGGTCAACGGAAGCGCCGTTCATCCTGAAGAACGGCACAACACAGACACCCGGAAATTCACCAAATTAGCATACCAACTGTTCGCATGCTAGCATTCTATCAGTTCTTACTTGAAATCATACCCGACTGCAGGGCATGATGTAAGGCTTATTGAACTTCCTGAATGCTTTCTGGATTAAGTTTGCTGTCTTGCTATATACAGAATAGAATTGAATATATTAGATTTGTTAGCATATTAACAGGTAAGATGTTAGCATTTGAGCACACTCATTTAAATAGTACACAAATACAGGGCATGACGCAAATTGTTATTGATCCGTCTTTCAGCTTTCAGTTTTGAATAGTTTTCATGCATTTCGATGCCGACATGCTTCATAACGGTCAACTTGAATACCTGGTCCTAAGGTCCATTTTGCAGCTTCCCACTGAGTGGAGTTCCCATGCATGACAACAAGGTGGTACTCAGTTCCTGCCTGAAGACCTGTCAGCGAGTAGAAACCCTGCGACGAGTTCACCATTTCTGACACCTTCCACTGACCCCCAGCTGCCAAACAGACATTTTGTAGGCGAGACCCTAAAAAAGGAATTCTTACTATGATGATTATCTTGCCATTTGTTTTCACTGACCACTCTTCTTAAGGAAATCGATGTGGAAGCCATGGTTCCTCTCTCGCTCTCCAGGCACCCAGCTCAGGTTGAGCGATGTCTTATCAGGCATGACAGTAATGTTTCTTGGAGGAACTGCATGGTGAAAAGAGGAAATAGCGGGACAATGAGCTTCACCAGGCTGCGAACCCAGCAAGAAAACCGCTCTTGCACGTGAGAGGAAGTAATCAGAGAGGACACAGAACCAGAAGTCTTAGTACACTGGATTCTGCAGTTGAGGGATTCTTATAGTTGGATATAACATTTAAACTAGTACGTCAAAGTGAATTTAACTTAAGAACCAGCTTTCCAATGGTACCACCCACGTCCTTCTGTGATGTAGAAAAGTGTCCGAGTCAGGATTTTTGTTGTTTCTTATTGTTTGAGATAACCTTTGAATTTAAGGTTATGCAGGCATGACTTTAACTTTAAATGTTGTTTGAAAATGTCTGAGCTGGGCCCGAGGAACGGCATGGTTAGAAATAATGTTTGAAAGAAATGTTGAAAATTATTAATTTAACTTATACCCCACAATTTTAGAGATGAGCTCTCCAACGGTACCATGCTCATCCTTCTGTGATGTCAGCAAATATGCGAGGCAGGATATTTGACAGTTTTTGTGGTTCAAGTTGTAATGATGGAAGTAACTTTTGAGCAAATGGTCCTAACCCTATCCACCTCTCATTGTCCAACAAAACATCTAAATCAATGTCAAGCGTTGTACCTCCGTCAAAAAGGGTGGCATTCCTCCTGGTGATGGGCTGTCCGTCCCCAGCGGAGGTGCGAGCGATCACCTGGAAGGTGTAGTAGCTGTGGGGGTCCAGAGATTCCAGCATGAGGTGGGTCACACTGGGATCACCGATGATCTCCATCTGCACTGGACTATCCCTGCTCTTCACCTCTACGCACACACCAAACATACCACGATCAGTCCCATGACAACCAATGTTTGACATTTACATACAGTACAGTGAGCCCTGGGCTAATCACAGTTCACCATTCACAAATTCACAAATTAGACTTTTCTTTCTGTTGAAAATACCAAACAGCGATCCATTGAACAACTTACTGAACTATCAGCGTATTTTTGTACTCTTTCTGGAACATCACAAAATGATGCCGAATTGCCCTGCTCCTTCTAAAGCACCATGTTAGCGGAAAAGTAGCCAGTGTTGGCCATCAACTCATAGCTGGCGGGTTTGAGCGCAAACGTTAGCAAGATGGAAGATTTCAGTAGAGATCTGGCAGGCAGGCGGGGCTCCTTGCGGTTGACCCCAGATGGTAAACCTTTCAAGATGATGCAAAGAAAGTCCCAGCTGACGAAATAATTCTCGTCCAACATCAGTGTGTGACCTCGAAAATACACTTCTTCAAGAGTGGTCACAAATTCGCTACACACTCTCCTTAATCTTGTGGAAAGGCTTTTCAGAAGAATTAAAGCTGTTATAGTGGACAGACATCATTTAAACCTCAATTGATTAAAAAGGGGCTGTCACTTCAGATCATATGTGAGTCAAGGCAGGTGAACGAATACTTCTGGCAATATCGTGTCCCTTAGGTAATTACAGCAGAAACAACTTGGGATGGGGGGATTTTTGCTACGGAGACTACTGTATTTTTCTATGACTTTACAACCACCACCAAGTTTAGTGAAACTCCAAATGGTGGTGGTTCTGCTCAACAGGCAAACATGAACAAAAAAGACGTTCCAATCCGCGTCCTGAAATGAATGCTTACCTTGTTGGTACTGCACCATGTATCCCAGGAGAATTCCGTTGGTTTGGAGTGGGGGGGTCCAGTAGAGAAGCATAGAGTTCTCAGAGGGGCTCTCAAAAACAAGCGATGCCGGTGGGCCAGGCACTGAATGTAAACCACAAGGATTTAATGTCAAATTTCTGTACAAATAAAGTCCGACCCGTCCCTGAGGCCCACCTCCTTCCGGGGTGCTGAAGTGGACTGGCGAGGAGGCGGGGCTCTCTCCTTTGCTGTTAAAGGCAGTGACGGAAACGGTGTAGCGGGAGAAGAGCTGCAGACCCATCACTTCTGTGGCGGTCTTCATGCCGTGGACCACCACCACCTTGTCGTCTGCCTTTGCTCGCTCTGATCTTCCCTCGCGCGCCTTTCCCTCCTGCAGGTGGCGCAGTTTCGCAGGGGACCGCCTCACCCGTCCCCCCTCGGGGCCCAGCCTCTTGATGTAGATCTGAATCAGAGGTATTGTGGCCAATCAGATTTCGGCCTCTGTGTGCTGCCAGGTTTATCTAATCTTCCCAGGGGCTTCAGGATCAGTAGTGCTGGCCGATATAACTACATGACCACTGGAGCTGTTGCTTTCCATCTTTTCCAACCTCTGATTGGTTGGTCAGAGCAAAACTTGTTACAGCCAACTTCAACTAGCAAATCACATCTGTAGCGGTCGTCTGCATACACTAAAAAATGTAATAATCAGCATCTCTGCTGACTATGATTCATTTTGTCATGTTAGTCGATAAATATTGATTCTGAACTGCTCCAGATGATGTACGTGGCACGCTGACATACTGTTATAGTGTGGTTCTGTATAGTACTGATGGTTTGTATAATTGCAATGATGGTGATATTGAAAAGGTGGATAAAGTCGGGTAAGTCTCCAATGAAGGCCTGGGTATCAAATGCATGGCCCACCACTGGTTTTTCACACAACCTTGGAAATGATGTCCTGTGTGGTACCTTGTAGCCCAGAAGAAGACCGCGGACCTTCTGGGCTTCATTCCAGCTCACGCCGACTGTGCGGTTCATCACCTGGACCGCCACTCCGCTGGGAGACTCCTCGGGTACTGACGCAAGGAATTCAGTGTAATTTGCAGCAGGAATGATGGATTAAGGAAAAGGACGCTGAATCTGTTACACATTTACATGGGAGGAGGATTGACTGGGCCTTTTACGTACCATCTTCGCCTGAGTGTCCGATCTGGGCTTCCGGGGCAGGTCCTTCTCCCAGTGTGTTGACAGCTTGAACTTTGATCTCAAAGGGCTCGTACGTTCCTGTATTATTGACCGAGAAAGGTGGAGACTTGGCGTAGCCGTGGTTCCAGCGGTCGGTTTTGTCTCCCGCCTTCCTCCACAACACCTTGTACTGGAAGTCCTGGCCATTATGCGATCGCCTGGACATCTCCTGCAAGGACAGGCAAGGTTCAAAAGAGATGTTGGCAGTTTTGCTCTCAGTTGCTTGTCATGTTAAAACTCATCTCCCCAATCTCTGCTCTTTAGATTCTGGAAGAACACAACCTTGTGAAATTAAGAATGGCTACACCAAAGCGAGCAAAAGCCCATTATTTGATTTTGATCTTTTTTTCCTCTTCTATCTGCTCGGAAAATGCTTGTTGCTTGTTAGTAATCATACATGTCCATATTTATGATCACAAATTCCTGTTGTGTAGGGTAAATGCCTAGGATCTCTGTGATCTGCATGTGGAACATGATGGCAGCCAATGAGGGGGCCAACAGAAGCTTCAGAACAATTCGGTGCGTGTTTGTATTAGAAGGATGAGAGTTGAGGCACCACAGTGCATTTGTGGTTTGCATGTCTGCCTCACGGTTGAGAGGTTCTGGGTTGGAACCTTCCCAAGTGGAGTTTGCATGTTCCAATCAACAAAACACTAACGTTAGCAATGATTCTGGTGCATGTTGACATTCTTGTACTTACATCCCACGTGATAGCGAGCGTTCCCGCGTCGGAGGATTCGCTGCGTACACCGGTGGGGTTGCTGTGTGGTACTAAAACATGACATTGCCTCAAAATGAAGCTATTAATTTTCCATTTGAAAAAACATGAAAACACGTAACGCATGACCAACTGTCACTATGTGTGTGAATATACAGTTGAAACCAAAGGTTTGCATACAGTACTAAAAGAACACTTTTTTTTGTCACTTTCTGACATGAAATGAGACTAAACGTTTCCTTTTTTAGGTCAATTAGAAGGACCAAAATGATTTCTATTTGCTAAATCCCAGAATAATGAGAGAATGATTTCTTGAGACCATTTTTCCTGACTTTCTTCAAAGTCATTAGTTTACATACATTTCATTAGTGTTTCGTACCATTGCCTTTAGTCTTCAACCATTTTGTATATCCTTCCACAAGCTTCTCACAATAGTTCAGCTATTTGCTGAAACACTCAACTATTTTTTATAGATTTCTTTTTTTTCTGGATCGTCTTAAGATGCCAGGTGGTGCCAAAGCCCAGGCAAATAGGAAAGTAGCAATCCCTGTCAAAGATCTTTCGTTGAAGTGATCCATTTTGACTGAATGTTACAACACTTGCTGTTCTTACCCGCCGGAGGTGTGCTGTGGAGGGCGGTGGGCCGGCTGGGCTCGCTGGGGCCGAGCTGGTTGACGGCGACGACGCGGAAGGCGTAGGTGCGGAAAGGGCGGAGGCTGAGCTGCAGGTGGTTAAAGTGGGCGGGCACCCGGTTCAGCACCTCCCACCTCCAGGTGTCGCCGTCGTGCCTGCGTGAGTGCTGCTCCTCCTTGGCCTCAACGATGAACTCTGCCCACACACGCGTGGCGGGTCATGTGACTTGAAGCGACACCTGAAGGTGTGCGCGTGGTACCTGTGATGGGGCTGTTGTGCGAGCGACCCGGAATCCAGCTCAGAGTCAAAGTGTCGTCTTTCACGTCAGTCAGACTCACATCCTGAGGGGGGTCCGGAGGAGCTGGGGGTCCAACATGAGACTACTGTCAGCTTCTTTTTTATTTTGTGATCAGACACACAAAAATTGAAGCTACATTTTTGCCATCTTTGCGGTTGGATGCAGAAGTATTTCCAAGGGTGTAAAACTCATAGTTCAGGGGCCACCTACAGCCTTATTTGATTTCAAAGGGGCCAGATCAGCAAAATCATTGCGTAATTAATATGAATAATATGTTTGTCCCTGTGTTTTATTACAAAGCAATACAAGTACATGAAGGAAATCTTTATATTTCATGTCTTTTTGTTTTGTTTTGTTGTTAACATAACCTCAGATTTCTTTAGAAAAATGTACGCGGAGGGTGTGGGTGTGTTCCAACTGCAGGGGGATCACACTTCTCAGGCTCACTGGCAAGGCCGATTCAGGAGGAGCAGTGTGGTTTAGCCGTGGAACAACAGACCAGCTCTACACCCTCGGCACGGTCCTAGAGGTCGCCTTGGAGTTCACCCAACCAGTCTACGTGTGTTTTGTGGACTCGGAGAAGGCGTTCGACCGTGTCTCTCGGGGAGCCCTGTGGGGGGTGCTACAGGAGTATGGCATACCGGACCCCTGAATACGGGCTGTTCGGTGCCTGTAAGACTGGTGTCAGAGTTTGGTCCGCATTGCCGGCAATAAGTCCTTTTGCAGATGATGTGGTTCTGTTGGCATCATGAAGCCATGATCGTCAACTCAGCCGAGTGTGAATCAGCTGCGATGAAAATCAGCACCTCCAAATCTGAGGCCATGGTCCTCAGTCATAAATTGGTGGCGTTCCCCCTCCGGGAGAGATGGAAGTGGGCAAGTCTGGGCTTCCCTGCTTAAACTGCTGCCCCCGCAACCTGGCCCCCGATAAGCGGAAGAAGATGGATGGAAGAAAACAAAAAAAATGGACGACTTTCATCCAATTCATCCATCCATTCATACTCCGTTAAGTGGTCGACAGCCAATCACAGGGCACGTAGAAACAAACAACCATTCACACTCATATTCACACCTCAGGGCAATTTAGAGTTTTCAATTAATCTACCACGCATGTTTTTGGGATGTAGGAGGAAACCGGAGTACTCGGGTGGGGGGGGGGGGGGGGGGGGGGGGAAGCCACGCAGGAACGGGGAGACCATGCAAACTCCACACAGGCGAGGCCGGATTTGAACCTGCAACCTCAGAACTGTGAGGCAGACGCGCATAGCAGTCGGCCACCTGCCGTCTCATCCAATTCAAATAAACCCCAAAATATTTTGTTCTAGTTTTTAACAACATTTAAGCTTGTCAATTTCATCTACAACGTAACAGGAGAATCCTGAAGTGTGCTCACCCACGACTGTGATGGAGCCGCTAGCCGTCACCTGGTCCAGTTCTGTGATCACCTCGCACGAATACGCCGCGTTATCTTTTGATTGGATGTCAGTCACCTTCAATGTGCCATTTGCAAAGACTTGGTACCTGCAAGTGCACGCGCACACACACACACACACACACACACACAGTGTTGCCACAGTTCCCCTACATCGTAAAACGTTTAACGATACAAGTATTGTAATTCCTTGCCGTCGGAGCCCGATACGATGCATCTTACATTTAATTGTGAAAACTGTCGATGGCTACTGAACAATTGACCGAAATCTACATACTTAAAGCTCAAAGTTTGTGTGTCCGTTTTCAAAGAACTTTCTAGAGCAAAAACGTTTTTGCACATTTTTGCACGTTCCGGCACGCCTCCAAGGTTTCAACGCCCTCTTTAAATACCAAACTAATAATACATATCATGACAGGTCATTCTTACTATTACATGCGAGCAAGGACATGAAAAACATGCAGAAACATGTACTATAAGTGGAGGCTTATTGCAAATCGTGCTAAAACGTGCAAGAAAACGTTTTTGCTCTCGGAAGTTCTTTGAAAACGGACACACAAACATTGAGCTTTAAATATGTAGATTTCCTACATAAATCAAATGTTTAGGGACGCTTTGACCCGTCTTTCAGAAAGGATTAGTGTACTAAGTGATAGCGACCTGTCATACAATGGATTGCCAGTCCCTTCAACACAAAGCATGGAGAGGATAAATAAGGATATAATGAGAGAGACTAACTACAATGTGGAACATTTGCAAAAAACTGTTGATGAGAATCTTGATAAGTTGCTTCCAGATCAAGCCAATGACTTCAATAAGATCATGGAATGTGTGCTCGAAGGACACGGTGCTGTTATATTTCTGGATGCACCTGGTGGAACAGGGAAAACTTTTCTTATGAATCTTATTCTGGCTAAAATAAGATCAACTGGAGATATTGCCCTCTTCCGGAATTGCTGCAACATTACTCGAAGGAAGAAGGACAGCACATTCCACCTTTGAGCTGCCACCTAATCTTGGAGTCACCAGTATGTGATGTAAAGAGAGGCTCGGGATTCGCTCAGGTTCTCCAGCGGGCTAAACCGATTGTTTGGGATGAGTGCACAATGGCCCTTAAGCTTGCCTGTCAGGCCCTTGACGCCACCTTAAGAGATCTTCGTAAAACTGATGATATTTTCGGTGGGATTGCGCTGGTCATGGCAGGAGAGTTCCGACAAACACTTCCTCTTGTTAAAAGAGGTACACCGGCAGATAAACTGAATGCCTGTGTACAAAAATCATCGTATTTTTGGAACCGTGTGAAAAAGTTGTCATTGAAAACAAATACGAGGGTTTATCTCAGAGGACACCAAAATGCTGGCACCTTTGCTGAACGTCTGCTTCAAACTGGAAATGGATCAGTTCCTTCTGACCCTTCTTGCATCATTTCTATTCCTGAGCAATGTGGAACAGTGGTTAACACTGGCGACCTTGAACAATTTGTGTATCCAAGTGTTGAAGCTCATTACACTGATGTAGAATGGTTACGCGAGAGAGCTATTCTTGCCCCGACTAATGAGTATGTGAGAAAAAGTAACTGTGTTATGCTGCGTAGAATTCCAGGAGAAGGAAAAACCTATACATCTATTGACAAAGAGGATCTTGCTTTCAAATATCCAACTGAGTTTTTCAACTCTCTTACTCCATCTGGACTTCCTCTACATGGATTAGAAGTGAAACTGGGAGCCCCGATCATTCTTTTAAGAAACGTCGATCCTCCAAGAGTGTGCAACAGGACGCGCACGGTTGTAAAGCAAATGTTGAAGCGATTATCATCACAGGTCCTTTCCATTTCTACGCCGAATACCATTTTACCAGCTCAATTCAGAAGGCTTCAGTTTCCAATATCAATTTGATTTGCAAAGAGTATCAAAAGTCACAAGGTCAGTATCTGAAAGTTGCTGGATTGGATTTGCGTTCTCCGTGTTTTTCCTCATGGCCAGTTTTATGTTGGTTGCTCAAGGGTCGGCAGATCTGATGATTTGTGCGTTCTGGCAGAGAATAATAAAAAAAGAGCATGGCAATAAAACCTTGAACAGTTTGACGTGTACAATATCATTGCATGTGAACTATTCATGAGGTTTCCAGTATTGGGCTTTCCGCAGGAACTAGAGAGTTAAGGCGCTCGGCCGCTAGTAATTACTTAAATGTGTAATTTATTCATTATAATCACAATGATATACGGTACATATAACTATGTAAGCTCAAACTGGGTTGCTTACAAATATTAAGTGATGCTAAGGCATGGTTCGCGTGTTGTGTTAGCGTTATCATGTTAGCGCCCGCGCTGTCCAGGCTTCTCCATCAGTAAAACGGTCGATTCGACATACTGTATACCGACAGCGGAAACGCAACTGCAGTTCTTTCGTTACTTTTCATCCTGCGATGATTCGTCCAGTTTTTGCCCGTCCTTCCTCCAGATGATCTGGTAGCGCAGCAATCGGGGGTCTTTGCTGAAGTGACAGTCCAGCAAGGCGTTCCCACCTCGCAGTGCTCGCACGTTCTGCGGGCCCGTCTCGATCGTTGTGCTGTCTGACAGGAAACGACAGATAAAACAGTTGACGGGTTACCCACGAAACATGATAACGTTGCAAACGTTCCATCGTAACACTTAAAATCTTTCTTATCGTTACAAGAGAGGAGACACAGGGAAATTGACTCTGAATTGCAAGAATCTCTGATTTCAGCTCTCAGGCAGCAGACAGAGATGCGGTGCGTCTGCGACGTCGAGCGAGAGCGGCCAACGTCTGGAGAAAGTTGACAAAATGTCCTTGAAAAGCTTCTTCAAGGTCACGTGGAATTTGGAAGGTCGAGCAGATGTGGGCAAACGTTTGATTTTGAAAACCAACAGATTGGTCAATTCACAATTGTATTGTTTCTTTTTGTCATGAAACACAATCATTCTCATTTTAAAATTGTATTGTTAAGAAGGTATCAAATGATAATCAGTTAACCAATTGTTTCATCAAATAACTTTCAAATAATGTATAAATCAAATTGTTTATTTTACTCATATTTCTTTTATTTTTTGGTTGAAAGTAAATCAATGAACCATTTACAAAAAAAAAAAATGTTTATTCGAGTGAGCTTGATCAATGATAAGGCCCTAAGCTAATTAAATGAATGTTTTAATTGAACAAAAATGGACACAAATGTAATATTTTTTTAAATTTATTTTTATAGAAGAATTGGGAACTCTGGACCAGTTTGCGACAACCGAAGTGAAGGTCTAAAAAAAGAAAGTTTGAATAATGTGGAGCCACTATTTTAAATAGCACTTTCCTCTTGTTGTCATTTGAAGTCCATTTCGCGGTGTCTAACATGCCGATGTTCCGATGTGAAAACATGCGCTCATTTGTGATTTCATTTCGTTTACATTTCTCTTTGCAAGATATCGTGAAAATACCAGTCGTCGTTGTTCTTATTCTGCTCGTGATATCTGTGTCGTCTCGAGGCGTGCGTGACACTCACTGAACACTTCCAAGTGAGCGTTGATGGAGATGTTGGTGTTTTGGATCAAGCAAGTGTACATGCCCCTGTCGCCGGGGCCCACGTCGGACAACTCCAGCGTCCCGTTGGTCAGCAGGAATACACGAGGGTCCGACAACAGGGGGGCCCAATCCTCCCACTCCCTAAAAAAAAAAAAAAAAAAAAAAGAACCATGTGTGTCAATTTGGGAATCCTAGATTGGAACGGTGGAGGTCCACAGCGTGGAAAAGTCCAGAAGCTTCAATCCACAGCATCAAGTGGTAATAATGATGAGACACAGCTGGTAGAACACAAGTCCAAGTAATACTACGTTTTCAACAATAATACATTTTATTCGTAAGCACCTTTGCAGGCCCCCAAGGTAAAGCGATAATTGCCTGTCACGTCGCGAGGAACCACAAAGCTGTATATTTTGAACCCCAAAAAAAATGGTATATACTGTCAACAGTAATTCCCCACACACTTGCAGTTTAGTGTTCGCTAATTTACAGAGTTGTGTTTTTTGCACGGAACATACCCTCTTTTATTTATCTGCTGCAATTTTTTTGGGTGTGCTTTTGTGTAACACGCTAAGAGGCCATTAGGAGGCGCCGCAGCCGTGACTCAATAGGAAGAGTCGGTCCGAGGTGGGAGACTGGTCTGCCTCACAGTTCTAAAGTTGTGGGTTCAAATCTGGCCTGGCCTGTGTGGAGTTTGCATGTTCTCCCCGCGCCTGCGTGACTTTTCTCCAGGCACTGCGGTTTCCTCCCACATCCCAAAAAACATGCAGGCTAGGTTAATTGAAGTCTCTAAATTGCCCGTAGGTGCGAATGGTTGTTTGTTTATGTGTGCCCTGCGATTGGCTGGCGACCAGTTCAGGGTGTGCACCGCCTGCTGCCCGAGGTTGGCTGGGATAGGCTCCAGCACTCCCGCGACCCGAGTGAGGAGAAGCGGCTCGGAAAATGGATGGATAGATGGAGTTAGAAAACGAGTTTCATGGTGGTTAGCACGTGTGCCTCACAATTCTGAGGTTGAGGGTTCCAATCTTGGCTCTGGCCCTTGTTGGCATGTTGCCCCCACGCTCGCATCTGGTTTCTGCGGGTTAGCCAGCTTCGAGCCACATTTCCAAAACACGTTAGCTATATTGTACATGTGAAAAATGTTCCTGGTTGATTGTTTATACGTCTCTATATGGACAAGCATTCCAGGGTGTGACCCCTGTGATGGGCTCCAGCTCACCTGAAACCCTCATAAAGGATAAGCGGTACAGAAAATGGACGGATGGGTCGTCCTTATCTGAGCTTGATAGACGGTATGTATTTTTTTTCGGCCATTCTCCGTCGTTGTGTCTTTTCCTTCAAATGCTTGGGCTGGCTTTAAGTGAGGAGGTGGTTTGGGTATGGCGTTTGAAAGCCTGCTAATGCCTTTCCATGTGGACATTTTGTACATGCATTTGGGTGTGGCCACCACCCGTCAGCTGCTGGGTGCTCTGCGGCTACTATTGACTTTTGCTCATTGTTGCTTTACCCCGACCTCCGGCTTTACGGGTAATGGGAAGGCACTCGCCATTTGACGTGAGGGAGCGGTGAGCCGAATGTCTCGCAGGACATCTTGACGGTCCCGCCCGCCGTGACCCGGTACACGACGCCGTCTGAGGACAGGATCTGAGGGGGGAGCTCTGAGAGGCACACGGAAGTCCACGTTCAGCTCAGCCATTCAACGAGACACCGGAAGGGTCATTTATTAAACGCGTCTGGTCAAATCCGATGTTCCTGAAGGACGTACTGACGACGTGGAGGTAGGCGTTGAGCAGGATGGAGCCGTGTTCGTTGGCGGCTTCGCACTGGTACACCGCCGTGTCGCTCAGCAGGACGTCCCTCAGCCTCAGCACGCTGCCCGACACGCTGCGGCGAGGGTCCTCGTCCACCGCTGAGGAAACAAAGCGAGATCACCGGCAGACGCTTTGACAACTGAATTCGTCCAACTTCGTGGGAATGACTTAGTCCGGTCCGCGGGCCGGTACCGGGCCGTGAGGCATTGTTACCTGGCCGCAGTGACCAATTTATATAATTTCTGTCGTATTGCAATTCGCGTGTCAATGTGTTTTATGTTGAAAATTGCCGCAGCAGCCGCGCGTCTCCATTGGCACGTCGAGACTCGAACGCTTCCGTTTCCGGTCCGAGCGGGCCGGCTAGCGGCGGGAGAGCTCAAAGAACGTAATCATTTGATAAACTAATTCAGTTCATTACGTTAACTGAAAAGATTCGCTCTTTTGGACGAAACGTTTGCGAACGAAACAACACTACGTCAGGAGCCCTACTTAAAATACGGGTTTATCGCAGTCAGTTAAAAGTCTACTCATTGAGGAGCTACGGAAGTGCAGTGTCGTCTGGCTGCCTACGATAACTCCGACCCCCACTCGTGCATGGCGCCCACATCTGTCTCTTTGCTAAATCGACAACCTGATAAATCACAAGGGCCCAGTTCAATTGTTTCATGGAGAGAGTTCATCACCCTCACCTAATCCATCCATCCGCCGTCCACCGTGCCGCCTCACCTCATCCAATATTATTATTTGTATTGGTTTTATGGTTTTACTGTTTTACTTGGTGCCTGTTCATATTCTCTTGGATGTATTTCTGGTCTCATTGTGCCACTGTCTTTTCAAGGACATTTGAACCTTATTCTCATTATTACACTATTATGTCTGCTAGTAGTGCCTGCGAATTATGTTTTCTGTTGCCTGAAGTGTTTTAATGCTGGATCAACTTGATGGTCTTCATGACCATCAAGTTGATCCAGCCGCTGATCCTAATATCAATATGTTATCCCACCCCGAACTATTGCTGTACGGAAATTAAACAATGATAACAATACCTTAGGTTAATGGAAGACTCTAAAATGTCCATATGTGTGAAGGTGCTTGTGAACGCTTGTTTTTCTACACAGTACGTGCCATGACATTGACTGGTCCCAGTCCATTGTTTATTTATAGGAGCCCTGCGATTGGCAGGTCTCCAGTCAGGTCTGCCCTGGAAAAATGACTATTTCTCTCAATTGGTCTGAAAATTCCTTATTTGCTACAAACGTATCTTAGTTCATCTCTGCCAGCGGCATGTTTGCGGAAGCTTTTCCACTGGATGACAGAAGGTACAATAAACGTGTTTCTCCGCCCGTTAGCATTCATACAGCGGACTGTCGATATCTCCGGCATCGGGACAAAACCTGTTTTGTCCAATTTGGGTCTATGTCAAATTTTGTCACAAATTGATACTAATGGTCTGTCCCCACGTGGGTCTGTCATTCTTTGAAATGACGGACCACTCTGAAGTGTTGAAAATGCCTTGCTCTCTTTGACGATAAAACGTTAACTTGTCAGCAAACGTCGGGTTTATTTTGTTTCCTGAAAAGTGCTGGTTTTGGCGATACATGGATTCCGCCCAATGCCAGCGATACTGTACGTACTTGTACAACAGAATATTACTGTTGTGTTCAACTAAAGAGGCTCAGCTTTCGCATGAGGTCAGTGCATTTGGGACGAGAAGGGGGTGAACTCGAAATCCATGAATAACTATAAATATAAATCAATATATGCACTTTGTGACACATTCGTTTGGTGGCGTACAGTGAGCTTTTTCTCACGCAATATACTGTATGTGCCTTGGCTTGCTAAATGTTGAAAGAGCAAGAAGAAGATTGGGACCAAACAGCGGTGAGGGAGGTTACCTGAGAGCGGCTGCCCGTTGATGCTCCAGGTCACGTTGGGCGTCGGGATGCCTTCCGCCAGACAGTCCAATCGCACGGTTTCGCCTGGAGCGTAACGCAGGTTCTGGGGTTCCTTCACCCAGTAGGGAGCAGCTTTATATGGCGAAAGGAACAAGGCATTGCAAAACTAAAGGGAAATACAGTCTAAAAATTAAGCACCGCCTATTTGCTTTTTGCTATTTTTGTCTTCTGGGATTCACTGAATTATTTCACGACTTGCGGAATATTTGTGAGTGTTCCGTGATGCCCTATGTGGAGGTGGGTGTGATTTATCATTGGCTTGGGGGTCTTTGGATCTACAGCAGATTCATCTGGTGACAGCTTTGACAAAAAGCTGTGTTGAGGGAGATATCTGTGATGCACCGGGAACAAACGACAGTCAAAACACCGCACTTGGAGTTGCTCCAGGCCCAGAGGGAGAGGCAGACCCGGCTGCCGGAGGGCCTGCTTTCCCGGTCGGGGTGGTAAATCACACCCACCTCCACACCCTAAAATGTCACAAGATGGCACAGGAGCCCAGCCTAATAGCAATAAATAATGTCTAGGTAATACAGTATGTTGAGGTCACTGATGGCGTAGTTGTACATTTGCCAGACTTCAGGTTCAGTTCCCACTCAGTGACGGTGTGAATGTGAGTGCGAACGGTTGTCCGCGTCTGTATGTGCCCCGCGACTGACTGGTGACCGGTTCGGGGTGTCGTCCGCCGTTTGCCCGAAGTCAGCTCCGATAGGCTCCGGACCGCGCGGCCCTGAACACGATAAGCTGGTATTGAAAATGGATGGTCGGCTGGTAATGCATTTTGACAAGTTAAGATCTTTGTATGTCAAAGAGAAGGTAAGTGTAGCCTGGGTTGTTAGCGGAAGTCACGGAGAGTCTTCGTGGCATTTCATTTTTAGGGTTATGTAAGATGCGTTTGAAACGATAGCAATGTGTTTTGGGATCATAATTGAAGGTATATTTGCGGTTTAGCAATTCAAACTTTTTTCTTTTGGGGGTGTGAGCACCGACCTTCAACAGTGACGGTGAAGGAGTGCGCGCTGGAGCCATGGGCATTGAACGCTCGACACTCGTACTCGCCGTCGTCGCTCTGACTGACGCTGTCGAAGTAGAGCAAGCGGTTGTAGTTTTGCGGGTGCCCGCCGGTTTCATCCAGGTTGCCGTCCTTCTTCTTCCACTCCACTTTTGGAGTCGGACTAAAAAAAAGGAAGAAAACGCTCAGGCGGGACGCGTGAGAGGAAAACAGGAAGCGGGTGGAAAACAGATCCTTACAGGCCTTTGGGAATACATTCCAAGGTAAGACTTTGGCCGCGGAGCGCTAGGACCGACGAGCGGGAGCCGCTCGGGTGGAAGATGTGAGGCGGCTTGCCGCGAACAACGTCGTTACCTGTACCGAAGATCAATGCGTCAATCAATCGCGTCACTGACAGCCAATCAATCGATTCATACATCCATCAACTGCCAGTCAGTTCGTCACAAGCACAACTGTGCCTTTGATCGTGCTATCCGTGCTTTTGTCCCACCAGCAACTAACCATGTATGGGACGAGATAATGATACGGTCCATAGCGGTATCGCTATTTTCTAACGCTGTATAGTAAAAGAGAATGATACTGTGTGTGCTGATATCAATATTTTGTCCCACTCACTGGGCAGCACAGTTAAGGCGATGGCGGTGTCGGGCAAGATGGTTCTGGCTGCCGTGTACTGGGCGTTGCAGATGTAATCCACTCGGCTGTCGCTCTTGAGCAGATTAGCGAAGTACAAGTTGCCGTTGAGGCCGACCGTCACTCTGTCACTCTGCCTTATGTGCACCATCTCTGCAAGTAAATACATACAGGACACTCACGTCGAGTCCACACAACTCATGGCCCTTCTTCCAGTCTTAGATTATTTTTTTTTTTTTGTCCACTCAGATTTCAGTTTCTGTGTGTTGCCATGTCAATGTAATCTGTCCCGGGCCTTCAGAATCCCCATCACTGGCTCAGGACAAATAGGCACTATGAAGAATGTTTTTTTTGTTTTTTTTGTTATACAACACAGAATAAGGTATATTGCTCTCTTATTAGGGGCAAAAAATATATAATAAATGTTTTTTTTTAAAGATGTAAAAAAAAAAAAAAAAGTTTTTTTTCCCAATTTTCTTCTTTTTATGATTTTGAAAAAATGATAACGATTTCAAACTCACTCTTGTCCATCCAGTGGATGAGCGGCGGCGTGGAGCTCGGCGGAGGCTTGCAGGACAGGACCATGCTCTCGCCCACGTACGCTTGCCGGCGGAACTTCTTCTGCTTCTGCAGGACTGGCTGGGCTACAACACACGCACACACGCGCACGCGCACACAACGGCCATATAATGAGAGCGACAAGTGGACAGTCACAGGACAAAAGAAAAACAACATGAAAGAACGAAAAAAACAGAATGAAAGCAGAAGTAGATGTGGCAACTGCGCAATAATAACGACGATATATGTACATATGAATGTATGTAAACAGACAGTAAGTAGATGCACACACACACACACACATGTACACACACACTGACATCACTGCTCTGGTTCCTGGAAATGGTTACCGCGGCAACAAGAGATGAGAGCGCAGAAAAGGCGGCCCCAGTCAACCTCACTGAGTCATTCAAATGTGTGTGCGTGTGTTTATTACTGTACAGGTGGGTGGTTTCATATTTAGCTGGCTAGGATGGTGGTTCGGATGGGAGGTCGTATAAGCGGGTAGGTGGGTAGGTAGCTAGCTATCCAGTTGGCTCGCTGGGTAGTTAGGTACTGGAGGTGGCTCGGCCAGGTAGGTAGGTTTGGTGCGAAGCTTGGTAGAATCTCACCCTCCACATTGATGCGCACCGTCTGCGTCATGGCGGTGCCTAGCATGTTGGAGGCGTAACATCGGAACATTCCCTGGTACAATTCCAATTCCTCGTCCTCGTCGAGCACCAGCGTTCCGCTTCCCGTCCGCTCCGACCCGAACGTCCGCCCGTCCTTCACCCAGCGGAACCTAGCGAGGGGGCAAACGGGCGAAATGAGCTCATCGTTCGGGGAACGTTTGTTGCCACGGTGACAGAAAGGCCTGCTGGGACAACGGATGCCACTGTCAACACATTCTATTCTGCGCTTTCTTCATGACGATAGGAATTATTGTTTGTCTATTGGGAGACATCAATTAAGGCAATAAATTGGTGGTGTGATGGCCCTCGTCATGATGTTTGATGGTACACTAAATTTGAAAAAAAAAAAAAAAACCCAAAAGAACCCAGACACCAATTTGACGAAGCAATGTGATATTGTGGAATGTCTAACATAACAGGACACATGGCACAAGTTAAATGAACACGGAAAATGCATTAATACGTGTAAAGTCATATCTGCATACGAGAAAAAATAAGGCAAATAAACCACGTGAACGTAGATTATTTCAGTACCTATTCAAACATCTGCGATCCTACTGATGCCAAACGGTACAGAAGAAAATGATAAATAGAGAGTCGGATGCACATTTCCTATGTAATATGCGGTCAACGAGAGACGTACGTGGGCGGCGGGTCGCCGGAGGCCTCGCACGGCAGATTGATGTCGTCACGGGAAAAAGCCGTGTACGACGTCTTCAGCTCTGAGGGCGCCGTGAGCACAGGCGGCTGTGAAACTGACAAAATACGACGCATGATTTCACACCTCGGCGTTTGCAAGCCTCGCCCCGAGTGTCGACTTGCTGAGGAAAATACACGGTAGAAAAGAAATACAAATCAAACGTCACACGTCACCACGGCAATGGCAGAGTCACTTACTGTTGGTCGCTTTGTCTGTTTGTCCGCACGGAAGCCAGAAGAGAAGGCAAGAGGGCAAACGTTTAGCCAAACCGTAAAAGAATAAAAGTGAATGATACGGTGCGCAACGATATCGATATTTTGCCCCACCTGTAATTAAGCGATAATACTACGCTGCACGCGTCGCGATAGCAACATTTGGTCGGACGCTGCACCGCCAGACATATTCGATACGACAATGTCTATATTTTCTCACACGCCCGATTGACGATTGCGTCATAATAGATACACCGGCATGCCGATGTTTTGTGGCGAGCTTAAGCGATGCTGAGACGATATGATACATTCGCTGGGAAAAAAATGATATTTCTCTCTTTGACTAATTGAAGCCATATGGTAAAGATAAATGCTGTACAGTACATTGCGAGAGCAATATTTTGTTCCGGCACTCATCGAGACCGCGACATAACAGGTAACGAACGATACGACACGTTCATTGCCATAACAATATTTTACCCCGCTCCTAATTGACAGTGTGTCACAGTAAACAATGATATCATACATTCAGTACATTCATTGAGATGATGATATTTTGGCCTACGCCTAATCGATACGGTCTCGTCATAGTATTTCTTTGCGGTGGCCTGAATTGACACATCGCATTCATGAGAGTTCCTTCGACGTTTCGTAACAGCTCGCCGTACGATATTGACGCGGCACGGACGCGACGGTACGATACTCACAGCCTTGCGGGATGACGAGGGCTCCCTGAGCCAGCCGAGGTGCGGGCGGCGAGAGGAAGGTCAAAGGGAGGAGGAGGATGGGGAGGAAGGGGAGGCCCATCGACACGCACATGTCTCGATGTCCCATTCGCACGCACGCATTCACGAAGGCGCACACGCACACGCGCGAGCACGTCGTCTCTGCCTGGGACCCTCCTGGCGATGTAACGACGTCACGGCGAGAGTCAAGGTGGCGCTTTGGCGGTCCACTGATACTGTGAGGAGGAGGGAAAGGAAGAAGAAGGGGCGGGGGCGGGGGCGGGGGGGGGGGCAAAGGGGGTTGACCCATAGAACAAAGGGAAGATGGTTGGGGGGGAGGCCATTAAAGTCAATCCAATGATCACACACACAGAGAATTTGGTTTCAAAACTGTAAATATAAAACCACCGAAACATTGTTAAATGGCAGCAATTTCATAAATTGCACCAATTTTACAGTCCGAATACGGGAAAATTCTTTTCCCGTATTTTTCACAGTTGCCTTTGCAGACAACTGTCAAACAAACAAGTATCAAATTGATCGAAATCCTGTGAAGCCACGCAGTTCCCACAATGCATTGCGCTATGCAACGCCGAATGATTGCTGTCATAAGGATGTTAATTATTGTCGTTCGTGTGTGTTCATATAACAATAGTTTGTTCAATTCGAGCTGAGTGTTATTCATCAGTAACATGGATGCTATTGTTGTTTCACTTCGAATTTCCTGCATTGCGGTGAGTTAGAATGCCGTCATCGTTGATGTGATGTTGTTTGCGTCATTAAAGAAGAGAAATTGGCCAAGTGCCCGGTAATTGCCAATTGGAAATAATTCGCTGAATCGGCAGGATGTTCTGCTTCCTTGCGCTTCACGACAAACGAGTGTTCCCCCTTGCGTGTTGGCGACGAAGTGACCTTTTCGGGGTCGTGCCGGGGACCCGTAAAAACGCAACAAACACCTTACGCAACTTTCTTGTCCCCCAATGAAGTTGGGATGTTGTGTTAAAAATATTCGTCTTCGTCCCCAGCTCTAAAACGCTTCATTTATGTGCACCTTTACTGGAGTGCACACGCACACACGCAAGCCTTATCGTCCTCCGCTCTGTGACATTTTCTTTCTAAACTGCGGGACAACATTTCCGTTCAAACGGTTTGCATAAATGCTGAGCTAAAATGCTGTGCGATCAACTTCATGGATTTTTGGGAGACTAAAAAAAAGCTTGTTTTAATTGATAGCGGTAGTCATCTGTCTTGTAAAGTAGATTTTTGATGCCAACGAGGTTATTTGGAAAAGGAATTGTTTTTAATTTCAATTGAAATGAGTGCGCTCTTTTTTTCCAAATGGAATTGAAAATTCGAAGGTTAGGGTGCTTTCGAAGCAATGAAAGAAAAACATTTGAAGCGTGAATCATGAATAAATCCAAGGAAAGAAAAGTTTCCCATGAAAACACAACATGTAATGCGACATGATGTATTCATTCAAAACAGGTGCCAGCTTCCAATCGGTGACCACCGCGACGTGCCGACGCTGAAGCCAAAAAGTCTCATTTTCATTTTCCCTTTTCATTCAAGTCGACAGCTGATTGGACACTGAAGCAGGTGCATGATCGCAGTTTGCCTTCAATTGGACTTGGACTATTCGATTTGAAAGTAAGCTTCGATCAAAAATTGTTACATGCAGAAATAACATTTTGCATTCCTGCAGCAGTTCGTTGATTTCCGAAAGGCAACACACTACGCTGTAGTTTGCCTTATACACACGGGTTGAAAAAAAAAATGCAGCGTTTTGTGGCTGCTATACAGGGCCTCGCCGTAAAAACATGCAGCCCTTTAGTTATTCATTTTATTTTTATGAGAAGTTCTTCGGTATGATCCATGGCTTTTTTTCTGCACAAAACAACAAAAGGAAGGCGCGGTCAGGCCCATTCGTTCGTACGTCTCTGCTTCTACTCAGGCCGACAAAGCGGAAGCTTTCTTGTCCAAATGCCGGACGCCCCCGAGGCGGCGGCCATCTCGGCTAATGTTAAATACACGCGGCCCCGCCCCCTCGATCCCCACCAGCGTCCTGGGACGTCCCGCGGAAGCGGAGGGGCGGTTTGCTGGGAGGCCTGAGGGGAGGAGGCAGGGCGGGTGCAGGTGGGGCAATCTAATCGGGGGCGGGCTGGGTTTGAGGTTGCGTGTGTGAAGTGGGGACAGGAGGGGCACATCGAGGAAAATGGGGGTGCAGGTGGACGAACAGTGCCCGGCGGAGCGAGAAATTAACTCATTGATAGATTCCGATCTGCAGGGAAGAATCCGGAAGTGCGGCGGGAGATACGGGGGGGATATGCGCTCGCGCGCACACAAAGGCAATCTAATGTCAGCGACAATTGGACAGTCGCAGTACAAAAGAATAATAACATGAAAGAATGAAAAAAGGAGAATGACAGCAGAGGCGGACGTGGCAACTGCGCATTAATAACGACTACATTTGTGTATATATGAATGGATATAAACAGACAGTCAGTAGTATGCAAAAGTCCACCATTGGATTTGCTCTTCTCGAAATGCCAGAATGACTTTAAATAAGGAGAAAGTCACATAGAGAACCTCCGCCGGGGCACAACGGTTAATAAAAGTGGGGGGGGGGATTTGAATTTTGGATTTTTGTTTGCTTGTCCAATTATTTATTCGTTGTGGAGCATTATGAGCAGACTGTAGATGCCGTTACGACTGCGAGGTGGACGGGTCGCATGAATGGCATCGTGACTCGAACGGTAGAAAATATACCAAATAAATATTCCTGTACGGTGGAACCTTGATTTAACGGACTAACGGGGGAGTCCGTTAAATCCGATTGTCCGTTAAATTGAAGCCCTTGTGGCCTAAAAACACCAGTCGAGTACAAAATTATCGGGTTTTTTATTTGTTTTTGTTTGCGGGGTAAAAAAAAACAAAACAGTGCAGTACAAAATGATTGAAATAAATACAAAAAGAAGTTTTAAAATGTTTGAAAACTTTTCAAGTTTAGCCAAATTGACCTCACTGGTGCGTGGCAGGTGTGATTTTGAGCTCCAGCCGAACACGATTCTCTGTCCGTTAAAGCCGCAGTCCGTTAAAAAACTATTTGTAACTCGACCCAGGCTGAGACTGTTTTTGCGCAATCATGCTAAACGCATTTGTCCTATTTGAGAAAAAGGCTAAAAACATGCACTGTATTAATATGTAAGCAGTTGAAAAGACCAACAATAGTAACATGATCATCTTGCCCGTGCGTGTGCACGTGTGTGTGTGGGGGTGTGTGTGTGTGTTTGTGTGGGTGTGTGATTGGTAAACTGCTGATGTCGCCCACATCAGACTTCATGAATATGAAACGCAAGTGTAATTTTAATAAAGTGCCTCTGAGATTAACATGTCTGTCCAAAGGCCCGTGTGTGTGTGTGTGTGTGTGAGGCTGTTCGCATGTGTATTATAATGCTAATTGGCAAAAGCAGACAGACTTCAAACAAATGCTTAGTGAAGAAATGTTTTTAATTTGAAAAATGCACGACAAAATGTGATGTGTTTTCTTTTAAAAAGACCTTTTTTCATATTTCTGATCAGTGTTAGCCACAGCAGGCGTTAATGTCAGTTTGAGTTGATTCCATGCTTCTCGCTCACGTTCGCTAACCTTAGCACAACACAAAACCAAGTGTTGAGGGGGCGCGCCTGGCTCCCCTGGGGGGTGGAGGGGGGGGGGGCATGTGGGACGTCGGAGGCGGTTGGCTCGGGGTCTGGCATTAGGTCCCTGCGGCCCCCACCGGGTGGCCAGTTGTCGGGGGCGCCTCGGCGTGGGACGTGTCCCTTCCGCCGGGCTGCTCTCGGGTGGACCTCGGGCCCGATCCCGCCCCTCGATTGATTGGGTGGGGTCCTCAGCCTCCGCGGTGCAGGCACAGCAATTCTTCTCTCAGTCTTTGCGCATGTAAAACGGCGTCAATTCACTTGCATGTGTCCGCAGGCAGGCACGCACCCCTGGGACTCTTTCACTGGGTGTGGGGTCACGCACTTACTGCGACAAATAACTCATGAATATGCGAATTGCTTGTGTTTCCCCTCACTCATACTCACGTCCTATAGATTCCGGCATAAACGGGACACAGCGCTTCCATTCTGCTTGACCTGACAGCCGAACAGGACAACAACAACAACAACAACAACAACAAAAAACAAGCAAGCCCACAACAGTAGCCAGTTATAATAAATGTTGTTTATTTAGGCCTAATGTGTTGCTGAAACGTTGAGTATTGCAGTGTCGTATCGAAACGAGTTTACTGAACAAACGTTCATGGACGAGTTCATATTTTGGGCAAACGTGAACTTAAACGAGTTGATTTCTGTCTGATGGACGTAATTGAGAACACGTCAAAGGGTTTCAGACAGTGATGAGCAGCATTAGCTTCTGCTAATAAGGTTGGGGGGGGTAGGTATTTCCCCCCCTAAATTTATTGATTACAAAAGAAAGAAAAAAACAACACACCTAAAAGGATCATCAGATTCCATAATCAATAAAAGAAAATTCCATATGAATCACGTTGAAAAGGGAATGGAAGAAGTCAATTAAAACACTGCAGCTCGGGTTCGGACCAGAACAAAGAGATCAAAACACATTACTCCAGTTCTGAAGTCTTTACATTGGCTCCCAGGCAGCAAAAGGGTTGTCTTTAAAGTTCTGCTCCTGGTCTAGAAACCGAGAAAGTGGTTTTGGTCCTGAATACATAAAAGACATGCTCATTGAATATCAACCCAGTCGCGTTCTGAGATCTGCAGATTTAGATCAGATAGTGGAAACGTGGTGAAGCAGCATGTGGTTGTTTGGCTGCTTCTATTTTCTCATGCTTACAATTGAGCTCTTTTAAAGCGCATAAAAATCATGTTTGAAATCTTTTACCTTCGTGTTCATTCCATAATTTTAGTCTGTACTTTGTTTTTGAATGTCTTTCCCTCTTTGTCGTTAAATGCTTTTAAATGTTATACTTTTAACCATGCAAAGCACATTGAGTTGCGTTGTGTATGAAATGTGCTACGTAAAAACTCTGACAGGAAACAAAATAAATAATCCACAGGTCAAACAAAGCAGGCGCGCTTGCGTTTCCTTGGGGTTTTTCGTCGATTGGTTCGAAGTATGACACGTTTTGAGTTTGCGCAGACTATGTAACACCTTCAGATGTAATGCAGTCATTATATTGAATACTAAGGTTCCTCTCATGGAACCATCGTTGTTCAGCATTCACACTCATTTTGGAGGCCGGTCAACGTGGAAACACCCCCCCCCCCCCCCCCCCCCCCCCCCCCCCCACCCAGCCGACCCCCACCGTGCACCTCAGGACGCCTCCCAGCACGACAATTGAAGCAGTGCAGAAGTCAGTCATTAGTGACACTAGGTGGTTGCATAAACAAGAGCAGAGCCGGCGAGGCTCTATTAGCCTCGGCCCCGGAGGGCCGGGTGGGCGGGGGCAGGCGGGCTGAGAGTGGGGGGGCATTAACAGCAGCTGGAGCCCCGTGGGCGGCCCGTGCGAGCCATCCGTCAACGTAGACGAGCCACACGGTGCACGCTGATGTTTTCATTTTGACAGCGCGCAAACGTGTCGTGAGGTGCCGTCGTCGTGGCAACCCGGCAAGGCGCACTTAAACAACAGCATGTCAGGGTTAGGGTTTCAACTCGGCCTGGGTTAGATTCTGAAATTAGGGTTTTAAGACAAAATCAGGGTTTCAAATTATCCGTTAGTGTTCCAAGTTTGAGTTTCTGGCGAGTTCAGGAGTTCGAGCTCGGGTTTGAAATTCGGGTTTGGTTTTTAAGTTAGGGTTTCAAGACAAAGTTAGCGTTTTAAATTAGGATCAGGGTTTCAAATTCGAGTTTGAAGCAAAGCTTAGGCTTTCAAATGTGGGGAGCAATGCAGTGTTAGGGTTTCAAGTGGAAGGAAGCGTTTCAAATTCGCATTTTGAGTAAGAGTTAAGGTTTCAGACAGGGAGTAGGGTTTCGAAATAAGGTTTCAGCCACGGTTAGGGTTTCAACTAGAGATAGACCAATTTGTGGTTTTTTTTGGTTTTTTTTTCAGATTTGATACCGATTAGTAGTCGTCAAGGAGGTCAATAACTGATATTTGATTGCAATTTTGGTGGAAAAAGTAGTTGTTTTTTTCCTATCACTTCCTCCTTCTAAAGCCGACGCTTGTGATTGGCTTTCTCTGGTCACGTGCCATTCTGCCGTAGTCTCAAACATGTCATCATTTTCCAAATATGACCCGGATGTGCCACTTTGTGCTTGCAATCTATTAGTTTGTTTTCATCCACTTCTTTCGAAGTTTGAGTCGAAATGTAATCCCAAACTCTTAGGCTTTTTATTCTCCCGCATCCTCTTGCATGCTGTTCAGCGGGATGATTATCTCATCGTATCGATGGAAAAAAACCTCAGTGAGCTGCCAGGAGCCGGGACGCCTTCCCGTCACTCCCAATGTCGCCATAGCAACCGCCGACTCCAGCAGCAGCGGAAGCGAGTGCTAGCCCATCCCCCACGCGGCCCCTCCTTCTTCACCTCCCTTCCCCCCACCCCCCCACCCCCCCGCTCTGTCCCGCCGCATGGCCACACCCTGTGTCTAACGCGCACACACACACACACACACACACACAGCCTCCTTTCGAATAGTTTGTAATTGCCGCAGGTCACAGTGATTGTAAAATATTTGAATGGTTGGGATTTCAAATGGCGGCACGGCGGGCGACGGGTTAGCACGTCCGCCTCACGACCCGCGAGGGGAGAAGTGGTCAGGGAAAATGGATGGATGGATTTCAATTGAGGCCAGTTTTTAGGATTTCAAATTAGGGTTTCGAGTTTAAAGTTAGACTCGGAATTTATGAACAGGGTTTCAAGCCAGGATTAGCGTTTCAAATAAGGTTTTGAAATAAAGGTTAGTGTTTCAAATAAAGATTAGGGTTTCAAGAGAAGGTTAGGGTTTCCAATTAGGGTCTCAAGTCACGGTGAGGGGTTTCATTTAGGATTTTAAGGTCAGAGTTAGGGTTTCAAACAAGAGTTAGGGTCTCAAGCTAAAGCAAGTGTTTCAAATTCTGGTGGCGGGCTGTTGTTAGGGTTTCAATTGAGGGTTTAAAGTTGATAAAAAAGTGTTACGGATTCACGTTAAAGTGACAGTTTCAAATTAAGGTTCCAAGCTAGGGTTTGAAGTTAGTGTCTTAAACCGGGTTTCGGGTTTTGAGTTAGGGTTTTAAGACAAGGTTATGGTATGTAGTTACAGTTGAATATTTAGGCTTTCAAACCAGAATTTGTTTTTAAGTTGGACTTTCAAATTAAGGTTTCAAGTAAGAGTCATGGTTTCAAACAAATGTTAAGATTGTTTCGGATTTCAAACTAGGATTAGGATTTCAAGTTCGGGTTCCAAGATAGAATCAAACAAGCGTTAGGGTTTGCCGTTTGAGGGTTTTTCGTCCGGGTGAGGGTTTTAATTCCCAAATTTCAAGGCACGCTTTCAAATTAGGGTTTCAAATGACCCCTGACCAATCTGACCGCTTTTCGGGAGCATCTCAGTTGAGAACAAGAAAGATCCGGTGGCCCAAATGCTTTGTCATGAAATGTAACAAACATTTCGGGAAACGTTTCGCAATCACCACCGAGACGGGAAAACATGTCGGAGCATAACGAGCTCCTGTTTCACCCAACCACGCGTTAGCGAAAGCGCGCTTGTCACAGTTCCGGCGCGCTCGTCACAAAAGCGCTCTTATTATTCCACTACGTGTGCGTTAAAAGCATTCTATTCGCCGCATCTGAGGGGAAGCGAGGCCGCGGGGAAGGACGACATTCCTCGCCGGCCCGCACAAAGACGCCTTTCTGCACAGCCAGAAACAAAAAAAAAAGAAGCAGATGATGAATCAGAGAGGAAGAGGGAGGGGCCCTGAGGAAGATTGACGTCCACGTCGTTTCATTTGCCCCGGCCAGGCCTCCATCCGACCAACACGCACACTCGCACACTCGCACTCCTTCACCACTGCAAACTCTTTAAGTGCATCCGGAGACTTTATCTGTCATCTTCAAAGTGTCTGTCAAGTCATTTTCGAGTTGAGCGGAGGACCCGTTGACGTCGAATGCGCAGAGGAGCTCGTGAGGCCGTTCAATCGGCAATTGGGCCGCTTCGTGCCTTTATTGCTGCCGCCGCCCAGCTCAGCTGCGCAACGACAGAAGGGAGGACAAGTCGGGCGACCGTCGCGGGCAAGGTTAACAATGTTCATCATTCAAAATGTTGAAAATGTACCAAAAATGACCTAGTTCATAGTTCTATTATTTAAACCACCAAAGAACATATTCACTCCCAGATACGCAGTGTCCCTGAACGCACCTCGCACAAGCTACTCACAAAACACTCTCGAGCAACTCGTCCCAAGCTCTTCTCTAGCTCTTCGCGAGCTCTTCCCAAAGCTCCAACGCAAAACCTTTCCCAACTGTCTTCCCGAACGACACAAGCACTTCACAAAGCATTTCCCAAAAGCTATCCAAGGCTCTTCGAAAGCTCTTCGCGAACATTTTTCCAAAGCCCTTCCCAAGGTCCTCCTGACAAGCTCTTCACAAAGCTCTGGCCAAGCTCTTCTCAGGGCTCTACCCAAAGCTCTTCCCAAAGCTCTTCCCGAGCGCTACACGAGCTCTTCACACTTTCTGACAAAACACTTTACGAGCTCTTCCCCAACTCTATACAAAGCTCTTGTCACAGCTCTCCACAAGCTCATCACAAGCTATTCTGAGAGAGCTTCCCAAATTCTCAGGAGCCAAATCTAGCCTGGGTTTGAAATGACATTACAGTGTGCTGGGATCGTAGTTAACGCGCCTTCACCAAGACTAAAGACCATTGCATCCTTATCTGATCGCATGGAGCGGTCTGCCGGCCTCACGCTGCCGCCAATCATTTGGCGGCCAAACGCATCAAGTAATCCACAGATTTCATCCACGGCGCCAACCGCTCAACCTCATCCCTCATCTGATCTGCTTCGAAGTCCTCCGACAAATCCTCGCAGAGTTCATCTTGGGCCTTCCTCAAAACGTGTTTGGGCCTCAAACAACGTTACCGGGGAGGCGTGGCAGGAATCCTGGAGTCAAGACGCCAGCGGACAAACACGGTCAGCTGGCCGCTCCGAAAGAGACAAGGGTGTTGACACTGTCAACAGAGCAAACACAAATGGAGGACATCGCGACCAATTCTCTGTCCGCCAATCAACAGCGTGCACTGTGCCGAACTCCGCCCCCGTCGTGCCACAACAGAAGGCTGCCGAGATGCAGGGGTGAAGCAAGCGGTGCAAAATGTTTATAAATGCATATGTCGGTGATTCTCAAAGGTTTTTACACCAAGTACCGCCTGAAAAATATACTCGGCACGCCAAGTGGCGCCATGACGAGCGACGTTAAAATATCGTCGCGGAGTGTGTTGAGCAAAAACCAAGCATTTGTTGTGAGCCGCTGTAATATGCGCCGTTGGAACACGAACGCGCTTGTTAAAGGTAGAAAGGAAATGCACTCCAATCATGATTCCATTAAAATATTCAAAGTATTGTCCATAAAATTGAAATTGAAATTGTGCGTTTGAAAACGAGTCGTTCTAAAAGATGGATTGAGTGGAATATTTTAATTTTTTAGAATTTGCTTTCCGTTGCAAATGAGAATCTCTTCTCAATTGCCTTGCCTGGATAAATAAAGGTCAAATAAAAGAAAGGTAATAATCATTACAACACGTATCAACAAATAAACTTGTACTCAATTTTGTGTTCATTTGTGCTCCTCTATTGTTTCCCCCAAATTTCTTGTACTCATGATAATCCCTCATGGAAAATTCAAGTTATATTTGGAGAAGCAGATGAAACCCGTCCAACAGGGCTGCGTTCTAGGCCCCAGGTTCTTTCCCCCCCCCCCCCCCCCCCCCCCAATACCACTCTTCTCCACAACAGTTTAACTTTCATCGAAACACGATAGCGCAAAGTTATGTTGAATGTTCTCCGTCGATCATCATCGTCAATCGCGACACAGCAGGCTTCGAGAGTGGCAGAAATGGCGAATTACTGCACTTTGTCGAGACGCACTACATTTCATGTCACTTGCATAAACTCTTTATTTCTCCTCAATTTAACGCTCAAGTATGACATGTTGACAGGTTATAAGCGTTTTATACCCGAGTAGGTAGCAGGAGAATTAATCATTCTCCCCCCCCCCCGCTTTCCCTTTTTCATCCCTTGTGTGAATACATTATTTTTCTTCAATTTAAACCCACGTTTTTTTTTAAAAACAATTTTTTGGAGCCGGGTCCGTTGAGCCTCCGTCTTAAAATGCGCTCCGGCGACTGCGCAAGATGAGAAGTGGAGCAGGAAAACGAGGGAGCGAGAGTGCGTCCCTCATGCTCCTACCTGCTGTTCTATCATTGATGGGAGTAGTCGTTGCAGCACGCACACACACACACACACGCACACGCACACAATGTATATATAGTCGCACGCACCCAATGCAAATGTATACTGTAGATACAGTATCCTATAAAGCGATGGCTCTCACCTTTGCAAGCCTTTTCTGTGGATCGTGTGGATTCTTCCTCTCGGCCCGCGTCATATGCCGCAGCAGCACATAAAACATAAAACATAAAACACGCCCGTCTGAGCGCTGCGTCTCCTCCTTCCTCCTCCCTCCTCCTCGCTCTCTCATTGGCTGCATCACCCAGATGACATCGGCCTCTCTCTCTCTCTCTCTCTCTCTCTCTCTCTTTCTCTATCTCAATCTCTCGCTGTATTCCCCGGGTACATCCCGCCGCTGCCCTCCTCCACTTTCATCTTCCTCCATCCCGTCTGCTCTCTCGCTCTCTTTTTCTTTTTTGTCTTTTTTTTACTGCCGAGTGGAGGTCATAGCAGTATCTTCTGATTTATGATGTCATTCTCCTGCCTATAAATTAACCGAATAGGTTGGAACCCTGGACAATGTGGTCAACATTTTTTTTTTCTTCGTAATAATACTTGAGACTAATCGGAAGAAAAACATTCATGAAAATAAAATAAAACCATCACACCAAAAGAAGAACAATCGCCCAACACCAGCCACATGGCAGAGACACTGATTTATAGTGACTTTTGACCTTTGACCAGTGACCCTTTCTACTTTTTTGATTTGTTACTTGTACTACTTTTATTTTACAGTTTTTATTTAGTTTATTATTTTTGTTTTGACTTATTACTGCTCGCCCGGCAAATGATTAACCCTTGCCATATCCGGGCGCTGTCGGGCAAAATGTCACCGTTCCCGGGACCGAGCATTTCATCTGGAGCAGTTTGGTCTGGATTGGATTACATTTCGAAATGGAGTTTTGATCCCGATCCGAGCAAAATCGGGATATGGATTTAATAATCCAATCTGACCCAGATTTCTGATCAAATGCTGGTTTTGGCTATTTCAACATTCCAAATAACAATTAAAATAAATAAATAAACGTGCAAGTGGGATTTATCCTGGCTGTCGGCCTGCTCAAAAACCTCGAATCTGGATTTTGTCATCCTGATCTTGTGGTATCTGGATCAGATTGAGCCTATTCGATTGTTCTTTGGAGTACCGGGACACAAACTACAAGATCAATTTGATCCGAGATTGGAAAAAAAGGAATCATTTATTGATTGATTGATTGATTGATTGATTTTTAATACCAGGCCCAGGAGATCATACATAAGAGACAGTGAGATTGGGTTTGGGTTAAGGTTTAGGCTAAGGTGATGCTTAGGGTTTATTTATGCAGGGTTAGGGTTTATGTGGGGGTTAGTGTTCATTTCAGGGTAGCCCGTCTTGTCTAAGCCCGCAGGGGTGCTGACCGCAACCCGAGGGACGGAAAACTGGCCCATGACGGGGAACCGCTCCACGCCGGTGCTCCCGTACCTGAAGAGATCCAACACAGTTTAAAGACTGGAAAAACAGGACATAGTTGAGGATGGTTCAAAAACAACACAAGATTAAAACAATGTTTTCAAAACTGTTTATGCAGGTATGGGATAGTTTTGGAAGTACAGAGTTGATAAGTTGATTGATAAGATAAGTTGTGGTTGAGGTTAAGGTGGGCTGAGGCTAGGGTTAGCAAAGGTAAGAATACCTTCAGGGCAAGCGGATCTTGATTGAGCATATAGCGGGAGAATTTAGCTTTACAGTCTCGGCGTAAGCTTGCGTTGTGTTTTTGTCTTTCTGACCGACGGTGAGATTTGTTCCCCCAGTCCTGGAACGTGAGACGGTAGAAGGTAAGGGTTATGAATTTGATTGTAGGAACGATAGTCCTTGTCTCGTCATGGAAAATGACTTGCTCATCCAAAAAAAAATCATTTCATCTTCCTCCTCCATGTTCCTGTGTCTTTGCCTTTTCCCTCTCTTCCCTGCCGTCCTTCCCTGAAATGGAAGTTCGCCTCCCCCACAACCCTCCACTGTTAACGGCCGCTGCGAGCCATGTGCTGCTTGGACGGCGTGTGCCAAGCGGAGCGCGCCAGCCAAAATACCGCAGCACTTCCTGTTTGTGAGTATTCCAGGAAGTCAAAGACAAAGGAGAAAGGGAAGCCTGTATTGATTACGCACTCTCACTCTTGCTCTCGCGCACACACACGCATGAGCCCACGCAGAGAGAGAGAGAGAGAGAGAGAGAGAGAAGGAGATTACCGTAAATGAGTAGTCTCTCTGACTGGAATACTCAATAGAGAGAAGCACAACGCAAGAACAACACGATGAAAATGGAAGAACACGGAAAGTACAAAAGGGATGCGACGCAATGAATCTTAATCGATACATCAATCGATCAAAGGTTGAAAGAAAGCTTTTGTCTCAATGGTTCACGTTGTCGAGACATTCTTGGAGAGCGGTATGCTTCGGACTTCGTGCGAACGCTTTCGAGAAGTCCGAATGCAGGAAGCGTGGCCAATAAAGGCATGCTCGGATGAGTTTGGCGTGGAAGAATACTTTTGGGATGGCAAAAAAACATCAGGGACTTATGTCCAGAATTAACAGGATAGCATGTACAAATGACAGTGGGAGAAAAAAAACCCTTTGGAATTTCTTCCATTTCTACATCAATTGGTCAAAAAGTAATCTGAAAGTTTTGCAGTTGAGCAAGATGCCTGGCATGTCCGCTGTGAATAGGTCACTTGAGGTCATGCCGGAGCATCTCGATCGGGTTGAGGTCAAGATTTTGACTGGGCCACTCCAGAACACATACAGGACCTTTCTTCTTCTGAAGACATCCTGTTCTTGATTTGCTTCTGTGTTTACTACCATTGTCCTGTTGCAACACTCATCTTTTTCAGTTTCTTCAACTTCTTCACCTTCAACTGTTGTACAGATGGCCTCCAGTTCTTCTGCAATGTATCTTGATGATGAAACTTGGGAATTCATTTTCCCATTGATGATAGCAAGCGGTCCAGGCCCTGATGTAACTAAGCACACCCATACCACAATGCTCACGCCACCATGCCTCACAGTTGGGATAAGGTTTTGATGTTGGTGTGCTGTGCCATTTTTGCAACACACATGGTGTGTGTGTTCCTCCCAAACAATTCAACTTTGGTTTCATCTGCCCACAAATGTCCTTTCAAAATGTTCTCCCGCGATTCCCATTTTTGCTTAATGTTTTCCATATGGTAGATTTGTCAACAGAGATGTTGGAATGTGCCAGAGATTTCTGTAGGTCTTCAGCTGAAACGCTAGTGTTCTTCTTCGTCTCATTGACCTCAATAAACATGTGATAGATGAATTCAGATGATCCCCACATTCCTGAGTCCTAGACGTTTTTCTGCCGAGAGGCCTGAAATCAGCTCATCGGAATTTCTCCAGCTTTTCGAGGTCACTAGCGAAGATCTCCATCTACCTGTCGAGCCAACGCTGTCGACATAACAAGCACGTGTGCTCTCACAAGAGGGACAACCAATCAGAGGAAAGGGGGCGGTCTTAGCTAAATATGCGCAGAGGAGATACAGAACTGGCTCAAACAGAAGTAGCTGTCGGAGGGGCCTTTTCTGGACACTCGGATGACAGAGCCAAGGTGTTCTTTTTAAATAAGGTGGACAATTTTCTACTAAGTCCATGTTAGAGAGTCACTCTATGGAGGTAGAAATCACCAAAATACAGGACCTTTAAATCCAGAGGTTCACTTACTTTTTCCCTCCTGTCCTGTGAAAGTTGATCTTCTTATTTTCAATGAAAATACGATTTGTGTGCGTGTGGTAAAAGCTAAACCAGACTGTTTGTTTATTCTTGTGATTTAGGTGAGGATCAGATGACATTTTATGACCAATTTATGCAGAAAACATACGTTTTCCTCCCATTCTGTGTATGAACATATGAGGAACTAAATATGAAAATGTGCTTGACGCGAGTGTTTGTTTGGAAACTGCAGGAATGGCTCGATAACGCCCTCTGGAGGGAGAGCGAGCTATTACCTGATTTCCCAGAAGCACATTTGGCCTGATATCATCCCATTTGGCCTCATCGTCACTGAGTAACTGTCACACTTCTTCTACATCAGTTGATAAATACAATTGGATTTGACTTCACAACCACTATTAACCCTATCAGACAAAAATAACTTTATCCCTAATATTACCGCATCCCCAACCCGAAGCTTCTGTTTTGACTTTGGGTGAGACCTCGACGAAGAGGAGTAAATTGTAACACGGCAGTCGCCATTAAAGGAGCAAAAGCAGTTCTGGCTCATCGGCACGGAGACGAAAAACAAAAACAGCTTGGACTCCTTAACATGCATGGTTGTTGTGTTCAGTGCTTTGCGTTGGGTTGAGTGTGCAGTAAGTGTGATCCAGAGCCATGTCTTTGCCGCCATCACGGATGCTCTGGTAGGTCCCTTCCTCCTGAATGTTCTCACGTGAGTCGAGCTGGAAATGAAGAGAAGAGTCCGTCTTCGTATATGAAATCAGAAAAGAATGATTGTCATTACAAGTTACCTCAAATCTCGGGCCGCCCGAGTTTGCTTTATTCCTCCATTTGTAGAGAAGCAGCAGAACAAGTGCAGCCAGCAGAAGAACCAAAACGCCGCAGAGAATCAGAGGCCAGACGAGCACTGAAGAGTGCAAAAGTGAGAAGCAAGAGCATGTGAGAAATATGCCAAGAACATGTGGGGAACATGGCGACAACGTGTGAGGAATGTTGCCAGCCAATCGCAGGGCACATAGAAACAAACAACCATTGGCACTCACATGGACACCTCCGGGCAATTTAGAGTCTGCAATGAATGCATGTTTTTGGGATGTGGGAGGAAAACCAGAGTGCCCGGAGAGAACATGCAAACTCCACACAGGCGGGGCTGGGCTTTGCACCCCGGTCCTCAAAACTAGGAGGCAGATGTGCTAACCAGTCGCTCACCGTGCCACGTATGAAAAGAGTATTGGTGGAAAATAAGAAGGAGAAGAAGTTGTTCTACCTGTTGGTGTCTTGTTCTGTGTTCTGACTCGGCGCTTGAATTGAGTGATGGACCTACGACGATCAAACAGTCACATGTCCTGATGGACCTCAAGAAACAAAGAGCAAGACTTTTGCGGGAATCTCACCATCAGTCACACTGACGTCGAACTCCTGAATGGAAGCCGAGCGCAGAGATTGACCCAAACCGCACGAGTACCTTCCCGAGTCCGACTCGTCCAACTGGGAGACGGTCACCACCAGAAGAAACACCTTCATCGAAGCCTCCTTTCTGAAGACCGCGCCGTACCTGCCCACGTGGGCGGCCTCTTCGGTGGTTCTGGTGAGGATGTGTCCGTCCAGACAGTTTGAACTTGACATTTCTGGAGACCAGAAAAGGACAGGTCACCTCCAGCGTCCCTCCAGAAGGTGCAGTGTGGAGGTGGACTCGGCGAACCGTCATCAGAACGTCCATCTTGCTGCGATGCTGAAACGAGTCGTCATGAGGACTTCCTTTACACTTACACTCTGTTTATGCCTACGCACAAATAATGATCAGCTTTAAAAAAAAAAAAAAAAACCTCAAACACCGATCTTTTAGCCTAAGGTATCGAAAGTACAGTCCCACATCACGCTGGCGTGGTTGCTTACGTCGCACGTTGATCTGCTTATGACTTATACTGGTAATTTTATCAGCTTCATCAACCACCTGTACAAATGCCTCCTTTGCTGTGTCATATTGATTCCTTAATACAGCACTATGTATTTGAACCTTTGAACAAAGCTCCACTCATCCTCTTCCGTACGGAGATGTCTCCATCGACTGTCATCAATTGCGCCACATTTAAAGGAAATGAGAGGAGCCGCTGTGATTGGCGGTGGATGAAGTAGCTGCAAACACACCCGCAGTGGCGCAGTCTACGAAATTAGCAAGACCAGTTTAACCCGCCACTGGTGCACAGTTACGCTGCCGGATTTACGCCGGTCACGAAAATAGGGCCCGTGGTCTCTAAGGGCCGTCTCAGAGCCAGTCACGAGAAGGTGTCATGCCGTATCACCCGTGACAAGGCTCCTTGCAACTCTGCATTTATGTCCATCTGCATTGGACATGTCAATAATAATAATAATAATAATAAGAAGAAGAAGAATAACTAGAGCTGCGAGGAGATATGAAGGGCCCTCGCAATACAAATGCACATCACACTTTTAAGATTTATATTCACGTAAAATGGTGAAGCAAAGATCTTTTTTCGTTCCACTTCACAAATATGTCGTACTTTGTGTTGGTATAGCATACAAAATGTCCACCAAATACATTTAAGTTTTCGATTATCAGGTCGCAAAATGTGAAGAGTTGAAGTTGTATGAATATTTTTCCAAGGCACAATAACAGCCAAGAACGTTTGCTATGTTTGACAAATGTGCCAGTAGGGGGTGCTATGACGATGATAAAATGTGACTGGAAATGTGACTCTAGAGAACGATGAAAGACCCAAAGAATTTGCTGAAATCAAATCTGTAGGAGGAGAACAATTACGACCTGGAGGAGTTAAATTATGACCCCGATAAAAGACAGAAAATGGGGCAAAATGTGAAAGTAAATTAAAAATGGCATTAATTCCTGGAGGGGTGAAGGTATGGCTCCAAGAGACGTTTGTTGTAGGTCTTTTGTAGACTAGCTAAAACGTACAGCTAATAATTCTTTTTTCATATTCGTGAGTCACCTTGAAGAACTGGAATCCGGGAAGTCCCTGTGGGAGTTTTCCAGTTGCGGCGAGCCCACGCCGATCCTGTGGCGCCCAATGTCGGCCGTGTTCAGATTGACAATAAAGGCATAGAGGTCGCCTTCTTCATACTTGATGCCGTGTCTGCCCCTCCGGGCGCCGACGTCATACGTTTCAACGAGGGCTTCGGTGCCCTTGGAGAAGTGCTTTTTGCCACCGGTGGAAAAGGGCCACATGAATGTGGCATTTCGTCCCCGCACGGTGTTGAAGATGACGAGGCCGACGCTTCCTGAGAAAGCAGCAGGAATGTGTTCATCAGCAACACAATCCATGCATCCGTTTATCCATTTTCTGTAGCGCTTTCTCCTCACGCGGGTCGCGGTCGCGCCGGAGCCTATCCCAGCTATCTTCGGGTGAGAGGCGGTGGACACCCTGAACTGGTCGCCAGCCCGTCGCAGGGCACAGAGAAACAAACAAACACCACAACCATTTGGACTCACATTCACACCGACGGGCAATTCAGAGTCTTTAATTGAGCCACCGCGCATGTTTTGGGGATGGTGGGAGGAAACCGGAGTGCCCGGAGAAAACCCACGCCGGCACGGGCAGACCATGCAAACTCCACACAGGCGAGGCCGGGATTTGAACCCCGGTTCTCAGAATTGTGAGGCAGATCTGCTAACCAGTAACTCACCGTTCCACCAGCAAAGCAATCATTCATTCAAAAACATAGTCTTACTGTTTGGATTATGTTCACTAGTGTTTATTAAATGCTTAAAACGAGCACTGCATTACATCAACATCAATGTACATTCTTCTGCAAACCAAATTTGTTCTTCATGATTGGAATGTGTATTTTTGAAAATATTTGGAAAAATAATGATTCAATGATTTGATTTCCTCGAAGTCATCTGGAAGTCTTTCTCCATGCGTGGCCGTTGAATTCCCATCGTATTATGCAAGCATCTGTTTGAAAAGCTCTGGATTTTTGGTTGTTGGTTTTGTGCTCCTCCATGTTTCTGATCCGTAGGACAAGACTGACTTAACTTTTTGAGTTAAAGTTTCAGAGTGTGTTCTTGGTGGATATGAGTTTTGAGTGTCGTATTTGTTTTATTTAAAACAAAACTGGTCTCTAGCCTCCCTTCATCCTTTCACATGATGCTTCGTAAGCAGCAGAATGAACAGAGGATCCCGTGGCACTTAAGGTAGGATGAGTCGGTGGCGAGGTAAACCAGATCAGATATAGAAAGACTCGCCACAGCCCCCCCACAGCTTGTTCTTACCCTCTCGTTTCCATGTGGCCCCATTGGCCGCGGGCAATTGTTGCATCCCTTTTGCTGATGAGGTCGGACGGACCAGAGACGAATGGATGGCGACAGCGGGGTTCATGGTCAGGAGGATATCAAAAAGGAAAAGAGAGCATGAAGAATAAATATACAGTGGGCCTCGAGAAAATCGGCAGATAATTGTACATTTTTTGTTTGTTTGTTTGTTTGTTTGTTTGTTTCAACCCAAAAAGGTCTTGAATAAGCAGGGAGGAATCGCCAATAATGCCCCTTTTCCGATGTATCTGTTCTACCCCCAACCAGCCCCGCGTGGTCGCTTCCCCGTGACACTTTTCCGAGGCCGAGCGGTGACAATGGCATCGCTTTTCAGAGCCTCCTCTGACCTGGTTCTAAAACGTATGCCGAGGAGTGCCGTGACGAAACTGTCATCTACAGATGCCGGCGTTTCTTTAAGCGCGGTGTCTTGTCACATTCACAATCATGGCGCCCGAAGGTTGCCCCACACCGAGTGACGCCGCCCAACCCGACGGGACCGTCGCGTAGTGTTGGGTACGTTCAAATGAATGGAGCCAGCGAGCCTCCTTTCAAATATCCACACTCTCGCTTTTATTCTCACCAACAGCCTCTCTCTTTAGCAACCCGCTTCTTCCTTAACTATTCATCTATCTTTTCACGGTTTAGGAAATGTGATAAAGTACAATATACTGAATCCACAGCTATACAGGCCCACCAGCCATCCACTTGTGAATCGCTCATGTGCCGGGGTGCGTCGGCAACTCTACACGATGGTCTGTTCCAATCGGGTTTGGCTGAAGCAGATTTTGTTCTGCGGTCAACTGCGGAGGTGCGGGCAAGTTTGTCCATATTGGCCGAAGCGGAAACACAGCGAGATGGGAGGCACGACAAGAAACGAGCGCATCGCATTCTTCTTCGTCCCGCTTTTGCTTGATACCTGTTGTCATGGAAAAGCAACAGGCTTTTCAGGCCAAGCGAGGATGGGGCAGAGCGGGCCCAGGCTGCTCTGGAACTTGTAGTGGAAAAGCAGCAACAATGTTTGCAGGGTTGGTTTCCCAAAAAACAAAAACAAAATGAAAAACAAGACAAAAACATCGAAAAAGAATTTGCCAAAAACCCGTGAATAGCCGAATCCGCGGGTGCCGAACTGCGAGTATGCGGCGTCCACGGTAATTTGGAGCGGCAAGCGGGTGCGCGCAATTGTCGAACCCACATTACACATCACTGGCTGTTTAGAGACATGTTTTGACAGAAAGGAAATCATTCTTTTCACGTGTTCCGGAAAGAAAACAAATCTTTTATTTCTGTGGAAGTATATGCAAGTGATGGGAATTTTTTTTTTTGTTATAGAAAATTTAGTATTAACAGGAGAAATAACAGAAATGGGACAAATTGACCTCCTTCTCCGTGAAATCGTTCAAAGTCATTTTTCGGGAATTACAGGTCAAATTAAACTCCGCTCCGATGTAAACCGCGTTGCACGCAACACACACACACACACACACGCAGGCATGCAAGCAGAGATTCGGCATGCAGCGCCACTCGAGCTGGGAATGTGGGGACCCTGCCTTGCTCAAGAGCACCTCGGCAGTAGCCAGCAAGCAGACTCCATGCAGACGGACGCCCCAGCGCTTCCTTTTAAATATTTGTACATAAACCCTTCTTTTATTTTCTGAGTCGACTCATTTCTCAGTTAAAGAGTTAAAAGTTGTTGTGGGGTTCCGAAATGTCTCCTACTTGGCTTAATCGGTGCAATCAATCAGTTCATTTCACATATTTGTACATGAACCCTTCCGTTATGTGACTGCGTTTTGTGAGAGGAAATGCACTAAATATTGATCGAAAGGCTTAGTGATGGAGTTACCGATGGGATGTAATCAATGGCTATTGTTTTGTTTTTCTTTTCTGACAGTTTTAGATCATGAAACAAGCCCTTGGTCAAATGGATCTGATGACAACTGTTACACCAAAGAAACAAACATTTTAACATGCATTTCTCCTAAAAATTAGTTGTGAATGAATTCTTTTCTTGAACCATGATTGATTAATTAGTCAATGGAGTTAATGGTGAGATGTTTTTCTTTTCATGTCACGGGTCAAAACGACCCAAGAACATTATTGCGTAACAGGAGGGTTACAAACACTCATACCAGCAGTCGTCTTTCAAGTCGTTGTGATGCATTTGGCCTCAAATTTTATTTGGATTGAATTGAAAATTATAATAATAATAATAATAATAACAATAATCAACTTGTATGAATCTTGTGCCTTCAAGGGACCCAATGTATGTTTAGGTGCTTGGAATTGTTATTAAAAGTGGGGGTACCCGGTACAGGACCTTGTAGCGCTCCTCAGGACGTCGGAGCACACATGTCGCGGCCCGTGTCACGCACGCCATCACGGGCCTTTCCACCTCTTCTTCTCCTCGGATGCTCTTTGTCCTCTGGTGTTACGATGGAGGTTGTTGTGAAAAGACCAGAACATTTGCAAATGTCCCTCCGATAAGAGTTTGTGATTGGAACCAAAAATATAGGTGTGAAAAGTCATTTTAGTTTTGAAGAAGTGGCATAAAAGTAGATGATTATTCAACTTTGTTCCAAATCCAGTGATGGATTTCAAATCAAGTGATGATGATGAGATTCAAGCAATAGACGGTGACGGTGATAGATGACGGTGCCACGAATGCGGTGATGGACCCACGTATGGCGATGAGATTATGATTCAAGCGACGGATCTAAACAAATTTGAAGAAAGAGAAAACGATAGCACGAGAAAAATTCATTCCACCCTAATAAATGTCAAAGGCACAATATTAAAACATTTATTTTCTTAAAAAGCATCGACAAGATGTCTGCAAATCATCTTCATGATGTGTCGTTTGATTTCATTTTGCGACAGTAAATGAACTGCTGTTTTCACCTTTACAACAAATACATCATTGTTTACATTATTGATCAAATAGATGAGCGAGACGTGCACCTTTCCAGATGTTTCCGAGCCTTCTGCAGACGAGAGCGATGTCATCCTCGCCTGGCTCGCTCCTCCCCCTCGCTCACTCCGGGAATAAATGTGCGGTTGGCGCGCGTGTCAGGATGTTGACTCTTCCCATCCAAATGTGTGCGCTGCTGATTCGGAACGCTTTGGGCAGACGACACAATCGTGAGGCGAGTTGTGCTTTTGACGATTATTGAACAACTACATCGCTCTGGCTCAATCCACAAATGTTTATAGTGCTCAAACCGGCATATTTCTGAAAGTAAAATTAAGGTTTTGGAAAATGTATGTTTTATTTTTATTTTTTACTGTTGAAATGAGAAATACTAAAAGTGACCTTGATCAAAAACTTCCATCAATGTGTCGCGTCCGCTGCGCCTCATTCGTGTGGCATTGCAGCTTTGGGCACAGGCACGCGCTCATACACGATATGCGAGTTTTTGTTACACTCACGTGCACGATTGAAATGCGCTCATACTAGTCAAATGCTGCCATATGCATTTTTGTTTCATTGAAACTTTCAGCAGTATGTATGAAAACGGTTTCGATTTGGAAACAGTATGAAGTCGTCGCCGATGGTCACTCGTGCAAACGAGTTGCAGAACACCGCACGCCGCGTGACAGCTGGGTCGGGTTCGGACGTGTGCCTCGCTCGGTGTGCGTCGGGCCTGACGAAACCTTTGAGACTTCTGTGATCGCGACCCGATAACAGTTTCAGCGATGCCGCAGTCGTTTTGTGTGTGTATGGGGCGGGGTGAGCTTAATTTTGAGTCAGTCAAATGTTGTTTGAAAGAATTATACTTAAAATGATTGCGATTAGTATTAAGCGCACCTTGAAATAGGGCCAGACTCCCCCTTGGAGCTTCGAGTTGGGAAATATGAAACACGGGGTCAAAATACTAACTTATCTAGCAATTGTGCCCGCACTTGAGTTATACTGACATGGCAGCACATGCCCTCTGAAATTTGATTGGAAAAATAAATCCAACGTAAACATAGCACACGTGTACCACAAGCTGTTGCAGACAAGTGAAATGCAAGGAAATTAAGAGAATAGATCGTTGGGAACAAAGTCGTACAATTCCACGGCACAAATGTTAGACCAAAGACCAAGTGGATTGATTGAATGTCAAGAATAAATGAATGAATCATATGAACACTAGTTTCTTGTTACTGTTTTTAACAATTGAATCAGTCCAAAAAATCAGCAGGCACACCTTTGACTATGCAGTTTTAGTTGCTGCTTTCATGACATGATTGTTCCTTTCTAGTTGTGTTATTTCTTCTTCCTCCACCGAAACCATAAAATTACCGCGTGCGTCATTAGCACACACATCAACATCAACATCAATTATGTTCTGGCTCAGGGAAAAGAATTGAAGAATGGACACTTGTTGTCTTTGTTTGGTCGGCGTCCAACTTTCTTCTCTTTTTTTCTCTGATCAAGTTGGATGGGTGCTGGACCCCGTCGCAGCTGACTCGGGTCCGAAGGCAGGCCCGCCCGGTCGCCACCGTCAATTGCGGAACAAATACAGACGACCTGCGACACTTTCTTCACAGTATTCTAATTTTTTTAATTCCGGATTTTGTGGGTTTTATGAGCTGGAAGCCCAAATTATGTAAAAATAAACAAATAAATACTTGAAATTGTTTAAATTGTGGGCCCTGACTCTATAATCTATGAAAGTTTAACCTTTTGAATGGAATTATGGAAATTAATCAACTTTTCCATGACATTCTAATTTTTTGGAAAGGGTCTGTAGAACGGCGAGGACGTGTTTACCTCTCCCACGCAAATGCCCAACTGATCCTCGTCATCTGTCATGTAGCAGACTGTCAGGCCCAGCTTCTCCTCCTGACAGGACTTGTAGAGTGCTCACTTCCCATAATAATAACTATACATCATCATCATAATGTGCCTCAATTGTAAAATCGAGTTAAAGAGATCATTTGAAACGCAAGAAACATCATTCTAAAACTCGAAAGGACAAATGCGAAAATCTGAATAGATAATAATGTTTTGAGCTAGGAAGAAACGATGAGGTGCGGTCAAGGTTGAAACTCATGGTGCTTTTCCATTACAAGTTCCAGAACGGTCTGGCCCTGCTCTGCCCCGGCCTCGCCTCCATTGCTTTTCCATTTTTTTATTCAGTGGACGAAAACCGCCCTAAGAAGCGCAAATATCCACTGGCCAATCAAATGGCAGTGTCGTGACAGCGCTGAAAGAAATGCCTACATCTGTCAGCCAATCAGATGGCAGTGACGTCACGGCCCTCTTCGGCCTGCATTGTAGGACCAGGTCGGAGGAGGTTCTGAGGAACGGTGCCATTGTCACCGCCGGGCCTCGAAAAAGTGTAATGGAAAGCAACCACGCGGTGCAGAAGCAGGCTGGTTGGGGGTAGAACTCATGCAACGGAAAAGAGGCTTAAGACTCTTAACCTAGGCAGAGAGGAAAATCATGGCATTTTCTTTGCCAGGATGGACCAGGATTGACGTTTAGTGACACAGTGTAGAATGTAGGCGTGTAGAGAAGACGTGGATTTGATGGATATCACAATATTGTCAATGGGAATGTGATGAAGAGGAGGAGCCCAAGTACACAGCCCTGGGCCACTCCTGTGGTGACCAGGGACGGCTGTGAGGTGAATAATTTAAGTTGAATGAACTGAATGCAGCCAGAAAGCTAGGATTACAACCATTTCGAGGAGATGTTGGAGATGCCCAAGGAGTGAAGGAGGATGTTTGGTGTGGAGTCTGCACCATCAGCTCAAGGTCCCTCACCTCGTATTCCAGCTCATCCAGCCGGTCCACGTTGTGGCGTGACACGTCCAGGTAGTTGTCACCATTGTCGAATAAGCATTTGCTGGGGGGGGTGGCATTAAATATCAAATGGTGGCACCTCAGCGTCATGTCATTGTCATCAAGATCGTCAAAGGAATAAAACGCACAAGTCGTCGACCTGGTATGCTCCCATCAGGCGGGGCAGGGGGGGATTGGGCGGAGTCCCTGGAAGCTGACGTCGGTCTGCGTGGCGTTGTCCACGTGTTCAGGAAGAAGGGCAACCATGGCGGAGGAGGAGACGGAGCGCTCTGTAGATGTACTTCCATATTATGTATTATGGGATATAAACTTTCTGTCTCGTCTGAAGCATATTCAAAAAACATTTTGTTCATTGTCAAGACATCATCTGAATTTTGTCTTCCATTTCAAGTGTATGAAAGCGCAATCGGAGTGTCGCGTCTCTATCTGGATTGTCCAAATTGACAAATAATGCTCATCATGATAAGAATGAAGAACGCTGTAAGTTTATGTTGAGAAGCATGTTACCTTTCCTTCTGTGTGTCTTGTTTTTAAAACCGGGTCGCTGCAAAGGCTCCTGGCACTTTAGCGGTCGGTCCAGCAGGAAGTGAGAGCGCCTCCCTCCTTTCACCTGACAGTGTGACACAAATTGTACAATGTTAAATCGAGCATGGATCCTTCATCATTCTTCTTGAAGGCACAGGGTAACCTCTAACCTCTTGCTTTTTGTCTGACTTTTTGTCTTTTTCTAATTATTGAAGAAAGAGGAAGGAAGAATGAAGGAGGCAAGAAATAAAAAGATGAAGTGAGGAACATAAAAAAAGAGAATGTCATCAAATGCCTGATGTGAGCAAAACAAACATTTGCTGTTTTGAGAGCATAGGTCTTTGTCAATCTTTCCCCCGACTGATTCAGTCCTGGCCAATCTTCTTGAGCTCGCCCTCGACAGACCTCCTCCGGGTGTTCTTTGGTCTTTCTGGTTCCCATTTACTCTGAAGCTTCTACGACAAGGTCTGCCTGGACGTGTTGGAAGGAACTTTGCTTTGTTCTAGGAACTCCAGTGAGAGTTGGAGATCACGGCTCGATGAAGCCAGCAGAACCACATCATCTGCGAAAAGCAGAGATGCAATACTGAGGCCACCAAACCGGAGCCCCTCCACGCCTCAGCTGCGCCGAGAAATTCTGTCCATAAAAGTTAGGAACAGAAGCGGCGACAAAGGGCAGTCTTGGCGGAGTCCAACCCTCAGCGGAAACGAGTCCGACTTACTGCCAGCAATGCAGCCCAAACTCTGACTCCGGTCGTACAGGGACCGAACAGCCTGTATCAGGGGGTTCGTACCCTATACTCCCGAAGCACACCCCACAGGAGCCCCCGAGGGAAACGGTCGATCGCCTTCTCCAAGTCCACAAAACGCATGCACCCTCGAGGACTCTGTATGTAAAGAATAAATGAATGAATTATATGAACACTAGTTTCTTGTTACTGTTTTTAACAATTGAATCAGTCCAAAAAATCAGCAGGCACACCTTTGACTATGCAGTTTTAGTTGCTGCTTTCATGACATGATTGTTCCTTTCTAGTTGTGTTATTTCCTCCTCTTCCTCCACCGAAACCATAAAATGACCCCGTGCGTCATTAGCACACACATCAACATCAACATCAATTATGTTCTGGCTCAGGGAAAAGAATTGAAGAATGGACACTTGTTGTCTTTGTTTGGTCGGCGTCCAGCTTTCTTCTCTTTTTTACTCTGATCAAGTTGGATGGGTGCTGGACCCCGTCGCAGCTGACTCGGGTCCGAAGGCAGGCCCGACCGGTCGCCACAGTCAATTGCAGAACAAATACAGACGACCTGCGACGCTCCAGTAACACCTCATGAACGGCGTCGCTGCGTGGAAACTGAAGCCACGCTGCACGGATAGCAAGCAATTATATTGTCACTGACTGGTATGCAACGAGACCAGTTTAATTACCCATTATTTGCATGCATCACTCATCAATCCTTTTCAGCTCTTCTCAGTTCCAACTAGCTTCCTTGATTGAACAGTGTACAATCATGCTAAGAGAATTCTGTCATTTTGTGAGCATCCTCACCAAACCAGTCCGATCTGTCCGCATTCTCACAGTTGATGTTACGGGAATAAAGGCCCACAACAATAAGGAACTAATTTTTAAAAAACCCGATCATTAACATGTCATAAAGAGCCAAACATTCCAAGACTGTCACTCAACCTATAAAAGGGTTACTCGTCGTTACCTTCAGCAGTCGACATCACGGCAACAAACGTAAGCGCACAATTTTATATCTTGCTTTTCAAACTACATTTGACGTGACTTTTTCGAGGTTTGCTGCTTTTCTGCTTCGTCTTAGCACAAAGTAACGCTGCTATTGATTGTTTAAAACCAAGTCGTTTTCTGTCATTCTTCAGATGGCTTTCGCTCTTCGCTCGTTGTTCCTCCTTTGCGGGATCAGTGGACTGCTGACTGGAGTCGTAAGTCAAACTCTTAAACCTATATTTACTTTTGTGTTTGACTTATTGCTGTCTTCGTTTGAGTCAGTGTTGTCCAGTCTGATTTCTAAAACATCGTTTTCTTCTTGACAGTGGTCTAAGCCTACCAATCTTGTGCAAGGTCTGTTGCTGTGTTTCAAACATACTTCTTCAAATCAACAATTTCTTCGCTTTGTTAGCGTTCAATGAACATTTCTTGTTTTCTCCCTGAATCAACAATTGTGTAGTACAAAACAGCTGTCCCAAAGGCTGGACTCGGTTGGACTGCCACTGTTACCAGTACCAAGATGAGGGAAGAACCTTTGCAGACGCAGAGGTACGGAAGACTTTTCCACAATAGCCGTGGTGTACTTCTAAACCAGTTGCTTGTTATTACAAGCAACGATCCATCTGTTTTCAGCTGACAACAATTGGTTCCAGAGTCCGAATAGCTTGTCTGATGGCTCAAGCGAGTGAAATCACCATTGTACTCTCTTTTCCCCATCAGAGCGTCTGCAACATTCTTGGTGGGAATCTGGTGTCCATCCACAGTGACCTGGAAAACGCATTCATTCTGGAAATCATTCGGCAGGGTGGGAATGATGACGAGGCCTGGATTGGATACCATGATGCAGTTCAGGTGAGACATTCAAAGTTCTGACTGAATCATGTCATCTGTGTTCTGTGGAAATATTTTGACCACATAGAAAGTGAATGTTTTCACCAGCTTCAAGGAAAGGGACTCACTGAAATGTGACTTTTTCTTCCAGGAAGATGACTTTCTCTGGACTGACGGCTCCGATCAGGATTACACCAACTTTGATGTATCTGGATCCGAGCCTGATGGCACTGGCGACTGTGTACACATGGATGAAAGTGGTAAGTCAAATCCGTGATGAAAGTTCGCCAAGAATATAATGCTGTCATACTTCAAGATTTCTTTCTTACAGCTGGCCTTTGGGAGGATAGCGTCTGCTCGGACGAGGTCGCATATGTTTGCATCCAAGATGTGATCAATGTCAAACACTAATTGTGTTTGTATGTGCTTCATCAGTCATGCTGACTCAATAAGGCAATATCAAAGTTTAGTGAGCTATTGATATTTCTGCCTTTGCACTCAACTCCTTTCATCTTTGACAATAATCATTAGCCACTGTAGAAACAGATTTGGACTTTCCTCAAGCATTCCTCTTGTAAATAAAGAAATCTACTTGCATACCAATATGTATCTGTGTCTTATTTTCTCAAACTTACCAACTGTATCGCTTGATTGCAGTATGCTCATATTGTCCGTGAAGAACAAAAGTCAAAGCTTTTTTTTTTTTTTTTTTTTTTTTTTCCCAAATGAAAAGACACAAAGTCTGACACCAGATAGGCATGACATTCTCTCAATGAATTTTTTCACTTTCTGTCCACGGCCCAACCAATTTTTGGTCCCGACCTACCAGCGCTCTAGATCACGGCCGAAATCTCCTGGCGTCATTTTGTTGTCCTTCGGGTCACTGCAGCAGCCGGCACCCTTTTCATTCTCATCCCTCGCACAAGATTCACAACTGAATGTGATCGAGCCTTGCAGTCCAGTTTTCCCAAATTGAAGAATTCGCTTTCAGTTGAGCTAAAGCTGCCTCTTCTGTTTACTTTAAAAAATAAAAATAAAAAAAAACATCAGTTTAGGCATACATTCCAGCAAGATGATTGTCTTAATTTGTATTGGGGTTTTTTTTGTGTGTTAATGCTTACTTGCGTAAACGGGCCTGTACACTAGAACATGCAGGCTTAGTTCTTCACCACTAGTGCTCCTCCCCTACCAGTAATCCTCCAGGAACCAGGACCATCAGACCAGTTGGACCAGTCACAACATGTTTCAGGTTCTCCCATCCAGGTTTTGAGGGTCACTGAACCCATGAAAAACTGCCTTCCCACTACATACAGCACAATTCATCTATTCATTCATCATCCATGCTTTTTCCCTACCGCTCATGAGGTATCGTGTTCAGGGTTGGAGGTGGCTGCAGCTTTCCCAGCTGACTTCGGATGAAAGGTGGACAAAACCCTGGACTGGCTGGCCACAGGCCACAAGTACAGCCAGACAACTCATATACTAGATGTACAATTATTTAAATTGGTCCACTGTTAAAGTTGAACTGATTCATTGTCGTGATTTTTTTCTGTCCATCCATCCATCCGTTTTCTGAACCGCTAATCCTCACTAGGGTCACGGGGATTTGTTACTAAATACATAAAATATTTAAGGTACTATAAAACTATGAAAAGGTACTATAATTTCTCGTGTATAATTCCCCCCCCCCCCTCCCCCCCCAAAAAAATAATCGTCAAAAGTGCGCATTATACATAGGTATCAGGACAAATGGAAAACAAAGTTCACATTTTAGAAATGTATGCCGCCATCTAGTGGTTATGAAAAAGCCATACACTTTCATTCTAAAATGCCACCGCCACCTAGAGGTTATGAGAAAGGTGAACACTTTCATTCCAATATGCCACCGCCACCTAGTGGTTATAAATAAGGTGTAGCCTACACGTTCATTCCAATATGACAGGGGTACGTACGACTGCATATATGTACTGTTAAGTTTACATACCCTGGCAGAAATATTGTTTTTTTTTTTTTAATATGACTGATGACTGAACAACAACCATCATTCATTTCTACATGGTCATGTTTTGTTTATTGATAATGCTTTTCTGAAATGCTTGACCGTTTAATTTGAATTCCATTAAAATAAATTAAATGTGTTTCGCCTGGTCCTTCATGTCTTCTTGAAAGAATTGTACCCACCTTACAAATCCTGCCTGGATAATCAAACATATGAGCACAAGTGTGTGTTTTCTCATTGACTAAATAAAAGTAGGGCTGTGAATTGCAAAATGAGTGCAAGTAAATTAAAAAAGTATTATGTTTTCAAATAAAGTGCGTAACTTCAGAATAAAAACTAACAAAATACAGATAATACTTCCTATTTTGATCATATGGGTAGGCACGGTGGCCGACTGGTTAGAGCGTCAGCCTCACGGTTCTGAGGACCCGGGTTCGATCCCCGGCCCCGCCTGTGTGGAGTTTGCATGTTCTCCCCGTGCCTGCGTGGGTTTTTCTCCGGGCACTCCGCTTTCCTCCCACATCCCAAAAACATGCGCGTTAATTGGAGACTCTAAATTGCCCGTAGGTGTGTGCATGTGAGTGCGCATGGTTGTCTGTTTGTATGTGCCCTGCGATTGGCTGGCAACCAGTTCAGGGTGTACCCCGCCTCCTGCTCGATGACACCTGGGATAGGCTCCAGCACGTCCGCGAGCCTAGTGAGGAGAAGTGGCTCAGAAAACGGATGGATGGATGGAAGTGTTTTCCAGAATTTTGAGGTCAACTTTGGGGGTGCGCATTATACATGACTGCGCATTATACACGAGAAATCTCTCGTGAATCTATGAGACAATTGCTTGCATCTATGAGACAATTTGAAAGATTGAAGTAAGAGTCTTGTGGCTGTGAGACCATTTTAAAGATCAAAGTAGATGTTATTTTGCAGGCTCAAAGTAAGAGTTCCACGGCCGTGAGACAATTTGAAGGCTGAAAAGGTTTTGTACTCAAGACAGCTCTCTTGATTTTTTGCTTTTTTTTCCCAGTTTTTGCTTCATTAAAGTTGACGTTTTGTTCCTTCTCTATGAATACATGTTGCAAAAAAAGAATCAAAAAGCCGAAGAAACAGCATCCTTCAGACGCAGACTGTTCAGTTGTTCTTTCCCCAACCCAGTTTTCCTGCCATCGTGTGGCTGAGTGTCGTGTACTCATCTTTTTTCTTTCTCCAGCACACAAACGGGGAATCTGATTGATTCCATAGACCTTCGGCACGCACGCGCACAATGTGATGCATGAATCACACACGCGCGTGCGCGGTATACACGGGTGGTTTCTGATTTGATTTAAGACTTTGCACAGTCATATTTTTTTTCATTCATTCATCTTCCATTCGGCTTCTCCTCACTAAGGGTCGCGGGCTGCTGGAGCCTATCCTAGCTATCTTCTGGGTGATAGGCGGGGTACACCCCGAAGCGGTCGCCAGCCAATCGCAGGGCACGTAGAAACAAACAACCATTCGCACTCACATCCACACCTGCGGGCAATTTAGAGTCGTCAATTGACCTAGCATGCATGTTTTTGATATGTGGGAGGAAACCGGAGTGCCCGGAGAAAAGTCATGCGTGCAGGCACGGGGAGAACGTGCAAACTCCACGCAGGCGAGGCCGGATTTGAACCTCCAACCTCACAACTGTTTTATAGATATATATGTATATATTCTATTGTCACTCCTGCTTCTGTAGTTGGGCCTTTTATAACTGCGCATCTGTACAGGTACAGTATATGTCCATATGTACTGTATGTACATGCACACGTCTGAATACAGAATGTGTGTGTGTGTGAGTGTGTGTGTGTGCGCGTAAGGAGGAAGAGGAGGCGTCAAGGAAATGAAGGCGACGCACGCAGCTCGAAGACAGAAGTCACAGAGAAGCTAAATGAGGTCAGCGCTCACTCCGATCACCCTTTCGGGCTCTTCGTTCCGCTAATATTTCCACTTGGAACTTCTTAACAATGATGATGATGATGAGAATGATGATTAAAAAATATCATATGAATTATTATTGTTATTACAGATAATACATATTTGCATTGTTACTACAATTGTTTATTGTAACTGTCGTCATGATTGATATTTTTATCAGCATCAGCATCTGTCCGCGGGCAGAGTGACGCCTCTTCCGTCGCGAGAGGATCTCGGGGGGGGGGCGCCCGCTGTGAGCTGACGAGCGTGACGATGGCGGGCATCTTCTTCCTCCTCGCCATCATGGAGGTGGGCACACCGCAGAGGAGCGCCGCCTGCTGAGATGAATCATCTTCATCATCATCACCAGTGAGTCTTTCTCCTCCACACACACACACACACACACACACACACACACACACGTATATCAATATAGAGACGTCTATCTCCATATCGGTTCCATTTGCATGCGCCCGCGCCAGAAACAGTAATGACATGCCGTTCCAATCTATCTGATGCTGTCAAGAATTATTTTGACCGGATCTGATTTTCAATTCAAGCAGCATTTATGCGTGTTTATGGCGTCGCACAGAGAACTGCAGTAAGCCGGGGTCAAAAGTATTGGGGCAGTCGCTTCGCCAACCAACCAGGCGCCGACAGGTGGCCATCTTGCGAATTTGTTAGCATCGTGACTGTTAAACTCGTCAGCAGCTTCGCTTCTCATTTTTGTACATTTCAACATTTCCACGAATTCGTCAGTATTTTAGCACAGCATCAACTGCTCAACATTCGCGCAATATCGACTGAAGTTTTATTCTCTATTTCAGGAGCCCTCTAACATTTTGAGTCCAGGGACCGGTTGGCGTTTCCAAGGACCCCCTCATAATCCGAACTACCACGTGTACCCCTAAATGTCAGTTTCACTGCTAAATTGCAGTTCATCATTTGCAGCCCCTCTATTACGCAGACTTTTAGGGGATCTTTTTTTTTTTTTGTATGTGGTTTGACAGTAGAATTCTTATTTTTAATGCCCTAGTACGTGGGAAAGGAGCGCCACCGTTGCCACTGCGCTTTTCAAATGTTTATTGAACACCGGAAGAAGCGTAAAACCCGTAAACACAATGAGCACGCTGCCGCCGGAGCTGCTGTAGGCCACAGCTCGCGCCCAGACACTCACACGCAGACTCGCCGCTGTCACACATCACCCCCGACAGGCCCCGCCTCTTCAAGAAGCATTTTAACAGATGTGCGCAGTAAAGGTGCAACAGGAAATATTCTCTCTTTTCTGTAAGTCCTCCATGAAAGCAGACTGATTATCTTTGTGTTTAGTCCGAATAAGAAATGTGTAAACATCTGCTTTTTCTTTGGAAAAACCAGAGATCGAGCATTTTTGCCCATTTTCTGACGGATGTTAAGGACCAAACCAGTAACTGAATCCTATTCCATTTCCCTTTGTGCATTTTCTGTACCGTCGGTATGAAAGAATGTCCCGCTTTTGAATCAAGGAATGGAAATTTTCAAGAAAGGTTTTTAATCCGATTCGTCAATTCCTCGGAAAAAGAAATGACTGATTCATAAACTAACCGTTAGTTGCAGCCCTGCAGTTTGTACGAGCCTTTTTGATGGCTGTTTTCAAAGACATCAAAAATGTGTTTAGAAGTGTGTTTTCATAAGTTTGAATGCGCCACTAAAGTCCTTTTCATCTTTTGTTTCAAACCCTTTTTCCCCATCTCAGCCAGCCAGATCTTTGAAACCTAGTCCGATGACGTATACGTCCACTTTGTGGCGTGAGTTGGCACTCTCCCGCGATACATTTTTTTGTATTCATTCAAATTTGACCGGCTTTTTGAAAACACTCTTCTCTGCGGTGTGTTAAATTTAGACATTTTGTGACAAAGAATGTGGGAAGAGGAAAACTATTTTAAAAATAAAGCTGGACTCTCTATATCAGTGATTGTCAAAGTGTGATACTTGAGTGGGATGTGAAAGAATCACTGCCTAAGTACAGTTCGGTTGTATTTAACGTTTTTTAGCTTTAACACATTTACGTTTGATTTTTTTAGAACATTTTTTTCAAAACATTTCTTTAGGTACAACTTTTATTCAACTCCAAAGTGCAACACATTTAAACGGAATCATTTCTAGCCAATTGATGTCATTGTTACGAACACGTAGGCCTACTATACGATTGCTCTAGCGTCGCTCACGGTGGAGGTATTTGCAGAGCGAAGCATTTATATTTTATTTTTTGGGTGACACGAGGGTGTGAAAGGTTTGAGGACCCGTGCTAAACCGCAAAGGCTTTGGATTGGCTACAATGCTAATTTTTGTTTCATGGTGCCAACTGTCAGTACAGTATAAAAGAAAATAATAATAATAAAATACAAAATAAAACGTTCCGGCCACGACAGCAACTTAATTGTGTGTTCCGATTTACATCATCGTCAATGGCACGTTCGCGCTCGTCCGCAATGCGCGTGCGCGACGCTCACTCCTTCGCCGAGCGCGATCGCGCGTCCTCGTGTGCTTCCCAGCTGGCATCCTGTCTGGAGTCAGCGCCTCCTCCTCCTCCTCGCACTCCTCTCCATCAGCGCGCTGGAGGAGGAGGAAGAGGAAAGCTTTTTCTTTTTTTTTTTTCCTTTTTTTTTGGCAGCACTGCAGCGGCGGCGCAGAGGAATGATGATGATGATGATGATGATGATGATGTGAGGAAGAGCAGCAGACTTGAAGACCATCGGCAAGGACGCAGCAGCACGTGAGCATCATCAATAATCTTCGTCGTCGCGTGTACTCGAGCATGCGACATTTTGCAGTTGCTGCACGACTGTGCGCGCGCCCTCGGCAACCACCTACGTGCGCGTGCACGCGGAGAAGAACACGGCGTGCGCTCGCCGGCAGAGAAAAGCCACAAAGGATCGCTCGCGAGCGTGTACACAGGAAGCGGTTTTGCCTGACTCGGTTTCCCGAAGTCCGGCTGAGGTTGAGGTCAGCAGGTGACAGCTTGTGCCTGGGAGGTCAGTCTCTTCACTGCACCGTCGGTTTGTTCTCGGCCCTCACGGACTCGGTACTTCCCACTACGGATGCTCGCTAGCACTTTTTCCCCCCCATAGCGATACCAATACAGTGGACCCCCGCATATTCACGGATATTTTTCAATTATTTTCTGTTTTTTTTTTTCCAATTTTCTTTTCTTTTTTGTCTTCTCTTTTCTTTGTGTTTTTTTTTTTTTTTTTTTTTTTCCTTCTTCAATCCAATCAATAGCCGTGGATTATCTGTGGATTTTAGCTATTCGCGGGGTCCGCCCCGGTCGCTATCCCTCGCAAATAGCGGGGCTCCGGTCTACGAGTATTCACCCTTGAGAACCGAGTACCGATACCACGAGTACTTTTTGTGAAGAAACGTTCTTTTCTTTGTGACACACGTGATGATTCGCCGATGTGTCAAACGACCGCAGTGTAGCGCCGACTGCTGGACGGCGGGACTTAGCGGTATCGGCAGCCTTCACGGGTACCCGATACCTTGAGATAAGGCCGGCGTCGGCCCGATGCGATACCCGGTATCGGTACTCGCCCGTCCCGACCTTCGACCGATGAATTTCATTTCAGGGGGACCTCAACATGCTCCCAAAAAATGGATGCATTTTAGAAGTTCCTAACACGGCCCACTGAGGAGCACCTCCTGGAAAGTCGAAAGAAATCAGCCCCCGACACCGGTGGGAAGTCAGCCATTTTTGTTCGAAGCAGCCATTTTGAGCAAATCCCTAGCCTCGTGTTGTGACGAACTCCTACTCGGGAATTCTCGCGTTCGGGAGCGGCTATCCTACACCGGGTTTACCTGCAGACTTGTTGTCATTCCGATTGAAGATCTCTGGTCAACTTTTTGCATGTGAGATGATCCATTTCAATCCGGTGTCTACATGTGACACATTTAATCGGAAGAGCCATTTTACAGGCGTGTCTTATGAAGATTGATGACTTATCAAGATGGAGGAGTCGGTCAACTGTTAATTAAGCCCAATAGATGCGATTGTTTTGACGCTTTTATTTAAGCAACAGCTGGAAAGTCGTGAAAAGCAAGATGTGATTCACGGACCGGCTCCGCTCGAAAGCCGCCATGTTGTCAAGTGCGTAAACGACGACATCACCGCGCATTCACGCCGAGACAGAGCACGCGCAGCCCGACACCGTTCCGATTCACGCTTTACCCAACCAAAAATGTACGTCTAATTCGGTAAAAGGAATATTCCATCCCTCTGCCTGTTTATTCCGATTGAAGTGTTTACATGGAGCGTTTTCATTCGAGGCTAGGGAGCCTGTGAACCGAGTCTCTTCACATAAACTAACATTTTGCCCGTTTTTTTTTTGTTTTTCGATTCTTTGCAATCTTGGAGTTGGTTTGTTCGTTTCGTATGTCGGCAGAGCACCCCATGAAGGTTTGATCGTCGTTTCGAGGATTCAGCAGAAAGTAGCGCCATCGGGAAAGTTGAAAAAAATCCGCCCCTGACGCCAGTTTCACCGATTGACGTGAATTGAGACAAACACGTCTATCATAACAGTACGCACGAAAAAGTCTCGAGCCCTGAATTGCAAAGGAAGTCCGCTAGTTTGGGCACGTTCCAGTTGCGCTTTGGCAAAATCCTGCTCGGGAATTCGCCCGATATGAATGAGCCCCAATCGGAAGCAGTGACTGTTTTTGCCTACACCATGTCATATGGCACGTGGGCGGAGATTGGCGTCCAAGTTGGCCGATCGTTTGGAGAAGAACGTTCAGCGTTAAGCATGCGGCTTTAATTGTTACAATTGTGATTGTCGCCTTAGCCATATGGTACTGAAACAGTTTCTGCCTCGACATGTTTTGAGAGTGACGGATTGGACAAGAAAAAGGATGAAGGGTGTGATGTTTGTGATGATTCCCGCGGTCCTCATCTCTTTTACGTTCTTCACTTGTCTTTCATGGAACGGGTGCACGCCGCCAAGAAGGATCCGCAGTGAGAAACCCGGACACGACACCGGACGACCATCCACCTGCGGCAATTGTGGGATGAGGCGCGGTGCTGGTGAACTTTGTGCTTGCCAAAGAGCACGCTGAGCATTTCTCCTTGTGAGAAGATAAAGGATTGAAAAGACTCCCTCTCCAATTGTTTTGCAGAATCTCCCCATGTGGGAAGTGGCTGCGTAGTCGTCTTGTTTTTTGTTTTGGTGGGGGGAAGTTGTCTTTGAACAGGACACTGACGGGAAAATGACATCGGATTTTGATGACGTGTCGAAAGATGGCCACTCTGAAGCGTTGACAAAGCGAATACAAGTGACTGATTGATCGAACCTCGACTTGGAGTAAACTCCTTCACTGCTTGATTCTGTCCTGTCTTTCCTCCATTATGGCTCTCGAGTATCCCTTCATCGCAGATGTGAAGGCCACCGGGGAGTCCTGACTGAAGTGGGAATGCTCCACAAGTCCGCCAAGCCTTCCGATCAGCGGCAGAAAGTCCCAGATCCATCTTGATCTTCACATCCGACCTTGAAGAACAACCGGTCCTCTCCCCCCCACTTTTTTGAGTGGGGGGGAGGGCGGGGCTTAGTTAGCTGGTAGTCTGGTAGTTGTTTTCTTTTTTTTTTAGATGTTTTGAGCACTTCAAGTAGGAAGTCACTTTTTTTTTAGCTTCTCTTGCTGGTGGCCTCACATAGGTCTAATCTAGTTGTTAGCCATGGATGCTAATCAAGGCCCAGGCCAGGGCAGCCCGGAAAGTCCGAATCGTGCGGTGGAGTACCTCCTTGAACTCAACAACATCATCGAAAGCCAGCAGAAGCTTCTGGAAACGCAAAGGCGGCGCATTGATGAGCTGGAGGTCCAGCTAGACCGCCTCAGCCAGGAGAACAAGGACCTGCGCTTGGTCCGTGAGCCCGCCGCACCGCCTCCGCCCGCACCTCCCGCGGAGCCTCGTCTTCCTCCTCCTCCTCCCCCGCCGCCGCCTCCCACTCACTTCTCCTCCGTTCCCGGCAAGAACCACCACCTCCACCGCAACAAGCCTCCCGCCTCCATCCCGCTCAACGTCAGCCACAACCACCAGCACCATCACTACAATAGCAACTCCACGGTCCACCTTCCCTCCGCGGCCCCCGCCTCGCAGGTCCCCGCGCCGGCCCCTCCGCCGCCTCCGCCTCCCATTCCCCCCCGGGAGCAGCCGCGGGGGCACAGCCGTCTGAGCCGAACGGCGTCCACCGGCACCGGAACCAACACCAACTTTGTGGAGAAGGAGAAGGAGCGCCTGGAGCGCCTGCACAGGAGTAACGCCGCCAACAACCACCACGCCCACACGCTGCACCACCACAAAGCGTAAGTTACCGCTTCACTTTTTCAGAGACACACACGCCAAAGTCGCAAGAAAACACACACAAATATTTTCTTTTTGGGTTAAGAGAATGTTAAAGGAGACATATTTTGTGTGTGTGTGTGTGGGGGGGGGGGGTTGTCCCGGACCCTAAAAAACAGGTTCAGGTGCCTTAATTACATGACTTTGACATGCTGTCCTCAAAATACAAGGGATCAAGAATTATCATCCGTCCATTCAATTTCAAAAGCGCTTATCCTCTTTGGGGTCAGAGGTGAGCTGGAACCTTTCCCGGCTGAATTTGGGGAAGAGGCGGGGTCACCCTAGACTGTTTGTCAGCCAATTACAGAGCACATACGGTATAGACAAACAGGCATTTACACTCACATTAGCACCGACGGACAATTTACCGTCTTCATTAACTTTTTATATTTGGGAGCGAGCCGTGCTACCTGGAGCCAGGATTCGAACCAACAACCCCAGAATTGTGAGGCAGACGTGCTAACCACTGGTCCATTGTCCCGTTTTAATGGGCGGGGCGGCGGTCCCGTCATGCAAATGAGGCATCGCTCACCCCACCTCCCTCTACTGCGGGCCCAACGCAGGCCACGACTTTTCTTACGAGGGTCGGAGCAATTTGCTGAGCCCCGAGCTTAAAAGAAAGTGCAAACTGTGAAGCGGATGTGAGCCCCCATATAGACAGTAAAAAAGCATAGATTGCATTTTCACTGGCGGGGGCAGCACTTCATCACCACATTGCCCAATTACACTTGTCCATTGGTGTAGTAGATCTGTGCAAGTGCCGCATGCAGACATGTCGGCAAACAAATATCCCCTTGTCAGAAGCTAACGGTGCCGTTAGCTGATGCTAATCTATGCTAAGACTGCAACTCGACTTAGATCGTGGCTTAGACGTGATCGTGCTTCCCTGCTCTGAATGGCGGATCTTGGACCAGCATAGCTGCTAAATCAGCGGTGAAACACGGTGTGTGGGCGGATTATGTAAATGATTCCCACAGACACATTTTGGGATCTCATCAGCCAACAAAAGATCGACTTGGTTGCCACACTCGACGGCTGAGCAGGCACTCGGGAGACCCGATGGTTCGTCTACAAAAAGTCACTTTACTTATTATTTGTACGACTGTACAATTTGTATTTCTTGCTCAAACATTTGTCCAAACGTGAGTTTAATGAAATCTCAAATTCTTACAACATTATGCTCAAAAATGAATGTGCTACACATGATCTGATTTCCCAGAAATGCACTGTACGTGCATGTGATCATGCACATGCGGCAAACACTGTGTGTACTTTTCACGAACAACCCAGGCTAAATTAAGATCCTCCCAAACACACAAAGCTTGTCTCAGTCCAGATGTACATGACTGCACTCCTTTCCTATTTAAACAGATCTTTGGCGGACTCTTGTCGCATCTTCACGAACGGGAATTCCTGTGAATATGCGGAGGATTAGTGTAATCATTTTCCAACCAATTAAGTGAAATTAGATCATTTCCCACAGTTCATCTGTTAACCCCTCACGGCGCACTAATGTGCTGAGACAGGGCGGTTGGGAATCGACGATAATCGTCGCGCCAAACTCGGACACGATGCCGCAAGTCGTCGCGCCGTTGCTCGGCAACGCAATCTTTCGGCGCGCCCCATCAGGAAGTGAACGTTGTCCCGTGCGAATCGCCGGCACCTCCTTTCTCGTACAATCTGACACCGAGCACTGGTCACGGCGCCTGATGTTGCTAGGCAACTGCGGACAGCCCGCTTGGAAGGAGCGCGCTCGTGCACGTGCGCTGAGCGTGTGCGACACTCGCTAATGCTGACAAGCGTGGCTGCCTTCTCCCAGGCGGCTGAAATGCGGCCGTGACTCATTCAGATGTCTTCTTTGTCGTCGTCCTCTGCAGCTCCCACAGTGAAAGCTTAAGATTTTCCCATAATTTTTGAGGTCGATTTTTGGATCGTTTGCCGTCACGTTTCGTGCGTCTGTTTCACATATCCCAATTCCATATGAAGTCGGGAGGTTGCGTAAAACGTAAATAAATACAGAATACCATGATTTGGAAATCCTTTTCAACCTGTATTCAATTGAAGACACGAAAAAGACAAGCTATTTCATGTTGAAAGTGATCAACTTGATTATTTTTGGGTAAATATTGCCTCATTCTGAATTTGATGTCTGCGACGTGTTCCCAAAAGTCCGAGACAGGGCCATGTTTACCACTGTTTTATAAAACTTTTCCTTTTAGCAACACTCAACAAGCGTTTGGGAAGTGAGGACACTAATTGTTGAAGCTCTGTAGGTGGAATACTTTGCCATTCTTGCTTGGTGTACAAATTGAGTTGCTTAACTGTCCGGAGTCTCCGTTGTGGTATTTTGTAGACATTTTCAATGTGAGACAGGTCTGAACTGCTGGCAGGCCAGTCTAGTACTCGCACTCTTTTACTAGGAATTAAGCCACGCTGTTGTAACACGTGCAGAATGTGGCTTGGCATTGTCCCCGAAAAAGAACTTGCTTGGATGGCAGCGTGTGTTGCTCCAAAACCTAAAATGTACCTTTCAGCACTAAGGGTGCCTTCACACATGTGCTAATTACCCATGCCATGAGCACTAACACACCCCCATACCATCACAGATGCTGGCTTCTCTTCAACTTTGCGCTGATAGAAATCCGGATGGTCCTTTTCTTCTATGGCCCGGAGGACACCATGTCGATGATGTGCAAAAGCCATTTGAAATGTGCACTCGTCAGATCACAGCACACTTTTCCAGATGAGCTCAGGCCCAGAGAAGCTGGCCGGCGACGTTTGTGGCTGTTGTTGAGTTATGGCTTTCGCTTTGCATGGTAGAGTTTAAAAAAAAAAAAAAACAAAAAAAAAACAATAACATTCAGCAGTTTGAACAGGAAATAGCTTGTCTTTGTAGTGTATTCGAATGAATCCTGGTTGAAACAAATTTGCAAATCCTTGTATTCAGTTTTTATGTTTTGACACATCATCCCAACTTGGTTGGAATTGGGGTTTGTATTTGTTATTTTGCACATGTATCTCTAATTTCCTATGCTCACTGATTGGTGATAATGTTGTCGATGTTGTTTTTTTTTGCTCAACCAGACTTTTCAAACGGACACTGAAAGCTAACACACGTGCTACTAGGTTAAGCTCCGAAAATGTTGGGGATGGCGCTCACATCAGCGTCAGCCAGCCTCATCATCATGTGAAGGTCGTACACCCATCCGTTGGTGAATTGCACACGAGAGGCCAATGACTCGAAATATTCAAACTAATCCAAAGTGTAGGCGCTCACACGACACACAAGGTAGACAAAGATGGCCGTCGTACACGACGGAGGCAGTCAGGATTACTGTTCCACTCAACATTTGACAATCTGTTCATTTTTCACGAGCTCCTAACGTGGCAGACGCGTCCACGATGCAAGTCAGTGTGACGACGCGATCACAAGTCCTGTTCTAAGGTTAGCCGTTTGGACCGAGTGGCGAACTTCTCCAGCGGACTTTGAGTCAGACTTGTGAGGGTTATTCCGCTTGGGACGTATTCCACCATATTACCCCCTCCAACCGCCGGGCAACTGTTTTATCTGTAGCGGAGTCATCGTCAAAGAAATGTCTGTACCGCTTTCTCACAACCTTTTCGGATTGATGACATGATAGCGTCAAGCCAAATTGCTAAAAAAAATAAATAATAATTTATGGCGGCTGTCATTGGGCAAAAAGTTAAATACATGCATGTATTTACATAAATATGATATAGACATGAACAAAGCCTAAACATCGACTATTGTCGGCTTTGGTGGCTCTGTGGTGACATCTTGTGTCTAAAAAAGACATGGCTCGCCGCTTGCGTCTACGTGCGCTCGAGCCCAGAGTGTGGAACACATGGCAAAAGTCCAATTTCCATGCCAAGTCCTCTTTAAGGCCACAATGTCACCATTTTTAAGCCTCGGCGGAGGTCTGGTCGTTTGTTGCCTCTGTGCTCTTGTTTGCAGCTTCATTCTAAGTCCAATGCAAGTGCACATCTTTCTGTTGTCCACCTCCACATCCACGCACACAGTGTGTCTTCTATTAGGCCACATTCAAATGAGACACAAAGGCGGCTGGTGCTGATGGGAGGGGGTTGTCATGGAAACAGTTCAGGAGGCTCATGCAGATCCGCGTGAGCGTGAACACGGCTGCCAGTTCGCCGGCCGTTTTTTGTCGAGTTTGCTGGCGCCGTCTAGCGCGAGCCGTCTGAAGCGCACTCGTGGCTCAAGTTTTTGCTCGTGTCCCAAAACAAAAACAATTGCCGAGCGCTAACTCGCATCTGGGAAAACTTGTAAGTCGAGGCACTCTTATCTCGAGTTTTTCAGTGAATAGCTTGGGATGGGCTCCGAAGAAAAAACATGAACGGGTAAATGTGTCAATACAGCGGACCCCGTCGGCCTCACAGTACTGAGGACCCGGGTTTAATCCCCGGCCCCGCCTGTGTGGAGTTTGCATGTTCTCCCCGTGCCTGCGTGGGTTTTTTTTCAGTGTAAGCAGATTAGTTTTGAGACTTCTGAGGAGAAATAAGACAAATATTCTTGGTAAGAGATTGAGTTTTTGCAGGATTCTGCTTGATTAAGCAAGGTCCCAACTTCATTGGAATTTGGGTTTGTATTCGTCGCAAATATCATGCAGTGAAAGTGTGTCATTAGTCAATGAATGCTACGATGAGAGATCGTGTGTTAAACGGAATTCATTTCATAAAGTGCAGTCCATGACTTTGTATGACTTGCCTTGTGTTGCAAATCATCAAACGTTGTTGCTACTGTATGCAAAAGCGTGTATGCAAAGTGTGTCAGACAAGTTCCAGGACTGGTGTCACAAAAGATATTTCCCAGCGAAACTAAAGTGGGCCAGACGATCGACCTTCACGTCGGCAAAAACACCCTGCGGCTTCCTTCCTTTGCTTCGTTCAGTGCACGAGAAGAAAACTCATGGCTGCTTCGCCATGAAGACACGCCTACTTACAACACCCTGAGCATCCGACTGTTCCTGGCAGAGAAGAACATCGGCGTGCTGGAGCCATCCCCCTTGTCGCCTGACTTGTTTCCGTGTGATTTTCTTTTTCTTTGCAAAACTCAAGGGGTCATCCCATTTTGAAGACGAAGATGACAAGATGGCCGTGACGACGGAGCTGTGGATGACCCTGAATCAATGCAAAGATATAAATATAAAATAATACACGTCCGCACAGGGCGCCGCGTCTGAACCGGAAATCAATTGGTACGTCACTGCATCACTTCAGAACGCGAGCAGGTTAAAAGTTCATTGTTGATATTTCAAAATAAATATTTGTTTGTAAGATAAGATAACATTTATTGGTCCCACAATGGGGAAATGTGCATCCTCTCGTGTATCGGAAATACAATACGCAATACAAATAGCGTGTAAGAGAAGACGTAATTGCATTTCTTCTTCTCCCATGTGCTACTTGTATGCGTTCAAGAAGTACATTGCACAAAATAGAAACCAAAACTATTGTTCATATCATATTTGTTTGTTTGCAAAATAGAGTGCTGCGTTTTAATTTGGATGTTTGAGATCTGATTAAGCTGATTTAACGGACGTACATTTAAAAAAAACACCTTGAGGGGGAAAAAGTTGGAGTTTGGAGTTTGGATGTGAAATGACACCAGTCCTGGGACTTGTCTGACACACCGACTCGTATTTTGGAACGAGAGCGTTGTGAAGTTTAGCGACAACAAGGCGCGTACGCCTCGAGTTGGCCCTTGCTGCAAAGTGTGCGTGTGCGTGCCATCGTAAATAATCATTCAGCATTCGCTGCCACGTGCAGAGTGAAATTACTGCTTGAGTTTGGGAGGCCAAGTCTCTTCACGGGTTTCACGCGTTGTCGTTTGAAGGCTTTTTTTGCATCGTTGTCGTTTGCGTTTGTGCGACTCGTGTTTATGCGCGAGTGTGCGTTTGCGCGCACACCGCCGTGGAAACGAGGCCGGCCGATATGAATAGCGATGTGATGAATTACCTCACCCGAGGCGGGCCGCAAGACGGCTGCCAGTGTATGCGTGTAGCGCTTGCTTGCGTGCGTGCGTGTGCACATACTGCATGTGCGTACGCATCTACAGTGCTGGGAAAAAGAGTTTGGCCCCTCCTCAAGTTCTTCTTTTTGTTGCATAGTTTCCGCACTTTATTGTTTAAGCTCATCAAACAAATGTAAATATTAAAAGTAAAGGGAAGCCCGTTGGTCCGTCGGCGATATGCGTCCCCGCCAACCCGGATGAATTACACAGTCGGCGGAAGCGAGAGCTTACTTAACGGTGTGCGTTAATGTCGTCCTGTTGTGACGTTTGCATTTCCATTGTGTCTTAATGTCGTTGTATAGTGCTTTGAATGTGTTGTGTTGCGCCTTTGTGTTGTGTTGTAGATTTAATGTGTTGTGTTGTGCTTTGAATGGGTTGTGTTGCGCTTTCAATGTTGTTGCTGTGCTTTGAATGTGTCGCGTTACGGCATTTGCGTTTGTTGTGGCCTGTGTCGGCCAGCGTAGTCCATGCTTGACAGCGCTCTATTTTTGCTGAATTGCAACAATTGTGCAAGGAAGAGCGGGCTAAAATATCTCCACGGAGTTTTGAAATAGTCATTGGCAGTTGTAGAAAATGTTTGATTTGACTTGTTGTTGCTGCTGCTGCTGAGGTTGGGTCAACCACTTCCTCAGTTTCCGGGGGCATTATTTTCCCCCACAGGGCCGTGTAGCTTTGAGTAGTTTTTTCGCTTAATAAATAAAATCACCATTTAAAAAGTGCATTTGCGGCACGGTGGACGACTGGTTCGCACATCTGCCTCACAGTTCTGGGGACTGGAAAAACCCGCCCCCGCCTGTGTGGAGTTTACGTGTTCTCCCCGAGCCTGCGTGGGTCTTCTCCGGGCACTCCGGTTTCCTCCCACATCCCAAAAACATGCCTAGTGGGTTAATTGACGACTCTAAAGTGCCCGTAGGTGTGAATGTGAGTGCGGATGGTTGTTTGTTTCTACGTGCCCTGCGATTGGCTGGCGACCGGTTCGGGGTGTACCCCGCCTCCCGGCCGAAGGTAGCTGGGATTGGCTCCAGCAGGCCGCGACCCGCGTGAGGAGTAAAGAGCGGTAAAGAAAACGGATGGATGGAAAAAGTGCCTTTCATGTTTATTTGGGTTATTTTTGCCTGATCCTTACATTTGTGTGATGATCTTAAACATTCAAGTGGGGAAACTACGCCCAAAAATGAGAATTTGAGGAGGGAGCAAATACTTTTTTCACAGCCATGTATGCGGATGCGTGTGTGCGCATGCACGTGTGTCAGTGCGTGCGTGCGTATCATTGCCCTTGAGCCGTTGCGTGTGGCGCAAGATGGCCGCCGGGGTTTGGGAGGCGAGCGTCTCCCCGATGTTGTTTGAAAGCGTTTTTGTCTTGTTGTTTGGTTTTTTGTGCGACTTTAGCAGCGAGCGTAGATTACACGCAGGCCGCGTTACCGTGACAACATGTTTCTGGATTTTCAGCGGTTGCCCGTGACAACACGACTGGCCTCCTTTCTGGAGCTGTAGCTCTCCTTCTGACTCTTTGTGTCGTCAATCGATCTGTCTTCGTCAGCTAATTCACATACATGTCCTGTGGTGTTATTCTGATGATGATTATTATTATGAATCATATCAAATGTCTGCCTTTGTGGCCAACTTTCATTCTGACAAATCTTAAATGTAAATGCACTAAATTCCTGTTGACAAGATGGCACTGTGATTGATAACTATTACAACCCCAATTCCAACGAAGTTGGGACGCTGTGTTAAATATAAATAAAAAGAGAAAACAATAATTTGCAAATCATGTTCGACCTATAGTTCATTGAATGCACTACGGAGACAAGATATTTCATGTTCAAACTGATACATTTTGTTGTTTTTGTTTGTGGAAATTGTGGACATCGTGTCCTCCGGGCCAAAGAGGAAAAGAACCAGCCGGACCGTTATGGACGCAAAGTTCAAAAGCCGGCATCTGTGACGGTATGGGGCTGTGTTAGTGCCAATGGCATGGGGAACTTACACATCTGTGAAGGCCCCATTCATGCTGAAAAGTAAATACAGGTTTTGGAGAAACATGTGCTGCCATCCAAGCAACGTCTTTTTCACGGACGCCCCTGCTTATTTCAGCAAGACAACGCCAAACCACATTCTGCACGTGTTACCACACAGCGTGGCTTCGTAGTAGAAGAGTGCGGGTACTAGACTGGCCTGCCTGCAGTCCAGACCCGTCTCCCATTGAAAACGCGTGGCGCATCGTGAAGCGTAAAATGCGTCAACGGAGACCCCGGACTGTTGAACGGCTGAAGCTCTACATCGAGCGAGAATGGGAAAGAATTCCACACACAAAGCTTCAACAATGAGTGTCCTCAGTTCCCGAACGTTTGTTGAATGTTCTTCAAAGAAATGGTGATGTAACACGGTGGTGAACATGAACCTGTCCCAGTTTTTTTTGGAACATGTTGCAGTCATAAAATTCATGAAATAAATAAAAATAAATAAAGTTCATGATTATTTGCTCAAAACAATCGCGTTGATAAGTTTGAACATTAAATATCTTGTCTTTGTCATGTATTCAATGAAATATAGGTCGAAGGTGATTTGCAAATCATTGTATTCTGTTTTTATTTATGTTTAACACAACGACACAACTTCATTGAAATCGGGGTTGGCTTATGTATGCCAACTAAGTGTTTAAAAATGTGATCTACTTGAAGAAGATGAAGAAATACTATAAGTTCAAAAGAAAATGTGAATGACAGTGGAGCGCAGACCTCCGCCAAGGCAAGCGATTGAAGACATTTTACACTAATGTCACTAGTGTATACAGGTATAAACAATCAAGTACGACGAGGTGAAAATTCAAAAATGTATTCCAAAATGCATTTGTACTCCCTTAGGTTACAAGACAGTTGGTTGTTTCATTTCACACTTGACGGCACTGCAGGCACGTCGTCCGGGCACACGACTACAGCGCTGCCTTGAAATATGAGTTGAATTCCTTGCTTGACCACACTTGGACCTCAAATCAATTTTCCCAAATGAGATGAGCCGAAATGCCGTCGTTCTGCTCCGGTCGCCCAAAAACAAAACCAATTCGTTTTTTTTTGTTTTTTTTATGTGATTTCTTTATTTTTAAGAAAAAATTTACTCAACAGTATTGTGCAGTATCAAAACAAACAGTAATCAACATTTACTTTCCACATAACCTGCAAACAAGGTACTGTACAAAACATGACTGTACCCAATATTTTGTACGACCTCGTTCTTCATTTTCTGTGGTGTTTTTAGCGTTTGGCGAATCAGCTTCACGGCACAATAGCGCCACCGTCTGAAAATGTCCCTCCACTGCAAGGAAACCAATGTGAATTGACGGTGACTGGAGTTTGTGAAGTTATTAATATTTATCAAGTATAGGTTAACTGAACATTGTTAACATAGCCTAGCTGTCTCTGCGGCTTTGAGAGTGACAGATGACGACGTTGTGGCGGTTGCCTTTTATCTTTCAGTCGCAAACCTTGCATGTTGCTATTCTCTTTTGATCGAAACATCATCCTTGAATCCAAAACGTGCTCGTTTTCAGGTTCACGCGGCGGCCCCGTCGTTCGGCATCAGACGGTTGCCGGGTTCGCGTGCGACACACACACACACACACAAAACCTTCTCTGTTAAACAACAACAACAACAACAACAAACGGCACAGTGTGTCGAAAATGGCGATTTTCAAATGTAAACAGGTAAGACTTGTCAAGTCGCGGCCTTTCTAGCTGAAGCACCCCTAAAATGAATCCCGACACCCCCCACACCCTTTTTTTTAAAATTATTTTTAAACTGTATGTTGTGCGTCAACAACCTAGCGAATTTGTAACCTCAGTACTCAAATCAATCGTAGCTCACTGTTGTTAGGCGGGACTCAGCTGAGCTAGCGATAGCAAACGACTCCCACCGTCCTCTGTTCGAACTGGAACGAGAGACGTAAGTTGCTGCGTCACGTACCTGGAATCACATTCACGTGCGACTTAATAGCTCGCTGACCGGCACGGCTCATTTTTACGATGAATCTCAATTCTCCTCCACCTCCGAACCTGGCTACAAATCAAGCGGCGTCTTCCAGTAAAGGTGTGTGCTCAGTTTGAGCCAAGCAAGTCCCAAGTCCCAAAATTGTCAAGTTCGGTTTCCTAACAATCTCAAGTGTGTGCATCATCCTCCCTCTCGCTGTACACTGTACATGTGTAGCATCTGTGATGCTAATGGCTAACTGGTACTAACAGACTGACTGTGTGCTAACCACGAGCTGTCTCTCTTCTCTCGTTCTGGCCACGTTGCGCTACTAATTTGTGTGTAATGCTAACCTAGCCGCACACAGCTAACGGCGGGGACGGTGCGCCGCCGGCTACGCTTCTGCTCTTGATTGTGTGGCTAAGCTGATGTTGACGTAGTGTAGGTGTGCTTTGACTACTGATCGCAATGTAGCTGCGCTAAGCTCTGACCGTGCTAATGGTGTTTGTTTGTGTGCCTGTGTGTCGTCGTCGTCGTCGTCTACCTTTCTGTGTTCCTCTCTTGACTTTATTTTTCTCTCTCGTTCTCTCTCTCCCGCTGGCTCTCTCTCACTTCCTGTCTCTCTAGCAACCCCGCCTCCTCTTGTCGTCCGTCCAGCATCACCACTCCTTCCTCCTCCGCCTCCTCCTCCTCCTCTCTCTACACGTCCAGCCTCCCTCCTAACAGCCACGCCTCGTACCATCAGTACTGCTGCCCCGCGCGCCTCCGCCTGCCCAAGCCTCCCTGCGCCTTGCCCCCCGCCAACAAGCACCACGAGCAGGCAAGGTAAGGGCCGCAGGCACCCCGACCCCCACACCACCCCACCCTTTCTCCCCACCGACTCGCTCGCCCCCGCCCCCTCCCGGCAACGGCCGACCACCGACGCGCCGTAAGAGCTCATCTGAAACCCGCAACAATATGGCTCGCTTCGTTCTCGAACGAGGCCCACCGAACGTTCAAACGCATTCGAAGGACTCCATCTAAACAGGATTTGTGAGATTAAATATTGATTTACCCCATTCAATAACTTTGCTGATTTGCTGGCAATAAGTCATGTAAACAACTGTAATTGTATGCAATCATTGAATTACAGAATAGATAAAGCCACGTCATTGCTCCGATAAATTTGGATTTACTTTATGATGAAACCGTTTGCATCATTTCGAAATCATTCGAAATGATGCAAATATTAGTCGAACAAATAGGAGTGATTGGTTGAATTCATTTCAATTGCAGATGAATTGAAACCGTGTTGTCGCTCGATTAAAATGTACGCATTCGTGTTGAGTTATTGGACGATTAAATCATTTGCTAAATGGTTTATTCTAAATGATAAAAATATTAGTCAAAGAAACATTTGTAATTGTACTAAGTCATTCACTTACAGAATAATGAAAGCCACGCCTTTGCTCAATTCAAATGTACATATTTTGATTTACTTTATGATTAAATCATTGAGGAATTGGTTTCTTCTAAATTCTAAAAATATGAGTCAAACAAACATTTGTAAATGTGTTAAATCTTTGAATTGGAGTGTCGTGTGCAGTGCAATTATACATACTGGAGGTGCAACAATGAATTCATTCATAATTCATCAAAAGCTATTTTGATAATCAATTGTTTCGAGGCCCCGTTGAACTTAAAATTGTCCAAATCCTCGACATTTTAGCCTCTCAAGAGTAAACGTTCTTTGATCTGATTATCTTTGTGGTTTCTTTCTTTCTTTCTTTGTTTATTTATTTTGGGGGGTTTGTTTGTTTGTTTTTTGTTTTGTTTTTCAAAATAAGACTTTCGCAAGCATCTGCTTTTACATTGGAAAACAACGATCGACATTTTTTTTTGCCAGATTCGTGACGGATGTTACGGAACAAACCAGTAACCTCAATTTATGTTTGCGCATTTTCTGCACTGTCAGTTTGAAATAATGTCCTCTTATGGAAATTGAAAAAAAAAAAAAACATCTTTTTTTTTTAATCCAATTCATCAATTAATCGGAAAAATATCACCACGTTGATCGATTGTTAAACTAATCATTAGTTGCGGCCGGACATATTAATTATGAATGAATTGTACAGAATGTGTCAGTTAATTGTAATTCCATTAAATATTAATAATATAAATAAAAATTATTTTTCTACACAAAATATTTAATATCAGTAAAATGGACTAGATGAGACCTTTAAGTGATAACTAATGCAATTTAAAAACTAACATTATCCATGTTATCAATAAAGTTCATGTTAAATGTTCTTTTTATGACATCATGTCACTTTTATTAGATTATTAATAATAAGTATGAATATTTATTCTCCGCGGCTGCATTCATTACGGACATGATCACAAAACATAACCAAATGAACACATTCAACCTTAGTTTGAAAAAAATTAACCAATATTTTTAAGAAGAAACAAGAAAAGGAAAAAAGAAGGCGAGAACAATTTGAATCGAGACTTCATTTTTTTTTCTCCAGTTTGTTTTAATAGTGTAAGGTCATGTGTACTGTAACAAATTTTAAATGTTTTAATGTTTTTTATACGGAAAACAACAAAAGTTGTGACAGTAGAAGATGTTATTCTATTTTGATATGATAGATCCAAAATAATTCAAAAGAAAAATAATTTTCAAAAGGCCAGCAGAAGAGGTTTAATCTACATTTATTGATATTTATTTTTCATTTCATAAAGGAGGGTTAATAAATGAGGTTGAACGCAATTCACAAAATAGTTTCAACAATAAATATTGAAATATTTTAGGATTATTAATCATTAGAAAACACAAATATGCTTTTATTTTGTTTAAATAATATTGATAATAAGAATAAAGTTACTAATGTAATGTATTATAGCAATGACATCAATTTAAAACATACATTTAATAAATGTTTTTTTTGTATTTCAGCTTAAAAAGCAACAAAAAATGTTTGTCATAATTCTATAAAATGTTACTACATTTAAAGACTTTAAAATCCATTTTCCTCACGCGGGTGGCGGGCTGCTGGAGGCGGGGTACACGCTGAACCGGTCTTTAAAATCATATCTTATTATGAAAATTAAAAGAGAAAAGGAAGCAAATAAGGCCATCAGGAGACTTTTCATTTTAAAAAATGAATTATTTTGTCCCTCTTGATTTTTACGAACATAACATAACAGTTACCTCAATGTCAAATAATACAAAAAACTACATTATAATACTTTTTTTTTGGATTTCAAACGAAACATTTTCATCATAATTAGATGAAATAAATGTTCATACATTTATTTAAATTCAAACAGGTTTTTGAAAATTAAAAGACAAAATGTAAAATCAAATAATGCCAGTTCAAGTGGTTTAAACCTTTAAATTTTTGAACACTGAATTCAACTACAAATACATTGTAATGTTTGAAAAAAAAATACAAATATGACAAATATTTTTAATAATTTAAATCATCACTAATAATTTAAATCATCATTATTTCCTCACGCCGATTTTTTTGTCGCCTACCACAGTAAATGCTAAATGATAATGCTACTAAAAAAGCAAAAGTGGCATATCGGCACTTTGTCAGCTGACGACCCAATTAGACGCACCCAGTTTAGCGTTAGCATTTAGCATCCCGTTGGCCGCTGATTATGACCCCCCCCAAAATGGAAGCGTGTCGTCATCCCCAAAATGTCCCATTCTTCTCATCGCATTGCGACTTGCGACTTTTTTTTCAATGCGATTCGGACTTTTTTTTTCTGCCTACGAAGCCTCGCGGCCCATGACCCCCAATGACCCCCCCTGAACCTCCATGACCCCCCCCCCCCCCCCCCGCGACCCGCACTTGACATCCTCGTCTTCATGTCCTCACTGACATTTCCTTTCCCTCTTTCACTTTTCCATTTCTGTCCCTTTTTCGTTCTTTCTCTCTTTGATTTGTCTTTCTTTCGACTTCCTTTCCCCCCACTTGTATTACTTTGCCTTTTCTTTTTGTCTTTCCTTTCTTTGCCTCTTTCTTCATTTCTCTTTTTCATTTTCCCTTTCTTTGTGTTCTTTGGTTTGCTTTCTCTCTATATTTGGATTGTTCTTTTTTCTCTCCATGCCTTGTCTTTTCTCATTTCCTTGTTGCCGTCCCTTCTTTTCCCCTCTTTTTTTACATTTCTCTTTCCTTCGTGTGCTTTCTTTCTTTCTTTCTTTCGATTCTGTCTTTCATTTTGTTTTCTTTTTACTTTTGTCTCCTTTTTTCTGATTTCCTCTTTTTCTTTCCTTTTCTCCCTCCTTTCTTTCACCTTTTCTTTCTTTCCTTGTCATCGTTTCCTCCGTCTCTCGCTTGTACTTCTTTTTCTCTTTCCCTCTTTCTCGTGTTCTTTTTTTCTTTCTTTCCTTCCTTCCTTTCGTTCTGACTTTTCCTTTGTCCCCTCTTGACTTTTCTCCTTCCTCAACTTTCTCTCTTTTTTGATTATTTTCCTTCTCTCTCTCGTTGGTTCATCTTTTTGTTTTTTTCTCTCTTTCTTCGATGGTTTCCTTATTTTTCTTTTTTGTTCTGAATTTTTTCTGTTTCTCATGTCCTCTTTTGTCTTTGATGTTTCCATTTCTCTCTCTTCCTCTCCTTCCCCGTCTGTCTTTCCGCCCGTCCGTCCGTCTGTCTGTTTGTCTCTCAGAGAGGAGGAAGATGATGACATCGCCCATCAGTTCTGTTGCCCCGCCTCCGAGTGCAGTAGCCCCTCCTCTAGGTAACCAGGGGCGACCAGCGGCCCCCGGCGCCGATCCGTGTACGACCCCCAAACGGCGCCGCCCGCCGCTGCGCAACCGAACAGCCGACGGAGGCCGGCGTTCGACGGATCCTAAATCTCGACGTGACCAAAGCGGCAAAGTGCAGCTTCCCTGGCGGAGAAGACAACGAGTCGGCCGCTCGGCTTCTTCTTTTCGCGTCAAAGCCGGGAACGTTTTTCCCGTCGGAGGACGACATATTTTGGGCGCGACGCTTTCTGAGTCCCGTTCACATGCCGCGGATGACCCGCAGTGACTCCGCTCCGAGCTAGCGGCTGTCTCGCGGACGGAATGTCGCTCACGAAAGCTCGCCGCTCCAAACTGGGGAGGACGGAGGACACGGGACCGCCATTGCGCGAGCCATCCGGCTCGCGCAATTGCGAGCCGGATGGAAACAAACCAGCTCGAATGTTCTCCTTACAGCTGCTTCCTTAGCCGACAGCGGCGACGACGACTTCTTCTTCTTCTTCTTCTTGTTTGGAGCCAAACGTGTGTACGTGACTTTTGATTTGACCATTAATACGTTGTCTTGTGATTCCCGAGCAGAATCCAGAAGAAAACATTTCGTTGGTCCAAACAATCACTTAAGAGCCTGTCTCGTTGCCCTGGAGACAACGTTGGCGACCCGAGGGCAACTGGAGTCTCCGTCTCCGTGACGTCTCCTGGAGACGAGCTGCGTCGCCAAGGAGTTGCGGTGAAATCGAACAATTGATTTCATTGGAGACCTTTTGGCGACCCCTCTGTATGCTCACTATGGAGAAAAAGCTACTTCAATTGACAAAACTTTCACCAATCGTCACCCGAATCGATGTGCCCACGTCAACCATCAGCACGATCGGCCCAATTTTTGTGATTTGGTAAACGTTAAAGCGTTTTCTTCCGGATTGTCCGCGTGGCCGTGCGTGGAACAGGCACACCGCCCACACACACATACATAATAATATTGATTTCAAGAATATATATATATATATATATATATATATATATATATAGATATACACACTCAACAAAAATATAAACTCAACACTTTTGTTTTGGCTCCCATTTTTTGTGAGCTGGAGTCCAAGGTCCAAAACTTTTTCTACATCCACAAAAGGCCATTTCCCACAAATATTGTTCACCAATCTGTCTAAATCTGTGTTAGTGAGCATTTCTCCTTTGTCGAGATAATCCATCCCACCTGACAGGTGCTTACTAGACAGCATGATTATCGCACAGGTGTGCCTTAGGCCGGCCACAATGAAATGCGCAGTTTTATCCCACGGCACAATGTTCTGAGGGAGCGTGCAATTGGCATGCTGAGTGCAGGAATGTCCGCCATGTTCATTTCTCTACCCTAAGCCGTCTCAAAGGCGTTTCAGACGATCTGGCAGTACATCCGAGCGGCCTCACAACCGCAGACCGCGTGCAACCGCATCCAGCGCGTTCACCGCCAACATCGTGCGAGACCGGCCGCCCGGACGGCTGCCGCAACAAGCGGTCTGCATAACCAAAGAATTCCTGCAAAAAAACTGTCAGAAACCGTCTCAGGGAAGCTCATCGGCACGCTCGTCGTCCTCATCGGGGTCTCGACCTGACTGCAGTTCGTCGTCGTAACCGACTTGAGTTCCTGTCACAACTTCGCACAGCCATTGAAGAGGAGTGGACGAGCATTCCACAGGCCACCGTCAACAACCCGATCAACTCCACGCGAAGGAGATGTGATTTGCGCTGCGTGAGGCAAACGGCGGTCGCACCACGTACCGACTGGCCTTTTATTGTGGCCGGCCCAAGGCCCACCTGTGCAATAATCATGCTGTCGAATCAGCATCTTGATATGCCACACCTGTGCGCTGGGATGGATTTTCTCGACAAAGGAGAAATGCTCACCAACACAGATTTAGACAGATTGGTGAACAATATTTGCGGGAAATGGCCTTTTTGTGTGTGTCGAAAAAGTTTGAGATCTTTGAGTCCAGCTCCCAAAAAATGGGAGCCCAAACAAAAGTGTTGCGTTTATATTTTTGTTCAGTGTGTACACACGCACACATACATACCCGTATGTGTGTGCGTGTACTGTATATAGGCTTTCCAGGCGAACCGGTGGTCAGCTCGACGTCTCCGAGGCGTTTTGGCCCCGACCGATCAGTCTCGGCGGTCTCCGCGGCGTCTCCGCCGGCGAGATGGGCCCTTAAGCGACACGCTTCCTCCACACTCATCCTCACCTCACGCGAGGTGGTTTGATGTTGATAAAACACTCCAACTCTCGTTCATTTGGTGTCAGCATGGGCGTTCCATTAAATGTCCTTGCTCGATGAATGAATGCATTTTTGCTATTGTTTTATATAATTTACGTACATTGTTGAGCAAAATAACGCCGCTCGGATGAGTTAGCGGAAGGGGGGTTTGCACGGATGTAGCTTAGCTCAGCTTAGCTTAGCCTAGCATCGTTGAAAGTGGGGTGAAAGTGAACCAACAGCGCAACGAGTGCTGAGTCGCGTCTTGTTTGGACCACTGAAATGTATCGCGTGTAGTTCTATCAAAAGAAGCCTCACTACGAGTTTCAGAAGGGAACAAAGTGAATTTCCTCAAATAGTGGCCCTCCCTCAAAAAGACCGGGCCCAAATTCTTGGGCCCTTCAAAACAAAATCTCAAAAAGATACCTCTTGCCCCCATGTGGGAAAAAAAAAAAAAAAAAAACTGCTGACCCCATTTCAACTCCATTGCTAACCAAAACGGCAGCACCTAGCGAGGCCTGTAAACGCTCCTGTCAATGAATGAAAGTGTACAGTGTACGCCAGTTCAAAGGAGCCATATTGAGCATTGTTTTTCACAATTTAAAACAAAAACACTTTTCACCGCACCCATGTTGATAACTTAGCGAACACTATTAAAACATTATTATCAGAAGCTATTGCTGCGGGGGGAAGAGTTAACGAATTCAAACCTGTGATAACACTGCAGCTCTGCTTACCTTTTGGCTTTGATATGAATTTGGAACTTGGGCCAGCCTAGCTTCCCTGTCATCGGGTTCGGAAACTTGGCGCGGGGTCGGTCACGGTGTTAATTAGCCCCGCTGTTTGCTAACAGTCCACACACGCAATTTGCATACAACAGGGGTCGAAGGACTTCAGATTTTTTGTAGTCGACGCGAAGGTGATGATAATCGAGTGGACTTCGATGAATCGATGACGTCATTGATATTTGTTGTTGTTGTCGACTGGCTGCGCGTGCCGACAAACAGGGGAAAGTTCATCCGATCGCATTCAGACAGTCACTCGTCCGCTTGCCTTCCGGCGCATTCAACGCCTCGCAGACAGTCGGAAAGTGGAAAGCCAATCTGCAGCTGCGTTACGTGAATTGTTTTATTGAGATCTGACTGTCTGTGAGACCGTGAAGGCATCTGTGGTTTGTGATTGGATGAGTGAGTCAGGGGGCGGGGCCAGCGGAAGCGGGACGAGGATTGCGAGCGTTTGTCTGCAGGACGAAGGATGTCGACCGAGAGCTTTTTCTGGCAAGATTAAAGGTAGATTTTCACAATAAAGAGGTTATTGATGGACCAGCGCTCGTCTCGGTTTCATCTTCCAGGCAGACGCGTGAGATTGTCTTTCTTTTCACCGATACAGGAGGCATTTGGTGAATTCGCCGACGGCTGACGTGAGGATTTAAGGCTGTTCTGCAGCTGGCGTTAGCGGACGCCTTTTCAGAGGGCCCTGCATTTGTTTTATTCGACGATAGACTTGCACATTTTCCACGTGAACGTGTTGCTACCGATCTCATTTTTACTCCAATATTTCCACCGGCGGCGGCACGGCGGACGGCTGGTCAGAGGGTCTGCCTCACAGTTCCGAGGACCTGGGTTCGATCCCCGGTCCTCGGAACCCCTGTGTGGCGTTTGCATGCTCTCCCCTTTGCCCGCGTGGGTTTTCTCCGGGCACATCCCAAAAACATTCTTGCGAGGTTCATTGAAGACTCCAAATGGCCCGTAGGTGTGAATGTGGTTTGTATAATTTGAATACTATCTACAGCCCCCAGATACATCCTGCACACAGTTTTTAGGAGGCTCACAGATTTTGTGAAAATGGCTTCCTTTAACCAAGATCCCACGCTGCATTGTGGCCACGGTGTGTTTTGCGCCGGTCTCGCTGACATAAAAGGCGTAAATCTGCGCTGTTCGGCTCGCCGGCCGGCCGGGAACATCTGTTTCTTCGAGCAGCTGGCGAGCTGGCGGCCGCCGTAAATAACGTACTGTAAGTCAACGCGGCCTGGCAGCATCGCAGCTCTTTTCAGAATAAGTAAGTAAGTTATTTGTTTTTATTTGTTTTGATTTAAATGCGAAAAGTAGGATTCAGGATTCGTTTTTTTTTCCAAGTGGACTTACGAGTCAATTCCAAGCACCACTGATTTGTTGGTAGCTCTCCTGTCCGCCGATCGACATGCCGCGCTGTGTCTAGCTCCGCCCTTTTTGGTACCGTACCACTGCGCTGGGTATCCCAACAGAATGGTTTCAAAAAGTTACGTGGATCAATTGTCCGCAACTTTTTCAATGAAAACACAAAACTCAAAATAGACACATACACACACATACAAACATGGGTAGTGTGGGTACTGGGATCAGGCAATATTTTCATGGTATCATGCCGCTAGCTTCTTGGACAAACCTTTCCAGAAACCGTATATGATTTATGCATTCATCAGTACAACAATAATACGTGAACTGATTTAAAGGTGCCATATTTTGCCAAACCAACTTGTTCTCGTGTTTGGATGAAATATTGTCTCCATGGTGCCTCAGTCCACACGTGAAATCTGAATTCAAACGGTCCACGCATTCCTGAGATCCGGGTGTTTTTCTGCCGACAGGCCTGAAATCAGGTCTTTGGAATTCCTCGAGCTTTATCTATGTCACTAGCGAAGCTCTCCGCCTACCTCTCCGCTGCCGAGCCAGCGCTGTCGACATAACAAACGCGTGTGGGTCTTCTACGCGGAGGCGACGAATCAGAGGAAAGGTGGCGGTCCAAATATGGACAAAGCGGATACGAAACTGGGTCAAACAGAAGTAGCTGTCAGAGGGGCCTTTTCTCGACACTCGTATGACAAAACCAAGGTGGTTTTTAAATGAAATTGACACTTTTATACTAAGTCCATGTTAGAGGAGGACCTCTATGGAGGTCAAAATAGCCAAAATACTATGATACACAATTACAACCATGTCATAGCTATGACATAAATAGCTTTGGTGGCGTGTTAATATAATGAAGCAAAGGAACAAAGGCCTTAAAAGACCACATTTAACGCGGTGCTAATTGCATGTACTGGTCAATCACCGTTGGCGTTATTATGACAAACCAACGCATCATATCACGTTTAGTACAATTGAAGAAATGATGATCAGTCGGCGTAGCAATCGATGTGGTGTTATGAATGTTAAGTCACCAAGGGAAAACCTGAGAGGAGATGGACGTGCGTAGAATTGAAGTGAGCTGCTTGAGCTTTTTCTCCATTTAAAGCGGAGGTGGGAAATGTATGGCCCGCGGGCCACCTACATTGCCGTGAAAAAGTATTGGCCCACTTCTCAAATTCTGATGTTTTTACATCGTCAGCCGTTCAGCACTTGACTTGCTGGTGTGTTTTGGATCGTGATCCTGCTGCAGAACCCAAGTGCGCTGCAGCTTGAGATCACAAACTGATGGCTGAACATTCTCCTTCAGGATTTTTTGTTAAAGAGGAGAATGCATGGTTGCATCAATCACAGCAAGTTGTCCAGGTCCTGAAAGAGATAAGCAGCCCAAGACCATCACACGACCACCACCATGTTTGACTGTTGGTATGATGTTCTTTTTCTGAAATGCTGTGCTACATTTACACACATACCTTCCAAAAAGCTTTTTTTTTTAGATCTTCTGTCCGACTTGATTTTGTCGGAACGGAGTCTGTTTAAGAGATTTCTTGATTGAACAGGCCTGGAGGTACTTGGACTTGGATACGATGAGTGAAAATTGTGTTTAGCCACAATGAATTCCTGATTTAACAAGGGGGGTAATTACTTGTTCACACAGGGCCTTGATTTCCTTAATAAATGTCATCATTTGAATGCATCATTTTAAGTTCACTTGGTTCATATTTGTCTGATATTTACATGTATTTGATGATTAAGATCATGAAAGTTGGGAAACAAAAAAAAATATATATATAAGAATTTGAGAAGGGGCCCAATTCTTTTCCACGGCACTGTACGGCCCACTGAGCATTTATCAAAAGCCCTGTAATATTTGTGGCAGTCAGTCCTATTTTCCTCCAAATATTGGTTTCATAAAATGTATTCATTAAATTATTTCTTTAAAGAATGACAACAACCCCAATTCCAATGAAGTTGGGACGTTGTATTAAACAGAAATAAAAACAGAATACAATGATTTGCAAATCACGTTCAACCCACATTTAATTGAATACACTACAAAGACAAGATAGTTCATGTTCAAACTGAAAAACTTGATTGTTTTTAGCAAATAATCATGAACTTAGAATTTTATGGCTGCACCACGTTCCAAAAAAGCTGGGACAGGCTCATGTTTAGCACTGTGTTAAATCACCTTTTCTTTGAACCACATTCAATAAACGTTTGGGAACTGAGGACACTCATTGTTGAAGCTTTGTGGGTGCAATTCTTTCCCAGTCTTGCTCGATGTACAGCTTCAGCCGTTCAACAGTCCGGGGTCTCCGTTGTCGTATTTCACATTTGATAATGCGCCAGACATTTTCAATGGGAGACGGGTCTGGACTGCAGGCAGGCCAGTCGAGTACCCGCACTCTTTTACTCTGAAGCCACGCTGTTGTAACACGTGCAGAATGTGGTTTGGCAATGTCTTGCTGAAATAAGCAGGGGTGTCCGTGAAAAAGACGTTGCTTGGATGGCAGCGTATGTTTCTCCAAAAGCTGTATGTACCTTTCAGCCAGAATGGTGTCGTCACAGATGTGTAAGTTCCCCATGCCAGTGGCACTAACACAGCCCCATACCATCACAGATGCTAGCTTTTGAACTTTGCGTCCATAACAGTCCGGATGGTTCTTTTCCTCTTTGGCCCGGAGGACACGACGTCCACAATTTCCAAAAACAAGAAGATGAGCTCGGGCCCAGAGAAGCCGGCGGCGTTTCTGGGTGTTGTTGATAAATGGCTTTTGCTTTACATAGTTGACTTTCAAGTTGTACTTACGGATGTAGCGCCAAACCGTATTTACTGACATTGGTTTTCTGAGGCGGCACGGTGGACGACTGGTTAGAGCATCTGCCTCACAGTTCTGAGGACCGGGGTTCAATCCCCGGCCCCGCCTGTGTGGAGTTTGCATGTTCTCCCCATGCCTGCGTGGGTTTTCTCCGGGCACTCCGGTTTCCTCCCACATCCCAAAAACATGCATGTAGGTTAATTGACAACTCTAAATTGCCCGTAGGTGTGAATGTGAGTGCGAATGGTTGTTTGTTCCTATGTGCCCTGCGATTGGCTGGCAACCAGTGCAGGGTGTACCCCGCCTCCTGCCCGATGATAGCTGGGATAGGCTCCGGCACCCCCGCGACCCTAGTGAGGAGAATGGATGGATGGATGATTGGTTTTCTGAAGTGTTCCTGAGCCCGTGCGGCGATATCCTTTACGCGTTGATGTCGGTTTTTGATGCAGTGCTGCCTGAGGGCTCGAAGGTCACGGGCATTCAATGTTGGTTTTCGGCCTTGCCGCTTCCATGCGGTGATTTCTCCGGATTCTCTGAACCTTTGGCTGATATTATGGACCGTAGATGATGAAATCCTTAAATTCCTTGCAATTGTACGTTGAGGAACATTGTCCTTAAACTGTTTGACTATTTTCTCACGCCCTTGTTCACAAAGAGGTCAACCTCGCCCCATCTTCGCTTGTGAATGACTGAGCAATTGAGGGAAGCTCCTTTTCTAGCCAATCATGGCGCCCACCCGTTCCCAATGAGCCTGTTCACCTGTGGGATGTTCCAAACACGTGTTGGATGAGCATTCCTCAACTTTTTTTGTCACCTTGCAGGCATAAAATTCGAAGTTTGTGATTATTTGCGAAAAGCAATCAAGTTTGAACATTAAATATCTTGTGTTTGTAGTGTATTCAATTAAATATAGGTTGTACGTGATTTGCAATCATTGTATTCTGTTTTGATTTATGTTTAACACAACATCCCAACTTCATTGGAATTGGGGTTGTAGACTGATTTATTTTAATTAATAACCAAATATATACAACTTCAGCAATTGTACATCAACCCTGAACACACACACACACACACATACAGTATGTATTGTATAAATCTCTTCTACGAATGACCTGGTCCATCTGTTCATTTTAAAAAAGCAATGTTGCACTTTTCCCACTTCTGGTTTGAAAGTAACGTGTCGGAGTGTGTGCATGTGCGTGTTAATCCGCGTCCATCAGGCTGCCATCCAAAGCGTAAACGCGAACATGCTGACACAACATCTCAAAAACAACAAATACTCTATTGTCAATATACTGTAAAGTGTGCTTTTCATTCAATATGCTGAAGCTGAATCAATAATAATATGTGGTATGATTGTTTACGAATGATTTAACACATGCTCTTGTGTTCTCAATATGTTCTCATAAGTTTGAAACGTGCGTGAGCGCCATCTACAGCGCCAGAGTGGTGACGACTCCCAAAGTACAGAGTGTGCAGTCGAGTCACTTGTCAATTGTTAGCTTTGACGTTCCGTTATAGTCATGATAGTGATACCAACCAACCGACGAAGTAAAGGTATCATTTGTATTTTCCCTAGTAGAGGCAGCACTTCATCACCGAGTCGCCCAATTGCACTTGTCAATTAGTGTAGCGGATGAGTTATTTTTTGGAACAATGCTTCTTTCGTCACGTTTGTCTCGATTGAAAAATGTTGAAAACCACGATCATTTTCTGGAATGTTGACCCCTAGTTGTCGAAACACAAAAATAACAGTCTCGTTCCGAGTTTGCTTGTGCTTCTTTTACCGAATTCTACGGTAACGCACAAGTCGCTCGTTTCACATTGTGACAAATTGTAAATAGAGATTTTTTATTTTATTTTTTTTTAATTATTATTATTTGTTTTTTCCATACATACACGAGTTCAGTTTTGTGGCAAAAAAAAAAATACATCTGTTCATTCTATACTTCCGGAATATGTTGTTAAGGCCTCTTCCCTGTCTTGTTGCTAATATTCCGTCCCAAACAAATTATAACAAGAATATGATGACATGATATTCGAACAATGTTGCCTTAAATGACAAGATGCTCCAACTGTCGTGCTAATTTTAGTGTTGATTTCCTCTTAGCGGGAAAAATATGGTAATATTAGACATTTTAAATCAAATGATGTCGCATTCATGTTGCTCTGAAAATTGGATTGTGACAATCAGTGTAGTCACAGAATAAATTGAAATAATTGTTGCATTGTTATTATTATTATTATTATTATTAGACTAGTAAGTAAAATGGTATAGTATAATATTCCAACAAGGAACCTTTTTTTTTTATCATTACTTGGCTAGTAGTTAGCATGCCCATGAATTAGCATCCTATTAGTCCCCACGACATATTTTCATTTTAAATCTAAGGACGATTTGCACTTCCCGCTATTATTGCCAGGTATTTATGGCGGTGGTTTCCTTCCGGACACACGTTGCTGACAAGACAACAACAATTTCAGCAAGCTAATGCGTGTTAGCAACGGAGCTAACGCCAAATGCAACAAACGTGCACCGACGTCGACCGCAATAATGACTTTTAGCAAGTTGCCATGCTAACGTTGTTGCCGGCTCACCAAAACAGTTGTTTGTACGCGGCACAAGATTAACAGGTGCCGACACACGCTAGCTATAACATTGACAGTGATAGTAAAAAAAAAAATATATATATATATTAAAAAAAAAAAAAAAACACTCAAGGATCGTCTTTATTGATCAATGATTGATTGTGATATCCAATGTTGGGGAGTAACTAATTACATGTAAAAAGATGACGTCATTTAATTCCAAAATGAATGTAACTACCCATTATATTCCTGGGAGAATATGTGTAATTTTTACAATTTTAATTACATTTGAAAAATCGCCGCAAAAGCTCAGATTTTCTTTTTATGTCACTTCCTCCTTCTCCAGCCAAAACTTGCGATTGGCTCTCTTTGGCCATGTGTCATTCAAACATGACATATTTTTTCCAAATATGACCTCCAATTCGTTCGTCTGATATTTTGAAAAGGTTAGACTCATAGTTACATTTACATTTCATCACGTTTTGTTATGAGTTTATTATTTGTGTAGAGAACAATTCATTCCAAAATCATGATCTATCTATCCTGTGGATGAATTCATTCAAAATTAAGAAAAGTCATCAAATGTAACTAGTTATTTTACTTTGACAAAGTCGTTGACATAATTACACACTGTTACATTTGCAGCTTGCAATTGTAAGCAACTACATTTCCCAACACTGTTGATATCGCACTCAGGGCCTCACTGATTGGTTGCAATTTGCTGTGTTGATTTGCATGCTAGCAAGCTACCACTCCAGGTGCATAAAGCTACAGTATATAGACAATTTACAGCATATTTCAAAAGTCTGCATGCGGCTGTAATGATTTATGACAGCACCGTTCACGTGGTCACTGTCTGATTCTGATCAGTTGTGGCAATGTCGCGGCCCGTTTGGTAGAATTGCGCGTTAAAGGACAATTATCCCACTTCCTAAGCAGTATCAGAGGTGGAACAAAAAGGAACGGGAGAACCGGAAATATCCAACGGTCATTTCTCCCTGGCCTTTTTCGTGTTGAAACCAATTGTCACTTTCACCCGACATTAGCGTCGAAAAAGTCATCAAACGACCTCATTGTAGAGCGCGACGTCCGCGTGTGCAGGAAAAAAGGCCAGGTCCTCCACGATGGCTCGGATGCTCCAATTTTGAGGGGGAAAGGACGTATGAAAGACGTTCTGGATAAATGGCACTGTGTGTCACATGACGTGACGTGGCATCTGTAAAGCTGAAGTCGACGCTGCGATTTAAAGAGAGCACAAAGGTCAAATTCTCTTTGTTTCGTCGTTCTGTTTGAAGGTCCCATGCCAACCTTTTTTTTTTTTTTCATCATCTTTGATGCCCTTTTATCGGGTTTGCCAGATATTTTGGGTTGGAAATGCCCAGGATGTCCTTTTGCAAGCTATTCTAGTCGGTTTTCTACGCCTGGCAATTGAGACGGACGGACTTCCCATGAATATTGCTTATGTAAATAAGATTTGCACCGATTGGATCACTCTTATTCTTCCTTTAAATATCGAAAAGCAGCCTTGGTCCTTGGCGAAATCGTGGCGTCCTGTGGCCCGCGACAGCACAGCCATCGTGACGACACCGTGTTTGGACTATTCGATGTCTTAGTTTCATTGGGAAGCACGATTCAGCAAGCGTCGGATTGTCGGCCCACTAACGGGGAGCGCGATCTGAAAGGGGACCTGGACGAAAATTCAAAGATGGGAATATTACGAGGAGGAACCTGCGCTCGACATTCCTCGCTGGTGACAATGCTATTTTCATCCAATGGTATGATGGCTACGACCTTTAAATGACCCTCCCCAAAAACTGATTTTATTTTTTACTGCTGATGATGATGATAGTTATTATTATCATTTTTTTTCTTTCGTGCACATTTTTAAGGGTGACTGTTACCATGGCAACAGCCAGCGTCACTGTACCTGCTGCTGCATTAACACACGCACACACACACACACACACACGTCTTTTTCTGATTCTCTGCATTTCCTGCTCATATGTAAATAGTTTTTTTGTGAATGCTTTGAAGAGAACGTGACCTTGGATGCTATAATACATGACGATGTATTCTTTTAAGAGCAGTTCGCAAAAAGCATTGTCATGAAATGAAAACGTGCAGAATGTCAGTGAACATTGTCAAAAGAATGATGACGACGACGACGTTGCTTGGGGCTCAGATTAAAGTTTCTGGAGAAATGATTGGTGCGTTTAGTCTTGAATCACTTGGCGCTGCCAGCAATCCTGAGCTTGTTCCCGTGGCAACGTAACGCACACACATACACGCACTCGTCCAGGCGACACTACACGAGCTCAACTCGCAAACAATCGGGAATGAGAAGGGAAAAGCAGCAAAAAACGACCTGGATTAGGACGTACCTCTTTCCATCGGAATTACCACCTGGAACAGGAAGCGCCGCCTGGAATGGGAAGTACCGCCCGCAAAAGGAAGTGCTGCCTGAATTTGAAAGTAACACCAAGCTCAAGAAATCCAATCTGGAAAAGGAAGTACCGCCTGAAACAGGAAGTACCGCCTCGATCAGGAAGTACCGCCTCGGTTCAATCTCAATCTAAATCAATCGACTGGAAGGAGGCGCGTCGGCAGTTAATTGGATTAAAGTCTTAGCGAGTTTGGTGAGTGACAGCAGGAAGAGGAAGACATTTCCCAGTCTGCAGAAAGAACCGAGCAGCACGTTCACACATCAAAACCACTTCGGCGCAAAAGCAATCCAAGTCCGCCGAGGACACGAGCACCGCCGGAGGAAAAAGTACCACCAAGAGGAAGCAACTGGATTCGGAGTACCATTTGTGTGAATATGTGCCATCGGGAACAGCATGAAACAGGAAGTACCACCAGGATTTGGAAGTACCACGTGGGCTTGGAGGTACAATTTGGAATAGGTAGTAAAACCTGGATTTGATGAACCATAGCAAGAAGAAGTACCAGCTGCAACAGGAGGTGTAGCGCAAAGACGAGAAAGTCGTACCTGGAACAGAAGCAGCCGCTTTAGGAAGTACCACCACGGACAGGAAATGCTATAAACGTCTGGATTTGGAAGTACCGCCGTGGATTAAGAAACCTGGATTATGAAGTACCGCCTGGGACCGGAAATTCCCCAAAGAGCAGGACTACGAAATCCCGTCTTTCGTCAAATAGCGGCCGTCCCTCTGCCTCAGATCACAATTCGCTGCCTTAACGCTGTTGCTAACCAGAACAGCGGCACTGAGCGAGGCGTGATGGGTGATAGTGTGGCATTTCGTTCGAATGATGGAAAAACATCCAGTTGAATCCAAAAATGTGTCATTTTTGAACAACACATTCATTCATATAATATTCTGATTTTATTATAGTTCCTTAAATATTTTTTGGTGTCTCATAAAATAAAAAGACACAAGTTTGGACTTGTATCTTTTTTAGGTAGGACTTTTCTTTCCAAAAAAAGATAAACGAAGATATTACTTTTTATCCAAAGAGAATATGAATTTTTTTGGGAATGATAAAAAATAAATACATATGTTTTAAATACAAATTGATTTTTGGAACATGATGACATTTTTACAGCAAAATACTGCTTTTTTGTGAAGAATTACATTTTTATTCTTTTAGGATTATGGCTATGACAAAAAATCTTGAATCTTTCTTTAAAAAAAGGAAAAATTCTTGCAATATGCGTTTTTTATCGACTTGGGAAAACAAAATTCTGTTTGGGAACGGCCATTCTCAGCGTTGCCGGACTGTGACGTCACAGCGGGGCCAACGTACGTCTTCCGTCCCCACGTGACTTTATGCGGCGGACGTCTGAGCATTCCGGTCGCCTCTGACACGCGACGCTCCGCAATGTTGCGCGTGGACGGCTGACATTTCTCCGCATCTCCTGGGATCCGCTCAGAGGACGTCGGGAGATTTTTGCCGACGTTTGTGAACGCGAACGTCCGAGCGCCAATTCCTGGCATGTTTTGCATTTCCGGCGCCTGCCGGCTTTGCCTTCCGTTTTGTCTGCGCTCCTCTGGATCCTGGTCCCCCTTACACAGGTAGGACGTGTTGTCCTCATCGACCCGCAAACTGATGGGTAACTAGTTTTGAAATCTAAAGCCGCTACAAATTGTTTGTTCGACTATTATTCAATGTATTTTAAAAGGGGCATTGGTGACAATAAAAAAAAAAATTTTTTTTTAAAAAGAGCTTGCAAAATCCGAACATAATTTAAAGTGAAGATCATTTAAAATTTTGGAATTTAAGCAAGAATCATGGAAGTCGACACACATGTTTTGCTTTTTGCGGGCCACACAACAAGATGCGGTGGGCCGGATCTGGCCCCCGGGCCTTGAGTTTGCGATTTAGGGCCCTTGACGAAGCTAACATGCTAATTAGCATGAGACTATGTGTGTGCGTGCGTGTGCGCGCGCAGTGGACAGTGAGAAATGAAACGCAGACACGTGGCTGGAGAAGCAGGTTGCGTCTCGGGGAGGGAGGCGAAGGAAGCAGGGGAGGAAAGGAGGGAAGGGAAGACGCATCCGACTGGAAGGAAGCGAGAGAGAGGGGAGGGACAGCGTCCGAGTCGGGGGTGTGGCCGAGCGACACACAAAGCAAGAGAACAGAAAGAGAGAGAGAGAGAGAGAGAGAAGGGCAAAGGGAGATGAGAGCGCGAGAGGAGGAGACACAAATACAGGTGTGCGCGTGTGGAAGTTGTCTTCATTGTCGACACGGAGGTAAGACACTGCTCAGCATCCGTGTGTGTGTGTGCGCGTGTGTGGTTTGACATTTGTGTGTGCGCGTGCGGCGTGTACTTACGTGAAGGGCGTGTGCTGATGCGTGCGCGTGCGTACGCGTGTCTCATGAGCACACGTGTGAGTAATGTGAGCGTATTATATTTAAGTGTGTGTGTATGTGTGAGTATGTATTTGTGAGTAAGGCCGTGTGTGCGCGCGCGCGCATTATAACTGAGGTCACTGCACAATACCGATAATACAACAATGAACAAACGATTGCGTCGTAACGGATGTGTCGGAATGAAAACACCCGTGACTTATCATGCTACATGCTACATACCACACAAGCCGCTGCACATTCATGAACAGTTATTGTTGTTATTTTGTCATATTACCAAAGTTTGCTACTTGAGCTCACGGATGTTGAATGCTCAATTTGCTCGTGCTGTTAACGAACGTGAAATGCTAACTTTGCTGCCGCTACTCACGGTGCGGCTAGCTTTATATTGCTATTTTATGATTTGCTCGCTATTTGCTATCTTTGCGCCCGCTGATCGATGTTTAGCTTTGGTACTGCTGGTAACAAATGATTGCGGATGTCGAATGCTAACTTTGCTAATACTGCTAATGAATGTCAAATGCTAACTGCGCTGCCGCTAACAATGTCGAATGCTAACTTTTCGACTGCAGATAAATGATGTCAAATTGTAACTTTGCTTGTGCTGTTAAATGAGGTGAAATGCTAGCACAGCTAACTTTTGATTTGCATTTTGACATTTTGTTTGCAAATTTTGCTTCCGCTGCGTTTAGGTCGTGAAGACCGTGAAGAAGGGGAAAATAAGGCCACCGAAGTGAAGCGACGCATGAAGACACTCAAGTGCACTGCGCTCAATAATTCACGCAGCACGCAGCTGACATGTATTGGCTATTTTTAGCACGTTAGCATACCTGAACATGAGCAAAATTGTTATGGATTTATTCCTCATTGCTCAACATCAGCTATGTCCTGACTAACTTACACTCGTACGACGAATTGACTGCTAAGCGCTACATGCAATGCTGCTAACACTCCTAAATTTTGCTATTACTGCTGCTAATACTGCTGACTGTCTGAGTGCAGTAATCCCTCGCTATATCGCGGTTCACTTATCGCGGATTCAGTCTTCTAGGCGCGGTTCCCTTTATTGGCTGTATGATTTGAATGTAGGCGGCACGGTGGACGCCCGGTTAGCACATCTGCCTCACAGTTGTGACATTGTGAAATGTTAGCGGTTGCAACTCCTGGGAATTTGGAAAAATAATTCGCCGCCCGCACCGGTTTGAGCGATCGAGGCGAAATTGGGCAAGCGTGTCTGTCGTGACAGGACGCGCGAAAAAAAGTCTCAAAGATCCAAATGAACAGGAAGTCGGCCATTGTGGCTTAAAGCTGCCATTTTGGATGAATTTCAGTGCTTATACTTTTTTCAAACTCCAATTAGCAAAGTTGCCCAAATCAAAGCACAAAATAACACCGAGTAAATGTATCTTATTTCGACTGAAAACCTCTTACTTTCATTATTTTTAAGACAGTTTTGGCTTTTTTCCCCCTACATTTTAAGCAAGACAAAAAGACTTGGTTTAGGATGCAAAATCTTATTTTAGGAATCTTATCAAGTCAATTCATACTAGTTCCACTGGCAGATTTTTTTAAAAAATGTATTTGGGTTGAGGGGGGGGGATTTTTGGATTGAAAAAAATCTGACAGTGGAACTAGTATGCATTGACTCGATAAGATTCTTAAAATGTGTATCTTAGTCATTTCGTTTTGCCGAAAATGTAGAAAACTGTCTTAAAATAAAGTAAGATGTTTTCAGTAGAAGAAATAAATAAATATATAAGCGTTAGATACAAAAAGAGGATTTTGCGTTTGTGCATTGAACAAGAAAGCCAAGTTTTTATTTTTTTTGCGTCGCCATCTAACGTGGGAAGAGCACGGAGTCAAGCCCCCGTCGTGACGAACACTCGACGACACTAGCGCATCCCATAACGACAAGCGCACGGCGAGGTGCCAGTAGATGACGCTCGTGCACTGTTTGGTACGGCGGCTGTTTGGAAAGTGGATTGAGTTGCGTGCAGAATTGCTGACTGTGCGCATTTCGGCTGACGGGTCGACTCTGCTCCTCTGGCTCGCCGATCGTCACTTTTCATTTGTGCTTTGATTCGCAGAGATATAAGATTTCTACGTCATATTCTGCCCTTTGAACAAACTTTTTTGACGACGAATACTGCAGCTTACTGGGTGACTAACAGTAGTTGTGAAACTCTTCTTCATTTGTGTCTGCATGACTGTGTTGTACTGCCCCCTGATGGCCAAGTTGCACACAAGCTGTCTGCAGCGAGACTGTATATAAATGGCCACAAAGTTATTTATTGTTTAAGGAAATATGATAATCTTTTGAATTGAACTGCCCTAAACATTTAATAATCTTGTATGTATGCGTACAACGTTATTGTTAGGGGAGTCTAATTGACGTGATTTGCGCATGTGTGACGTTCACAGTAACCTGCTGCCGTTCACACACCCAAACAACTAAATGTAAGCACAAAGAGAGTGAAATTGTATTCATGTAAAAAAAAAAGAAAAAGCTGAGGGAGAAACAGTCATACAAGTTTTCAATTTGCCACTATTTTCATGAGTGCACTAAAAAGGTTTAATCTATGAAATGTTTTTGTTTGGTGCTCATTTGCGTATTATTGTTATTGGAGCGTTTCGATTCACTTGCACGGGCGCTAAAGCTAACGTCGCAGTGGCTGGAACGAGCGAAGCTTGCCGTGCAGTTGTGCTTTAATGACAAGTGAGTAGCGACACACAAGCACACGCATGAATAAGTGCGCTGTTAGCGATAGCCAGTACAGTACCTGCGTGCTATTGGAGGTTTTTTTTTTTTTTTTTTAACATGAAATCAAGTCGTGAAAGATGCTGTGTAGCAATTGCTAAGCTAGTGACATAATAAATAATGATGATAAATAATGAAATAGAAATATGCTGTCACGTGATCCCCCCTCAAACATGCATTCCTAGAACCGGCCCTGGTTAGAACTATTTGGGTTATGATTATTATTATTTTTTATCCATCCATCCATCTTCAACAGCGCTCATCCTGGTTAGGGTCGCGGGGCGATGGAGCCTATCCCAGCTGACTCGGGGCGAAAGGCGGACTCCACCCTGAACTGGTCGCCAGTCAGTCGCAGGGCACATATAGACACGGACGACCGTTCGCACTCACATTCCCAGCATCACTGAGCGGGAACTGAACAGTGACTTATTAAAAATATGGCAAAAAAATGTTGTTGTGTTCTTTGTGGAGGCTGGAACGGATTTGATGACTGTGATTTGAGATACGACTGAAACTCATTTCTCAAGGCGGCGCTGCATAAGTGTTGCGCGTCCGCTTTTCCAGTTAATGCTTTTTTATTTGTTTTTATTTTTTTTTATTGACCTCCAGACTTTTGTTATGGATGTGGCGTCCAGTCGCGGAGTCCCGATTGGACTGTCGGGTTTGCTTTGCTTTCAAGGAGCCTAGGGAACGAGACTGCTCGGATTCGACTTCTTCTTAGGGCCTGATTTTTCAGCTGCAGCGTCCAGTCAGTACACGGCTGGGAGATGACAGACGGCATCCAATCAGATCGATTGCGGAGACCAGTCGGAGCGGCTGTCAATCAAAACGCGACGAGACTTTTGCCAAAAAGTTGTGCACACGTGAAGGACACGTCACTGGCTCGGTTAACCGCACGCGCACATACACACATGGACAGACACACACACACACACACACACAAACATGCATACATACAAACGAGAAAAAACAAACAACTCACATAGACACACGTGTGCACACGCAGACACGTACACACTCAAAATCAAATAGCCATACACAGAGACACAAACACACACACACACACACACGTGGACAAAAACACTCCGAAAGACACACACACTACCACAAAAACACACATGCATGCACACAAACACCCACAGACAGACACACACGTACACAGACACAGACCCATACAGACACACAAACAAACACACACAAACTAAAAAAAAAATGCATTGACACAAACGTACACTTGAAGCACACGTGCACACATAAGCAGACACACACGCATCCCCCTCATCGTGCCTCTCCGGGTCGGGGGTCACTCGAGGCGTCAAGAGGCTGAGGATGCTGACTCGTGTTGTGTTCAGGAGCGTAGTTTTTTTCCCCTCTCTCTGCCTTCCCGTCCTCCTCATTTCCTTCCCTTCTCACTTCCTCCATCCTTTCCAGCCTCCTCCTCCCTCGTGTGTCCTTCGTTTCTCTTACGCCTCCCGCTTTCCCCGCCTCACTGTCACCCTTTCGCTCCTCCCCGTTTCCATCTCTCGTTCCTGCCCTCTTCTCTTCTCTGCAATCCATCACTCACAATCCCAGAATTCAACTTTGACCATCGGACGGAAAGCGAGTGAGACAGAGGCAAAAAGAGAGAGCGACAGAGAAGCAAAGACGGCGAGAGAGAGACATAGAGGGTGGCGAGGATGGACGTTGCTCGGCGACGGTTGCCGTGCAACGCGATGGGGAGGGACAGAAGGGAGGGGCTTGGTCGCAGGAGTCAAGTGAAGGGTTGCCATGGCGATGCAGGCTTCCTGCTGTCAGCCTGTGTGTGTGTGCGTGTGTGTCAGATTTCCTCTCGTGGGGAGATGACAAAAGAGGTCATGTTTAGGATGAAGAATAGTTTGAATTTATTTAAATCATTTGTATGAAATGGAACAACCAAGTAAGGAGAAGAGTTGTAATACTGCGAGAGTGAAGTCGTGTTTTTTCAAGCAATTCCTATTTTTCGAGATGTCAGACTTTGGGAGGATAGACGAAAGCTTTTTAAAAGAAAGTCAAGGTTGTGCGGAGCAAGATTTCTTTTACACGAGTCATATTTTTGGAATAAAATCTTTTTTCTTTTTTAAGTCGTTATTTTGCCATTGTAAAATCAAAATATTTATTGATATATTTTTTTCAAAAGTCATGCAGGTATTTGTTTTTAGAATTAAAAGTATTTTTATTCAAGAAAGAAGTCAGATTTCTTCAGGTAAAAAGTATAATTTATTTTTAAGAAAGGGTCACAATGTAAGAAAAAAGATATATTGCTACGACAAAAAAACCCTGTTTTTTTTCAAGATAAAGTAGTAGAATAAAAGAAAATATTATTTTATGATGATCATTTCAACATACTTCCTTGACACCAATGACTGTGCTTATTTCTTATGAAGACAGGACTTTGACGCCATCTTGTGGGCATTTTCGGACCTCGATACGACTCGTTTAACCAATGGCGAGGGGTAGGATCTACCAACAACAAAAGAAAACCAAAAAATGGTTTTGTTTTGAAAGTTTCAGTGACTTTCTCAGAGCAATAGAACTCATTCAAGTGGATTACATTTGGGTGACTTTTCTTAGTTTTGAATGAATGCAAAGTGGAACTTTCAAATTCAAAAAATGAACCACATATTTGTTCTTGACACAAATGATAAACGGATAACTCCATAAGATGACATGTAGATACACAATAAAAATGCGTTCGTTGCGTCATGTGTACAACGTGTGGGGAAACATGACGCCGTGTTGACGTCATGACAAACGTGCACAATTTAGACAATTTCGCTTCTTAAGACAAACCAGATAAACGAATGTTCCATTAAAAAAAGAAAGTCCCAAATTCTATAGAGGAAAGTGTCCAAAAGTCAAATGTTCTTTTATGTGTCCTCGAGTGCAGCTCACTCTTTCAAAATCCTAGACACACTAATAGATTGCAGCACAAGGTGGCGCTGGGAGGTCATATTTGGAAAAATATGTCACGTTTGGACTTCGGCAGAATGCCACGTGACCGGTGAGAGCCAATCGCGAGCGTCAACTTTCGACGGAGGAAGTCAGGGAAAAGAGTAAAAATGAAATCTGCGCTTTTTGTGGCGATTGTTCAAATGTGATCACGAGAAGCAAAAGTGTGATTTACCGACGCCTTTTCTCGCAGTCACTAAAATGAATTCAAATCGACTTTGCAATGAAATGACATCTTGCGGTTCCATGTACTGAGTTATCATCTGCAAATGATGGAGAGGAGGAAGGCGCGCATCTCCCGCCTCCTCTGCCTCCCTCCCTCCCTCCCTCGCTCCTCTTCCTCCTCTCCCTCCTCTTCCTCCGCTCAACGTTGCATTGGCGCGGACGAGCGAGGCGAAGCACAACAATGTGGTGCATCAACTGCGCGTCGGACAAAACGCCCGCCATTGCGCACAACAAGCTCCTCTACTGGTAAGGAGACCGACAGCGACGGCGTCGTGCGGTCACGACGGCGAGTGCGTGTGCGCGTGGTGCGCGCGATCGAGGGCCGACGGCGCACCGGCATGCGCGCGCGTCACACTTGACCGTTGACGACCCGCCGTGCGCACGGCGGCTTTGCGCGCGTTGACTCTCTCGCCATCTTTGGGTGTCTCTCGAGCTTCTTGCTGGCCTGGCAACTCATCACGACTGCTCGAGTCAGGCGTCTTTTGCTTGGTCGTTTCGTATCGTACGATTCCGAGTTTCAACGTGGGATATTCAACTATTTCGCACCGGACGTCAAGTGAAATATTCGTGTGCAAGCGTTTGTATATGAAGTCAACGCAAATGCGCGAATAAGCGCAAATTCAGGCAGGGCGACGCGAAAGACGCGGAAATTTGCTTCTACGGCAATTCGCTCTTCCGACTCAAGCCGCAAATTTGCACGAGGCTGCGTCGCAAACAGCCAATCGGCGTCAGGAAATTCCCGGAGTTGTTGAGCAGCACGACGGCGGGTAAAATGATCGTCGCCGGAACATTTCGTTAACTCCGGCACTGGGAAGTGAACTTTCACCTCGCGTTACTCGCGGCGCGGGAGGAGTGTGCACACTCGACGTGAATTCGCTTCATTGGCGTGACCGAAGATGAGATTTGAAACCGTAACCCTGTTTTTCAACCCTCATTTGAAACAGTAATCCTCTTTTGAAACCCTACTTTGAAACCCTAATCCTGTTTTAAAACCCCAATTCGAAACCCTTATCCTGTTGTAAAACCCTCCTTTGAAACCATTACCCTGTTTTGAAACCCTACTTTGAAACGCTAACCTCGTTTGGAAATCTTAACCCTCGTTTGAAACCCTACTTTGAACGCCTAACCCTGTTTGAATACCCTCATTTCAACCCCTAACTCTGTTTTGAAACCCTAACCCTGGTTTGAAACCGTAATTTCAAACCTTAACCCTGTTTTAAAACCCTAATTTGAAACACTAAAGATCAGGGTTTCAAATTGGGGTTTTGAAACAGGGTTAGGGTTTCAGATTGGGGTTTGAAAACAGGATAAAGGTTTCAAATTGGGGTTTTGGAACAGGAGTAGGATTTCAAAGTAGGGTTTTAGGAGAGTTTTTGGGTTTGAGAACAGGATTAGGGTTTCAAATTAGGGTTCAAATAGGGTTAAGGACTCAAACTAGGGTTTGAAAACAGGGTTAGGTTTAGAAATTTAGGTTTTAAAACATGATTAGGGTTTCAAGACAGGATTACGGCTTCAAATATGGGTTTCAAAATAGGGTTAAGGTTTCAAATGAGGGTTTTGAGACAGGTTTATGATTTGAAACCCGAATTTGAAACCTTAATCCTGCTTTGAGACAAAATCTTAAACCTTATGATTTGAAAGCCTAAAAAACCCTGTTTTAAAACAATGTTTTGAAACCCAAACTCTGTTTTGAAATCCTCGCCCGTCTTGAAACCCTACCCTGTTAATCCTTTCTCTGTGCCAGTCGACTGGACAGCGGCATCGAATTGTCGCAGGGCCTCATTCAAAACATCAACAGCCAAGTGTTCGCGTCGTATTTGTCCGTTTTTGTGTCTCGGCGTTTTAATTGCCTCAATGTGTTGTTCGATTGAAATCAGCAGCGTCGATTCAGTCTCTTCGTTTTCCCACAATTCCGCAGCAGCATCGCAGTCATCGAAGGTGCCTTCCTCACCAAATAAACAAAATGATTCAATCGCTCATTATTGTTTTAAACTGGCTGCTTTCTGTCCTCAGAGAACTTCTCGTTTATATTTGACTTTACGCCGATCTGATCGGTATCGGCCGATAATTAGCGTTATATGCTCGAAAGCTTTTATCGGCTTTGATGTCGTAATTCGCCGAGCCGATCAATGACGTCATCGATCTGCCCCGCACGAGACATTTAACTCCGCGTCGCCTTTGCGTATAAATCCAAACGCTAGTTAGTTTTTAGCCTTGTCACGTGCCTTGTGGCGCACTACTGTAACTGTCTGACGGCCAATAAAGTTTTTTTCAGTAATTGAATTACGTTAAGTTAGCACCCATTATTTCTGTCATGTAATGTTGATTTGACCTAAACTTACGTCAGTGGCCGATCCTTGAATGCCCCCTAGAGGTCATCGATGTTTTCACTTTTGCCTAAAATGCTCGAGAATCATTTTGAGCTGGGATGGAGCGAAGATGAGGTGAAGATGAAGATGATGAGGACTTGCGAATTGACCTCGAGTTCAAAGTCTTGGGCTTGCGACTTAACTGCGACTTGAAGTTGAGAAAGGCAAGTCCCGAGTCAAGTCGCGAGTCCTGTTTCAAAGTCTAGGACTCACGACTTGACTTTGAGTTTCAAAGTCTTGGACTTGCGACTTGAAGTTGAGACAGGCAGAGTCAAGTCACAAGTACTGTTTCGAAGTCTAGGACTGCTGACTTGACTGTGAGTTCAAAGTCATGGACTTGCAACTCGACCGCGACTTGAAGTTGAGACCGGCAAGTCCCGAGTCAAAGTCACTGTAGTTCCGTGAAGAAAAGTTAGGATTTATGTGGTTGGGGATCGCTAACATTAGCTAACGTTCGCATGCTGCTAGTTTTGTTGAGTGCAGCGAGTTGATCCAATGAAACCCGTGTTTCATGCATTTCAAGCAGCGTGCAGAGCTGGTCCGTGAACTGAAAACCGGTCCCACATCCCCAAGAAGAGCTGCCGTGCGAGCCCGTCCCTGTGGATCTGTGAGAATGACGTGCGGGGTGGAAAAAAAATGAGAGAAAGCCGGAGGACGGGGACGGTGGGCGTTCATGAAGACACTCGAGTCACGCCGCCTGTTTGGGAAGCGCCGCTGAAGCCGTTGAGTCAGCAGTGAGCCTGTTGCCTAGCAACCACCGTGTGGATTCCAACCCCGATCCCAGCTGGTGCTTTTCTTGGATGGACTCGACTCCGGGTGCTTTGGATGCTACAAACGGGCATGACTAGTCGACAGAATTGGAATCTTACGTATTCTATTATAGACTCCAAACTGTTTGTGATGTTTTGTGGAACACATGTACGTTAGGTTGGACAAAGATGCTACAATTGTCCGATGTCTATGGAAACGTGTACATTAGGTTGATCAGTGGCACTTTTTGGGACAGACTCAAGTTGCCAGAGTGGCGTGGGTACAAAAAAACAGGCATGATTAATCGATTGCTGATATTTTAATCAAGGAATATGTATTTGTGTGAATGCGGTTCTTAATGAACGAAGCAATGGAGGCAAAATAGAGTGCACATAACGATCCTGCCGTCCAAACAGGAGTTATTAATAATAATAATAGTAATTCATGTGTTACACTTATTTTTCACTCAAAGACGCTTCACAATTTCATGGATGGATGGATTCATGGAGTCGTCAGTGATAAGCTCCATGTGTAGCCACAGCTGCCCTGCAGGGGGCAGTCTGACTGAAGCGCGGCTGCCATTCTGTGCCTACGGCCCCTCCACCACATCCGTTCGTAGGCCATGCAGGTCGGGTGTCTTGCTCTGGGTTATGAACATTCAGAGAGCGATTATCCCATCCCGTGCAGTTTTTTGGGGAACTGTGTGGCCAGTTAAAGATGAGTGACACGTCCTCCGTGATGGCCGGTTAGCTTAAGCTGTTTGACTGACAGAAGCGACTTGAATGTTTTGCTGTTGTGCATCAACTTGAGACTTAAATCCTCCGCCATGACGTCTCCACCCAGGAAGGACCCCCAGGAGCCGCTTAGCGCCGCCGTTGAGCGCCGTCTTCGATCACATTCTGATTTCTGTCATCACCTTTAAGTTAGCTTTTCATCATTTAGAAAGTTTCACTTTCAGCTTCAGTTTCAGCGGCTGACAGAAGAATCTGGAATGTCCGTTTACCCATGTTGGTACCATCATCCTTATGTCAAGTTGACACAATCATGCCAGTTGGAACCAGCATATGAAGTTATGTTGGAACATCATGTCTACTGTATTCCATTTACTCAAGCTGGTACCGTCATGCCGTCATGGTGGTACGAATGTGCCCATTTGGTCAATTAGATAGCACCGTGCCCTTTTAGTCATGTTTGGTGACATCATGCCCATTTAGCCATGGCGGTGGAATCTTGCTCTCGAGTCACAGTGGTACAGTCGGGCCCTTCTAGTCATCCCCATCAATTTACAAGACGAAAAACAGCTGTGTCGCTGCCCCCTCAGTCCACTTTTGCTTTCCGTCCACGCCGCTTGCAATGATGCGGCAAAATGCTAACGACGCTTGGCTATGTGTGTGCGGGCACAACAGAGGATTGTGGGTGGATGATGGAGGATTGTTACGTCAGATCCCAGATACACGATGACCAGTTTTACTGCAGCGTGGGGAGAACTCTGTGTGTGTGTGTGTGTGTGTGTTTTGTGTTCTGCAGTATTTTGTGAGCTTCAAACACCCCCACAAAGCAGGTGCCCAGGGTGTGTGTGTGTCTGTGTGTGCTTGTGTGCGTTAGCTGAGCAGGATGGCGACAAAGCAGAACGACATTCAAAGTAGAGTAGTACGTCATTACAGACAAAATGACCGACCTGTTGTGTTTGTTTTCATGTGTTGTCACGTGCGCTTCCTGATTGGTGGAAGGATCTAAGATGTTGAATGTGTTGGGCGCTATCATCACGCCCATTTTGTCACAGTGGCACCATTGTGCCAATTTAGTCAAGTTGGTTCCACCCTGTCTATTTAGTTGCTTTGGTACCATCGCATCCATTAGTGACATTGGTGCAATGATGCCGTTTTATTCATGTTGGTGCAGTCGTGGCTATTTAGTCCCACTGGTACCATCACGCCCATTTAGTCAAGTTGGAAGAAGCGAGTTGGTATAGTCATGTCCTTTTAGACAGGGTGGTATCATCAAAGGTATTTAGTCACGTTTGGATCCTCTTGCCCATTTAGTCACTTTTTTCATACGCGTTCGGTGACGTTGGTACTATCATGCCCATTTCATCAAGTTGGAACCAGCATGCTTGTTTAGTTATGTTGGCGCAATCGTGCCCATTCAGTCAAGTTGGTACCATGATGTCAATTTAGTCAATTCATGCCCTTTTAGTAATGTTGGTACAATCATTTAGCCACATTGGTGCAATCATGCTCCCTCAGCCACGTTGCTACAAACATGTCTGTTTCGTCACGTCTGTACGATCATGTGTCAGACGGTCCCAGTTGGTGGAAGACGACGAGTTGGCGAGTTGCCTAGCCATCTCAAAGTCAAAGTCGTGCCGCCTCGCGTATCGGACTGTTTTGATGCTTCGTGGAGGATGGACCTCCTAGCCGGTGGAGGATGACTGAAGATGTTGAACGTGGTGGGCGGTGCTTGCCTACTGAGCAGTTGAAATCTCATCACTTTGTGTCATCGCAAAATACTTTTGTCTCTGAGAATCACACGCTTGCCCAAGGCAAGACGCTTGTGTATGCGTGTGCGTGCGGGTGGAAAGCAGAGATTTGAGCTCACTAAATTGTCTTTTATCGTTTTACGCTTCGGGATGACTAAATTGTCCTGGAGACTTCCAACAACTTGTACTGTATGTTTGGTCAGTTGAAGACTAAATTGTCTTTGAAGTTTACAAACTATGTCGATCGTCGTGGCCTTTTGAAGAAAAGGCACACGTTAGGTCATTGTCTCCTTGCTTTCAACGATCCGTTTCCTTTCCTCCACATCCCGACTCCCGCTGCTTCTTCTCTGCACACCTAATTCCACACCTCCTACTTTGTCTCCGCCTCTTTCACGCTTCCAGAACTCAGCAGCCAATGATGCGGCGGCAGGTGGGGGCCTGGCGACGGTCCCGCCCGCAACAGACGACAGGGAGGATTTATTTATAGCACAGAGCGAAGAGCTGCTTGGTCAAATGTAAAACAAAGCGTGGAGAAAACAAAGTATGATTTTCGTTCTAATCACAAGCGTAACAGCAACAACAATAATGATGACGACACGACGTTTTTTAGATTATGTGGGTGAGCGTGGGTGTGTGGTTGTATTCATGATGACCTCGCACCGACTACCAGATCCTCCTTGAGACCGGTAGGTAGATCATCTTGAGCCGTAGAAGCTGTAGAACCTTGTTAAAGCCCACATTTACAACCCTGTAGTGAACAACCAGAACCTCCTTGATCATCACTAGAACCTGCTGTACAACATTTAGATCTGTAGAACCTCTAGAACCCTCTTAATGCCCACTTTCACAACCTTGGAGTGGACTTCCGGAACCTCTCTGATCACCACTAGAATTAGTTGTAGAACATCTAGAACTATGGAACCTTTAGGACCTTCTTAATGCCTACATTTAGAACCTTGTATTGGACTACCGGAACCTCCTCGATCAACACTAAAACCAGCTGTAGAACATCTAGACCCATAGAACCGATATGACTTTCTTAATGCTTACATTTACAACCAATGATGGACTACCTCCTTCATCACTACTAGAACCTGCTGTAAAAGATCTTGTCCAGTAGAGCCTCTAGAGCCTTCTGTTCACCTTCACAACCTTGTACTAGACTACCAGAATCTCCTCGATCACCACTAGAACCTGCTGTAGAAAATCTAGCCCTATAGAACCTCTAGAACCTTCTTAATGCCCACCTTCGCAACCTTGTAGTGGACTACGGGAAGCTTGGATCACCACTAGAACCTGCTCTAGGACCCCTAGGCCTACACAACTTCTAGATACTTATTAATGCCTACATTCACAATCTTGTAGTGGACTACCAGAACCTTCTTGATCACCACGAGAACCTGCAATACAATTGGTCATTAGAAGTTTGAAGACGATCAGGAACTTTATGGCGAGCCAGAGAAGGCTTGAGAGGATGGGGGTGATGTGATGCCAGGCCTTTGAATGGGTGAGACTCTGGCGGCAGAGTTCTGGACATAACGGAGCCTATCCAGGAACTTGCTAAGCCCCCCGTGCAGGACGTTTTGTCAAGCGATTCCCGAAGCTCGAGGTCATAGTGGCAGCAAAGGAGAACTTTATCTGCTACCCGACAGCTGAAGTCAGGGAAACTTGCTTATTACCTTATTAACACTCAAGCGCAGGAATGCGTGGGCACAGACTCTTGTTGTGGATCCTCCTCCTTTATTGCTTCAATGCAACATGTTGAACTCACACATTGTTAGCCTAGCACTACTTCCACCCTCACACACCCTTGCAGTGCCCACACACAACAACAGTTTATCGTAGGAGCGCAGAAGGGAGGAGGGCTTCTGTGGACCATCTGCAGGGAGGGAAAGAGGAAGAAGACCTCCGGGTCCGATGCCATTTGGTTTGCTTGCGCGCGTGCGCGCACACGCACGCACGCACACACACACACACATACTGCGCTCACAAAGTGGTGGCTCACTGACACACATTTGCCAGAGTCCCCGTTGTGTCGGAATGTAGAGCGTGGCGAGCCCACCGGGCACACGAGTAGGGGGCTCGCTGGTATGCGTATTGATATGTATAACTTCATGCATAATATGCATAATACTTCAAATAACCTAATTTACGAGTTTTTTTGTAAAATTCCTCGTGTGCTTTTGACATATTTGCTAAATAAAGAGGATTCTGATTCTAAAAAAACAATAGGATTCTTCAACAAACCAAGTATATGTTTTTAGAGTGTAAACAATGTTGTCGAAGAACCCAACATACGTGTTTGGATATACATCAAAGACTAGTTTTCAAACGGAGATGTCAAACACAATTTATCGTCTTAATATACCTGTTTTTATTAACATCAAGACAATGGACCGATGTACGTGTTTTTGTTAACATCAAAGACAATTTACATTCTTCTAGTCTAGTGTACAACAATGTGGTCTTCCACGATATCCGTTAATTACACATTTGCTGTGTGTCATATTGTTGGCATTGTCGACATATTATGTACGCTTGTGTCACACTGTAAAAAAACACACTGTGTGTGAGGTCATGTGAAAGACACAAGGACATCTCCGACACACGCACAGTGCAGACACCCACACACTGTTCAGCATTAGTCAACGTGTGCGTGTGTGTGTGCATGTGCGTGTTTGTGTGTGAGTGAGCTTGGCAGCGCCCACGTTTGCTTCTCTTGCATCTTCACGGGCGTCTTTGATGATAATGATGACGATAAGGACAAGCTAACGATGGCATCTCTTGAGCTGCTAGCGTTGCGTTAACCGCGCCTGTGTTTTGTCCTCAGCGTGGAAGGTGAGCCGCGGTGTACGGAGGCGCTCCCTTTTCCAGATTCATTGTTCGGCCACCCTTACGCCTCCAGCACCTCCAGTGGGCCCCTGGGAGCCTCCCACACACAGGTAGTACCCACACACACACACAGCAATTAGCAACACGCTGATATACAGTATCTTGGCTCCATTTGTCCACCTGTACTTCTTCATACTGAAACTAACTCCTTGAGCCATCACCTTATAATGGTGGAATGGTTTGTCCCAATGATCCTAGGAGCTAGGTTGTCTGGGGCTTTATGCCCCTGGCAGGGTCACCCATGACAAACAGGTCCTAGGTGAGGGACCAGACAAAGCACGACTCAGAGGACTCCTATGATGTATAAAAACACTGGAAAACGTTTTCCCTTGCCCAGACGCGGGTCACCGGGGCCCCCCTCTGGAGCCAGGTCTGGAGGTGGGGCTCGAAAGCAAGCGCCCGGTGGCCGGGCCTGCACCACAGCCCGAAAGGGTAACGTGGGTCCTCCTTCCCATGGGCTCACCACCTGTTGGAGGGGCCATAGGGGTCGGGTGTGAACTGTGTGGTGACCAAAGACAGGGACCTTCGCGGTCCGATCCCCGGCGACAAAAGCTGACGTGGACCGTCACCTCCCTGGCAGGGAAGGAGCCCGAGCTGATGTGTGAGGTCGAGACTAGATATTGTGGGGCTCATCTCCACACACAGCTTGGGCTTTGGTACCAGTTCCACTCTGGAGTTGCCCATGGTGAGAGGCGCTGACCAGGTGTGGGTATACTTATTGCCCCCGGCTCGGCGCCTGCACGTTGGGGTTCACCCCGGTGGACGAGAGGGTAGCCTCCCTCCGCCTTCAGGTAGGCGGATGTGTCTTGACTGTTGTTTGTGCCTATGCACCAAACAGCAGTTCAGAGTACCCACCCTTTTTGGAGTCCTTGGAGGGGGTGCTGGAGAGCGCTCGGCTCACTGGGGACTCCATTGTTCTGCTGGGGGACTTCAATGCTCACATGGGCAATGACAGTGAGACCTGGAAGGGCGTGATTGGGAGGGATGGGCCCCACGATCAGAACCCGAGCGGTGTTCTGCTATTGGACTTCTGTGATCATCACGGATTGTCCATAACGAACACCATGTTCAAGCATAAGGGTGTCCACACGTGCAGTTGGCACCAGGACACACTAGGTGTCCTGATGATCGACTTTGTGGTCATCTCATCGGACTTGCAGCCACATGTGTTGGACACTCGGGTGAAGAGAGGGACGGAGCTCTCAACTGATCACCACCTGGAGGTGTCTTGGCTCCGATGGTGGGGGAAGATGCCGGTCCAACCTGGCAGGCCCAAACGTATTGTGAGGGTCTCCTGGGAACGTCTGGCAGAAACCCCTGTCAGAAGGAGTTTCAACTCCCACCTCCAGCAGAAATTCACCCACGTCCCGGGGGAGGCGATTGACATTGAGTCAGAGTGGACCATGTTCCGCACCTCCATTGCCAAGGCGACGACCGGAGCTGTCGCCGTAAGGTGGTCGGTGCATGTTGTGGCAGCAATCCGCGAACCCGCTGGTGGACACCCGTGGTGAGAGATGCCGTCAAGCTGAAGGACTCCCATCAGGCCTTTTTGGCTTGTGGGACTCCTGAGGCAGCTGGTGGGTGCCGGCTGGCCAAGCAGAATGCAGCCTTGGTGGTCGCATGGTAGGAGTTTGGTGAGGCCATGGAGAAAGACTTCCTGACGCCTTTGAGGAAATTACGGTCTACCATCCGGCGTCTCAGGAGGGGTTAGCAGTGCACCATCAACACTGTGTAAAGTGGGGATGGGGCGCTGCTGACCTCGACTCGGGACGTTGTGAGCCGGTGGGGAGAATACTTCGAAGACCTCCTCAATGCCACCGACACGCCTCCCATGAGGAAGCAGAGTCTGGGGTCTCTGAGGCGTGCTCTCCTATCTCCGGGGTTGAGGTCGCAGAGGTGGTAAAAAAGCTCCTCTGTGGCAAGGCCCCGGGGGAGGATGAGATTCGCCCGGATTTCCTAAAGGTTCTGAATGTTGTGGGGCTGTCCTGGTTGACACGCCTCTGCAACATCACATGGACATCGGGGACACTGCCTCTGGATTGGCAGACTGGGGTGGTGGTCCCCCTTTTTAAGAAGGCGGACCAAAGGGTGTGTTCCAACTACAGGGGGATCACATACTTCAGTCTCCCTGGTAAGGTATATTCAGGGGTGCTGGAGAGGAGGGTCCGTTGGGAATTAAAATCTCATATTCAGGAGGCGCAGTGTGGTTTTCGTCCTGGCCGTGGAACAGTGGATCAGCTCTGCACCCTCGGCAGGGTTCTCGAGGGTGCATGGGAGTTCGCCCAACTAGTCTATTTGTGTTTTGTGGACTTGGAGAAGGCGTTCAACCGTGTCCCTCGGGGGGTCCTGTGGGAACCCCCTGATACAGATTGTTCGCTCCCTGTACGACCACTGTCAGAGTTTGGTCCGCATTGCTGGCAGTAAGTCGGATTTTATTTAATTGAGGGTTGGACTCCGCCAAGGCTGCCTTTTGTCACTGATTCTGTTCATAACTTTTATGGAAAGAATTTCTAGGCGCAGCCAAGGCGTAGAGGGGGTCCGGTTTGGTTGCTTTGGTATTGCATCGCTTTTTCTAGATGATGTGGTTCTGTTGGCATCATCAAGCCATGATCTCTAGCTCTCAGTAGAGCAGTTCCCAACCGAGTGTGAAGCAGTTGTGATGAATATCAGCACCTTCAAATCTGAGACCATGGTCCTCAGTCGCAAAACGGTGGAGTGCCCACTCCAGTTTGGGGATGAGATCCTGCCCCAAGTGGAGAATATCTCTGGGTCTTGTTCACAAGTGAGGGAAGAATGGAACGGCAGATCCGCAGGCGGATCGGTGCAGCGTCTGCAGTGATGCAGACTTTGTATCGGTCCGTTGTGGTAGAGAAGGAGCTAAGCCGAAAAGGTGATGCTCTCAATTTACCGGTGGATCTATGTTCCTACCCTCACCTATGGTCCCGAGCTGTGGGTGGTGACTGAAAGAACAAGATCCCGGGTAGAAGCGGCTGAAATGAGTTTCCTCTGCATGGTGTCCAGGCTCTCCCTTAGAGATAGGCTGAGAAGCTCAGTCATCCAGGAGGGGCTCAGAGTAGAGCCGCTACTCGTCCAGATTGAGAGGAGCCAGATGAGGTGGCTGGGGCATCTGATTAGGATGCCTCCCGGACGTCTCCCTGGTGAGGAACAGGGAGTTCCAGCCACGTCCCACAGGGAGGTGTTCCAGCCACGTCCCACAGGGAGGAGACCCCGGGAACGACACAGGACACACGAGATATATATATTTCGTGTGTCCTATATCTCCCGGCTTGTCTGGGAACGCCTCGGGATCTCCCCTTAAGAGCTGGGGAAAGGGAAGTCAGGGCATCCCTGCTAAAGCTACTGCCCCCGCGACCCGACCTCGGATAAGCAGAAGGCTTATGCCCAGCGAAGTTTTTAGCTTGGAAGCTAATCAGGCAGGTGTTTACTAGGAAGCTGTTAGCTAGGAATATTGTCTTATCAGGAAGTTATTACCTCATGGGCTAAGTGGAACCTCGATTTAACGGACCCCAATTTAATGGTTATCAGATATAACGAACAGAAAATAGTGTCCAAAAATAGTGTCCAGTTGTCACACAAACCATCATTGACAAAGTCTGTTAATTCCAGAACTGGCCGTTGTTGTCCCAGATATTTGGTCTGAAGACTAGATCTGGCTAATGGAGGTGTCTACCTGTCCATCCCATGTTGGCAGGGGTGACGTTCCATCAAAGCTTAGCTTAGCGTCAACGTAGGCACGCAGCTCACGTATCTAGCTCTTCACAGCTGTGGCTGTGTACATCACGTACACATCTCTGGAACATTTACCCCCCACCCCCACCCATGCGCCAGCGAGGTAAGTTTGGATAAACTAGAAAATGTTTCATCTATTTTTAAGCTTTTTGATATTTAGTTTATTTGTACTGTACTGGGTGTTTTCGGCCACGAAAAAAAGGTCTATTTGTATAGATAGCCCTTTATCACAAAAAAGTCTCCCCCCCATTCGTCTGTTAACTCGAGGTTACACTCTACACAGGTGTTTACGATGAAGTTTTAGCTAGGCATATAATTTGTCAGGTCACTGATGGTGTAGTGGTACAGTCGCCTGACTTTGGTGCGGGCAGCGTGGGTTCAGTTCCCACTCAGTGTGAATGTGAGTGCGAACTGTCGTCCGTGTCTTTATGTGCCCTGCGACTGACTGGCGACCAGTTCAGGGTGTAGTCCGCCTTTCGCCTGAAGTCAGCTGGGATAGGCTCCAGCGCCCCGCGACCCTAACTAGGATAAGCGCTGTTGAAAATGGATGGATAATTTATCAGGAAGGTGTCAAGGCTAACCGAGCACCTGTTGTTAAACAGGACAGCTCGCCCATCTCTACGCCCAGCGCGGCGAGCTTGGCGTGGGCACAGCGGAGTCGCCAGCAGCCTGCCAGCCTGGCACTACGCAAGCAAGAGGAGGAGGAGAGCAAACGCTGCAAAGCCCTTTCTGACAGCTATGAGCTCTCCACGGACCTCCAGGACAAGAAGGTGACACACCCCCTCGGGACCATTTATGAGCCCAATCCGTATGAAAGGCTTCTGATTGGCCGCTCTTTCTCTCAGGTGGAGATGCTGGAGAGGAAGTACGGCGGCCAGTTTGTGTCTCGGCGGGCGGCCAAGACCATTCAGACGGCATTCCGGCAGTACCGCATGAACAAGAACTTCCAGAGACTCCGCAGTTCGGCCTCGGAGAGCCGGATGACGCGTCGCATCATTTTGTCCAATATGAGGATGCAGGTACACACACACACACACATATGCACAAACACACACAAATGTGCACAAACATACACGTTCCGTCATCCTGCTGCTCTGTGTACCAGTACTCCTTTGATGAGCGTCAGCCGCAGGGTCAAGGCTATTCAGGTCCGCAGGGGTCCGAAGACACAGCAGAAATTGACGACTCTTTCTCCAAGCAGGTACCAACTGTTAGCTTGTTAGCATTTAAAGGTCCCCTCCCATCGCATTTTTGAAAGTTATTTTTCATCATCTTTGACGTCCTTTTATCGTGTTTGCAAGATCACTTGGGTTGAAAATACCCAAAGATCCCTTTTTCAAGCTATTCTAGTTGGTCTTTGGATTTCTAATTAATATGCCATATGTAAAAAAGCTTTGCTCTGATTGGATGATTTCTATTCACAATTGAAGTATGGAATACAGCTTCACTCTGATTGGCTGTTGGCGAACGGCGATATCTCGGTGGCCAGGCATTCGTAGTGACCGAGCGTTTATTTCATTCGATGTGGGGATAGTTGTCCTATCATTTTGCAACAGAATTCACCAAGCGTTGGATTGTTGGCCCACTACTCACAAGTCGCAACACCACAGAGGAAGGGACGTGTCACATGGGTGAAGTAAAATAAGAGGATATTTCGAGAAGCGGGTCTCATTCAATCACTACAACATCACCGGCTCACGGCGCAGCATTCATCTGTGGCGTACATTTCGGCGACATTGACCCCAGTTATTCAAGATTATAAATATGGTTAAGTACCTTTTTTAAAACACATTACTGATGTGCCATAGTTCTTTTTGTAATTGGCTTGCTATCTTGTTACATGTTAGCGTACAAGTGCTAGCATGTTAGTTAGTGTTTTATCAATTCTCATTTGAAATAGCACAGGAAAACACGTCGAATCTATCGAGAATTCATCTAGCTCCCTTACTGCATTTTATAGTCCTTTGGTGTCTTGCTAGCATGTTAGCATTTTGACAATTCTCATTTGAAATAGTACTCGATTCCCGCACAAGATGTAGAATCCTTATCAAGCTGCCTCTGCGCTTTTTGTAGCCAGGTTGGTATCTCGCTAAATGTTAGCAGATCAACTGCTACCATATTAGCATTTTATCAATTCTCATTTGAAACGGGGCTAATTGATCTGACTTAGGGGCTATTTTTTAGAGAACAGATTGCTATCTGCTGTGTTAGCATACAAAGTTTTAGCAAGAAAGCACTTATGTTAGCATACAAATACAGTTGGCAATGTTGACTGTGTGTGTGCCTGTTTGTGCGTGTTTGTGTATGTACCTGCACGTATGTCAGGTCAAGTCACTGGCAGATTCAATGGACGACTCGCTCACCTGTCAATCGGGTCGAGGGGACTCCCAGGAGGCGGGAGGAGAAGGAGAGGAGGAAGAGGAGGGTGACGAGGAGGAAGAAGAAGAGGACGAGGAAGAGGAGGAAGACTACAGGGAGGGCTGCTGGAGTGGGACCGCCACCTCCTCCCGCCGTGTGGTGGGCCAGGTGGGTCGGGTCGGGCGGGGGGCCTCCGGCGCCGCCATGCACGAGGACAGCACGGCCACCTCCTTCAGTGACGTCACCCTCTACATGGACGAAGGCTGCCTCCCGGCCTCGCCCATCTCCCGCCCGCCTTCCTCGCCCCTGTCTTGCCCTGCCTCCAGCTCCGACACAGAGTACTGGGGAGGCGCTAGCGGAAGGGAGGACAGCCGAAAAACAGAACGAGGCGGCAACGCCAGCCGCAGGAGCAGCACCCCTTGCACAGAATGTCGGGGGGAGTACCGAGGGAGGGCCGCCACAGGAGGACACTTGCCTGTCTTGACCATAGAACCGCCCAGTGACAGCTCGGTCGACATGAGTGACAGGTCAGTCGAGAGACACAATCGCAGAAGGTTGAAAGGAGTGAGGCGCAGAAAGTAAATGTAGGGAGTAAAAGTAAAAAAATTAATCCACGAGTACAGTACATAGACCTGTAAAAAGCTACTATCTAGTGCAGTCATGAAGTATTTGTACCACTGACTTCAAATCTTAAATCCTATGAACTGTGGTCATCTTAAGGTCCGAGCGCGGCTCCATCGGGCGTTTGGTCTACGAGCAGGAGCCGCCCGGGGTGGAGCGAGCAGCAGGAGAAGAAAGTGGAGGCGGAAATGGTGAGAGCGCAGAGGAAGACCACGGAGGTGGCGGGGCAGCAAGTAGCGAGGCCGACTCACCGCAGGGAACCATCAAACACAAACCAAACGGCCGCTCGGTGGTGATGGCGCAGGGACAGACTCGTAGTTGCGCCCCCTTGCCCATGCCCTCGGCCCGCGCCCTGCCATCCCACGTGCTGCCGCACCCAGTCCAGCACACGCACCCTCACCCGTCGCCCGTCCCCCATCTGCCCACCGTCTTGCACCACCACCCGCAGTACAACCACATGGCGTACGTGCACCACGGCGGGGCCGCGTATGTGCCGCACTTTGCCCAGCACCATTACCACCACCTGCACCACCACCACCACCTCCCCTACCCCTGCCCGGAACCCACTTCTTCGCCGCTGCCCTTGCCCATTCCACCACTCTCCCCGATGCCACCGCCGCTCACACCCTCGCCGCTGTCGTCTTCCGCGGACGCTAATCAGCACCTGCACCACCTGCCGCACCTGCACCATCCGCTGCACCACCACCTGCTGTGCTCGGATGGCGACAACGAGAGCGTCAACTCCACGACCACCAACTCCAACGACGACACCACCGTCAACAACGGCAGCTCGGGCTCGTCGTCACGCGACAGTCTGCGAGAGCCCACAGCGGCGGCGCACGGCAAGCAGACGTATCAGCGCGAGAGCCGCCACAGCTGGGACTCGCCCGCCTTCAATAACGACGTGGTCCAGCGGCGCCACTACCGAATCGGACTCAACCTCTTCAACAAGTGAGGAGAGAGAAAGCGTTGCGCGTTAGAGCCTTTTAAAGACTCCATCGTCTTGGATGTTTACGAATGTATGATGAATGGTTCAATGAAGACTACAATCTATTTGGTGTTAACGAAATCACGTACATTGGGTTCTTTGAAAACTAAATTGGCTTCGATGTTTTCAGATACCCATGCATTAGGGTCTTTCAAGAATACATTTTCTTTGATGTTTACGAAAATCACAAGCACATTAGGTTAATTGAAAGACTAAATTGTCTTTGGATTGATTGCCTTTGGTTTATTAGGGTCTTGGAAGACTAAATCGTCTTTGATGGTTACGAAAACTTTCATTAGGGTTTATGAAAACATAAGTATGTTAGGTACATTGAAGACTGAATTGCCTTTGGTGTAACGAAAAACACGTCCGTTAGGTTCTTTGAAGACTAGTTTTTGTAATGATTACGAAAACACAACGACACAAGGTTCAATGAAGACTAAATTGTCAAAGATGTTGACAAAAACACCTTTATTAGTTAAATATTTGTTGTTTATGAAAATATACTTTGGTTTCTTTGAAAGCGAAAATACTTTTTGATTATTACCAAAACACAAGTATGTTAGGTTCAATGAAGACTAAATTGTCTCTGATGTTTCCTAAAACTTGTGTTTTGGTTCGTTGAGTCTCCAATTCTCTTGTCTTGCTTTTTCTTTGGCAGAGGGCCCCGCCCGCTGTGCCACATATTAGAAACGGACAAGGAGGCTTGGCAGGATCACAGTCCTGACAGGTTATTTGTTGTGGTTGTCAGGAAGCCGGAGAAGGGAATCCAGTACCTGATCGAGAGAGGCTTTGTTTCGGACACACCGGTGGGCATCGCAAGGTTCATCCTGGAGAGGAAAGGTTTGAGCCGGCAGATGATTGGCGAGTTCCTGGGCAGCCGTCAGCAGTTCAACAAGGATGTGCTAGAGTGAGAACTTCGTTTTCCCACCACTCTATTCACCATGACGTGGTGCACTGATTAGCTCCTGTGCGTGTCTTGTGTTCAGCTGCGTCCTGGACGAGATGGACTTCTCTGGGATGGACCTGGATGATGCACTGAGAAAATTCCAAGCTCAGATCAAAGTTCAGGGTGAAGCTCAGCGGGTGGAGCGGCTGGTGGAGGCTTTCAGGTAGGTTCGCGTCCTTCGATGGCTGGTGACAGAGTTCGGCTGACGGTTTTGCTCTCGTCCTGCAGTCAACGCTACTGTGTGTGCAACCCGGTGCTGATACGGCAGTTCCAAAATCCAGACACCATTTTTATCCTGGCCTTCGCCATCATTCTCCTCAACACGGACATGTACAGCCCCAACGTGAAGCCCGAGAGGAAGATGAAACTGGATGACTTCGTCAAGAACCTGCGAGGCCGGTGGCTCTTCATGTTGTCTTTTGTTGAACTTGTAGAGGCTACTGTCGCTCCCACGGTCAAGCTAAATTGACTCTTTTGTCGTGTATTGACGACAATCAATCACACTCATATTCAGGCCATCACTGCACCGAAGTCAGGCGAGTCTACCACTACACCATTCGAGATTAAATTATCTTCAATGTTTGCAAAAATGCTAACTTTAGGTTCTTTGGGAAGTTTGTCTTAAAAAGTCCACAGATTTGAATTGGACCACCTCCACATGCTCTTCACTCACACTTCACTCAACCCCAAGCCAATTCCTTTTTATTTCTAGGTGTGGACAACGGTCAGGACATTCCGAGAGACCTTCTGGTCTCCATTTATGGAAGGATCCAGAAGTGGGAGCTGAGGACCAATGATGACCACGTGTCTCAGGTGCAGGCGGTTGAGAGGATGGTGGTCGGCAAGAAGCCCGTAAGAGCCTGTCGACTTCTGCGTTGGCCTCAATCAGCCGTCTGCTCTTACTGAATGGTTGACGGATAATTCCCAGGTTCTGTCACTGCCTCACCGCCGGCTGGTGTGCTGCTGTCAGCTGTTCGAGGTTCCCGACCCGAACCGAGCTCAGAGGAGCGGCGTCCACCAAAGAGAGGTCTTCCTGTTCAACGACCTGCTGATGGTAAGAAACGAGGGGTGAAACGTTTTTTGAAATCCACCCAAACGGTTCGGTTCAACTGTTTCATGTGTTCCGTTTGTTTCGTAGGCACGCGCTCGCTTCTTTTTTTGACAAAAGCAGTGAACAGTAGTGCTAATGCAAGCCAAGATGGTGGCACACGCCGCAGTGACGTGTAAAAGATCCGTTCGGAAATTCAATCGGGCGCCCTGACGCTACTCTGCGAGTGCGAGTCTTCAGCACATTCCAACAGCGCTCCAGAAGTGAACAAGTAAACAAAGTTGACTTGAGAGTTTAGCATCTCAAAGCCACGCAAGTCTTGAGTGTACACGCGTTACGTACTTGGAAACTGCTTTTAAATTGTGAAAACAAAAAAGACAAAATGTCTCCTTTAACATTGATAAATGAACATGAAGTCCTCTCTTTCCCTTCATCTTCCTCCTCCTCCTCCTCCCCCTCTCCCTTCACAGGTGACCAAGATCTTCCAAAAGAAGAAGGCCTCCGTGACGTATAGTTTCCGACAATCATTCCCGTTGGTGGACATGCAGGTGCACACCTTCCAGAACACTTGTAAGAACCTCTTCTTTTCTTTTTTCAGAACAGTGCTCACTCTTCATAGACCCTTCGAGAGCTGCAGGATTTAACCCTCGTGTTGCGGGTCAAATTGAGACGTTTGGACGTTAAAGACAAACAGTAAACCCCCGTCTATCACCGGGGGATACAACCATATTTAACGCGTTGAATGTAGTTATGGAATACTATTTCAATCTGAGTTACATCGATGAAACTAATACAGTTTAAATATTTGACTAGGCCCCGGGCCACTTTGGACAAATAGGTTAAGAGCCCCTTCTTTAATGCACGTTGCAGCCGCCCAATGAGCTTGTGTCGTGTCGTGTCGTCCAGATTACCCTCACGGCATCAGGTTGACATCGGCCAACCCCGGGGGCGAGAGGAAGGTCTTGATCGTGTTCACGGCGCCGAGCCAGCAGGACCGCACTCGCTTCACCTCGGACCTGAGGGAGAGCGTGGCCGAGGTGCAGGACATGGAGAAGTACCGCGTGGAGTGTAAGTGGGGGCGACACGGCTTTGGGGCAACTGACTGGCCGAGAGATAGACCGTTTTTTTTTTTTGGGAGGGTCCACTCATTTTTTGTATTACAGAGCTGTATTACAGTGGACCCCCGCTATTTGCAGGAAATAGGACCGGTCTGTACCACGAATAGCAAAAAGCCGTGGATAATTGACACCCGTTGTAATTACTTTTATTTATTTTATTTAAAAAAAACAAACAAAAAAAACGGAAAACCGGAGTAACCGGAGAAAAGCCACCCAGGCACGGGGAGAACATGCAAACTTCACACAGGCGGGGCCGGTTTTAAACCCACAATTAAGCAAAATGTTTTTCATGTACAGTGTAAGAATATTTTAGATTTGATTAATATTGTTATTGTATAGCAGCACGATGGACCACTGGTTAGAGCGTTTGGCTCACAGTTCTGAGGACCGGGGTTCAATCCTCGGCCCCTCCTGCGTGGAGTTTGCATGTTTTGCATGCTAGGCTAATTGACGACTCTAAATTGCCCGTAGGTGTGAATGTGAGTGCGAACGGTTGTTCGTTTATATGTGCCCTGCGATTGGCTGGCAACCCGTTCAGGAAGATAGCCCGAAGATAGCTGGGATAGGCTCCGGCACGCCCGCGACCGGCGTGAGGAGAAGCGGCTGAGAAAATGGATGGATGGATGGATGGATTGTTATTGTACTATTTACAATAATTCAATGAACCAATTATCTATCAATGTCAATGCTCAGCTGTTGGTTGTGGCACTTCGGGTACCCACACAGTCCTCTCGCCTCACACGCAGCCGAACTAGAGAAGCAGAAAGGTGTGATGCGTCCCGCCGCGCTGATGGCGGGCGGGCCGGGCAGCGGCGCCGGAGGGGCGGGGCCCTTGAAGAGCGAGGCTGTGAACGGCGCCCCGGGTCGGCCCGGCCTGGACGACACGTACGCGTCGGTGGACGGACTCAAACGCACGGCGCTCAGCTCCTCGCTCCGAGACCTGTCCGACAGCGGTCAGCACAGCTTCCTCTTTGGGTCGAGATGTGAAAAATGGCTTTACACTGTGTCTCCAATTATTACGCGTAGAACATTCCGTTCAAGACTTGACGTTAACGCCCGCCAAATGCGCGTGAATTTCAGCAGTGGCGGGCGTTAACGTCAACTCGCCACTCCCGCGAGCCACTTTGTATTTCGATGGGTAAAAGGCTCCGTCATGAAAGGTTTCACCGAGCACCCGCCCCCCACCGCCAAGCCCGCGTTGATGACTGTATTTGGACTGGCCAAAATCTTGGGAATAATTGTGCCAAGTGAAAACTGTGAGTGGCCGGTAGCAAAAAAGTTCATGTCAAGCCCTGATTATGCTCAATCAAAATCAAGCACGTCGTTCCACTTTAATAAGCAAGTCCGAGTTCTTATGAATAGCAGGAAGAAAAGAAGTATGAAAAGCGTGGACTCGTTCGTCCAATGCCTTGCCAGCGTTCGGGCCCCTACGGACAAAGAACGGACTGGTTGCCAGCCAATGTCTGGGCACCAACTGCTACTTCGGATGATCCAGATAGATGAAGTTCTTGATCGGTTATCATAGTTTTGATTTTAAAAAGTGATATGTGAGACATTATTTATCGAACCGAATGGAATTTTAGATGATTCCATTGTATTCCATGTAAATTGCACTATTGAGGAAAATGCACCAAAACGGCATACGCCTAATAATTCGGAACACAGTGAAAGTCGACGACGTGATGCCGCTTCTGCCCCCGATGGACACTTGACCGTTGCTTCATTCTGATTGGCCAACAGGGAAGCGAGGTCGTCGGAACAGCGTGGGTTCACTGGACAGCACGATGGAAGTAAGCATGATGTCAATTCATGTCACGTGTGATCAGAGCAACTCATCACTGATCATCTATTTGTCATTTTTTGCGTTGTATCTAGAAGCACAACGATGGCCTTTTTTTTCTCTTTTTAAACCTTCTGCTATGTTTGTTTTTTCGCGGGTGCGTTGTATGTCGGTACCATCAAGGGTCCCCTGTAATTTTTTACTGCCTCTTCGCGACCCATCCATTTATGGGACCGCGGCTCACTTTTGGGCCCCGACCCATCAGTTGAGAATCACTGGTCGAAGCCATCGCTTTAGCTTGAAGATTGTACCATCAAGGTTTGCCACTGTAAATTTGAAAAATTATTATTATTTTTTTTAAATATCGAATTAAAAACAAGGAAAGAATACGTTTTTCTCAATTTAAACAGTCACATAACAGGAGGGTTCAATGACAGTCTATAAAAAGTGGAAAATGCTAATTGAACTTGTGTGCTGGTCCTGTCAGGGGTCCATCATCAGCAGCCCGCGGCCGCACCAGCAGTACCACCCCGGAGGGCTTCTGGCCTACAGCCCCATGATGGCGCCCTCGTCTCCGGCAGCCTACCGGCCGCACCGCCCTACTCAGAGCCCCGGTACGGGGGTAGGCGGTGGGCCGGGGCTCTGTCACAACCAGGCCGGGCCGAGCGCATCCCCGCTCGCGAGCGGGGGCGCAGCTGGGGCCGGCGGAGGGATGGCGACGGGGGTCGGCCCGGGCGGCAGCGGCCGGTTCGGGAACTTTTTTGGCAGCCGCAGAGGGAAAGTTCCCGGTCCCCTGACGATGACGTCGCCAACACCGCAGGGCCCCCCGAGTCCGCTGATGATATCCTCCCCGCCCCACTACCCCGCACCCGAGCCTCCTATCGCCCACCCGTCCTCCCCTTCCCCGTGCCCCTCCCCATCCGTCAACCTCGGCCAGTCGGACCCGGGAGGCATTGGAGGGGCTGGAGGCCCGGGTGGGGCGCCGTCCAAGCTCCAGGCGTTGCACGCCCAGTATTGCCACGGCAACAGTGGGGGAAGCGGGCACCAGCTGCAACAGACTCCACCCCCACCTTACCACCACCATCACCGATACCACATGCAAAGCGCCCCACAGCACCACCCCCTCATGCACAGGGTGTCGGTCCCGCGGCGCCAGGTCGCGTCTGGCTGCGCGCCGTCTCACATCCAGCAGCATCAGCGGCTCCAGCAAGCCGCCGCCCAGCACCAGCGCTACAACGCCGCCTCGGGTTTCATCACGCCCCCGCCGCTGTCCCCGCACTCGCCTCTCACCCCGACGACGCCACACGGACTCTTCCGGCCGGGCGGCGGAGGCAAGCTGCCGCTAACCATCTCGCACTCGCAGCCCCACCCCCACAGTCACTCTCACAACCACGCCGCCCACTCCCCGCTGAGCCCCTCACCTGCCAGCTCGCCCTCCACCCACTTCATCTTCTCCACGCCACCGCCCCAGACTCCTTCGGCGCGTCTGGTCTCCCAGACCCTGCCACAGCCCTACGGCTCCCAGTACCCACCGCTCTCCTCTATCCCACCCCCTCCTCCGCACTCCCCGTTGCCGCCCCCATCCGCCTCACCGCTCTCCCCGCACCCGGGGGCGGGCGGCGGGCCGGGAACCAAGTCGAAGCCGGTCAGTCGGATCAGCACCGTCGTGTGAGGAGTCGGCGAGCCGAGGCCCCAGCCCGTCTGGTCGTCGGCCACCGGGGGGCGGCACCCCACCTCGTAGCCAGCTACCGGGGGGCGGCGCTAAGAGGGGGGAGGAGGAGGAGGAGGAGGAGGAGGAGGATGGCCGGAGGACAAGTGCAAACGTATCAAAATGGCCGCCTGGTTAGGCGGCGAGAAATTAGAACGGGGAAGAGGAAATTACTGAGCCTGTGTTACTTTCACATCCACTTCCCCTGCGGCTAGAACACCCGACAGATAATGTCCCGGCGCACATCGATCGAGCCATCCTTCGGGGGGTGCGGAGAATTTAGTGAGGAGTGAGAACAGTGCCTGACGAGGGTTTGCGCACCACACGAGCACGTGACAACTGGATTCCAGAAATCCAGCTGTTCCCCGGAATGGCCAATAGGGGGCGCCGTAGTTAGTTTGCTGCACTTTGTGTCTTGTTTGGTGCACACCCGTGCATGACTTGTGCAATCGCTGCTGAGTGTTTGTAAGAAGGGGCGGGGACTTTTTGTTGCTGCTGTTTTTGTTTTTTTTACCTCTGTGCTTTGTGAAAATGTTGTTTTGGCTCACAGGGTTTCTGCACTCTCCTTGTTATGGATCGGGACGGTCATTTAATTCTTCACTACGATACACATACCATATGCATGTATATATATGTGTGTGTGTGTATATATATATATATATATATATATATATATATATATATATATATGCATGTATATATATCAAGGCAGGAAGAAAGCCTGAAGACCAACATCAAGGTGAGAAGACGAACATCAAGTCAAACATTAAGATAGGACAAACCTGAAGACAAGCATCAAGACCAACATGAAGACGAGATGACGAGACAAACACCAACGCGAAAAGAATTCAAAAAATACAAAGACAAACATCTCCCATTCTAATGTGTAATGCGGTATATAATGTATCAGGTATTCCAAAGGTATACAAAAGCAAAGCATATTGATGTACTGATGTTTTTTTTTCCGTGTTGCCAAGGAAGGAGATGAAGCTATTAATCATGATCCCAAACAGGGTGCACTCTGGGAAACAGAGTCTTTTTTACACAATCGACGAGTCAGTCAAATACTAGTCCTGCGTATTTAGATCAAATGTGGTGTTATTATGCAAAATGCAACGTAAGTATACATAGTTACAATCTTCCTGGCTGGCAATATAGTGACATTATCAAGAGTCCTGGAATGTTTGTTCCATTAATTGAGCCATTTCCCCCTCAAATTGGTTGATTAAAACATGTATTTTTTTATTTTACCTCATTGAATAATGGGCTATTTGATTTATTGTAAATAAAATAAAAATAGCTTAGTGAAAAACTTTTTTTACATATATTTTATATTTTTCAATAAAAAATGTTTTTATTAAATATTAATTATAAATAATAAAGTTACAAAATGGGAAATGACTCTTTCACCATTAAAACGATTTACATAATTTGGTTCATTATTATAATTAACAATAAATGTGTTGAATTTTCCCTTGAGGGGTTATAAACAGGAAAGAAAATAATAAAATGAGCTTGAGTTATTCTATTAAAATCAACTATTTTACATCATTTTCTTCATTATAATTACATTCATTATAAAGAATGTGTTGATTTTCCCCTTGAGGGATTATAATCATTAAAATAACGTAAAACAATTTAAATGAAAATGTTCAACTGTAAAAATGTTTGATTATTTTTTTTTTTTTTTGGATTAAAATAAAATATTTGACATGCACATTTGAACTTGGCCCATCTGTCCCTTTTAGGAAGCATCATTCTGTGGTCGTTGAGCACTAAAGTTAGCCCGCCCGTCCGAACATGAAGTACAACGGCAACAATTAGCGCAACGAATCCAGCTCATTCGTCTTTTTTGCAAAGTGGAGCGCGAGGTGCCTTCAGACACGAGGATGGTAAAATATGAATCATCTTTTGAATAGACTATCATTTCAGACCACACCAGATGTAAAGGTTTTTGGGGACTTTTTTTTTTTTAAATCCGGACCTACACACGTGTACCTTTCTCTAATTATGATGATTATTTTTTGCACTTATGCAACTATGAGCGTCGCCTTTGTGAATGTGTGCACGTGAAGTTTACAGTGTGTGTGTTTTCTTGAGTCTGCGGGCGTATGCGTGCGAGTGTGTGTGTGTGTTTACGTTTTCAGGGTTCTACTGGGCGTATTTGAACTTGATTATTTTTGTACGTTTACCCATATTGCGTTACGAGTGGAAACGGCGTGAGGGCGTTCCTCTGGGCACCTTCTTGGCTCCCCTCTTTTTTTTTCATTCCCAGGGAAGACTATTGAGTCCGATTTGACTTTTCTTTTCTTTTTTAAAGAACAAAAAGGCAAAACTGGGCTTATGCAACGTTCCCTGAAGACTTAGATTACCTGATGATGACTTGAAATGTTTACACTGAAAACTTTACATTACTTGATGATTTGAAGACTACACTGACTCGTTCTTACGCTGAACCTGTCACATGACATGATGACGACTTGAAATGTCTTTACACTGAACATGTCGCATGGCTTGAAATTGAAGTGTCTTTACACTGTCTGAATCACGTGACTTAATGACTTGAAGCCTTTACACCTAACAGGTAACGTAACTTGAAATCTTTACACTGAATATGTCGCTTGACTTGAAGTACTTCACACTGAGCGTGCATTGGTAATAACTTCAAATCTTGACACCGAACACAACATGATTTGCCAACGATTTCCAGCGAACACGTCATATGCTCAGAGCCATATTTGAATGAAGTAACAACGATTTCATGAAGTGATGATAATGTACGGTGCAGCGTTTGGGTCATCGCGCTCGGACGCCACCTTGCCGTTTCCGCGTGGCTTTTGTCGGCCGCGGGGCTTGTGTGACGCTGCGCAAACACATGCAATAAGTGACTTCAATGGATTTTCTTTTTCCCCTGACCTGTTTGATTTCGCAATGATTGAGCGTTCACTTAACAGCAATCAAGACTGGATGAAAAGAAGAAAAGGCGTGTGTGTTTTTCGGTGTGCAGCACGTTGACGTATGAAAAGACGTAAAAATAGAGGCATGATGCTCTCTCGGCCCAGCTCTTCTCTCCATTATTGCTGTGCATGTCTTATCTATTATTACAGTATCTGCACTGAATGGAAGTTTGTATTATAAGCCGCTATGTACATAATAAACACGTTGAATTCAATGAAAAGCAGCTCTTTTCTTCAGGAACCAAGACCAACATTTTTCATTTTACAGGAAATATTTTCTGACCGCTGCTGCCGGCAAAACGGATTGTGTTGTTTTGGTTTTTTTGTTGTTGTTTTTTTTCTCTCTAAAGAAAATCAAATGACAAATGTTGTCTGCTTCCTGTGCTGAGGTAGTACGTGTACAAATGTACCAGTAGTGTCAAATACTGTATGTGTCCACAGAGATGACGTTATTTTAAAGATGATTTAGCCATGTATAGAATTATATTACTTGTAACTTTGTTTTGGACAACATTGCCGAGGCAAACGTGGAAATATTTATTGCTCTGAACATATAAAAATCTGTTCATGTTGATGGAAGGATGATGGCTCGCCTCCTGTTATTTTGCGGTTGTTTGTCGTATACTGTCCAGTAGTGCATCCATCCATTTTCCAAACAGCTTATCTTCACGGGGGTCACAGGTGTGCTGGAGCCTAAACCCAGCTGACTTTGGGGCGAGAAGCAGGGTACACCCTGAGCTGGTTGCCCGCCAATTGTGGGGCACAACGGTGCCGTGAAAGAAGTTACATTCTTTTTGTTTACAGTCATCAAACAAATGTAAATAGCAGACAAATAAGTCACCTTCAAATGCTGTTTTTACATGATTTCATTGATTGAGGAAGAAACTATTCAAAGTTACCTGACCCTGTGTGAAAAAGCAATCGCTCCCCTTGTTAAATCATCAATTCATAATAAGGCACATCACAATTTTTGGGTGAATCATCACTGATCACACCCGAGCCTGATTACCTCCGGACCCGTTCGATCAAGAAATCACTTAAACAGAACCTGTCTGACCAAATCAAGTGGGACAATAAAGATATAGAAAAGCTGCAAAGAAATGACACCATCCAAACAAAGTCAAGAACAGTTGCGAAATAAAGTAAGTGGCATCTATCAGTCGAGAAAGGGTTACTAAAGCCATTCAGCCAGCTTGAGGATTCCAGCGAACCATATGGAGAGCCATGATCCTCACATGGAGAAAACATGGAACAGTGGTGAACCTTCCCAGGAGTGGCCGGCCTACAAAGATTAGCCCAAGAGAACAGGAGGCCACGAAGGAACTCAGGACAACTTGGAAAGAACCGCAGGCCTCCCTTGCCTCAGTTAAGGTCAGAGTTCATGACGCAACAATAAGGAAGAGACTGAGCAAAAATGGCATCCATGGCGGCGTTCCAAGCCAAAAACCACTGCTCGTCTGACTTTTGCGACAAAAACATCGAAATGATTCCCGAGGCTTTTGGGAGAATATTATATGGATGAATAAATGTTGAGCCTTTTGGAAGGAGTGTGTCTCGTTGCATCTGGCGTAAATGTATCACAGCATTTCAGAAAAAGAACATCAACGCAACAGTCAACATGGTGGTGGTTGTGTGATGGTGTTGGGCTGCTTGGCTTCTTCAGGACCTGGACAACTTACTGTGATTTATGGAACCATGAATTCGGCTCTTTAACAGAAAATCCCGAAGGAGAATGTTCAGCCATCGGTTTGTGACTTCAAGCTGAAAGCGCACTTGGGTTCTGCAGCAGGATCGCGATCCAAAACACACGAGTCAAGTCAACTTCTGAATGGCTTCAAAAAACAAAATGAAGGTTTTGGAGTGGCCTAGTCAAAGTCCAGACTTGAATCTGATTGAATTCATGCTCGAAAACCCTCCATTTTGGCTGAATTCAAACAATTCTGCAAGGAAGGGTGGGCGAAGCTGAGTATGGCCTAACCAATTCTTAGTTTTAGGGGGCTTTATTTTTTTTCACGCAAGCCCAAGTAACTGAAGAGATTTTTTTCCCGCCCTTTATAAATGAAATCACTATTTTAAAAGAGCATTTTAAGTTCACTTGGGTTATATTTGTCTGATATTTATATTTGTTTGATGATCTTAAACATTAAAGTGAGGGAACTATCTAAAAATATCAGAATTTGAGAAGGCAATACATTTTCACTGTATTGACAAAAAAGAATCATAATAATGATTAGAAGACGTCGAAACTGGGTGGCTGAATGTCAGAGACTGTAATCGATTATTGGCACTTCCGGATTTTGAGAGTTGCATTGTTAGAACTACCACAGGGCTGGGACGAGAATTTGATTTGGATTTGGAAAGGTTGTTCATTCAAACAAAACCAAGTCGTCACGAACAGGATTCGAACCTGTGCGGGGAAACCCCATTGGATTTCGAGTCCAACGCCTTAACCTCTCGGCCACCGTGACTACGTGGCATGATTCGGCGCTGTTTGAGACATTGTATTCAAAAACATTCATTCGTTACTGGGACGCCAATGGCGCAATGGTGGTTGGTTTGTGAGCATTAATGCTATTGGTCCGCTATAAATACTATCGTGGTCACCACGAACTAACTCCAACCAAGCCCCGAGTCACGTCTTCAATAGCATTACGATTGTGGCGGAAACAATCGTGTACTTCCTTTTCAGACTTACATGCAACATTTTAGGGACTCTGTTTGAACACCGCGTTGCAAAAAAAAGAAAAAAATCAATCGGATTTAACTAAATAAAAACGGGTAGCCACTTTTATCATAGCTACCCAGAATGCCTCACGACTAAAGATTTTGATTGGCTACTTAGCTTGAAGCCCCGCCTCTTTGATGGACTGTTCAGTTGTCCTCTGGTACAGTTCCCCGAAGACAAACTTGAACGCTTCATAAGCTAAAATGATCAATTGGAAGGTAAACAATTCCAAACGCGTCATTGACTGCTTGTCTTCTGCTCTCCGTGGTTCCCCCCGCCCCCTTCTGTGAAATCTTTCCCGAAATCTTACACCGTCTGTTGTCGCTCGGGTCATGCTAATGCTAAGTTGCTAAGTTGAACTAATTCATTTGGCCTCATCTAAACTTTTGAACGCACGTGCAGCTGGTCAATGTTTCAATGCTTTTTGCACAACGCGGTTCTCTGAACTAATCTGTTCCATGAGCATGTCAATGTCTCTACATTAAGGCATTTCTGCGAAACGTCCAGTGTCTGTGCCTTCTCAACCAAACGCACAAACAGCATGTAGCTTAATGTTCGACCAGCTATTGGTGAGATCAACTGCGAAACTCGTGTAGCTTTCTTGTCTTCGTGACTTCTACAGTGACAGAAGGAGTCCGATGTCGTAGTGGTTGCGTCTCTCAACTTCGAATCGCAAACTTTGCATTTTGCTATTCTCTTTCCCAATTTGATCAAAAACAATTTTGAACCCAAATGAAGTCGCCTCTGCACTACGCATCCTATCATACTGGCAGATTGTAAAAAAAACCAACCAAAAAAAAAGTACATTTAAAGAAAAAAATATATATATTATATATATAAATATATACTTTTTTTTTTTTTTTTTTTTAAGTATCCCTCTTCAGTGGTCAGGAAACCGTGTCGTCACCACACTTCTCGTCTTCTCTGTCGGCAGGCTTTGGACAACGTACCGGTACTCTTGTACATTTTAGCCCTGAAGACGCTGATCCTATGTTTGGCCTTCGCTGGGGTGAAGATCTACCAGAGTAAAAAGGCCGAGGCTGCGCTCAAGCAGCAGCAGGCCGAGAGGAGGAAGTTGGCCCGGAGGACACAGGAGCTCATCGATAACACGAAGGAAGACTAAGAGGAGCCGACTTGCCAGTTCATGTACCAACTATATGTTAATCAGGGGTACATTCATGTCGATTTTTTGAATAGCGCTGGGGGGGGGGGGGGAACAAAACTGAGACGAGGAAAGAAATCCTCGTGGCTTCTTACTGCTCTGAATGTACTCAATATGAGTAACAGTCCACACGTCACCGTGTGGCTGGCTCGGAACCACAACTGACCTGTACGAGCCAGACGGGTGGAAAATACAAGTAATCCAAGTAGAAATACAAGGGGCTAGTTTAACTGCTGAACTCCATTGTTGGTGTGGCGAATGACTCGGGAGACGCGTTATACCACGGGTGTGCAGAGGAAGTGTTTATATTATCAACATTCGTTTCACCATTCTCCTGAGAATTGGTTCAAGTTTTTTTTTTTTTTTTTTAATGCATGTCTCAATTATTTTGTTAATTGAAATATTTATTTCCAAAAAAAAAACCATTATTGTAAGCAGGATGATCAGTCAGGCTAATCTTTCAGAAACATCCCAGAACGTTGCCTTTACTGACATTGCAAGGGAGGAAAAATTTGACTTCATCGTCAGAATGTGTACCCCGCATCACTACGTTGTAGTCTCACCACCTTTGTCTTGTCCTTTCGTCTGCCAGGGCCGAGCACCACGTCGTGACGTGACCTGACCGTCTGCAACTACTCAACATGTCACCTTGATACGTTTGCGCCCTGTGTCCTACGTGAAATCGCAGAACACACAAAAGTATTTATTGAATTTTGAAATATGTTTTATTTGTAGTTAAATGGATAAAAGATTATTCAACACCCTTTTTCTCCCCGTATTGTACTGTGCTGCATGTTGTCTGTAAAGTGATCCGGTTGACTCAAAATGTGACTCGGTGTTAATACAGACCTCTGACTAGTGATTCAGGAGAACGTTTTAAATCATCAATTCAGATGATTCATGAACTAACCATCCCAGGCATATAAAGCCCAGGTATTGACGAGTTGTTACTCCATGGCTTACATCATAGTTGCTGGGTTTAAATTTGACTTAAAGCAGCCCAAAAAAATAATAAAAATCAAGCCCAATAAAAAAAATTATTCACTTAAACTCAAAATTCTGATGAATCATATTGAATATGCTAAATATATGCTATGCTAGTATACCTGGACCAGTTATTGTCAAGTAATAACATTTGAAGATACAATTGTACAGAAATTAACCTTTTGTCATGTGATGGGGGAAAAAAAAAAACAAAAAAAAATCTAATCAGAAACTGATAACACTCATTGCAAAGGCTAAGCCCTTCCACTTGTTCATTCCCGTTAAAAACACCATTACATGACACCAAAGGGGAAAAAAAATCAATCGTTCCATTACCGCCAAAAAGGGTACCCATAAAAAATACCTCCCCCTTCCCCATTACAATACACTTTAAAATGTTACCCGCTGCAGCAATTGTTTTCTGTTTTGAAGTGGTCGGTGGAGTTCAGTGTTCCCCAGCTTTGGAGGCAAGTTACGTAATTTACATCACAAAGACATCTGACAGCACACCACCAAACAAATGTCACAGAATGTGTACAACAGGTTGCATTCAAGTGACTTTTATTCATTCATACAACAGTGGAACATGAACCGTGAAACATCTTTCAGTGAAAGCCACATCCTGGTGGTGAGAAACTGTTTTGCACTCTTGTGCAAGCAATAAGTGAAACGTGACCGTCTTCACGTTCGGGGTCCGACATCCCACGGCTGCACCGGCTTTAAAACATGCCGGATCAGCCCACATTGACAACGCTTACAAACCAGTGTTCTTGATCAGTCGTAAGCTCGCAGACATGACGGCAGACACGAGGAGAGTCGAGATCGAACAGCGAGCCGATCTCCTGCTTGGAGGCGACTAGATTGGACAAAGGGAGTCATCGGTCCGGGAGGATCTGTACGTTCTTTGGGAGACCAAGGGAACCCAAACGGCAGCGGCAGTCGTTCGTCGTAACTCGAAGTACGCCGCGACCCGTCGGTGGCTTGACGAGGAGAACATCTGTCAGAACCACAAAAGAAAAGCAGATCGAACGGAAATAAAATAAAGGGCTAGCCATATCATTGTCAATGTACGAAGTAGTACGTCCCTCCAGGATTTCGTGGGATTTTTATTTATTTTTTATAAATTGTTGCCATAAAAAGTCTGATTTCGCAGCAGCAATTAAGAAAAAAAAAATGTGATTAATGCTGATTTGTTCATCTGTTATTACCAGAACAAAATATAAACTACATGAATTTCTATTTGGTTAATGACTAATTATTGAACAAAATGGTAAAAAAAAATCAATTTTACCAGTTTGTTTGCAAAACCTATTGTAAGTGAAATTTGAAACACTAGCATACATACATTTTTCCCCATTTATTGTATAATTTAAGGAACTCAGGGAAAGCAATGATGGGTCCGATGCGCAGACATGTTGCAGCGATTGGATGAAACCGCAAGCTCGCGCCTAATTCGCCGGAATCGGTGGCATTTGCATGATTTGTTGCGTCGGCGTCTGCGGTAGGCAACTTTAAATGTACCTGTTGACTCCTCCCCCAGGGGAAACGGAGGCTGGCCGGTCGTGTTTTTGTGGACTTGACATGGCAACATAAGCATCTTGAGGCAGCGCACAAGAGGTGCGGCTGACCTGCGGTGACATCATCACGTAACCGCCGCCTTCCGCCTCACCCCCCATAGTGCATCCGTCACCTCCGGGCCGCCTGCTCATGTCCATGTAGCGGTCGTGCACAGGCGAGGCGAGGCTACGTAGGCTGAGCGGAGACTGAGGTTCTGTTGCGTCGGCTTGTTGGCACGGCGTCTGGACGTCGGGGTTTTTCTTCTGTCTGTACGGGTACACCTCAATAAATTAGAATACGGTCAACAAGTCCTTTTATTTCCGTACTCATACGGTTTATATGGTTTCATTAAACATGGAGGACGATTCCTGCTCATTTTCAGGATGACACATTTTAGCGTTTCATCTGCTGTAAGCTATAATTATTATAAAGACAGTATATATTAAAAATAACAATATTTCACTCGGTGTGTGCATCAGTTTCACTTTTTGAATTGAACTACCCAACTAAATGAAGCTATTGCCACTGTTCTAATTGATTGCGATGTACCTGTATTTGGGTCTGCAGCGTTTGGGGGCCAGGAGCTGATTGTGGTTGGAGGTCGGGGACCGGCCGAAATCCGGGAGCGCCCGCAGTGCGCGCACCGTGTCCCGAACCACTTCGTGAATGTGCTGTGCTGTCAAATCAGAGGAGGAGGAAGCGGGGTCACGCCGGAGCACTGAAGCAGCAAGTGGCCAAACGCCAACACGGCGCATAGCTTGTTACCACCTTGGTCTCTCGCTTCAAACCAGATCTCCCCAGGGCCGATCGGCGCCGTCCGGCCGAGCTCCAGAAAAAAGGAGCCGTCCAAGTGGCCAAAACGACGGATGCCCGGCAAAGGAATCGTAACGGAGGGCAAATCGGGGCACGCGCCCACTGGGATCAGGATGAGCGAGGTCGCGGTGAGGCAGAGGCGGAGCTCACCTGCCAAAGTCTTTGAGCGGCCCAAGCCGAGACCAGCCTTCACTGACACAGGCCAAACCTTGAGCAAAATGTACATGGGACATTTTCATATTTTCACACTTCGATAACAGGCAATCAAGTGTTGCATATTGCTTTTTATCTCGGGCGGCTGTGGTTCAGTGGGTAGAGCAGGTCGTCCAGTGAGCAAAGGGTAACCGGTTCGAATCCCAGCTACAACTGTCTGCATGTCGAAGACGCCGAACCCTAATTTGCCCCCAGTGGGCCTGGCAGCGGCTTGCATGGCAGCAGTCGCCCATTGGTGTATGAACGCGCGTGTGTGTGTGTGTGTGTGTGTGTGTGTGTGTGTGTGGGGGGGGGGTAATTGTCATTTCAGAAGTGTGTTTCAAACCGGTAGCGCTTCACTATTATCCGTACCCCGGAAGTATCTCTCAGTTTCAAAAGGGTTTGCCCGGTCTTGGACTGGACGTTCCGCTGTATAAAAGTGACAACGAGCTTATCCAACCTCTTTGAAGAAGGCCGCGGGTGGCAGCGTGCAATACCCGTCGTCCTCATCATCACACGCTTGATCTTCATCACTGCGCTCCTCCATCATTTTCTTGATGGACAGGTACCACGCTTCTTGATCCCTCTGGTCCTCCGCCACCAGCACCATCGTCTGGTCCTGAGCATAGAGTGCCACCGTGAGGCCTTTCCTGGAACTACCCAGGCAGCCCACTCCAATGCAGCACCTTAGGAAAATCACCCTGGGAGAGAGGAGCTCATTTGACTTTTCAAAAGGCAAAATTGTACCGTTATCATTGCAAATGAACAATAACGAGCGCAGTGATTCTCAAAGTGTGGTACGCTGGATCCCTCTAGTGGTAAGTGAACGAATCACTGCCCAAGTACAGTTCTGTTTATTTAACTTCAGTTCATTACAATTGCATTTCATCTTTAAGAACAAACCGTTCTTAAATTTCTATTTAGGTACAATTTATTTACCTTTTTGTGCAACATTTTTTTTCATAAAAACGGTTTAGTGACTTTTTTTCCCCCATATATCTTGTAGTACTCCACCTTTTAGACTTGGATAATTCCATTATTTATTTATTGGGCATGTGTTTTTCTTTAATAAATATTTTAGGCCTACTATGCTCCCGTATTTTAATGCTGGTCATTATTGTGGTAGCCTACTTGGAGAGTTTTAATTAGTTTTGGGGTGGTCCACGGTGTACAAAGTTGGAGAACTACTGAACGAGCACTGAAGATTTGCTTTGTGTATGAACGGTGGTGCACAAATAAACTTTCCTTGCCTTTAAAAAAAAAAAAAAGTACCAACCCTTGCTTCCTCGGCCCAAACAGCGTAGCTTTTCCAGACGACTTCTCCATTGCTGCAAACTTCTCCTCCGACTTGTACCACTCAAGTCGACTCGGCCCGGTGTGACTTCCTGCTCTGAGGACAAAATATCGTCTGTGACTCCGCTCGAGCTTGCCCAGGTAACCTTGTTTCACCACATCACTGCGCTGCCCAGAGGAGGTCGCGAGGGCACTGAGCAGACGGACGGAAGCGTGACTGCTGCAGAAGAATTCCTCGTACCAATCAAAGGGAGTCACCTGCACCCCAACGTGATGGCCCACCTCACCACCTCTTATCTGGGTCTGACAATCATCGCAAGAGGGTTCTGTCGCCATGAGCGTTTGCTCCGGGCCGGCGGCCCTCCTGTTGTAGCCGTCAACCATCTCCGTCATATCCAGAGTGAACCCTGTACCGTTGCAAGGAGATTATGAATGACGAGCCAGCAAAACAAATGCTGTTCGTGCTAAATCAAATAACCCTCTATATCAGTAGTCCATCTTGCAGGTATACAGTACAGATAAGACTTGTACTTACTGTTTCTGTTTGGTCATGACAATACTGGAGCCATATTTGTGGGGGCATTTTTATGAGCATGCGACACATTAATATGCCAAAAGACTTAATGAAAAATCTGCTCCATCACATAACAAACACTGCCAAACGAACATTGACCCAGGGCTATTTTTTTTAAATATTATTCATTACATAATACAACGCGAAACGATGCTTGACGAAAGTGTCGGTCTGAAATTAAAAGTAGCTGACTAGCTAGCTAATTGGCTAACAAGTGATCTTATTATGCTGATGTTCCCCGAAGCTGTGGAGCTCAAACTCACCTGACTTGAACAGTTACGAACATTACATCTATAAATGTCTTCGTTTGGGTGTCATTTGCGGCTACGTGTAGAGGTCAAAGAAGGACTTTTACAGTGACTTTTTCCACCACCATGTCTGAACTGTGGCCAGGTGTAACAGAGCGCTAATCAGCGGGGGGGTTGTTTTGTTTTGTTTTGTTTTTCTTCTTCTTTTTTTTTTTTTTTTTTTTTTATTTCTTGTAGTTGACGCACTTAAACGCATCCAGGACCAAATGCTGCCCTCTGCAGTTTGTTATTGGCATGGCAAGTTGTTTGTATACAGTACAGGTACAGTACAGTACTGCACAGGTACAGTGACTTTAGTTGTTTCCCAACATTTATTGAGACAAGGCACATTATTTTACATGTGAAAAATGTCAGCGCACGCCACCAAAAAAAAGTGTCACAAGAAGTACATTTGCAGAACTAAGGAATCAATGTCAATGTAGTCCCAAATTGACTTACGAAGTGAGAACTCTGGGCCTGTTTACGTCAGCGTGAAGCTATTACGGTGGTACCTTGACGTACTAGTTCAATACTTTCAGCGACAGATCTCAAATGACTTCTCGTGTATATCAAATCGATTTTCGCTTTTGAAATGAATTGAAACGCCATGAGTCCGTTCCAAGCTACTGCCTGCATTTGTCACATTTTTATGTTTCAGGGACTACGGCTGGAAATTGGCCCTGTGCTAAATCCAGCGCTTTTACGCTTTAATCGTATAACAACTATGCGCGACGTGTTTCATGAAAGTGCGTTGTCCCGTCCTCGTGAACACGCCAAAACGGGCATGTTTTTGGAATATGGAAGGAAGCTGAAGTACTACCGAACCCCCAACCTCCGAACTGTGAGGCGGATGTGCTAAGCACCCGCAATATGTAGACATTTCCAAATGATTGGAATCGCACTAGCCACAACATTGAAAGGAGGGTGTGATTCTAAAAAGGAGGGTGTGATTCTATGAGATTGCGGAGGAGGAAGTTCATGTCCAAATAATTGCAAAAGCAGGCAGAACGAGTCTGCGTTCGCTTCACATCAACAGTTCGCCACCGAGCGGCTTTCCGCGTCCGCGCCCGTGCCGAGATGTCTCTCGTCTTGCGTGCCCTCTCTCAGCTGTTCTGCTGGGCCGCCCTTTGCCACGTCTTACAAGTGGCTGCTGCGGGACTGGTTGCCGTGGTAACGGTCCGGACCGCCGAGCTGTTGCTTCAACACGCTCGGTTGACTCGTAGGCTGTCCTGCTTCAGCAAACCTCATGCAGACTCTTGGCTCATAGGCCACCTGGGTCAGGTAGGTCACGCGCATTCATATAATTGCTGGTCAATCCAATATTTGTCAACTTGCTCTGTCGTCCTTGATTTAGTACTTCTCCAATGGCGCTTATCCTTCCTTGTTTCTGTATCAGATGAAGAGCACAGAGGAAGGTCTCCTCCAGGTGGACGAGTTAGTGCAGACGTACAAACATTCCTGCAGCTGGTTCCTCGGGCCCTTCTATCATCTGGTCAGACTCTTCCACCCGGACTTTGTCAAACCTCTGCTAATGGCGCCAGGTGAACTCATACATATTCACGATATGTATTTATTTATGCGTTTGTTTTCGGTGCGACAATGTCTCTTTCTCCCGCTACGCAGCCAGTATCACGGTGAAAGATGAGCTCATCTATGGTCATCTCCGTCCGTGGCTCGGTGAGTCGAAAGAAATGAAGAAGCAATGACAACATGTTGCAAGCTGAGTCGCTTTTACATTTCAAAACAGCCAGGAAGACGGCTAGTCGTGGAAGACGGTTTATCAGTGAGAGGAACACACGTAACATATATTGAAATCTTGAAGATAGGGTTTTGTTAGTGGACCGTCATAAAGCAAACAACCACATTTTGAGTTTCTCAGTGAATAACGAAGGATACGGTAGGTTTTTAAAAAATTGGGAAAATGTGAATGTAATTATAGTTGTAGTTCCCTCTGAGGGACTAATATGAGCATAATGCGTCCAATTGAAAACAAAGCATGTTTATAAAATGTTACAAATGTAAAAAAATATATATCTAATTAAAAACAAAAAAGTGGCGATTGAAATGCCATCGGTTGCCCTTCAGGAGGATTACAAGCGCAGGTAAATATTTCATAAGATAGGACTTGTGCGCTTACCAGATGAGGCAAACCTCGATTCTCTTGTTTCTCAGGCCAGAGTCTGTTGCTGAGCAACGGGGAGGCGTGGTCCCGCAGGAGGCGTCTTCTGACCCCCGCTTTTCATTTCGACATACTGAGGAACTACATTGCCACATTTAACACTTCGGCGAACGCCATGCATGTGAGACCAAAGGCAATCGCAGTCTGTTGTTGAACTTCGGCCCCTCCCGTCGGGGGTCCCTGAAGCCAGTAAACCCTGTGGGATATTTTCCTTCCACCGCAGGCTTAAAGCGGGTATATTTTTGCGCGTCGAACATGTCGTCACACGCAGGTGTAAGAAAGATGATCAATGAAGTAGCATCCATTTTTCCGAGCGGTAGTAGCGGTATTTGACTGACGGCCGAGGGGGCCGAGGGGGCCGAGGGGGCCGCGGTTTCAGCGCATTCAGCGGACACGCGTCCGAGAGCGCGGAGGACGGCTCGATTTTTCACAATTTGGAATATCCTGGACGCATTTTTGAGTCATGCGAATTTAGCAGGGTTGTCCGCGTTAGAAGACATTTTGTTTTGACTTTCCGCGGACTTTCAGCTGGCATGTAGAAAGTGTGCGCGCCTTCCCCTCCACGTGTCACGCAGGCTAAGTGGCGGCGTCTGGTGGCAGAGGGCAACGCGAGCCTGGAGATGTTCGACCACGTCACTCTGATGACGTTGGACAGTTTGCTGAAATGCGCCTTCAGCTACAGCAGCAACTGTCAGGAGTGAGGATGCGCCCGCCGGCCGTTCTTCTTCCTTTGACCTTTGACCCGACGCATCCCGTCTCGCTGCAGGTCGAGCAGCGAGTACGTGTCAGCCATAGTGGAGCTGAGCAATCAGATAATAGAACGGCGCCAAAACATTTTGCTCCACTGGGACTGGATTTACTGGAAGACGGCGCAGGGAAAACGCTTTAAGAGGGCTTTGAACATCGTGCACGGGTAACACACACGCCTTCGAGCGACTACAAATAATGCTGACTCGTCTATGATCACGTGACAGAATGACTATTGTGACCTTTCCACGTGCAGTTTTACGAGCGAAGTGGTCCAGAGGCGCCGTACCCGCCTCAGACAGACCTCGTCTGATTCCACCTCCGAGCCCGGGAGGAAAAAGGATTTTGTGGACATCATACTGCTGGCCAAGGTCTGGTCTGAGTTCACGAATCGTCCAGTCTGCACTCCATATTGCGTACTGAAACACTGAGGTGGAAGTAATTACGCCCGCTGGAGAGTGAATACATTTGGGTTTGAGATCAAAAGAGCAACGGGAGGTTTCAAAGTCGAATTTTCTCCTTCGTTGTGGCACAGACGATGAACCGGCGCAAAACGTTTGCAGTCGCCACGGCAAGAATAAACAAGAGTCCGGGAGCCCATTCCCGCTAGTATAAATCACGTATAAAAACACAACTCACATCATTTTACTACATTTATCGCACATAAAAAAAAAAAAAAAAAAAGACTGCCTCTTCAAAAAAATAGACATGATTTTTTTTTTTTTTACTGGCAGGAATGGACTTCCATAAAAAAACATTTTCATTTCACATTTCAGGATGACGACGGCCGAGGCTTAACAGACGAGGAGGTGGAAGCTGAGGCCAACACTTTCATGTTTGCCGGTGAGACTGTCGGACCGCCGCGTCGGAGCTTTTACTTGGCGTTTCCCAAGCGTCGCACGGAGACGTCACCGTCGACCTCGCTTCCGCGTTCCTTCGCAGGTCATGACACCACAGCCAGTGCCGTTTGCTGGACGCTTTTTAATTTGGCACGCCACGCGCACTTTCAAGAAAAATGTCGGAGGGAGGCGCTGGAGCTTATGAAGGGCCGCGAAGGACAGCGAATAGAGTGGTGAGGAAATACACGGACACACTGTGTTTGAAAAGTGGCCGCGGTACTGAGTCGCACGCGTTCATCCGCACCGCAGGGAAGATCTGTCCAAGCTTCCTTTCACCACCATGTGCATCAGGGAGGCGCTGAGGCTACACTCGCCGGTCCAGGCCGTGACGAGGACGTACACCCAGGACATGCCGCTGCCGGGGAACCGGACGGTGCCGAAAGGTCAGAGGTCAAAACATTCCTGGGTGTCCGCTTGTCTGAAAGTCATTTTCCCATGAACCTCCTCCCACAGGTGCCATCTGTTTAGTCAGCATTTACGGAACACACCACAACCCTGCGGTGTGGACAAATCCGCACGTAAGAAATCAAAGACACACTTTTCTTGTCACTCTTTCGACTTAAGACTTCTAAGACCTCAGAAGCACTGGCTTACATTTACAAGCTACATGCAGTATATTCTAATATTTCTTCCGTGAAATTGTATCCATTTCTTCCCGACAGTCTGCTCTGTTCATTTCGTAGCGTTTCTCTCGACTCTGCGGATTTCGGACCGTTTAGTCCAATCGGATTTCGGCTTCTACGTGTTGCCGTGTCAATCTCGTGTGCCCGGGGAACTTCACGATGTAATGCGGGGGGCTGTTTCTTTGACCGATCAGAATGCAGATTTGATTTGCCTCGCAGATCGGAATTCTGATCTGAAACATTAATATCAGCATTCTTCAGTCCTCTGATTGGTTGCTCAGAGCAAGCTAAGTTCAGCTCGCAACACATGTCTGTATAGCGATCGGCACACAAAAATACATTTCAAAATGTATTTGATTTTGTTTTCCCAGTTTTTGTCCTGTTGTGAGATCAATGTTGATTCCGAACTGCTCCAGATCACGTACGTGGCACAGCTGTGCGCTGTTATCTTGCGTTTTGTCTCGTATCGATGGCGTCTGAACTTGCGACTCGATCGCTGCGCCGTTGGTAGGAGGTGACTGAAGTCCGGTGCCCGTGCCCGTGCCCGTGCCCGTGCCCGCTCGAAGCCCCAGCCGGGTACCAAACGCTCGGCCCGCCACTGCATTATGCCAATAAATAAATGTCTTGTTTTGACCGAAAGGAGTTCGATCCTCTGCGTTTTGAAGCAGCCAACCAAGAGGGCCGCTCTTCCCACGCTTTTATTCCCTTCTCGTCAGGCCCCAGGTGCGACCTCGCGCGTATCGCGGCTCAATCGCGCGGCAGCGCTTTCGCACTGCTGACCAGACGCGTGTGTTTTTGCCTCCACAGAAACTGCATCGGTCAGAAATTTGCGCTGGCAGAGCTCCGGGTCGTCGTGTCACTGACGCTGCTCCGGTTCCGCTTGACTCCGGGGCTGAACCCCAAACTGGGCTCCGCGGAGGTCCGCCGTCTGCCCCAGCTCGTGCTGAGGGCGGAGGGCGGCCTGTGGCTGCGGCTGGAGCCCCTGACGCCGACGCCCGATGCCAAGGCGGCGTGGGACGCATGAGACGCTTTTGTTGCACTCTCGACCCAAATTGTTATACATATAGGTAAATACGAGCAATAATCCTAATCCTAATCATACGAATAGGTAGGCTGATTGAAGACTAAATTGCCCGTAGGTGTGAATGTGAGTGCGACTGGTTGTTTGTTTCTATGTGCCCTGCGACTGGCTGGTTACACCCCGAACCGGTCGCCCCAACGTAGCTGGGATGGGCTGCAGCGACGGAAAACGGAATGGATCATGCAAATGCGGCCCTCGAAAGAAATAAAAGCCCGCTGCAAAATGATCGCTTTCTCTGATTTTGTCATTTACAGGCTTGAAGAAAATTGACAGTTGCATTTTATTCCATAAACTAATGAAAGCATAACTCGCAAACTCCAAATACAACGACAACTTGTTGGAGAGATGCTCGTCCGCTTCCAAAATCCCCACCAAACGCGTTCTTTGAGAAATGGGTGTCCAAGTGGTGGCCCTTGACGCGAATCAGTACCCGGGAAGTAGCTCTCCGTTTCAAAAAAAGCTCGGGCACCGCTGTCGTGAGCCCGAGTGTACTTTCCCCTCAATCTCAGTGTTGGGGATGGAACAAGATGATGTCCTTTCATTTCCAAATGGAACAATTGTAATCCATCCCATTACCGGGAGAAAATGGGTAGTCAAATTACGGTCGCTTTTGGAAATTTCCGTCATTGTAATTTTTGTGAAATTTGAAAAAAAAAAAAAATAATTATAATTATATATATATATATATATATATAGAGAGAGAGAGAGATTTATTTCTTTTCTTTTTTTCTTTTCTTTTTCATATCACATCCTCCTTCTGAGGCTGGTGGTTGGAATTGGCTCTCTCTGGTCACGTGCTCTCAAACATGACAAATAATAACCAAATATAACCTTGTCTATTTTCATCTATGATTTTGAAAAGGTTAGACTCAAAGGTACACGTTTAAACACCAAAAAGAACATTCGGCTTTTGGACAATTTCAATTGTTCTGGGCGGAACCTTCACTTATCCGATCGCCGTAGGAAGCGATATTGTCTGAATTGTGCACATTTGTCATTAGGTCAGCATGATATCATGTTTCTCAGGTTCTGTACGCATAATGCAGCAAGCACATTTCCCGTTATTTATTTCCATTTCACGATGTTTCGCTATCAGTTCATGTCAAATGAAGGTAATCCATTTTTTTTTCCCGAGGACTCATCCAAGGGCCCCGTTGCCTTCGCTCAAAATGAAGAAAAGGGATCCAAATGTTACACTCGGGTTACATTTTCAACAGGGTCGCTTGTAAGTGGAAGCAACTACATTACCCACGATGCACCTCGAAACGCAGAGAACAGCCGAAAACGAACAACATCGCGCATGCTAAGGTTATTATCATGTGTTCGTTATTGCGGGAGGTCCACCGGTTTGGGATTGTGCCGATTTCTTTCCTTTTTCCTTTTTCCTTTTTCTTTGACTTTGACTTTGACGCGACGCGTTTCCGGTACATTTGGGCGGAGCATTTGAGTGCCTGCACCCAGAGTGGGAAAAGTCAGCTCCGCGTTCCTGTTTCCGGAAACAAATGACCGCGCATAGTTACGAGAGCGTCCATTGCTGACAAGGTGAGCGTCCAAAACATTGTTCCCCGCGGTGGGAAGCGTCGCTTTTACAGCGTTGCTGCTGCCGGCGTGTTCGCAGCGTTGTGATGGCCGAGCTGGTGAGAAAGATGACGCCGGCGTGCCTGCTGGTGATCCTCGTCCTCCTGGCCGCTTGTTGCACAGGTACAGTCCAGTTTTATTTTTGACACGTTCAAGCGGAAGGCAACATGTTGAGCGGAGCTCGTTGTTTGCCACACGGTGGCAACTAAACTCGCTCTGATGATGTTGTTTTTGACTGTACAAAAAAAAAAGAAAGAAAAGAAAGTCAACTTTAAGTTGAGTGTATTCTGATTAAGAACGACAGAGCATCGCACCTGGCAAGGCAGCGCGGTGGTGAGCGCAAGTGGTGAGCACGTCTGCCTCGCAGTTCCGAGGTTCGGGATTCGAATCTCAGCTGCGGCCTTCCTGTGTGGAGTTTGCACGTGGTCCCTGTACGGTGTCGCGCTTAAGGAGTAGGAACCGAGCGAACGTTCCCGGCGGAAGAGCGCCGTCCTTGGAAAAATGTCTTGTGTCGTCGAGACCCGCAGAGGTCGGTCACGGTCTTTGCCGTTCTTTTCAGGCTCCAAAGTTTACAAGAAGGCGGGCGATGGCGTCGTCCTCAGGCCCGGCGGCGGACCCGTCGACACCGGCCCCCTCACGAGCATCTTGTGGAAGCACGGGCCCCACATCGCCGTCGAGTGGGACGGGGACGGGGTCGACGTGTATCGGCAGTTCAAGGGTACGCGATCCGATTAAGAGGCGCCCGAGGGTCATCGGGGATGCTGAATGCTTCTTTGCAATTCGAGGTCGCGCGACGCTCAACAACGTGAGCGGGGAGCTGACCGTCGCCGGGTTGACTCCAAGCGACAGTGGCACGTACACGCCCGAGATCAACTTCGTCTCCGCCGCGCCGACTCATCTTGCCGTTATCTGTAAGTGGATCGACGCAATCAGCGCCAGGGTACTTCTGGGTGGCGCTGACTTGAACTGAAAACGATGACGAAAACTTGTAAACTTAAATAGAATGTAAAGAATCGAACAACTTGTGTGTCACGATACGTCGATTGCGGCTCTTTCTGGCGTGCGTGACTTGGCCACCGGGTGGCAGTATAATACAGTCATGCAAACGCAATCAAAGAAGAGGTTCACAACTACGGGTGCCTTATTAGGATTCCCACATAGTTTCCAGGCAGGACACGCCCTGCTCCGGGACACGCACCGCCGCACTATGATTGGCTGTTGTATCCGTGTAGAACACGCCCTACTGCGTCCAGACGGGAAAAGAAGTGTGTGACTTAAGTGTGGCGGCGTTAACATGTTTCCCACTAACCCTTAAACCGCCTTAAACCGCCTTAAACCCCAGCCCTAGCCCTAGCCCTATACCTAACCATAACAAACCTCTTTGCTTTTCCATGTTTGGGACGGTCATCTCGTTCCATCTGCGTCGCCTGGCCCTTCGCGCCACGCGGGAGCCAATCATGTTGCAGCGGGGCGTGTCCTGCCGAGAAACTTTGTGGGAATCATAATAACATGGGTAGTTCAATTCAAAAAGGGAAATTCATATTCTAGCGATGCACTACACACTCGGAGTGAAATATTACTTGATTTTTTTTTTTATATGCATCATTTTTATGTTTATAGCGTGCAGCAAACGAAAACCCTAAATTCACATGGAAATTCTCGAGATTTCTTTGCAAAGGATAAAGAATATATGCCTGTGAATCTCGTGATATTGTCCATCTGCATTGTGTTCAAATATGTATTGTTTAAAGTATTATCATAGCACCACTCTGTAGATGCTACTCGTTAGCCTGCCTATGGCGTTTCCCCTTGTGTGTGAGCTTTAAACTTGCAGGCATCAAGGCAAAGCTATGTGGTTGTTTGAAATGCTCAACGTGCAATTCTCTTTGCCGTGTTTAGTTTGACAGTCAACTTCAAGCGGGAGTGGCATTGAAGCCCCTTTTTTTCGTTTATGTTCAAAAAGAATTGCTCACTATTTGGCAAAGTGCCGCTTGTGTCGTCAAGTGAGTCGCGTTCGCTGCCACCGTACGGGCCTCGTATCTCGAGGCGCAACTGTAATCAGGCCGTCCCTCGACAATCTTTGTAAGAATTTCCTCCACGTCTATTTATGAATCAGTGTACCGCACATGGCGTCTTCTTTTCAACTGATACTTCACGCGTTCAAACTACGGCGGTAGACAAAAAGGCTACAATCATCTTTCAAGCCATTGACCCTGTTTTCGCAATCGCTCCGCCTCGGCCAAATTGACGTAACGGTTTGAAATGAGAGTTTTTGCCGACCGGGCGTACGTGTGTCGTCGGAACGGTCTGTAAATAATGCGCGCGCCTCCTGTTCTTTGCGATTGAGAAAATCGAAGCACAGGCGGGAGAAGATGAAACAACCGAGCGAGGCGTCGTCATCACGCGTTCTGTTTCTTCATCAAGTGTCCGTCCCCGAGCCCAGTGTGGTAACGTCCTGCGATGCCGGGAGGACGGTTTGTACGTTGACGTGCGCCGGCAACACCACGGGGGCCGAACCCGTCACATACACCTGGATGCTCGGCCATTCCTTGGAGCCCAACTCGTCCGTGGAGCGCGTCATTCAAAAGGTCTTCAACTTTTTACACCAAGTTAAAAAAACAAAACAAAAAATTCAAATACACTTGTTTCGTGTACCACTAGAGGGAGAATCATTGGTCAATTGCTTAAAAGGTGTCAATGAAAAAGTCAACAAATGTGCTAACGGGCTGTTGGTTCTTTCGCTCACCGCTCAGGACGCTTCAAGCGCGGCCGAGATTAAGTGCGAGCTACAGAATCCAGTCAGCATGAAGGCCAGCCCGTCTGCTCAAAACCCGTTCCTCGCGGGTAAGCTGTCGCGATATAATGTTCGGTTAATTGTCTTCTTCTACAAAAAAAACAGTGTTTGCTCCAACAGCGAGTTCAGGGACTCTGAAGGTCAACGCGGGCCTGACCGTCTTCATCTGTCTCCTGACTGCAATGGTGCTGCTGGTGCTCATTCACAAATGCAGAACAGGTAGGACGAGGAGAATTTCTGGAAAAAAGTCGCTGAAATATTTAAGGGTTCGCACCGCCGTCATTTCATCAGGTGGTCTTTGCGTTAAATGAGCATCGCAAGATTAGCCCCGTTTTGAATTTTTGGGGGGGTAAGGTGTTCATACCAAATAAAAATAAAAATAAATCTCTCTCCCACTTAGCTTTGTCCGCTGTCACTCATCAACTTTGGTGCACTTCACAGTTAATAAAGGTTTCATGGCAACAGATTGACTCCAGTTCATATTCTATTTCAATTATGTCATACTGGGGAAAAATCCACATTTTGCTTTCTGTGATTTTAACATCTGTTAATGTCACACAGGGATGTGGTTCTTCCAGAAAGGTAAGCATGAAGTTCAAACTGAACTTTTTTTTTTATTTTTTTTTTTTTTACAATTTTTATAACTTGAAAAAAAAAAATCTCTCTCTATCCCTAGCGTCCATGCCGTGGGAAGCAGGTCAGTAGAAAGCGGAACTCTTTTCGACATTCTGATATTGTCGGCCAGTCTCAGATGGCCAAACCGCACTTTGTTGAGATTCCTTTTCCATTCGAAAATGCCTTAGAATAGCATTCAATGTAAATTGGCACTACTGAAATACAATTGAATTCAAGTGCTTTAATGAATATCTGAGTTTGATTCCCCCCCCCCCCCCCTCCCCCCTTCACAACCACAGACTTCTGGAGGAAGCAGGAGAGGCAACGTAAGTGTCACTCATTGTATTGATTACTATATTTCAAGCTATTAAAAGACTTTTCGGAAAACCCACAGTTGAAGGTCAAGGTGCTCACGAGTCGAACGGCACTCCGGCTCGCCAAGAGAAGGCACAAGCGGAAGGTACGCCCGGAAATGTCTCCACTTAACAAGATCCGTCACAGCTTGATTCTTTACCGTTTTGCTTTGCAGAGGAAACACCAATGACGTAGAAGGCCCGAAACCCCAGATTGGTCTCTTAACAGTTGCACACGCTTTTCTACAGACGTTTGTTCGGATCGTTTGGATCCGAGCAAAGCCAAAAAGGGAAATCGGGCATGGTGCAGAATTGAAACGTGAACCCCGGACAATACCAGGAAATACTCCAGCGTGTGCGCTATTGTGCTGGCCAACGTGCCGGACGGGGTCAGCACCAGGGTCGTGGGCGACAATTGCATCATTGTGCAGTTCTGATCCACTTTTCGTCATCTGACATCTTTTCAACACTAACGTTTTTATCTTTGCAACACTAACGTTTTTAACTCATCTTGGTCTGTTTTTGTTGTTTACATATTCACTCCTTGTTCATTGGCTACATGGAGTTTTTCCTAGTGCTGTTTCAGGTTTTATTGTGTGCTTTTAAAGTAACACCACAATAGTTTTTGGAGACTGTCTTGCACATATTTCATGTTTGTTTTGTTTACCTTGTAGCGTTTTTATTTCTTAAGTTAGTGCTCTATAGATAAAATTGAGTAGAGTGTATTTTAAACTATAAAATAAAATCTTGAAGCATGGGGTGTCGATTTCAAGTTGAACCACTTGAGGGCAGCCAGTCAACAGTCTTGCACAGTGTGTCCTCCAGCAAGAAGCCGTACCGCAGCTTTCAACATTTATTGTCCTGTGCAGCTGCAAAAAATTGTTCAGACCCTTCAAAAAATAAGCAGACACCGCGAGGGGTGCTGACCCAAAACAATTCTGAAAGTACAGCTCAACAAGCAAACAACACGGACATGCCAGTGCACAAACTCGGTCTGACAAATCAAATGTAATTATTACCTACTCAAATTGCACATACACAAAAACAATAAAAACAAACAGATTTTGTTTTACAGCATTCAGACAAGCTCACAGATCGGTTATTTTGTAACAATTTAAATCTCACATTCCTAGCGAGTATTGTATAATCCTACTCAAAAACAGTCATCATTTCCTATAATTATTGCTGGCAGCAACGTTTTAAAACCTTGCAAAAATGTTCCCGTTGCATTTGGCAACATTGCATTCTGATAATTGTCCTGCACAAGCGCTTGTGGGCGTCACAGCAGTCATCCTGTCAGCAAAAACCCGACAAACTTCAGGAATGTGGACTGGAAACAAAAAATAACTTGCCGTAATTTCTCGTGTATAATGTGCATTTTATTCCCCAAATGGCAATAGTGCGCATTATACATTGGTAAAGGAGAAAATGAAACATTCCCATTTTATAAATGCATGCTGCCATCTAGAGGTTATGAAAAAGGTGTAGCCTACACTTTCATTCCAATATGACAGGGGTACATATGACTGCATATGTGTACAATAGTGCTCATAAATTTACATACCCAGGCAGAATTTGTGAAATATTGTTTTATTTTTATTTTTTTAAATACGACTGATAACTGAACAACAACCATCATTAAATTATTCATGGTTAGGTTTTGTTTAATGATAATGCTTTTCTGAAATGCTTGACAGTTTAATTTGAATCCTAGTAAAATAAAAATGAAATGTGTTTCGCCTAGTCCTTCATGTGTTCTTAAAAAAATTGTACACATCTTGCAAATTCTGCCTGGGTAGTCAAACATATGAGCACAACTGTGTGTTTTCTCATTTGCTAAATAAAAGTAGGGCTGTGAATTTCAAAATAAGAGTAAGTAAATAAAAAGAAAGTATTATGTGTTCAAATAAAGTGCTTAACCAGAATGATTATTTGAAGAAAATACAAATAATACTTTTGATCACATGGGTAGAAGCAAAATCATGCATTATACATAGGTAGAAGGGTTTTCCAGAATTTTGAAGTCAACTTTGGGGGTGCGCATTATACACGAGAAATTGCGGTATGTCTAAATAAAACAATGCCATAATTTCTTCCCACATTTTTTTTTTTTAAATCTTAAAAGGAAAAAAAAGCGGTTTGACCCTAACAAATGTGTGCAACTGACACAATCAATGCCGGGAAGACACTCAAGGGATCTAATGCGATGTGAACGTCTGATTATTGATCAATCCAGGGGAAACAAAACAATCGCATCATTTTAGTACGGTTTAACAAATAACGCCGATAGCAGCATGATCACATTCGACTTGCTGGTGTCGTGTCACCGAATTTCTTGAGCTGTCCTACAAAACTGAAGTTTGTCACGAAGTGCATTGAATACAAAAAGGTGAAACCAGGCTCTTGTATCAGCCAGAAGATGAGGCACTTGAACATGATTAAGGCTCATTAAAACAATTAGAGGATATCGATAAGTGGCGCTTGCTATGTCTTGGCATTTTTGCCATTGGACAAAGGTTGCGCCTCAGGTACCATGTCGCTGAGCTCCGTCGATTTGGGCCGCCGGCTGACCTCTCGCCTCTCGGGCCGGTTTCTGAAGTGACGGAAGATGACGACGGCAGCGCACGTCAAGTAGGTGACGGTCAGCAGGGTGAAGTAAATGAAGTACACAAGAAACTGGACGGGGAAGAAAAAAAAAAAAAAGCAGAAATACAACAATTATGTGCTGCCTAAATCAAGGATTAACCTTCATCAAAGCGAAAGAAAGGATCTGCTCGTGATCCCAAACAGTCAAGCTCATCTCTGACACTGTGGATGTAGCGTCGTGGCTTCGAGGACTTGGGCTCACTCGTCTTCGCTGGGCAACGGCACATTGGCAGCAGCAAAAGAACCTTTGATACAACGTTTTTGTCCGCCAATTTCCAGAATGACGCAACCAAATGGGTGGGGTGATCTGTCGTTATGCAGCAATACAATGTTCCAAAACAAACGTCGCTCCTCAGTGGCAAAAGGGGAAGCTTTTGGAATCAGAATCGCTTTTATTGCCATTGAAAGGTCAGTGAAAGGTGCATTCGCGAAGAGGATTTTCTTTCCTCAGTCCGACGGCGCAACATGAAACATGGATGGCAGAAATAGAAATAGACGACGCAGAAAGAAAATCATGCACAATAGGCATAAACAATGTGCAATAAGCGTCCGGTGGAGGTGTCTGTATGTGAACGTTGGGTAAAACGTAATCAAATGGCATCAAAAGCATGAGCTACGTCACCCAAGCTCGCTCTTGTCGCACGTCGACTCACCTGACTGTGCACATCCAAAGCCAGCCCCCTCTTGTCGGCAAATATCAGGTTCATGATGCTTTTCAGGATGGTGCCCAGGAAGGTGTTGATGCCGAACACCAGGGCGCACAGCTCCTTGGTGAGCGACGACGCGATCTGAAAACTAGACAGCAAATCTGACTATCAGCCCCATTTTCCAACGAGGCCAAGATCGTTTTCGATTTAAATGTGTCGTTTAGTCTGCGTTCGATAAAACTGGCAACTCTCAGGTGTCAGACCTCTGACTAGGAAAGGCTCAACGGGACAGGGCTTAAAATTGAAGCAAAGTCTTCTGCCCAGAACGACGGTTGGCCGAGATGCGATTCTTTGGTCTTCATCTCGCTCTCTTGCCTGGCAGCTCCACCCTCATCAGCCTTCTACCAATATACTCACTCTCTCCTCTGAACGTGTCCAAACCAAGCCTGCTCTCTCAAACTTTGTCTCCAAAACATCGAACTTTTGGCCGTCCCTCTGATGACATCATTTCTGATCCTATCCAAGCTGCTCACTCCTCGAGAGAACCTCAACATCTTCGTTTGCGCTGCTTCCTGTGGTCTCTTCAGCGCCACTGTCTCCAATCCGTCCACCATGGCTGGCCTCACCACTGCCTTCTAAACTGTGCGCTTCATCCGAGCAGAGACTCTTCTGTCACATAAGACACCCGACACCTTCCTCCACCCGTTCCAACCTGCTTGGACCCGTTTCGTCACTTCCTGCCCACACTCACCGTTGCGCTGGACGGTTGACCCCAAGTATTTCATGTCCTCCCCCCTTGGTATCTCTTCTCCCTTTAGCATCACACTTCCCCCTCCACCCCTCTCAAATCATGCACATACAGCGTCTGAAATAAGTATTGAACACGTCACCATTTTTCTCATTAAATATATTTCCAAAGGTGCTATTGACCAGAAAATGTCACCAGATGTTGGGAACAACCCAAGTAATCCGTCCATACAAAGAAAGTCGAACAAATAAGCTCAGAAATTAAGTTGTGTGTAAAAATGTGAATTGACACAGGGAAAGACTAATGAACAAATGAAGAAAGGGAGGTGCAAAAAGGCATGGAAAGCCAAGACAACGCCTAAAATCGATCAATAATCAAACAGCAATCCAGCTCCTTGTCAGTGCAAATGAATATCAGCTGGTTGAGTCCTAACTGAAGGCCTACAAAAAGGTCTCATTGCACAAGGTGTGAGTCAAGACACATCTCATGATGGGGAAGAGCAAAGAGCTGTCTCAAGACCATCGCAAACTATCCAGCCATCCATTTTCCGTGGCGCGTCTCCTCACAAGGGTCGCGGGCGTGCTGGACCCCATCCCAGCTATCATCGGGCGGGAGGTGGGGTACACCCTGAACCGGTTGTCAGCCAATCGCATAAACAAACAACCATTCGCACTCACATTCACACCTACGGGCAACTTAAGAGTCTTCAATCAGCCTACCACGCGTGTTTTTGGGATGTGGCAGGACACCGGAGTGCCCGCAGCTGGCACGGGGCGAACGTGCAAACTCTACACAGGCGGGGGCCGGGGATTGAACCCCGGTCCTCAAAACTATGAGGCAGACGCTCTAACCAGTCGACCACCGTGCCGCTGCCCATAGCAAACTAATTGTTGCAAAACATAACGATGGCATTGGTTACAGGCGCACATCTAAGCTTCTGAACGTTCAATTGAGCACGGTTGGGGCCATAATACGGAAGTGGAAAGCCAATTGTACCGCTACAAGTTTGCTTTGATCAAAGGTGCTCCTCGCAAGATTTCTGACAGAGGAGTGCAAAGAAGAACCAGAAGAGGTGTCCAAGAGCCGAGGACCACGTGGAGAACTTCAGAAAGACCTGGAATTAGCAGGTACTGTTGTCACAAGGAAAACAGTGTGTAATGCACTCCGCCGCCATGGCCTGTAAGCACGGTCCCCACGCAAGACCTCATTGTGCTGAACAACATTTGGACAAGTCAGTTAAATACTGGGAGAATATAGTCTGGTCGGATGAGAGCAAAATGGAACTGTTTGGATGCCATAGTGCACACCACGTTTGGAAGAGAAATGCCACTGCACATCACCCTAAAAACATCATAGCAAGAGTGAAGTTCGGAGGTGGCAACATGATGGTGTGGGGCTGCTTTTCAGCACACGGTACTGGTGAACTTCACATTATTGAAGGAAGGACGAACTGGCAAATGTACCGAGACATTCTTGACAAAAATCTGCTGCCATCTTTGAGGATGATGCAAATGAAACGAGGGTGGACATTTCAGCAGGATAATGATCCAAAACATACTGCCCAGGAAACTCTCGATTGGTTTCAAAGAAGAAAAACAATAAAGCTGCTCGAATGGGCCAGCCAATCACCTGACTTGAATCCAATGGAAAATCTTTAGAAAGAACTGAAACTCGAGGTCTATAAAAGAAGCCCACGGAACCTTCAAGATTTGAAGACTGCTTGTGTGGAGGAATGGGCCAAAATCCCATTTCACATTGTTACACACAGCGTATTTGGTCAACTTTCTTTGTATGTATGGATTACTCGGGTTGTTCCCAACATCTGGTGAAATGTTCATGCTAATAGCACCTCTGGGAATATATTTAATGAGAAAAATGGTGACATGTTAAACACTTATTTCAGCCGCTGTCGGGGGAAGGGACAGAGTTCACGAATAGCGAACAAACTGACTGACAAGCCCCCAAAATGTTTCGACTTGCCTATACAAAACGTTGAAAAATACCACACAATGTGATCCAAAAACACTTGAATATCATTTTACATTACCCTTAAATTCAAATGGCTTACAGATCATTTGATTTCGAAAAAAACCCAGAGTGAAAAAAATACACACGCTCCGTAAGATCTGCTAACAATCCAGGCTAAATTTAGCTCCTCTCCGACGTACAAAGATCTACAGTCGCGCTGTATCACTTCGACATAATTCCTTGACACCAATTACTACTTTTCTACCAGTCAGGGCTTTGGTGCCAACTTGTGGCAAAAATATGTGGTGATTTCGCAACTACAGGTAGGGTTAGGATAGGCTCAAAAGACCAAAAACGCAAATCGTCAAATTTGTAAAATAATGTGGAGATAAGATATATTTGCATGTCCTCTCTGCATTATGCTGAAAATTGCAAAGGCACTAAAAAGGACGGATTGTTGCCTGGCTGGCTAACAGCTAAACAAAGCAAATGCTGTCTTTTGCCATTGCCAGCCGTGTTTTTTGTTTGCCATAAACTTTGCCGGCTTGAACCACATCGAATTCAGAACTCGTTAGCTCCAAGTTGGATATGTGCCAGTTTTCTGGAATGCAGCATTAGTTCAATCAGTCTGTGGACTTCCACACAAATCTTTGGATTAGTCTGGCTTTTGGTGAGCGAACCCTCATACTTAATCATAAAAGTGACCCACCAAAACTCATGTAACAGTGAAACAAAAACCACTTGAGCTTGGCCTTGAGCGCCTTTATAGGCATGTACTCACTACTCACGTGGCAATGGGCACCAGGAACTGGTAGGAGCTTCTGAAGAGGACGTAGGCCACGTAACAGAGCCAGATGTTGTCAGTCGTGCCCATGAGCAGTAGCAGGGCAGCCTGCACGGCCGTGATCGAGCCAATGACGAGCTCTGACCAGATATTCCACCGGATTTTCACAAAGCCTGCGATGAAAGAGGTCAACGCACCTGCAAAGAGGCAAAAGAATCCAATCACGAATGTAGATTTTTTTTGGGGAAGAAAAACAATTATTGGTTCGGGAAAGGCCACTCTGCGAAATGCTCTGAAATATTTTTCCACCACAGTGCCTAGTCATGGTTTTGCTATTCACCAATTTATGTATTTTAGGCTCTTCCTGTAACGCCCTAATATTCCACGGGATGATGCCAAAGCCCTGGCAAAGGAAAGTAGTAATTGGTGTTGTAGTGACTCTGACCCAGTTGCCGGAAGCGTGTCGTCTCCCCCCCCCTTGATAAACTGCATTCTTCCAAGCGGCCCTGCTGTGACACTGCCCCAAGGAAACGCCTCGTGGACCCGAATTAACATCTACCCTTGAAGTCTGAACTCCCAAGCATCAAAGACCAGATGTTTTCCCCCGGACCACCTGTCTGTCATCTAGAACTCCAAATTTCATAAAGTGTCGCAACCTTCAGGTCACGAGACTGATAAAAAGGTTTCTCGCCACGCTCCCGAAATTTTATCCACATAAAAAGTGACGTGGTGCCCCTGTACGATACAGATCAGTTTGATTTTAACGATTAAACTTAAAATTACGCTAAACCGGAAGTAACGCAGGCATCGCTTCCCGCTTATTCTTTAGTCCCAAATTAATTACATTTTTAGTTAACCCTCATATACGCTACAGTGTTAAAGAAGCAGCACGTTAAAGTGACACAACTTGACGAAAAACAAGCTATGAAGCCAAGTTAATAGGTAGTTAGTGGAAGTTCTGGAAAGTCTGCTGTAGACGGCACACGCAGTTCCGGTGCATTTTCTTCAGAATCCAATCATCTGGATGAAGGCGTTTTATTTTAAGGTAGGTGTTGTGAAATGTCTTTGAAATACATTGGCGCTCGATTGTCACGGTGCAAAAACACCTCCCTCCCCCTCACTGGTTTTCAAAAGGCAAAACGTTTGATCAGACCCCCCTTCGACGATTGGTTTTCGTTGCCACGCTGCTGAATTTTGGGCCACCACGCAGCTACAAGCTCAATATTGAAATGTTGGATCGCTGCTGATTTTACGAGTGTTGGGGACCACACTGGTACCGGTGTAACTTGAGGACTTGAAATAACTTACTCAGTAAGGTAGAAGCAGCTTCCACGGCCCCATTGTAAACATTATTGTTCTCAGTGGCCGGGTAAACTTTGCTCCACAGGATGTGGACGTAGAAGAGCACCAGGTAGTATCCTGTGGAGTTGAACACCCACCACAGCGACCACAGTCGCATGTTGGGCCTTTTCACCACAGTACTCAGCTCCATCAGCATCTGCACAAAGATAGAATCCTTCCAGCGGGACGCAGAGCACGTGGAGACCGCTGCGGTCAACTGGGAATCCTTCGGGTTCATCTTGTCCAGTTCCGCCTTGGCGGCTACTTGAGAGGCCGCTTCTCTGCGCGCCTGGTTGAAAAACAAGGAGCGTTTGGGCCAGGGCAGGCACAGCGACAGCACCAGACCTAAACTGACAAAACCCAAAGAAATAGCACTGAGGGTGTTGTAGCGGATTCGCCCCACTGAGATGAAAAGCTGGCCCAGCACAGAGCTGGTGAACACGCCCAAGAGGACCGAGGCGCGCGAGTAGCTGGCAACGCGCTGATAGAGGCTCAGGCTGACCAGGGAGAAAATGTAGGAGGAATACGCCACGCGGCACGCCATTGTGACACCGTAGAAGAATTCCATGAACTGCATCTCGAAGAGGGAAGTACCGAGCAGCAGTATGATCCAGATGACCACCTGGCTGAAGCTCTGGAGGACCAGAAGCGGCTTGTAGCGCAGAAGATCCGTCAGCAGGAAGGCGGGTACCAGCACTGCCATGTAGGAGTACGTCAGCACCGGAATAATCTCGTTGGTCACCTACAAATGCAAAACAAAAACAAATATTCACGTTTGTGCTTCATGGGGGATTTTATGTGTCTATTTATGCGTATGTGTCTATTCTCAATTGTCCGAATCATCCCCTCCAAAACGAGTCGGTTTAGGGCTCCTAGGAGGAGGTCAGGTTTCATTTATCCCCATTTACTTCATGGCAATGACCATCATGTCTTCTGCATAATGCACACTTGCCCTGCGATTGGCTGCCGGCCTGTTGGGGGTGTACCCCGCCTTTTGCCCGCAGTTGACCGGGATGGGCTCCAGCATACCCGTGACCCTAGTGAGGAGAATAATACACATCCCCCCCAAACCCCCCCGCAAAAAAAACAAAATCCTCAAAACTCGATAGAGCATATTATACAGGGGTATGGGGGGGGGGGGGGATAATCACGTTGTATTGACTTATAACACTACCTAGGGGTTGTAAAAAAAAAAAAAAAAAAGTGGTTTCGTCCCGATATTAATATGTAATGTCTAATGTTACAAATCTATATATAATGTGGTCATTTTACTCAGCATATTATACTTGCGAGCCTATTATACACGAGAAATTATGGTAGCCCTTCGGTTGCTCATGTTTATGTTCTCATGGCTCTATTGCTTATTTGCACATGCCCACGTTTGGCAAAAAAAGTTTTTACCAGTGGTATTATGTGACACCGTAATACAAGGATACATGCAAGTTCAACACCGTGAAGTCGTGAGAGCACAACTGACCTGCTGACTGGTAAAGTTCTTCTCAGCGCTGAGTAGATATGGCGTAATGAAGGGCTCTCCAGGCTTGATGGACGACATAAACCCATAGAAGCACAAGAATATCACGGCCCCCCTCCACTTTCTGGGCTCCTCGCGGAGACCTTCAGAGGCAGGCGGCTCCTCCGAAGTGCACACAGCCATCTCCAAATCCCCGTCCGCATTTCCTTCTATGGCTTCAACTGCAGCCACCTTCTGGTCCATCTCATTCTGCTGCTCCGCTGTACTGTCTGAAACCATGGTGTCGGCTGATCGGGGATCACTCAGAGTGAAAATGAAATCACAGAATGTGAATGAAACCCACACGGTCCCTGAATGGCTCAAGGAGCAATGTGCGGTCCTCGTCGGCGCTTCGACCTTGCTTCCGTCCCCAACAAACACTTGGAATAAGGTGTGGGTAAAGTGGTTAAAATGCTACATGCTGTCACCCTCACAGAGGAGAAGGTTGACCTTTGCTCCATTACGCATTGTGACAATGTGCCACAGCAAGCGTGCAGTCATAGGGTTTACTTTCATTGTCCCACCTGAAAACACATAATCGTAACACGCACACTATTCAAAACTGTGCTTGGTTGACTATGATAATAAATAATAACAAGTCATATCAGTTTGAAAAGATTTTATGTGACCACGAGGCCAGCAGACTGCTTTTCTTCATTTCTAAACATATTAACGTTGGTCAATTTGACCGCCACCAGGACTTAAAAGGCATTTACCTATAACAGCCGTGGTATGAGCATGTAATATGCTCAACAAGGAAACGAGACTTCTCTCACACACAGTACGTGACTCCGATGAACAACTCACACAAGCCTGCACACTGAGCGTCACAAGACGGAAACTTACAACTTTGCCAATTTTGTCTTTGTGACAACCGTATTCGCGGCTCGAAGGCCCTCGGTCGTCGGTTAGCGAATAAACAAGAACTAAAGCGCAAAGCGGCTAGCTGGCTGGCTAACATCGATGTAAAGAAAAATTGTGCATTTGTATCGTTTGTTGACACAAATGGACGACACGTTATTCACAGTAGGAAAGTGACATTGCAACAGTCTCTCTTGCCAAACAGCTCAGCATGCTGCTTTCGTATCACAACTTATAGGTTCGTTTAATGTAAATTTAAGTTACATACCTCGTGTGTTACGGAAGATTACGGCGTCCTATTGGTCGAACTCCCTGTTGTTGTTTTTTTTGGTCGCATTGACTTCTGGGAAATGAAGTATGAGTGTGTAAAATGGCCGCCGTAGTTTACAGGCCATACAAACTTCGCTCGGTGGGAGCAATTCAGCGACACGCACGCACACGCACACGCGGCCGCGCGCACACACCATATTAAATCAGGTAAATTTCTCCAAAATATGTATTAAATAAAAAATACAATAACATAATAATAAATAACAAGCTAGAGACTGGGTTAGGGTATTTACAATCACCTCTTTTATTTTTGTATTTCAGTTTCAAAATATATGTCATGGGTCGAAGTTTTGGGGGGGGTCCAATATTTTCAGAGCACTTCCGGGGGCTTTTTCAAGAGTCCGGCGGGGACATCAGCGGAGACGTCACCGCGACGCACCAGAACCACGTGACCCAGACACCACGTGACGCTGGTGCCCTCGTAGTCACTGCAATACAGGATCCGGCCGCATCTGGGCCTTTGTACTTGTATTCCAGAGTGGCATTGCCCTTGCAGCATGCCAGCCAGGGGCCGGAAGGGCAAGAAGATGCAGGAGGAGGAGGAGGAGGAGGAGGAGGAGGAGGAGGAGGAGGTTGTTGGAGACGCTGGTGTCGCCCCGAAGGGGGGAGATGCTTGCAATGGAAATCTGTACGACTGGAAAGACGGCCATCAGGAGGCGATGGCGGATTTCTGGAGGGATCATCCAGAATTTTACGATAAGTCAAGTGCAAGATACAAAGATATGCAGCACAAGAGAGCCGCGGTTCAAAGCTTCCTTGTCGACACGCAGAAGACCTTCGAGGAGCTCAACAAGCCGCTGCCTACATGTGAGTGTTTCTTGAAAACGGACAGTGAACTTTTGTCGTGCAAACTTCGTCTCTTGTGTCTTAAAGACATTCTAAGCTGTGGCGAGTTGGTGAGTGGGGACTCGAACAAAATGTCAACAACTTTGCCAGCGTGTGCGGGACTCGAGTGCCTCTACTGCCATCTAGAGCGCATGTGAAGGAGGTGGGGGTGGGGGGGGGGGGGGGGGGGCAGGGGCAAACCTTTGTTTTTAAAGCGCAATCACTTTCACCTACTCCAACAATGAATGACTACCAATGTCAATTTTGGACGGCATCCCTTGAAATGACAGTGAATTGAATCGCATTGAAATAAATGCACGCATATATGAAGCGAAAGGGGTGCGTAATGTTGACTAATTGTCGCGATGGATTATTATTTTTATTTTTTTCTCCCCGCCAGATGCACAGTTTGTAGGACACCTGCGGAATATGAGGACAAGATTCAACAGATACACGACGAAGAAGTCGTGGCAGCCTGCTCATAGAATCTCTGCCAAGGAAGCCTTCATCATAGATCGCTACCAATTTCTGCACAGGCACATTGTGGGGAATCGGCATCTCTCGCACGAGATGCATTCGGTAAGGGCACGCGGGACTTGGACCGTCGTCTTATCGTGCCGCGTACGCTCCTCTACGTTGTCATGTGGAAGTAGATCGTCACACTGTCATATTTTCTTCGACAGTTCGGTAGAGGCCGCCGCTTGGGAGAAGAGGACGACGACCACGATGCCGTGAGTTTCGGGTCAAGTGTGGAGTCTTCTTGGCAGCCCGGACCGAGCCCACGCACCTTTGGACGACCGAGGCAGAAAAAGACGCGGGAGGAAAGCAACGCTATCGACCGGGCACGTGCGCCGTGGCGTATCGTGACCGTGCGGGAATTCCAGTTCGCATTGCCCATCGCATCGCAGCGGTTTGTAATGCAGTAGGATCTTTCTTCCGAATTACATTTTCATATTCGGTTCGACAGTTTGGCGGAGATGACGCCGATGACGACGCCGTGAGCGTCGGGTCGAGTACGGAATCTTCTACGGAACCTGGACCGGGCCCGCGCGCCTTTGGACGACGGAGGCGGAAAAAGATGCGGGGGGAAAGCGACGCCACGGAGCGGGCAGAGGTAACGCACATGCGAGTGTATTGTGAACTTGTGGGATTTCACGTTCACGTTGCTTTTGGAAATGCCGCGTATTTATACACGCACGCACGCACGATCGATATACACAGCTGGGAAAAGTTCAATATTTATGTCTTCCTTTCAGAAAGTGAAACTATTGTATCGAATAGTGTGTAGTGATAGTGATGAATGTCCTCAAGTTTCCTAACCGTGGCCTGTGTGTTGTAGCTTTTGGACCGGGCACGTCGTCGTGCGGGAAACATCAACCGGCCTCTGTCGAACCACAAGAAGCGTGTCAAGGAATTTGTGAGATTCCTCGAAACCGAAATCCTCCAAGTCCCGGAGCATCGATTCAACCACTGTAGTATGGAGTTCATCTACCTGGTCAGGAGTTTTCAGGTTTGTAAAAAAACAAACCAACAAAAAAACAGGAAGAATCTTGATATTTGTGACTTTGGTTGAAATAGTTTCTTTTTTTTTTTGAAGGTGTCGCATGTCTGGATGATGAGTATTTCTTTCGCAGGCCCACGGCAGCGTTGAAGCGAACCGAGCCACGCGGAGCAGCGCGAACCCGTCCGTGGGAATGTCCGATCAAGGAATGTCCGGCCCGATCCGGTCTCGGGGAACGTGTAATCGAGTGCAGACGACGAGTCGGGGAACGCGCCGCGTGCCGTGCGGGCCGCGAGTTAACCAACAGGTAGGAAGTTACCTTAAGGTGGAAAACGACTGGGACAGCAGCGACATGAAGGAATGTGAACGAGAGAGCATTAACGGCCGTGACGCAAAACATTTGGAGAAGCGAGATATTCCCCGTTCGTGGCCTTAGTTCGGAGAATTGTCGCATGTTTTCTGCTCATTCGGGGTGCATGCCTTGTGTTCTGCCAGCCTGAAAAACACATTCAAAATATCTGTTTAATATGAAAAAACACATACAAGTAAGGTGCAATTTTTTATTTTTTTTTTCCATTTTTATCAAATGCTAATTTAGCTTATTCTGTTCGTCAGTTTATAATTTTAGCAACGCTTCGGCAGCATGTTGTTTTGATAGCATACAAGTCGAGCCAACGTTGACGAAGAAACACACTGACTTTAAAAAAAAAAAAAAGAAACATACAATGTACATTGTAATCGTTTTTTTTTTTTATCCTCTTCTCAGTACAAATAATACAAAATAAAAGAGGGGAACGACACTTGTGGGCGGAGAAGTTTCTCTGTTGTGTTGTGCCGTGTTGTTATCATTGACACTTTTTACTTTTGCATTGCACTACATTTCAATGTCTCTACTTCTTTCTGCTTTTACTTAAGTACAGGAGTAGAATCACGACTTATACTTTTGCTGGAGTCTTTTTTTATTTTGCTTACACATCCATCTATACTTCTACTTAATCACAGAGTGTGAGTACTTTTGCCACCTGTTATTTGTACATCACCAAATGTCTTCTCCATCTTTTTTCCCTTTCAATACTTTATTGAACAGTGGAAATTATAGACACTCAAAGGAGATAATACATAAAAAGTAAGTTGCAGTATGAAAATAAAAAAACAACAACAGGTATTCGTTTAAGCCGCAGGGGTGTCACTCATTTTTGTCACGCGCCACATGGTAGTTCTTAAAAAAAAATACAAATTATTCAGAAAACAAGGGGGGGAAATTTGTCAGAAAAATTACTGGTCAAAAAAATATTTAAAAAAAAAAAAAAAAAACCTCCAAAAAATATTCAGAAAAACAGGAGTTTTTTTATTTGTATTTATTTGTTTATTTGTATCCCAGTGAATACAATACGCTTCTGTATGAAACAAATCGAATTTGCCATTACGAATTCATGACGGGCAACAGTTTCGGACCACCGTGAGGTCTCGAGCATAGATATGAAAACTAGATGCCACAGATATGTATTAGCAAAGATATGAGCTATATGCTACCAATACACAACATTTGGTAAAACAAGCAAAAAAATAAAAATTAAAAAAAACATTTTCACATGTGAAAGGGACTCCCAGTACCCTTGTCGTAATTTCACGAGGTTTTACACAACCAACCGTATGCAGCCCAATCACCGACCTGGCATGATGATATCCAGGCTAGCTGCGTTAGCATACTAGTTAGCTTTAGTTGTAGCCTACCCAAAATATTTGGATAGAGAAACTGAGGCCCAGGATATATTTAACTGGTCTCCTTACATGCAATGTCGTCCTCTGCTTGTCACGGAAGTCACGCAAAGCAGTCACCTTTGATCCTGGACACCCACTTTTTGACTGTGCCGTAGCCTATTGTAGCTTTACCATACAAATTTCGAAAAGGGTTCGTGGTACAATTCACGCTCACATTGGTACCTGTGGACAATTTAGTCTTCAATAAACCTAACAGATGTTTTAAAAATGTGTTAGGATGTCGGAGTACCCAGAGAAAACCCACGGCAGCGCTGAGATTCGAACTGTCAACCTCAGAACTGTGAAGCAGATGTGCAGCCCACAAGAGGACAGTGCTGCCAGTTTACGACATTATTTGCCTGACATTTTAAGAGAAGAATTATTTTTACAACAACAGTACAACAAAAAAAAGTCCTACGAATAACATCAAATATTCAAATCGTGAAAGCGGCATCCAGGGATTGTTTACCAAATGGTGTTTCATGCTCCACAAACGCTTTACCCAGAAAGCAAAATGAAAAGTTGCACAAATAGGGACTTCTTTGTTTACTTGAATTGGTCAAATGGATTGAGTCTCCATCTTGAATGAAGAGCACAAGACGTTAAACGAGACCGAATCCAATCTGGCACGACCGCCTTCGCCATTCACACGAGCCAGGAGGTGGTTAATTGATAACTCTAAATTGCCCGTAGGTGTGAATGTGAGCGTGAATGATTGTTTGTTTCTATGTGCCCTGCGATGGGCTGGCGACCAGTTCACGGTGTACCCCGCTTCTCGCCCGAAGGTAGCTGGGATAGCCTCCGGCGACCCTGACCAGGATAAGCGCTGTTGAAAATGGACGGACGGATGGATGGATAAATACAAGGACAAATGTATGAATAGTATTGTTAAAAATCTATATATAAAATGTAAAAATCTATAAATATTTGTCCAAAAAAAAATCGATCTAAAGTAGAATTTTAAAACATCTGTAAATAGAGGTTTTAAATAATATATAAATACAATTTAAAAATCTGTGAATAGAATTAAAACATTAATCCAGTTTAAAAATTGGATTAATCACACACTGAACATTTCATTCGGTCTGATTGCGTGTATGTCTGCTGAGTGGCATCGCTGTGTTACTTGAAAGGCACATTTCTTTGCTTTGCTCTCTGCATTGGGTTCATTTGGGCAACCATACAGGTTAAAGATGGCGGCTACATCTGCATGCAGCCGAGGCTCTCTCGAGTGTTTCGATGTGTCTATGGTTTAGAGCACCGATATGCCACGCCTATTTTTAGCTGCCCCCCCCCCCCTCCTACAGCGACGCAAAGATCGGAGGGTAAAACTCGAGAGCGCATTCCAAGTCTGTGAACGGCATGAAAAATAAAAGAACAACAATGCCGACACATTGTGCTGCATACGGTTACGCCCAGTGCTGTACAATCGCAACAGGGGGACTAGGAATAAACCCAATTAATATTATGGGGCTTATTTAATTGAAAACATGTTCTCTATTAATAGCACACGCTTTGATGTTTATAAAAAAAAGTTAGCCTCGTGAAAATTAATGAATTTAACTTAATTCCAATGTCCATGCGATGCTTTTGAAGGGAACGTCGACCGCTCCAAAATGGCCGCCATATAGTAGTAAACTAGACTCTATATCTATGTCCCAAAGTGTCAAATACGCGGAAGTGGCAGGCGGAAGAAGTCTCTGCGGCCGGAAGTGCTCTGCTCTTTCAAGGCAGGAAACATTTAGCAGCATTTGATACAAATAGCGAAACTTCAGCCCGTGGCAGCGATTATCTGCGCTCTCCGTCGACTCCACTGCGATGATCCTGTTAGAAATCAACAACCGCATTATAGAAGAGACGCTGTCGTTGAAGTTCGACGGCGCGTCAAACGGGTGAGAATCATTGTTACACCTGGCTAGCCTCGCTAATGGGCTCGTTAGCTTCCCTTGAGCGGTTCTGCAAATACAAATCGCCGCAGTGGGAAGGGAGTTTGGTGGGGCTGACCAGCGCATACAGACACGGAAGAGCCTGTAAAGGAGCGTTCGATTGTGAAAAATGTCGAAATAGACACTGAATGGCCACGGCCATCGGCGACGACTGCTTCGCCTCTAGCTGGGGTGTGTCTCCCCCCCCCCCCCCCTCAAGCGGCGAGGTGTCAAAGCTCGCTGCAAGCGTCTCCAAGCACGAAGCTCAAACTCGGATATTCATCCGCGTGACACCGCCGGCGGGATGAAAGCGAGCATTCATCAAATAGATGACGTCGTTTGCAATCGGATGTAGCAGCAAGCTAACTGCTTTCTTTGAAGAATGGTTTTCTGCTGGGCTCTTTGATGTTGCTGCCTTTACCGAAACAAAACGACAAATAAGACACATGATCTATGCTTGCACTTGCCATCGATAGCAGAAAATAATAATAATAATAATAATCAAATGGCAATAAATCACCGAACGTAAACGCCGCTAGGCGTCTGAACTGCGGGCTGCTTCCGCATTCCTCAAGTCAAGCTGAGTCAAGTCCGCTTCACAGCAGCCGCACGAAGTCGTTCTCTCGCATTAGTGCTGCAATATTTTTTGCCAGCACTAATGGCACACTGGGAGGGAATCACTGCCTGGGAAACGCGCGCGCGTTGCGGCTCGGCCGAACCCTTGCAGTATCCATCGGTAAATGGCGCATCTGTGAGCCGGAACGCAAAACCACTGCACGATTGTTAGCAACATGCACATTAGGGGCCAGCAAAGACTTCACTGCTGCCAGAAGCATTTTCTTTATTTATTAGGATGATGATGATTATTATTTGTCCAGTCAGATTTCAGCACTGGACTGTTTCTTTAACCAATCAGATTACAGATTTTCCTCAGAGGGCCACAACAACAACGTACAATTTTTGCCCGGTCACCTACCAAAGGCTTAGTTATGGCTACAAAGTACCCGGGCACTATTTTGTGCGTCAGGCAATTATTTGCCTTCAGCAATCGTTGGATCCTCGAGTTTGCTTTGGTTTCCTTTTCAAGGCAATCTCTCACTCTGGGGTCAGCAACTGGGATCCCCCAGTAGCTCACAAGTGATGGGACATTGTGATTTCCTAGGAATGTTGAAGAAGTGATCATTTGCTAGTGTAAACAATTGCAGTGATTTTTTTTTTTTTTAGAAGATAAGTGTTTCATATCGATATTTGTCCTTTACACCCCTTTAAAAATAATTGTTGATAAATATTGAGAAAAAGCATGAACTTGGTCAGTGTCGTCAGATGATTATCATTCATGATTAAAAAAAAATAACATCGTTGCAAGGGAGTTTGAGCACATTTGGTGAATCAACCTGGTAGCCCCTCACATTCATCAGCTCCCAAGAAGTAGGTCTTGGTTTCAAAAAGGTCGCGACCTCTGCTCTGACTTAATATCTTCCTTGCAGAACCAAGCCCGAGGCTGTTGATGTGACGTTTGCAGGTAAGCTGATGTTACTTATTACTGTTTTGACCAAATGTTGTGAATTAAGGGATGGCATCCATGAGTATTGTACACATTAAGGCCACACCTCCTGGAAATGATTGTGGTCGGAGTGCTTTTAAAAGAGCTTTGCTGTTCTAATAACTCAGTTATTGATTGCACTTATATGGATGTTTTCGTCTTCTGGAGACAAATTGCTTGTGTGTTTGTGACATACTTGGCAAATAAAGATGATTCTGATGAATGTAACCGTTCATAAGAAGCTATTTAAGTGTATAGTCAAAATCCTAAGAGATGATAATGCTGACTTTTGAGTCATAGTGGCAATATTTTGGCTGTAATTAGCAGTGCTACAGAACTCTCTTTTGCATTGCATCATACTGAGCGTCGTTTCAAAATCTTTGATTTCCTAAGTCGGCTACACGAGAGCATCAAAACTGATATTACTAAATAAATACATCAACCGTTCGCAAACCGAGTTAATGTTTCTTGTTGAAATGAATGGAAATGCAACTAATCCATTCCAGCCGCAGAACGATGTTATGTTTACCTTATTTTGATCATCGTGTGGTTCAAAAACGAATACTGTGCAATATCGAAATAGGTGAAAACACAATTTCTGACGATGAAATAACAGCGGGTTCGCGAGCAAATCACTGTGGAGCGTCTTAGCCTTTTCGAGTACAGTCGATTTCCGTTCGCTGTCGTTACCGCTAACCCTAAATGGCTGCCGCCTCCAACAATGCAGCACAGCTTTGGCGTTGCATTGTGGGATGTGACGGGCATTTTAGGCAAAATACGAAAGATGCCCGAAGCACGGAGCGCATTTATGCGGCGCGAGAAAAAGTAGCCCGCCTCTTGCCCAAAAGCTCAGCCGGGGTAGGCGTGTCCCAGCTCACTTGGCAGTTTAGAGAATGGATTGCCGGTGCAAGTGCTCTTAATGTTGTGGCCGTTCGGTGAGGAAATTCCAGGCTAACGTTGTCCTTGTCTTCTGTAGACTTCGATGGCGTGTTGTACCACATTTCCAACCCGAACGGCGATAAGACCAAAGTGATGGTCAGCATCTCCCTGAAGTTCTACAAGGAACTGCAGGAGCACGGGGCTGACGAGGTACAACACACACACACACACACACACACACACACACACACACACACACGTGGAATGTACTTGACATGAATGGGGTTTGATCTGCATAGAGCTGGTAAGTATCAGAAAGTGTAGAATGAGGTCTCCTGTTCATGTACGCAAGAACCGCCGAGAGAGCTCTGCTGCCATGTAAGGAAAAAAACGCAGCCACGGAGGCCTCGAGTAGAAACGGGAAGTGCGTTCGAGGCGCGCTCAGCACAGGCAAGGAAGTGCTGACTGTGACTCGCGGCCGCTGTGTGAACACTTTGGCTGCAGCTCGGGCCCCTTTTTTTTTTTTTTTTTTTTTTTCCTCCCCCCTCGAGAGAAGAATATCGGCGCAGCCTTTTTGCAATTGTGAAAGATTCGTTTCAGGTTGATGTGGCGCCTGGTTGCCATTGCTCGTTTTCTTTTGCACATTATGACGCTGGCTCCCGCCGTCTTTTCCAAAACGACCGCTATCTAGTTTCTAGTGAAGACCCCATCAATTATTTCCAAACGATACCACCGCCTACCTTGTTACTTTTGGTTGTAAGCGATGCTGTTGACTGCCATTTTTTTGTTTTGTTTTTTTTGCACAACTGCCGGAGGATTCCTGCAGGCTATAAAAAAAAAAAAAAAACACATCACTGTTAGCAATTCGAAATAAAAGAATGCAGCAAATTCTGATGGACTAAGTAGCAGCAAAATATACGTAAATATATATAAATATGAAATAAAAACATAGACCGAGGGCTAGTGAGATAAGCTCATACCTTTTTTATGAGAATAATGCCAGAAGTTCAAATTTGAGACCATATTCTTGTTCGGATTCCGCCTTTCGGTCAGAAGTGCGGCAGTGGTTCCAGTGGTTTCATTGATTTGAAATTCAAATATGTTTTTGTTCTCAGCTGCTGAAAAGAGTGTACGGGAGCTTCCTTGTTTCACCAGAGCCTGGTACGTTCACGTTATGCTAATGTTAGCGCTGTACCTGCTACCTAACGTCCATTTCCCAAAATGTATTTCTTTGTAAAAAGACTACGTTGATGCAAATGAATGACTTTCCAGGCTACAACGTGTCGCTCCTCTACGACTTGGATGCCCTACCGGGCAACAAAGATGAGCTTGTGCACCAAGCGGGGATGCTGAAGAGAAACTGCTTTGCCTCCGTGTTCGAAAAGTACTTCAAGTTCCAGGAGGAGGGCAAAGAGGGCGAGAGCAGGGCCGTGGTCCACTACAGAGATGACGAGTCCATGTACGTGCAAGAACGTCGGGAAGGCTTTTCTCTCCCGGGCTGGGCTTCAGGTTTGAACATTGGAAGAGGTTTCAAATAACCCATCGATGCCCTCAGGTATGTGGAGGCCAAGAAAGACCGGGTGACGGTCGTGTTCAGCACGGTGTTCAAAGACGACGACGACGTCATCATCGGCAAAGTCTTCATGCAGGTTTGCGAGGCCGTAAAGTTTTTAAATGATGATGATGATGATGATGATGATGATGATTTTATTTATTTTTTTTGCTGTTGTTGTTGCATTAGTTCCTGGAACAAAAAAACGTTTCCGTCAAGCATCGACGTAACAGGACGCTGACTCGGGAGACATTTAGAAATAAAGACCAGAACTTTCCAAAAACAATGACTCTATTAATGCAACGAGGTGACCGTAAACAATGAATTTGATCAATTTTCTCTCAGGGTTGAATAATATATTCAGATTTTTAACCTGTTGTGACGCATGAAGCAGGTGCAACTTGTACCTCGGCTCCCCTAAGCACAGCAACTTCCATTCAGTTTACTCGCATTACAATAAACATTTTGGGGCTGAACCACCCAAAGAATATTTCATACGTTTACCAAAACTATGATCCAAAAACAGTTGAATGTAATTTCTAACTCCTATTACCCTTAAATATAAATGGCTTACTTGATTTAGAAAAAAATGCGCTGGAGTTGGACGCGTACAGCGTGGACTCTCCAGAACTTCCACCAACAACCCAGGCTAAAGTTAGCTCATCCTCGACATACGCTTGTCTCTGTCGAGTTCGATCACTTCGATGTTTTTCCTTGACACCAATTACTACTTTCCTATTTAGCTCTGTTCTCGGCGCCACCGTGTGGTATCTTCGGATGTGACAGAGCACCCCAAAAAAAAATGCAAATAGGTGTGTTTTTCAGCTAATAGCCGAGGATGGGTACCGCAGGAGAAAAAAAAAAATGCTAATTTGAATAGCGAGCAGTGAATAGGTTAGGCTTCACTGTAATGAATTATTATTGTTAAGAATAAGACTTCTGAGTTGGTAATACTAAACGCAATGTATACCTTTTATTAGAACTGGTCAAATGTGTCAGTACACGTCTTTATTATTATTTTCGGCGGTGACTATAACAGTCGATCTTTCCCGTCACGCTGCAACAAAGGGGAGTACAGACCGCCTTCGAGGCAGAACAAGAATTCCAGATAAGCCGAATGAGGATGCACTGTTCGTGCAAATGTGATTACGGCTTCTGGCGATAAATGGATTCTTAGGAGCCGCACAGGTCCTGTGCGTGTTCCTCTTGGCTTGTGCTGTGTGAGGTACATCGTTTCCACAAAGAGGGTTTGAAGAAAACGTGCTTGCGTCGGACAACATTAAGTCAGTCGGCAGTGAATTCCACATGAAATTATTTGCCAACTTCTGTTACCTTGCTTCTATTCTTTCAAATACAAATGTCCGGAACTCTCTCCACGTAGGAGTTCAAAGAGGGTCGGCGAGCGAGTCACACGGCCCCGCAGGTGCTGTTCAGCCACAGGGAGCCGCCTCTGGAACTCAAGGACACGGACGCGGCCGTCGGGGACAACATCGGATACATCACCTTCGGTCGGTCGGTCGGCGCTGCGCTGCGCTACGCTAGGAGGATGCCTTTGTGACATCGCTGATGTAGCGTTTCGTTGCGTTTGTTTTCTTTGTAGTCCTTTTCCCACGTCACACCAATGCCAACGCCAGAGACAACACCATCAACCTCATCCACACCTTCAGGGACTACCTGCATTACCACATAAAGTGCTCCAAGGTCAGTTTGCATGGAGCACACGTGCTTCTCTCATCACAAGCCTTTTTGTTGTTGTTGTTATTTCTTGCTGTTACTCGTTGTATATTAGTTACAAATTAGTTAAAAAAAAAAAAAAAAAATCTGTTTGGATTAAACGAGTGACAGCTTTGTTATACTTTTTTCAGTGTATTGGAGGTTGTTAAACTGGGGCCTCCAAGCTTTAGCTTGCGGGTCCGCAAAATAGTTTTCAATTGACTATCATGTCGTTTCCTTTTAAGAAAGTGCATGCGGTGTTGCTTTGAATGACAAGTGAAATTCTTTTCTTTGACCGCACTGGCGTCACAAAATCGTTTCTCAATGAAATGAATAGAAATGCCATGAATCCTTTTACAGCGCCCCAAAAAAAACAAATTTTTTGCAAATGTTTTTAAAAAAAATAATAATAATAAATAAATAAAAATAGAAATAGCATTGTTGTACTTCATAGAAAACGACAATAATGATGATGTTGCAATGTAAAAAAAAATTGTGCGTGCATCATAATTCAATGGGTATTGTGCTGCCCTTTTTGGTGTGCGCCACAGCCACCAGAGGGCGGTTATAATACATACAGACATGCTACACGTAGATTTGGCTTTCCTGCCTGTGACTATTGTTTGCTCTTGTCTGCTTGTGTTCCAATATAAGTTGAAAGGTTTATAATTGCCGCAACATAGATGCTAGTTTAGTTAGCCCGTCTGTGGTGTTTTTTGATTGTGTCTTATCATAAAGCTAGCAGACACAAATTGTGACTACAACGTCCTTTAGGGACTTCTTGCAGTTGTAAATGTTGCGCAGACATTTTTTGAGCAACTTTAATTTCAGGCGCATCACGTTTGTGTGCTGCCCTGCCGCTAGATAATGAAGGAGGATGTTTTTTGTGCAGACGGACGGGAGTCATAGTGGGCAGATTTATGGCTGGGTGTGCGCACGCGTGTGCCTGTGCGTTGAGAAATCGGAAGGTCAACGCACAAAGCAGTGTGTTGTCGGCGTCCTTGTCCGCGTCGCAGAAAGCCGTGTTTCCCAACCTTTACTGAGCCAAGGCACATATTTTTTATACTTGACATCATCTCACGGAACGCCACCAGAACAAAAAAGTAAATATACGCTGAAGTCATGATCTCGTCTCACTCGATTTGCTCACAGATTTGACCGACTCGGTGTGGAATCTCGGCCTGTTCAGTTATTCTGTTGTACGAATGGCAACTTTGGAAGAGCGCTTATTTGTTCTGCACGTCACTGGTGTCGATTGATAAACTAAGATGCAAAAGTTGTATATAAATGAAAACAATATGCAAATGTGTAATTGGTCCTTCTCCAGGCCTACATCCACACACGTATGAGGGCCAAGACGTCGGACTTCCTCAAGGTTCTCAACCGTGCCCGACCAGACGCTGAGAAGAAGGAGATGAAGACCATCTCGTATGTAGCCTCTACGCTGCCTCTTCTGCCAAATGTCTTGTTGTTCGATCTATCGGTGGGACAAAATGTCAATTCTTGTATAGTTATCGCTTACAGTGCAGTATGCAGTCACAGTTATCGAGTGTTGATAAAGGCTTAGGCGAACGGCCAAGGCAGCTAGCTGTTAGCCACTAGCCGCGAGCGCCGGCGACTGTTGTGAAGAGCCGTCGCGAGTCGGCGTGTCCGCCGTGAGCTGGCTAGATAAGTGGATCTGACCGACGTGGAGCTTATTATTGCTGAACATTTACCTCGTTCTAGTTTTTGTCAGTAAACGAAGCGGGCACGAAGGCCTGATACACATCACGTCCTCGTGACTTCACACGCGTAATGACGTAAAAATGGCGGCCCGTAGGTGAGCACATGCAGAGTTTTAAACATTTTTTCGAATACTGAGTAGATTCAAGTCAACGGCATCAGATAGAAAAAGATATGGACGTTTCAAATATAGCAGGAAGTTTTGACAACAAAGGTTTAGTTTCCCTTGAAATATGTGTGCAAAATGTTCAATTCTTCCGCTGGTTGCTTTCTCAGCGGGAGGACCTTCTGTCGCTGAGGCCGAGCCCCCGCGCAGCCCAGCTGAAGCCCACCGTCCGTGGCCACACGTGAACGCACCACGCTGCAACTCAACGGCACATTGGACAGGCCTCCAGGATGCCTCTAAACGCCCCACACGCAATTGTCGGTCTCTTTTTTTTTTTTTTTTGCTCTTTCTTTAAAACGAATAATAAAGTTGGTCGGAAAAGCCAAGGTTCAAGATCATGAAAACAGGGCATTCCTTGCTTTGCATAGTTAAAGAGCATTATTAGTCCTATATAAATATATATATATATGAAAAAAGACATTTTTGATACAATATCTTTTACTCCATTTGGTACTCTTACTTTGGCCGTCACCACTTAATATTAATTATTTTTCATGTGATGGTTTCAACTCCCCTTCTGCGCTTTCATGTCATTGTCATTTGAGGGAAATAAAAACTTTAACACCCAAATACCACAAAAACTGCTTTGGATTGTTTGTATATGTATATATGTGCTTGTGTGTGTGTGTGTATATAATGCACAGTACGGGCAAAAGGACGTGCGCTGTACTTGGATAGACGTAGAGTCTAAAAAGACTATTGCCAGGTAAAACAATTCAATGCTCTTCCACTTAAAACACATTCCCTGCCATTGACGGCTTTACAAGTCAAATATCTTCGCTCACCGGGAAGGCTGGCAGTAAATGAGTTGTAATGGCAGAATGTACAAGTTTACCTGTGTCTCCACCTGTTACGATTCATACAGCAGAATAGCTTTTAGTTCAACCAAGGTCATCGTTTCAGTGTATATACTGCGGGCGACACTCGTTCGGTGGTGCGCCGTGACATTTTGAAACGCAAATTTGATTTGAATGGCCAGCGGGTCCCCAGAATACCGAACTACTTGTACTTTTTCCCCTAACGTGATGAGCGTTAGGTACACTTTGGCCAGAGAACAGGTCGCTCGTGCTGGATTTGTTCTACCAGTTGGATCGAGGACTTACCGTGTGGCGGAGCGTCGTCTCAAGAAAAGTCCGAGCTGTCGGGAAAGAAGAGGATACGAACCCTAACGCGCTGAATGTGAAACGATTTTGTTTGGTGAGAGTAATCCCGTCCCACTTAGTAAAACGTTACAGAGCACCAGACATGACACAGGGGGAAAGGGGAAAAAAAAATTGTGGCCACAATAAAAATCAAATGTGCAAAGTAGGCCATGAAGGAGGCATAGTGCAAAAACAAAACAAACAAAAAAAAGTCACCCCCCAAGTCATGTCTGGGGCTCTGAAAGCCATGAGGGCTGTGTGATTTTTAAAATGTATTTGTATTTTTATTTCTCTTATTTCTCCCCCTCACCTTCCTCAGCCGCTGCTCCAAGTCCAAGATTGTCCGGTTGAGAGGGCCCACCCGCTGACCCTTCTCCGGCTCGGCCAACCTCGGGAAGTTTACCTCCGGGTTGCGGATCTGCGGACAAACGGTCCGTTGGGCGCGGGGGCACGCTGTCATTTTTTGAAGTGCAACTCTCATCATGTTCCAAAAGTCACTATCAACTTTTTCTATTTCGGTTCAGGTATCATTCGGACAGACGTGAGGCCATCAAGCATTCGACAGCATATCGTTCGCTTGCCTGTAGCTCGCCAATTGACATTGGAGCAGCGTCTCAAAATTGTCACCCGACAAGAAATGTTTCTGTCCCCGACTGCAAGTTCAGTCCAGTTTGAGAAGCCGTCATCACGCGAGTGATGCTATCCACGGCAAGTTTCATGAAGCAGGATCTGTTCTTTGACGAGGCCTGGGGCTAGCTCCGCTAGTGAAACGACCGAACCCCTACAGCCGGCGTTCACGCAAAGTCTTTCCAGAGGGCTGCACTGGAAGTCCGCATCGACAAAACCTCAATTCGAAACGTGCTAATGCTTTTTGTTTTTACTTCAGGTAGTTGAGCATCGTAATCTTCCGCTTAAAGAATTTGAACATCCAGCAGAGAATGATGTGCTGACAAAAAACTTCTCAGCCCAAATAAATACAGGAGCAACGGGGGAGATTGTTTAGAGCGTGATAGGAGACTGTATCTGAACCATCTCCTAGACGTCCTCCTCGTGAGCAAAAAGAAACCAGCGTCTTCATTCCTTTGTGTCTATTTCTTTTTTATAGGTGTCGGTGGGGGAGATAGATCGGACACAGGTGAAGAAAGGCAAGCTACACAGGAACGGATTGCAAGCCTGGATGTCGGGTACCTTGCTCTGGTACCGCTCCTCAGTCTCCTTCGGGTTCTTCGTGGCGAGTTTGCTGTACTGCTTGCGGATATTGTTGACAATCTCAGGCAAGCTGGAATTTGGAGTTTCAATCTCCACATTCACCTCCGAGTTCCTGATCTTCTCACGTAGGTCGTTCGCGGCCTACGCGAAAGTGGCCCCGGAGTTACAAAGTGGATTCAGCGCTCTTATTTTTGGTGGTTTTGATGTTGAGCCTTACATTTTTGTGGTCCTGCTCCAAGTTGGCCTGCTCATCCTTCATCAGATCGATCTCCTTCTGCGTTGGCTTGTTGCTCAGCTCGGTGTCCTCGATGTTCTTCTTCAGCTCGTCCGGATCATTTTCAATCACCGTCCGTGCCTTCGTTTCGCCGTTGAGCCTAGAATTTTTACATTTGAAAGATCTCATTGCACCCTACCAAACAATCGTGTCACCAAAATCCTGGCCACGGACGCCCCGGAGCCTCTTCCGCCGGCACCGCGGCCGTGTTTCCAAGGCGTGACGACGGTGACTCCGGACTAAAGCTGAGCAACTACGCGGGTGGATTTGATAGCACTTCTTATCGCAGCGGTGTGATGCTATCGGCTCATCAAACGACATCCGACCAAATTCAGGTTTTTCTGGTCCGCTCGTTTGTTGTTCTCCCTGCAATCAGCAGTGGTGGAAAGTAACCAGGTACAAATACTCCGTTACTGTACTTTAAGTGGATGTTTCAGGTAAGTGCAACTTGAATCCCCCGCACCCCTCTTTCTCAGTCGTTCTTTATTTTTACCGTATCTGAGTGCCTGCGCACATTCAGTTTTCTTACTAAGGGGAGAGAGAGAATCACGTTGGGTTGCATGTTTTTTTTTTGTTTGTTTAAGTGCTAAAATAAACAAATCCCTTCAAAGGTGTTTTTTTGAAGAATCGGCCTTCTCGCATATTTAACCTCTTTAGGGGTGCCAGCAAGCACTCCAGCTGCTTTGTTTTGGCAACAAATCATTTGGACGTTTGTGCGTGTAAGTTGAATCAGCGCTTCTTTTACGAGAATCTTCTCTTTGCACACAGGTCGCCATCACCTCGAGTTGTAGTGACGCCTGTTTCTTTTTTTTCCTCTCCGGATTGGACGCAGGCAGAGTTCGGAGGTCCTCGGGTCGAAAAGGTGAGCCGCAGGCGAGCTCGGGTGCATCCAGCCCAGCACCTCACATGTCAAGGAGAAGGACGACACGGTGGCACTCGATGACAAGTTCCCGAGGCCGATTGAAAAGGTTCGTGACCGCAAATTCACACGACAATACAAGTACGGAGACTTTTTCTGTGGACTCATACAACTCCTGAACTTAAATTTTAAAAAAGATGGAAACTACTGACTGACATTTTACTATGAATTTTATACAATACCTGCTTTGATAATTTGGCACAATGTAGAGGGGGGGGGGAATGCGCTTGCATAGTTCAACAGATAATTCATTTTTTTATTTTTAATCACTGGACCCAACTTTACTGCAAGAAAAATATTCTGATGGAATAATTTGGTCCGTCACACATCAAAATAATAATCATAATAATTATATATATATATATATATAAATATATATATATATATATATATACACACACACACACACACTCAACATAAAAATGCCAAATTAGTGAATGATAATGAGAAAAAAACTCGCACATATCTAAATAAATACATATATATATATATATATATATATATGTGTATATATATATATATATATATATATATAAATATTCAGTTACCTGGCCCGGCGTGAAAAAGTAATGGACTGCTTGGCTCCACAACTTGCTGTGATTGATGCAACCATGAATTCTGCTCTTTCACAGAAAATCCTGAAGGAGATTGTTCAGCCATCAGTTTGTGAGCTCACGCTGAACGAACTTGGGTTGTGTCACAGGATCACGATCCAAAACAGACCAGCGAGTCAACTTCTGAATGGGTTCGAAAGAAGGTTTTGGAGTGGCCTAGTCAAAGTCCAGACTTGAATCCGATTGAAGTGCAGCATTGGGATAAATGCGACACGCCTCTCAAGAGTTGTGACAATATTTTGTCTTTGTTTAGTACAGTTGGTAACGTTTGTTAATTAGCTGTAGTTGCCGAGCGGTCGTTAAAGTGACTCAGTGACTGTTTTTTTTTTTGTGCCAATGTCTTTGTGTCTCCAGAGCGTTCTCTGCCAATCGAGCGTCTGTTGTCGCACTCGAGCGGCTCCACCGACCGGAGACAAATTCCTTGTGTGTTTTTGGGACATACTTGGCAAAATAAAGAGGATTCGGATTCGGATTCTGAAGGTTGGCACTCCGTCTTAAATGTTCCCTTTCGCTTCTTCGTCTTGGTGACATCATGTGTTATTCCCGTGCGGAAAACACCTTTGTGCACGGACCGAACACGCAGGAGGATCCCACCAGGCCGCGCCGGCTCTCCCCACGCCGAGCATCATCGCGGACCTCGTTTGCCACCAATTTCATGAACGTCTGCTCTTCCTCCTCGCTCCATCTTTGCGCTCCGTCTTCTCTCCGCCCACGTGGTACGCATTTAAAAGCCCATTTTCACGGAGGAAAACACATAACAAGACGTGGGGTATATTTCACATTTATTTCAACATCTAATTTCCTTTGCTTTTGGATGCAAACATCTTTTTCATTGAATGCAGATTTATTTTGACAAAGCACACATTTGCACTCCTTATTGTGACATTTGAGCAGTATGTGAGGGTAACATTTTTTGTATTCTATTTAAGATGAGCCTTTTTTTTTTTGTGCGTATTTATTGATTTAACCGTGGGCTTCTTCATACACGTCTTCATGGAACTCAGGCCAATGTTATTCCTTGTGTCTTCTCACTGTAGATGAATTCTCTTCCTCAGCTTGCATTCCAGTACATAGATAAACACTTCTGGGGGAAAGTAGGAGTAAACATTGCAGGCAGGAGGTAGACAGAAACTGGTTACAATCATTTCAAGTGCGGCCAAAATAACAGGACTTCAGAGCTTCAACTGCACGAGGTGAGGACTAATTGTCCTTCTGAGCACAGTTTTCCTACGTGAAATGTACCAATGCCCCATTCGAAATTGCTCTGCCGTTCATTGGCAACCAGTCCAAGCTGTACTACTACTACTACTACTACTACTACTACGACTACTACTAGTAGGTCAGTGTTTGCAAAAAAAACAACAACAACATACTTAGTCTCGTCATTGAAAAACATTCCAAAAATGCACAGCAACGGTTTGCAAACGTTTTTGGTCCAAGGAATCCTTACAGGGGAGACATTTCTCCTAATCCTAACGCCGATCAAACGAAACGGGCATGGGGAGCCCTGAATGCCGTCGGAATTAAAAAGTTGCCTATTTTTGTGTGAAATTACGTTCAATTCATATTTTGTCGGGATAAAAACTTGTCATCTTACAAGAACAAAGTTGCATTCTTCCCAGCTTAAGTCATATTATATTAGTTTTAATGCGGGAAGAACCTCACATTTTAACATGAATGTTAAAAACCCAACTTTAATCTTATACTAGAAGACCTTTTACTGGGGAAAAGATGCCTTGGGGGGGAAGGAAACACATTTTGTTTAAAAAAAAAAACAACAAAAAAAGACATCATACATCACGATCATATCACAGCTTTTAATTGGCCTAAAGCGAAGGTCAACAGTTTAATTTTCTGCTTTTTAATTGCCGTCAGTCTCAATATGTGTAGTGCTGTAAGATGTGACGACAAAAACGACAGGAAAAGCCTCTCCTAGAACGTCTGAACGTTATTTGGAGGTTAATCAGAGGCGCTTTAAATGGTGACGGGTGTGTTCTAACTCCTATTTAACGATTGGTTAGTTCCGAACACGGCCACGCCCCCAGTTGTTAGCGGGTGTGCACACTTGTGCAACCACATTTCAGTTGTTTCTACTCCCCCTCTCGAAAAGATAAAAAGAAAAATTCCATCGAGCTGTACAAATTCTAGGTCACATTAATGGCGGAGAGGGTTTTGAAAGGATTTTTCCTGGTCTCATTTTTGGACAGGGGTGTGTAGACTTTTGATATCCACTGTCGGTATGCACTCTTCGAAATGATACAACATAATTGATTGCAAATTATATTGCAGGCTCTCGAGCTACGGCTCGCGGATCCCAGTTTGAGAACGCCGCCGTACAGTTCTTGAGAGGAATTGACGAGTTCAAGCGCCAAAGCCGCCGAGCGCCATTTCCATAAAAGTCGAGCCACGCCCGCTAGCGGACGGCCGATCGCTGCAAAGTTGGTCACGACCAAGTGGGTTCCCGCGATCTTGACGACAGCGACAACCCACAAGACGACTGACCGGCTGCACAATTTCATTTAAGATGAGGTCAAGGGTCCTTCGTTCAAGAGTTGTTATGTGAAAATGTTGACATTTTGAAAGTTAGTTTCTTGGAGTTTTGTGATGTGATGAGATGAGATGAGAGAGCTTCCCCCCCCCCCCTAAATGAACGTCCTTGGAATCAGAAATTTTAAAAAATGACAAATTTTACTCAGCAAAAAAAAAAAAAAAAAAAGAGATTTCTGCTTTTGCATTTGAACTCTTCAATTGTTTTGATCCTAAAACCAAATACTTTGATAAATAGACTTTTTTTGTTTTTTGTTTTCCCCTACAGCTGTAACGAACAAAAGCTACTCGACATCTTCCCTGACCGCGGACTCGGCCGCCGTCCGCATCCTCCGCCTCAGCCTGTCCCGGAGTTTCCGGTGCAGCTTGTACGCCGGTTCCGTGTACTGCCTGTTGGCGAGGCCCAACACCAGCGGCACCACGGCCGTGCCCCCGATGCCGGTGCACGAGAGCACGACGTGCGTGCTGGCCTTCCACTTGGTGTCGCTGATCAAGAAGGCGACGCACACGTGCATGTAGATGAGGTAGGGAAGCCAGCACGCCAGGAAGGTCAGAGACACGGCCACCACGCAGCGAGCGTAGCGCACGTTCAGCCGCCGCTCGCGGTCCGAGGCCCGGCCGCGCTCCACCGAACGATGGAGACGGCAGATGTGTTTCAGTTGCCCCCGCGTGATCCACAGGACGTGGCCCGTCATGGCGGCGACGGTGAGGATGGCGGGCAGGACCAGCCCGTAGACCTCCAGGTAGATGAAGGCGTTGGGGAACACGCGTCTGTACGAGCAGCACGCGGTGACGTTGGCCGAACAATTTGACGACTTTTGGCCACGTGCGCAACAGCCGGTCCGATCCGGGCCGGTCCAGTTGTTCCAGCCGAAAGCGGGCAGGGACGCGTACAGGAGCGGGGGCGCCCACGCCGACAGCAAGGCCAGGGGGAAACTTCGATGCATCCACAAGTTGCTGTAGCGCAGGGGCTCCACGATACAAACGTAACGCTCGTAGTGGACCATCACCAAGTTGAGGAGAAACGCCAGGAAGAGAAAGTTTGGGAAAATGTGCGCCACCAGGCAAGAGCTGAAGCTCAACTCGCGGTTGAGTCCCATCAGCGGTATGAAAGGGAGCGCCACGCCCGTGCACAGGTCGGCCACGAGCAGGCTCAGGAAGAAGTAGTTGGGCGTGTTGTGGAGCTCGCGGTTGCACAAGATGCCCAAGATGATGACCAGGTTGGCCAGGATGATGGAGGCGGACAGCGGGACCGTGATGGCGTAGATGAGCTGTTCCTGGCTGGCCTGAGCGTCGGCGTCGCCGTCGTCCATCGCGGAGGAAACCAACGGAGCGGCTCCGCTCGCGCCGATGTTGCGCCGACCCTGCGGGACGCCCAAATCGCACAGCTTTACTCTGAAATTGAAACGTGTCCCTAGGTCTTACCTTTTTGATTCTGCTTATCCCGTTTGCGGTCACAGGGAAGATGAAGCCTTTCCCAGCTGACTCCGGGGGAGGTGGACTTATCGACCCCGGACTCATTCGCAGTCCCAGAGACAGACAAACACGAACGCCTACGGACAGCTTCAGCCGTCCGGGCCGTACATTCGGTACTTGGGCCTTCGACTTCGGCTACTTAAGCCACCGCCGCAATTACAGAGACTTCCCATGCCGTACACAAACAACATATGGAGCAGTTCAGAATCTGTATTTATCTATGAACATGACAAAATATTAAAGACGGGAATCAAATGTTGGTTATTAAATGTATTAACGTGTGCGGATTCGAAACGGACTCGTTCGTTTTGCTGCGACCGACCGATCAGATGATGGAAAAATGTTATTGCGAGGCGACTCTAATTGGTCAAAGAAACGGTCCCGTTGCTCACAGAGCGCCTCCTCGACCACCTTTCCTTACTTACTCAGACCGCCCAGGACGAGTATTCCTACAGTATGCTCAAGGCGGGCTAAAGGTGACACGGCGGCACCAATTTTAGAGTTCGAACAATCTTTCAATCTCTCAAAAACGGAATCCCGAGAGGCCCGCTTTTTTTCCCCAACATTGCCGATTTGCGAAGCCTGCGGGCGGATTGCCGTTGACTCGGCAGCGCATAAATCCGATTGGACCCAAAGAAATCCTAACATGCGCGCGCTGGAAGCGGTACAGCCAAGAGAAAGGCTACGAAATGACTGTAGGGAATAAACTAAAGCAATTTCATGGAACAAATATTCAAATTGAGGTTGTAAATGTAGGTCGGCGCTTATGATAGTGTTTGGAGACGTCACTCAACACGCACGCAATCAAATAAGATCCTGACAGTTCTTTGAAACTCAAGCTACAGTTTATGAAGCGGGGAAGATGTTTGCGGAATCTTCCTATAAAACCACGCTTCCATATGACACGTCGATGTGCTCTACGGCATCCTGGATCACACCGGCCTGTTCGCGCTTGTCACTCATGTTAAAGCTGCAACAAGTGTAGGTGTGTGTGTGTGTGTGTGTATATATATATATATATATATATATATATATATATATTTTTTTTTTCAAAATCAGGGGGGGTTTACCTTTCAGTGAGGATCTGTCCGGTCTGATCAATTCAGCCGGTCATCCTCGACATCCGCGGTCAGATGATCGTTGCTGCCTCCTTTTGAATCCCTTCAGCGGATCCCAGTTTCTGGAAACGTCAGAAGACGCCGCAGGCGGGGGAGTCGCCGGGGCGTCTGTCCGGTCCGCCTGTCCGCACGCCGTAAAAAAGGAGGTCCGCAACTCATGGGGGGGAGAGGCAGCGCGCTGCTGACCCACTGACTTGGTCTCTCAGCCGCTTGCGTCTCCTGCCCCCTCCTATCCAGGATGTAAATGAGTTCCTTTCACAATAAGATTCCTGGTCAACGTTGGTCAGCAGCCACTTTCCGGAACACATTCTCAAGTCGGGAAACAAAAGTTACTCACACGAGTCTGTACTTATGTAGTCAGTTCGCAATACAGATACTTGTGAGAGAGAAAAAAAAAAAAAAAAGACCGATAAAAGTCAACGCCATGACAAAGTAAAAGTAGAAAAGTACAGGCTCTAAACCAGCGTGTCAAACTCCTTTTTGTTACGGGCCACATCGTAATTATGGCTTCCCTCTGAGGGCCGTTATGACTGTGAACCCATATAAAGGAATTATTAATTATTAATTAAATTAATTTCCTCCCAAAAAATTTAAACCAGTAGATTTTTTTTCAAAGGGGGGGTTGGTAACAAAAAAGCAAAAAGCTTGCAATATCTCTACGTTATTACAATAGAACACAATTAGCGATTTTGATTTGCTTTCAAGGGCCACCTAAAATGATGTGGTGGGCCAGACCTGGCCCCCGGGCCACCAGTTTGACACCTGTGCTCTCAACTGTACCCAACTACAAACTCGAGTACCGATGAAGTTGGGTCGTTGTGTAAAATGGAACGAAATGCAGAATACAACGATTTGCAAATCCTTTGCAAATGTTACAAATGATCGACTTTGTTTTGGATTTTTTTGTTGTTGTTGCAAATATTCCCTGTTCCACAAATCTGAGACAGGGGCATGGTTCCCACGGCGTTCATCTTTCCTTTTCAAGCGTTTGGGAAGAGAGGACACTAATGGTCGAAGCTTTGGAGGTCAAATTCTTTCCCATCCTTGGCTGATGTACAGCTCGAGTTGCTCAACAGTCCGGAGTCTTCGTTGCAGTATTTTGCGCTTCATAATGCGCCTGCAGACATTTTCAATGGGCGATAGCAGTCCAGTCTCGTACTCGCACTCTTTTACTACGAATTAAGCCACGCTGTTGTAACGCGTGCAGAATGTGGCTTGGCATTCTCTTGCTGAAAAAAGTAGGGACGTCCCTGAAAAAGACCTCGCTTGGATGGCGGCATGTGTTGCTCCAAAATCTGTACCTACCTTCACAGGTGTGCAAATTATGCATGCCACGGGCACTAACACACCCCCAAGCAATCACAGATTCTGGCTTTTAGACTTTGCGCTGATAACATTACAGACGGTCCTTTTCCTCTTTGGCCCAGAGGGCACCGCGTCCCAAAACAATTTGAAATGTGGGCTCATCAGACCACATCACACTTTTCCGCTTTGCGTCTACAGTCTATCTCAGATGTGCTTGGGCCCAGAGAAGCTGGCCGTCTGCGTATCTGGCTGTTGTTGATTTGTGGCTTTGATTTTGTACGGTAGAGTTTTAAATTTAATTTGGAGCTGTCGCGACCAAATGTGTAAACTGACGATGGTGTTCTGAAGTGTTCCCGAGCCCACGTGCAGGCAATATCCCTTACACAATGAGGCCGGTTCTTAATGCAGTGCCGACCGAGGGGTCAAAGGTCACGGGCATTCAATGTTGGTTTTCGGCCTTGCCTACTCCGTGCAGATTTGTCCAGAACTCTTTGGATGATATTATGGCGTGTAGATGACGAAATCCCCAAATTGTATTCAATTGAATATTGCTTGAAAAGGATTTTCGAATCAGTTTGACACAATGTCCCAAATTCATTGGAATGAGGGTTTGTATGTTGTATGTGCATAGTTGGGGTGTAAAACATCAGGAACATATTTATTTTGTAAATGACTACTCACAAAAAAACGGGGGGAAATATCACCTAAAATGGGTTATAGGTACTATATATATAACATATGTTACATAGGAGTAGGTGTATACAGTATACGAGTATGTATATACTGTATATGAATATGTTCATAAGTAGGTGTGTGTGTGTATATATGTACAAATATATCCAAATCTCTTTGGCTTAAAGATGTGTAGATGTAGGTTTGTATTTATCATTGTAATAAGTTTGGTTCATGAGCTTTTGGACCGAATTAAAACATGAAATCAAATCCAATCACCGTCCGCCTGGAATCTGTTGCAGAAGACTTGAAGCTCGAGGAACCGGTGCCCTTCGAGGTTTTGAAATGTAAAATGAAAGAATTGAAAGCAGTTTCGATAGAACGTCGAGGTTTTAGCTCGGCGACATGAACAAAGGAATTCCTCGATACGGCATGACTCATACATGGTTTGTGACAATATGCATTTATCAGTGATTCAAACTCGGATGTGGGCAATGATTATAACTCAGAAGATGAAAAAAAATAATCGTCCTTTTCACCCAAGTCACCGCGAGAAGAGATGACACAATGCCGATTAAAGCATTCAGCTCCTCCGACGTCCCGTTGTATTCGTCAGTATCTTATTCTTTATATATTTAGCGAATGCCCGATTCATTTCCCGCGCTGGCACACGACAAACGACAACGCGGAAATGAAGCATGTCCTTCGAAACAGTACAAATCTTCAATAAAATGATACACGTCCACGCAGGACGCGGCATCTGAACCGGAAATGGATTAGTACGTCACTTCAGAACGTGGGCAGCTTAAAAGTATATTCGTATTCAGAAGTATTTGGAGGATACTTAAGAGACTTCTTACAAAATATGGAAATTCAGACCAATTCGGACAAATTGTTCTGGAAGTGCGTCTTTATCGGTTGGCAGCTCTGATGTTAGCATGAACATCTTTTTAAAAGCAGCGCTCTGCTGTTCTGGCCAAATGTCTCCGAGCCAACTTTGGCCATGTCGATCTATTTATAGCTGCAAATTTCACTGGTGAGAAAAACAACCTGTCCCCATTGAGGAGTATTTCAAATACTTTTTTTTTTTTTTTTTTTTTTTGTCAGAGCTGCAGACAGCTGAAAGAGAAGGGAATCGAGTCTATTGGCCAAATGTGTTCTGTAAACACCGAAGAAGGAGCGCGTGACGCTCCCGCCGGGGGCATACTTGAAGCCCACCAACGGTCATAACTCCTACGAGAGCTGTGAAAGGCGCACAGTTAAAGAGGAGTTCAGAGGACGGCGAATGGCGTCGAACTCCTCAGATGAAGGCCGCAGACCTCGGACTGACCGAAGTTTCAGGAGGCAGGACCAGGCCCGAGACCGGACAGGCACGGGCCCGTTCGTTGAGGTTGGCTTTCCACGTGTGAGCGCTTTCACTCAATCTGCCGCAGTTCGCGCGCGCGGGGTAGGTTTGAATTCACAACAGCTGTCAAGCGCGCCTCATATCTAAACACAGCTTCTGATGGAGAGTCATTGGAGGCCCGCTTTGTTTTCCAAACAGTCTTTCCGTGGCAGTTCGGTCGCCCGCCCGCCCGCCGCCTCTCAGATGATCCCTTGAAACGCGACGTTCTCGGGGAACGTCGCGTGTGCGAAGACGCCGCGCGGGGCCTCACGACAATTACGCACGGGCGCGTTCGCCAGCTTCTCCACATCAACCAAATGAATTGAGGATTTGAAAAAGGAGTGGCGCCGTGACGACAGCACACACTTCTTGGAGAGGTCGGGCTCCGCGCTCAATCAAACTACGGTGGATCTCGACCGAGGAATCGTATGAACCAAATGTTTTTGGGCTTATGGTTAAATGTGGCGACAACCCAGAGGACACGACCGGCGCTTTCCCAACTCGGATACAATTCTGCTTGCCGGGCCTCGGCGCAGGTTTTGGTGCCGGCCAGGCAGACTCGTTGAGACGAAGGGGGGAAAAAAAGGAAAAGAAAAGACAATGTTTACGATCAGTTCTGATTCGATTAGGTCCCGGCCAGCCGGGGAGATGCGTGCTACTCGATTGGACTCGATAACCATCTTGAAATCTTCGACTCAAGCGTCCTTCCGCTTGAGTTGCGCCGACCTATCAAATTGGTCGAGCGCACGACTTTTCTCTCAGAGGAGCATTTTCTCGCTGATGACATTAAAGTGTACTTTGAAGAGCATCCACTTTCTTCGGGAGTCTTCTTGTCTCCCTTCATGACTCCGCAGCCATTTATTCCCATCTGATAAAAACGTTCGAGAGAACGAACCAGCGGCGATACGGCGAGAAATCACCGAGGTCAAAGGACAGCGCTTCTCAACGAGGGTGTCACAGTTCCCCCCCCCCCCCCAAAAGTCTGCGCACCCCGTTCAAATGCCAGGGTTTGGCAAAAAAAAAAAAAAAAAAAACGTTGAATTGCGTCAGTCTGACTTTTCGCCTCACAATAGGCAGTTTTGAACTCCTATGGTAGTTTGCGTTGCATGTGATAGTTATGTTTAATTCTTGTTAGAACTATGAGGGGGTCCACGGAAAACAGTTCTCCCCCCCCGCCCCCCCGTAAGTTGTCCCCGGACCCAAAGAAGTTCGTAGGGTCGTGTATCTTGACGCGACCGTTTCAAAAGAATCACAACACAAACGCAGAGCTGGAGTCAAATGTATTTGAGGATTTAAAAAAAAAAAAAATTCCTTTCGTATTTACATTGAAGGTGACACGGGTCAGAACACGGACCATAAAAAAGGCTGACGGAGACAGAACGCAGCCTTCTGTGAATCGGATCATTTCGAGATGAAATCCCGTTCCGAGGCAGCGCGCCGATTTCTCTCTTCGCTCCTCCTTTTTATCGGTCGGGCCTTTGCAGGCAGAAGACTTTGGCGCGGTTGTCTCCCGAAGACGTGACCGCCACCGTCGCTTCCCTGCAGGAGAGACGAAGACGGTCAAGCTGAAGCAAAGTCTGCCGGAAAGACGGACGAGGTCAACGCCAGCGTTGCGTCGCGTGACCGACGGATTGGCCCGCGCCGCCCCTCTGCGTGGCTTGGCGCGCACACGGCAAAGATTGTTGCTGCGCGTCGAACGGCGCGGAGATCATCTGCCGTTTTAGTCGCGTGCTGTGATGACGTACTCGGGCGTGCCCCTCGGTTCGCCGCCGCCGCCTTCTCCATCGATTTTGCAGCAGAATTAAACACATCGCCTGGTCATCTAGGTCCGTTTGTTCTAGCGGTCTCTGTTCCACGGTCGCCATTGCTGTTGCTTTGTTCCGGAAAGGAAAGGAAAAACGGCTACCGGACACGGCCGCAAAATGCAGGAGAAAGTCCACCGTGCGGTGCCGCAGCGACACCCCCAGACTTGGAGGGGAACTGCGGTACGTTTTCAAAACTGCGCGGGACTTTGCCTTTATACCCGAGCGCAGGACAGCGGGAGTAAAAAGAAGCCTTTACCTGTTCATTTGGAAGTCATAGATCTCCGCGGCGTGACCTCGGTACTCGGACACCATGTTGCCGGAGCGAGCGTCCCATTGGCGCAGCGCTCCGTCCAAACTGCAGGTGGACAGCAACGAAGAAGACTCCTCCCACTGCAGGTGAACGACGCCGGCCTGCAGGACGCCAGCGGGAAGGGATTTGAGGCTGACTTTCCCACTCCGGGTCCCGAAAGGGAAAATGCAAACCTCGTGTCGGCAGCTGTGTCGCAGGACCCGCGTGGAGAGATCGTAAATGGCCAAGGTGCCGTCCAGGTACGCCACAGCCGCGAGCGGGAGGCTGCACGGGCCACGAGAACGTTCACGTTATTTGGAGGTTCCAGAAGTCACCGTTACATCTCGCGCAATTCTGAAATGTTCTCATACACGCGACTGAGAATCAAATTTCAGCGCCGTCCTGTCACACTTGATGCACGGCGGGTCTTGAATTTGCCGCAAACCAAATCGAAGGCGGCGAGGCAACGTACGTGTTGCAGAATCCGACCGATTCCACAGAGTTGGAGCCGTCCTGCTCTTCCGACGCTTTGGCTTTACCGCCGTCCGAAGAGAACACGCCCACCACCTGATACCGCACGTGGGGGAAAAGGACTCGCTATTAGTTTCCCACTCCCCCCCCCCAAAAAAATAAACAATTAAAAAAAATACAGAATCCGAAATACTTAAGTACAAAGTTGAAAATGAATTGCTACTAGCAATTACATACAATTATACGTTTTCAGCTTAGACTTCCGCTCCAGTTGTGTTGCCATGGCAACCTACCTTGCCGGTAGCCGTGTTGATGAGCTTGGCACAACCGTCCACCGAGCCAGTCAGTACCAGAGAGCCGTCCTGGTTGCATGCGAGGCACGTCAGCGCCCCCTGGTGACCATCCTGACCTTTTTTTTTTTTTTTTTTTTTGGAACATGGAGAGATGATTCAAATATTGCACAGCAGTGGTTCTCCAAAGGTTTGACACCAAGTAGCACCTAAAAGAATAATTGCCAAATGAATCATGAGCAACATTCAAATACAGTAGTGTAGTAGGCACAAGTCAAAAACGAGGCATAGACTGTATTCGTAAAAAGTGTGTTATGATTCATGCGTATGAAATCAAAGGGTGACTCCACAATTGTTGATGATCAATTTTTTCGTATTTTCACACAAGTGTACCGTTTTTGAAAAGACACTTAAAGCATTTGCCTGTACACTTAACAAAAAAGGTTTGATGGTGGAAACATTCGATTCCAAATTCAAACAAACGGAAAGTCGACCAAGCGCATCTCGGAGTGTTTTCAACCCTCGACGTCCCACACGATCTCATTGCTTTAATTCTTCTGGAAATGTGTTGAAAATAACAAAGGCTTGAACTGGCCTTTAATGTGATGGATGGCGTTGCCCTGCTTCAAATCCCACAAGCGCACGCTTCCGTCCTCGTAACCCACCGCAGCGCGTTTACCTGAGGACAAAGCACGGCAGTTGATCCCTGCTCGTTGGAGAATTCTTTGGGTTCAAAAACAGTTCCTTCTTTGACAGTGCCATCATAATGGGCGTCAAGAAGGTCCCGGTCCTCGTTGCGGGGGGTCCATTGCATTAAGAGTGCCACCTGGTGGACAAGGCACGCACCGCAAAAGGAGCAGCGCGATGAATGAAAATCTGAAATCATGATGCACAAACTCTTGAATTCATCATATTCCATTCGATTATGTTAGGACTGAATGTTTTTATAAAGTAAACAAATGTCAGGTCTCTACAGTCTCTAAGCCCATTTGTCCTATTAAAAAAAATAAAATAAAAAATAAAAATAAATAAGGTTTTGTTGGTGTTTTGGGCGGCCGGAACGGATAAATTGCATTTCCATTCATTTCAATGGGGGAAGGAGATTTGAGATACGATATGCGTCTCCTTGCTGCGGGACTCTGCGGCCTACCGTCAGGGAGGACTTTGCCACTGGTGGCCTGGCACGCAGAACTCTGGAAGGTTTTACAGTCTCCGCCGGGGATCTTCCACATCCACACGTTGCCATCGTCCGTTCCCGCCAGGAGCACCGGAGCGCACGGATGCCACTCCAACCACTGAGGGGAGCCGCCACCAAAGACAAATATGCCATTGCAGGTTTTGTTTTGTTTACATGATCACAAACTCCCAAAATATAGGAGTCAAAACAAATGCGCTTCACCTCCAGATCGCCGACTTCGAAAGACCAGATCTCCTCTTTGGTCTCCACTTTCCAGACTTTAATCAGGCCGCTCATGTCGCCCGAAGCCACGAGCGAGGAGTCGTGGCTGAACGAGGCACACGTGACCGAGTCCTTGTGACCTGCGCAGGACGAAGAACGGAAAGGCCTCGCCAAAGTGGTCCGGTCGCAGCGCGGGCGCGTTCATGTCAAACTCATTTTGGTCGCCGACTACATTCAAGTCAGGGGGCCGCGACCACTTTGAAACCATAGAAACGCTCGAGGAGGGTCACCTGTGCACTCCAAGACCACGTGGCCATCGCTCACCCTCCACACGTACGCCCTGTCGTCTTCGCCTCCGGTCACCGCCAAGCTGTTGGTGGCCGGGTCCAAGCTCACGCAAAACACAGAGCCTGAGCGGAGACGGGGGGAAAAATAAATGCCGACTCGCGCCTTGATGGCGGCGCACGAGCACGCTGCCGCTAGTACCGACCGGTGTGTTTGGAGAAGGTCAGCTCGCTATCGTCCCGCTCCACCTGCGCTTCCATCTCGTCGTCCGTCTCCCAGCCTTCGTCGGCGGCGGCCTCCTCAAAGTCGATGTCCTCCAAGTCGTCGGCCAAGTTATCTGCGAGTACAAGCCAAACCGATTGATCAATCTCAAACTCACGCATTTGCGAGAGGACTTCTCGTCATTAGGGTCGCAGGTCAGCTGGACCCGACACTAGCCGATGTTCGCTTCGTGACGTCGATAAGCTCTTGCAATGCAAATGAGTCTGGAACTCGGGAACGCGTGGACCATTTGAATTCCTATTTCACGTTTACCGGGGCACCACAGAGACAATATGACATCCCAAATACTCGAAAAAGTTGGTTTGGCAAAATAAAGGAGCTTTAAGGTTTACAGAGAAGCTAACTTGCATGTTTTGTGACGCCACAGGGCTCAGGGAAAACATGCAAACGCCACACGCGAGGTTTGAACCCCAAACCTCGGAGGTGTGAGGCAGACACGCCAACCACTTAGACAACGTGCCGCTGATTGATAAACCTGTATTGGTAATTAGGGCAACAACTATCAATTATTTGAAAAGTCAATTCAACTGTCGATCATTTTTGGATGAATCAATGAATGGAATTTAAAAACCATTTGGATTTGGATTTTTCTTAAAATAGGACATTATTTCAAAGTGAAGAAAATGAACGAACATAAATTGATGATGACTCCGTTTCTGGTTTGGTCTGTAACATGTCACAAAGTTGGCAAAAAATGTTGGTCGTTGTTTGCCAAAGTAAAAACTGATGTTTTCAAATGTCTTATTTTGACGAAGCAAATATTATATGTCTGCTTTCGTGGGGGGCAGAAATCTGAGCATATTTACTGTTGAGGCGCAGAAATCCGAGGATTGGGACTATTTTAGGTGAAACGAGGACTCCAAACGCTTATCAATAGTTATCGATTAATCGATTCATTGTTGCAGTGGTAATATAAGAGGAAACTAAAAACGTGGCAGATTATTGAAAGAATACAAAAACATGAAGGAATCCAAATCTATATTGGTAAATATAGATAACAAATCGGGTCAGAGAGACTACGGCCGAATGTGGAATCCAAACATGGGCGCTCAACAATGTGTCATATAAATAAGTTGAAGATGATTTTCAACGCACCCGGATCGTCTTCAGTGTCGTTCAGGTCGATGACTTCGATGATTTCTTCGTCTCCGTGAAGCTCCAGCGAATTCGGCTCCGCGTTCGCCATGCTGTTAGCGACAACCGGCGAGCCACCTTTTGCAGTGTGTTACTTCAGACCCGGATTCTATTTGCACCCTTACGGCGTTGAGGAAAATCAGATTACGGCGAGCCGCATGTCAAAAACAACACGATTGCCTCAATGTTCTTCCCACGTTGCTTCGACTACAGCCAAGACTTTGGCCCTGATTGTTCTCTGCCAGGGTACGTCAGGTCCTCAGTCTCAACTTTGGCAGCTCTCGCACTTTCCAAATCAGCCTTTGTTTGCTTGTTCATTCACCAGTAAACGTCGCCGTTCGGGTTGAAATAAACACGATCCTGAAATTGCCGAGTGTTTCATTCGTTTAAAAATGAAACTGCCTGTAAAAACAAATTCGGGTTAACTTTTTCTACGACTCCGAAACGGGCGCAGGGTGATGACGTCATACAGGGAGCGTCGGTGCCGTGGCATAGCAGCCACATCCACCAGATGGCAGCGGTATCAACAATGTCACAACCCTAGCGAAACAAAACAAACCAAAAAGTCATTTTCATATCAATTCATCAATAACGGCACACATTGCCCACTGAATTTCTTTTTGAAAATGTATTAATTTGACTGAAATTAGTATTTAAATGTTCGGAAGTTATCCAACGAAAAGTCATTATTGTTTGTAAGAAAACATATTTTGAAAGTAAAAAAAAACAAAGCAATATTACTATTGCTTTGTTTGCCTTGTCCATGAAAAGCAACACAAATGCACCTTTGTGTCGGAAGAATTCCTTAATTGTACTTGAACAAGTACGGCCCGTCGGTCGCGCCAATGAAGTTGTCATTCGCTATCTTTTGCCTTAATTAAACTGTCTTTCGCTATCTTTCGCCTCAATGAAGCTGTCTTATGCTATCTTTCGCTATCTTTCGCTATCTTTCGCTAGCTTTCGCTGTCTTTCGCCTTAATTAAACTGTCTTTCGCTATCTTTCGCCTCAATCAAGCTGTCTTTCCTTGTCTTTTGACTCAATGACGCTGTCTTTCGCTATCTTTCGCCTCAATGAAGCTGTCTTACGCTATCTTTCGCTGTCTTTCGCCTTAATTAAACTGTCTTTCGCTATCTTTCGCCTCAATGAAGCTGTCTTATGCTATCTTTCGCTATCTTTTGCTATCTTTCGCTAGCTTTCGCTGTCTTTCGCCTTAATTAAACTGTCTTTCGCTATCTTTCGCCTCAATCAAGCTGTCTTTCCTTGTCTTTTGACTCAATGACGCTGTCTTTCGCTATCTTTCGCCTCAATGAAGCTGTCTTACGCTATCTTTCGCTATCTTTTGCTGTCTTTCGCCTTAATTAAACTGTCTTTCGCTATCTTTCGCCTCAATGAAGCTGTCTTTCGCTATCTTTCGCTCTCACTCGCTATCGCTCGCTATCTTTTGCTATCTTTCGCCTCAATGAAGCTGTCTTACGCTATCTTTCGCTATCTTTCGCTGTCTTTCGCCTTAATTAAACTGTCTTTCGCTATCTTTCGCCTCAATGAAGCTGTCTTTCGCTATCTTTCGCTCTCACTCGCTATCGCTCGCTATCTTTTGCTATCTTTCGCCTCAATGAAGCTGTCTTACGCTATCTTTCGCTATCTTTCGCTGTCTTTCGCCTTAATTAAACTGTCTTTCGCTATCTTTCGCCTCAATGAAGCTGTCTTACGCTATCTTTCGCTATCTTTCGCTATCTTTCGCTGTCTTTCGCCTTAATTAAACTGTCTTTCGCTATCTTTCGCCTCAATGAAGCTGTCTTTCGCTATCTTTCGCTCTCACTCGCTATCGCTCGCTATCTTTTGCTATCTTTCGCCTCAATGAAGCTGTCTTACGCTATCTTTCGCTATCTTTCGCTGTCTTTCGCCTTAATTAAACTGTCTTTCGCTATCTTTCGCCTCAATGAAGCTGTCTTACGCTATCTTTCGCTATCTTTCGCTGTCTTTCGCCTTAATTAAACTGTCTTTCGCTATCTTTCGCTCTCACTCGCTATCGCTCGCTATCTTTTGCTATCTTTCGCCTCAATGAAGCTGTCTTTCACGGTCTTTCGCTACCTTTCGCTATCTTTCGCTACCTTCCGCTGTCTTTCGCCTCAATGAAGCTGTCTTACGCTATCTTTCGCTATCTTTCACTGTCTTTCGCCTTAATTAAACTGTCTTTCGCTATCTTTCGCCTCAATGAAGCTGTCTTATGCTATCTTTCGCTATCTTTTGCTATCTTTCGCTATCTTTCGCTGTCTTTCGCCTTAATTAAACTGTCTTTCGCTATCTTTCGCCTCAATGAAGCTGTCTTACGCTATCTTTCGCTAGCTTTCGCTGTCTTTCGCCTTAATTAAACTGTCTTTCGCTATCTTTCCATATTCAGGAAGCCATTTATGTCTTTAGCATTATGTGAGAAGTGTATTTCAATGAGCCACCGCCATTTGCTCTGTCAATGAGGATTGCCTGCAATTTTAAATCAGCCATCATGTTTTGGAAACGTATTTCATATTGTCACAGCAGTTTGCGGCATATTATTTGAACTGATGTCAATGCTGAGTTACGGCACTTGAAGCCAGTTCCTCCTGCCTGTCATTGATTTTCCTGGTGTCATGTGTTTTAGTCACTCTTTTTCCCAGAAAAGCATTTGAACCAGCAGCTAGACCGTCATGAGACATTTCATTCTACCAAAGAAATGATGGAAGGATTAGCAGCTCCTTCGGGCAAGATTGCACATACATATAGCGTATGTCAGAAGATGTTCGAATATATCTAGTCGGCTCAAAGATAAAGTGACTGACCAAAGTGCTAGAAATACTTCAGATTGAGACTATTTGCAATGAGAGAGGATGTATTACTTTTTATAATTATAATGGGGCAGCTAATTGTTGTTTTGAGTGTTTTGCAGCTACTCAGATCAAACGATTCCACTTCAACCCATAGAAAATGCGGCAAACATGGTTTCATGTGAAATGGGACACAGATGACACCTTTAAGGACCTTAGCATACAGAAGGATTTTGGAGTTTTTATGATTTTTATTTCATTTAACCAGGTTGGTCAGATTGAGATGAAAAACCTCTCTTTCAAGAGTGAGCTGGCCGAGAAAGTTACAGACCTACAAAAAAAATGGCAAAGTACAATTTCTAAAGTACATCCTTTTGGAGTTAACCATGTATTGTATATATATATATATATATATATATATATATATATATATATATATATATATATATACAAACCCACATGTACACATCTTTAACTCAGAGACATTTGAATACATCTGTACTTATACACATACTTGGCTACTTGAATAAACATATTCACATACAACATATACGTACGATATTTTCACGACCATAAGGCGCACCGCATTAAAAGGCGCAGTCTCGGTTGCGGGGCCTATTTCTGGATTTAACACATACATAAGGCGCACCGCATTGTTGGGCGCAGGCATGTTGTAAAACATACGCTCGCTTAAAACTTACGGTAGCATGCGTGCACGCTAAAACGATGTTTTTAAAGAGGCAACGGGAGCAAAACTGAGTTCAGTTCGACTTTGTTGAAGTATTTAACAATGTACTCACGTTATTTTGGGGATCAATCCTCATCCACAAATCCACCCAAGTCCTCATGCTCTGTATCCGAAATGAACAGCTGGGCAAGTTCTCCGTCGAACACGCCGGGTTCCCTGTCGTCATTGCCGCCGTCGGTCTCGTTGCCGGGGTGGCTGTTCAGCAACGATGCCGGCTTTCGCGAAAAACTCGGACGACGGTCAAAGCGGATCCCTTAGCCCGAGCATCCACAATCCGTTCACATACGGTGGCGTAACCCGCCCGGCGTTGCCTCCCAGTCTGTCGCCATCTGTCATCCGTCGCTCCCACGCCGCTCGCTACGTAAACTTCGAAAGGCCTGTTTACGCCGATGTTCAGCGGTCGGAGTTCCTTCGTCAAGGATCCCGGAATGATGGCAAGCTCCGAGTTCATTGGCCGCAGTTGGTTTTTCACAGCGGCTGCGAGAAGGGCCGCGCATGTCCCAGATCAACAGGGACGGTGACGTGTGGAAAAACCATCCGGTCTCAGCCACTCTCTCATTTTCTCCTCGTCCGTCCAGCCCCTTTGATGGGCCTTAACGATGACTTCGGCTGGAAACTTCCTCTTAAGAATCACCATAGGTGGCGGTCCTTGGCACCTACTCATATGTTCGAGCAGATACATACCGTAGAACCCATTTTAGGTGATATTTTCCCCCATTTTCTGCGAATAGTCATTGACAAAATAAATAATTTACAGATGTTTTACACCCTAACTATGCACATACAATATACAAGTACAAACCCAAATTCCAATGAAGTCGGGATGTCGTGTAAAACGTAAATCAAAACAGAATCAATGATTTGCACACCCTTTTTCAACCGATATTCAACTGAACACGCTACAAAGACAAGCTAGTTCATGTTCAAGCTGAGTAAATATTCTTTCATTTTGAAGTGATGCCCGCAACGCGTTGTTGTTAAAGCTGGGCCAGGGGCATGTTTACCACTGCGTTACATCCTTTTTCCTTTTAACAACACTCATGAAGCGTTTGGGAGGCGAGGACACTAAATGTTGAAGCCCTGTAGGTGGAATTCTTTCCCATTCTTGCTTGATGTACAACATGAGTTGCTCAAGTCTCGGCGGGGGCTCCGTTGCAGACATTTTCAGTGGGAGACAGGTCCGAAATGCTGGCAGGCCGGTCTCGTGCTCGCACTTCTTTACTAGCGAGCCACAATGTTGTAACATGTGCAAGAATGTGGCTTGGCATTGTCTTGCTGAAATAAGCGGGGACGTCCCTGAAAAAGACCTCGCTTGGATGGCAGCACTTGTCGCTCCAAAACATGTATGTGCCTTTCAACATTAATGGCGCCTTCACAGATGTGCAAGTTAGCCATGCCACGGGCATTAACACCCCCCGTACCATCACAATGAAATGGACTCAAAATGTTTTGAACAGCAACAAATATCCGACTTATCTCCCCATACGAAAGTGGACTGGGTTGGATTTGGAAAAAAATTGCAATTGTACTTTTCACAGTGACATGAAAACAAATCCGATACTTGTCACACACGCACATGGCGGCGACCCGAAGTGCACGTTTAAGCCGGTGATGCTCCCATGACTGGCCATATTTGAAGCTTGGGCTGCGGTTTCAATACATCCCTGTGCGGTGAGCCATACTCTTTGGCATTGGATGGTGCCTTTTTGTGTTTACATTGGCGCAGGAAAAAGCAAGACTGAGGTCTTCCTCCTGAGACTGACTCATGCGGGGCCGCGCCGGGTGAAAGGACGGCTTCCCCTCGCCGACCACTAACAGCCACTCGTGTGCGTGTCGCAAGCGCTCGGGTTGGCGGCCCGCGTGCGATGTGGTGGCGGCCTGCTCGTTGACGCTCGCCTGTTGACACTTCTGCTCCTCTTCCAGCCACGAGCCAAAACCTGATTTATTTTAAGAGCACCCGTTACTTGAGATTTGTCATTTTTGTGGGTCCCGTTTGATATTTTGGTGCAAATGCTTTGGCGTCGGTCGATTCCCTTGGACGCAAAACGCTTGAAGCGACATCGACTCACGAAATTGCACATGTGCTGCTCTGGGCAAAATAAAACCGCCTAATCCGTGTTTTGACATCACAGCTCTCGACACACTTGTGTGTTTTATGTGAGTGCGCATCATTCAGAACCCTTACAAGTAACAATCCAGATGTCCGTCAACCATCCATTCGTCAATCCATTTTCACTAATCTGTTTTTTTTTTTTTTTGCCAAATCTGGATTAAATTCTTCACTGATCTTTTATGGACCTTTACTGCTTACATGTGCTATAAAACAAAAAGAGCGATTTGTCACCCCGCCCTAAAAATGACTGAAGCCCCCCCCCCAAAAAAAAAAAAATTAGGTATTATGTGTTAATGCCAAAGTTATATTGTCTTAGCCCCCCTAAAACCGATCTTCAGCCCCTTTGGTTTCCACAAAATGTTTCTTGGTCATGAAATCATTTTTTGTTCAGGGTTTCTGCTAAACTCTGGTGTCACCCCCCCCCCCCCCCCCCCAAGAGGTTCAAACGCATCTGTGAGGCTCTCGCGGCTTTCGAGCGCGCGCTCAAGCCCGACGAGAGAGACGCGGCCGGCCACCTTACATAACCGATGCTCTGCTGCCGTACAGAAATTACAATTCTCCGTTGCCATGGTTACGGCGATCCCAACAGACCTCTCTTGTGTTCCAAAAGAGAAATGACCTCGATTCATAAATACAAGTCGAGCAGCAGAAAGCTGCGACTGAGCTAAAAATAAGACGAGAGGATATTGCAATGTTTTCCTCTGAAAGAAAAGAAAGAAAGTTGACATGCATGCTTATTACGATGACTTTATGATTATGGCAGAAGTTAGCGAGGAGTCATCTTTCGATATCGTCGACAGCACCCGAGCGCCGAGCTCGCGTCCTGCGTCGTGAAGGCCTCAGTCAGAAAAGGAAGCGCACACATCTGAAGGTGTGTTCCACACAGAAAGCGTTTGGCATATCGCAGCAATCGAGCCGGCAAACGCGGAGCCTCACGCGGCCGGCCAATCGAAACGTTGGGCGGATCGATGTTCGATGCTGAGCGGTATCGGTCCTCAAACTTGAGGGTTCGCGAACCGTAGCTCGGGGGTGTGAAAAATCATTTCCGATACAATCATTTGATTGTAGTATCATTGAAAAACAAAAGAAAATGCATGCCTACATATATATATATATATATATATATATATATATATATATATATATATATATATATATACATATATATATATAAACGAACAAATATTTGAGTCATCATCTGTCATCAAACATGCTGACCATTCAGCGGTCCCGATTCTCCTACAGGACCTTGAGGTGGGCCAGGCGCCCGTCCTGAAAGATTTTACCTCATGCTACGAGGACTTCATGTGGCCAGAACCGAAGACGTGCGCTTTGATGTCCTCGCGAGTCCACCTACTATGCCACTTACGATTAGAAAACGATTCAGCCGGCCGGTATAAGCATTCGGAAGCTTCTAGATAACGACTTGCCATTTCCAAGAAGGTCAACCGGAGACCTGTTTTTATCTGAGGAAGTTGAGGACTTTTCATTTTGACAGCTGTCACGAAAATGTTCTGTTCATCATTTGTCGAGTTTGACCTCACGTTTTCTGGAAGTCGTCGATTGGGCAATCTCAGCCTCGTCGATGAAAGTGGCGTTAAACAGCGGCGAAAGACCACCGGGCTCGATCTTATCGATCTCAGCCGAAGTCTTTTGGGAGGGCCGAGGCAATCCCGGCAGACTTTTTTTGGCCATTGGAGAAAAAAAAAGAAAAAAGAAAGAGTCTGGCTTTTTCGAGGAAGGCAAAGTCAAAATCCGCCAGCCGCATTTGCCGTCGCGGCGGTTTTATGGCGCTCTTTGTTGCGCCATCTTCTTTTTTCATTTTCTGCCACACTGCACGACAAACTCACGTCATTCATCTCAATATCTTTGTTTGTTTCAAACGTTAGCGAGGGATATTGTTCATCACAGGTGTCAAATCAAAGCCCGCTACATCATTTTACGTGGCCCGCAAAAGCAAACGTTTCTTGCTAAAATAGCAAAAATGCTAATTTTCTTTTTGCAAGCAATTTTTGTTTTTGTTACCAAACCCTCTTTGAAAACAAACGGAATAGCTGAACTTTTTTTTTTTTTACAAGCTTCTGATTTCAAAACTACTTGTTGTGCGTAATAATAATACTAATGATCATAATTGCTTTCCCAGGGAAGCCAAAACTAGCATGTCGCCCACCGCACTGTGTGTTTGACACCCTGCTGTACATTTTTGAGCTAGTTTCGTAGCTTTTGAAAAAAACAATATGGAAGTATACCACACTGTTGAGTGTGTGGCGATATTGCCTTTATTTCGCAGTATTCGCACATCGGTGCGCCCGCCATCCTCGCCGGTTTCGTTTCCTGTTTGCGATCGACGTCGTCCGCGCGCAGCTCGTGGGGGCTCGCGCACGCGCACGCGCGGGCACGCAGGGACCGGCCGGCCTGACCCCGCCCCTCGCCGCGCGCAGGGGCGCTCCTCCAAAAAAAATCCAGTATGGCGGAATCCGTCAGGCGATGAATTCGTCGCGCCGCCGCCGCCGCCGCCGCCGCCGCCGCACAGTCGAGCAAGTGCAGCATGCGAGAGGACTGAAGCCGCGCGACGCGGACGAACGTCGGGACGAGCGGCGGCCCGCGGGGCCCGTCGAGCGGAGCTTCCGGTGAGTTTCGCCGCCGCTCGGACGGTGCGGCGGGGATGCGGGGCTTCCACTTTTCTCCCGCCCTGCGTCTGCGGTCGTGCTTGGCGGGCAACAAGGCGACGTTTCTTTTGCCCGTTCATGCGAGGCTATTTTTAGCGCCGCTCGGGCTGGAGCTTCACTGCGCCACTTTTGCGCTCTTGATTATTGTTGTTGTTGTTGTTATTGTTGTTGTTGTTGCCGCTGCGTCGACGAGCACAACGCGTCAAGCCCAAGGCCCGCGCGTGCGCGCTTTCGGGATGGGCGGTGGTAATTCTCTCTCTTTCTCTTTTTTTTTGTGAATGAGGGCGTTGAAGCTGTTTACGCCACAGCGGCCCATCAGGACGCTTTTTAATTTATTTTTTCAAATTGTTGTACTTGTATTTTCTTTCCAGCTCTCCTCCAGCACTCGCCGGCCCACCGCTTCAAAGATGTATCAGCTGGGAAAATCTTTACGCTTGTAATTGTTATTAGCGGGGCGGGTCGAGGTCGAGGGTTCAAATCCGGGCTCAGACCCCCTTGCGTTTTTCACGTTGATCGAGAGACTCCAAATTGCCCCGAGTCGCCAGTGCGAGCGTGAGCGATTGTCGATTTGTGCCCTGCGGTCGGTTGGCAGCCGGTATTGTATAGTTAGTATACGTCGCTAACATTGCCAATAATGAGCCGTAATTCTTTTTCTGAGCGTCTTCGAAGACACATTTCTTTTCCCTCGATGGGATCCCGTTCGATTCCATTTCATTACGATGCCGATTGTGAAATGCAATTTTCAGTCTCGTGTAGATTTCTGGGATCGTACACACGTGCAAGCCACAAGCTTCCGCTTTGGGGAGAATCAGGAGAACGTTTGTCGCAACCGGTGTGCGAGTTCAAACGATTTTGGCTTTTGTTTTGCGCATCGAAGATGCCGACGAGCTCACCGACGCGCTCGATGCGGCGACGCATCGTAACAGTTGTATTTTCCTTTTTTTTTGTTGCAGCCTTCGGTGATTTTTCTTCAGGGCTCCCCAGATCTGTCGCCCTGCATCAAGCTGCGACTTTGCGGGGACAATGGCCGAGCGCACACGCCGGTGCACATGAACGCACACACACACGCGCGCGCACTGGAGACAGATGCCCTGGGAGAATGCTTGCGCACCCCCCCACCCCCCTTTGGCGTGACAACTATTGCCCGTGACACGCCCCCCTCTTCCTCCCCCTCCCCCTTGTCCATCACAAAGCAACATGCATGGCGCAGTGACCGACTTTTTTGGGGAGCAATTTGTCCCACTGTCTGGCCTCCCCGCCATCGAAACACACACACACACACACACACGCGCGCATCCCCATCTACTTTGCCCTCAGGCACTTTTGCCCCCACCCCTATTGTTATTATCATTGTTAATATTAATAATGTGCAGCGAAGTCGACTTGGCATTTCAGCCTCTTGTCTCGATCGCATCTGACAGCCTTTGCTCGGGGCGCCAGGAATTCAGGCTATTCTTTCAAGTTTAACAACAAAAATCGTGCTTTCCATTCATTTGTCATATTGACAGATAAAGATCACACTGGTTGTCTTTTTTTAATCATTTTATTTGGAGTGACTTTAAGACCCGTTTCATTTTCAGGTTCAGACGGAGAAATGTCTTTACTGGCCACGGTTATTCAAGCACAAGGATTTGGCGCCTGAAAGCGGGATATTTGATTTTGTTGTGGATTTTTTATTTTTTTTTTGCAAGCTATCCTCCATTATTGGCTGAAATCTCAGTTGTTTATGTGCTGAGGCCAAAGCAGGAGACTGAAATGAGGCTTCATTCAAATATTGCTAGCACTTTGAAAGCTGCAAGCACCCCTTTCACTCCTGAAAACAGTCATTTATGTAACACTGGTTCATGGTTGTGTACATGTTAGATGCATGGTGTTGATGGGTTATCGTCCTTTACGTTTGAAGTGCTTTGCTGCTACACACACACACGCACACAATTACAAAACCCCTTTCAGGGGGCCGTCAATTTTTTGCCGATCGTCCTCCGCAAAGAGCGAGAGTTCGCTCGATAACAAAATGTACATTTAAGCTGAAGAAGCTGTTGGAATTTCTGCTGGTTGCGGTGTTCACTGTTGGCTATTGCGGAGCGCAATAAAGGAGCTGAAGAAGGTGGTGACCGAGGAAATGACAAGAACAAAGAAAGTAATAAAGAGCGCAGTACAGAGGCGACCATCCGCGCCACCATCTTATCAACTGCACACGTATGCATACTGTTTGTCTTCTCATGTTCCCATTTTTCAAAAGCGTATGTTTTCTTCTTCCCTGACAGGTCGGCACCAGTATTTGACGCTCTTGATTGGAGTCGGCTAATGGCGAGTTCCGACCCGTGAGGGATTCCGGAAGCACGGTCCCGATCCGCGTCGGATCATCGGAACGCACGCTCCGGGTCGTCTTCCGTTTGGGCCCGGAAACGGCCTGCTGGTCACGTTTGCGCACGCTCGGCGCTTCTCGCCGTCGGTGATGACGTCGCACAATCATCGAGGTAAGCGCGTCATTACGTCACCTCGCCACGGCCGGGGGAGCGTCGCCCAATGAAAATTGCGGCTTTCGGGTCCGAAAACCGGCAAAAATGTTGATGTTTTTTTTTTTGCAAACGTCTTATTTTGATATAAGAAAGACAATCAGTCTGCTTTACTATTATTATAAGTACGATTATTAATATTTGCCGTTGAGAGGCTTACATTCTGTCTCGAAACGATGAATCGATGATGAAAAACTCATCATCGATGAATTTGCTAATGGGTTAGTTGTCGATTAATCGCTGCGCCTGTAACGGAACCGGCGATCGGCTGGCGAACTGTCCGACGCCTGCCCCGCCTCTCGCCCAAAGTCAGCTGCTGGCATCAGCTGCGGCTCACCGCAACTCTATTGAGGATAAGCGCTATCGAAAATGGATGACAATTGCAGCAAGGTCAGGAGCGGGACGGCGTGCCGCGCGAGCTGCCGTCCGTCGCCGCCACCCAGAAGCGCTGGGAAGCCTCCGGTGACATTGTCGTAACAAGCAGCTCCGCGCTGCAAAATCTCTCCAGCGCAGCCGTATTGACAGATGGGAACGTTCCCCTTTTGAACATAGACAAAGTGCAGACAGATTAAACGCAGTTGAACACTTTAATCGGGTTTCGTGCGTGCTAATTGGCTGAATTCAATATGAATGCGCTTGAGAGGGAAAGAATGGAACGCTGCTTAAACTTCAGGTGCAGTCACACCAGGAAAGTCTTTTGGTCCGCTAAAAGCCGACTTCATTTTTCCCCCCTTTGGTGCGGTGTGCGTTCACATCTTACAGTTTGCAAGCCCACTACGATTTGCAAACAAAACCACGCGTGTGACGATCGTCGCTCCCGTTGGACAGAAATGCCCAGGGCGAGACGAAGCACAGAGCCGGAAACACGTGCTGCATTTCTGTTCGGCAAATGTGCGCGCTTATTAAAGCTGCAAAAAATTAAGAACGGAGTAAGCGACAGTATATTTTAAAACTTGTTCTGATTCAAGTCCGGAATTTCTCATTGTATGATCGCTTTGCCACGCTCGTGACTCAAATCGGGATTCGAATGACTGGTTTGTGAACAGCCAGCCGTATTAACTTGAAAAGCGTATAAACATAGCGTGAGGTGTGCCTGCGCTTCGTTGGGAAGATGACGATTCGATTCCATTTCGATTCTTTTGGTTGCGATCCATTCGATTCGATATTGATTGAAAAGAGCCCATATCGATTCAGTGAGAAGTAGAAATACACAAATAGATAAGAGTAAATTTGGACGATTTTGAAATGTTTCTTTTTGGATGCCATGTATGCCATCTTTTGTCGCATGCCACGTCACATTTTTTAAGCAAAACAACTTATTTATGCACATGGAGCACAAAAGTATAAAACATGACAGTTGTATATGAACATGGACAAGGTAAAGTGCATGTAACGTTAAATAATGCTTATTTCCTCCAGGAAATTGTAATAAAAATACATTTGACACTAATTCCCACTCGTTAGACATCGTGAGATGTGAAAGTTGCGTACGTCGTGGTCAGTCGCTCTTTCTGCGGACTGCAACGACTCCAAAATGGCTGTCTTACAGAGGCACTAAACAGGCCCAAAAAATATCGTGTAAATTTGACACACCACAGAGAAGAGCAATGCTAACAAGCCTCCCGCAAAAAAAATCGCTCAGTATAAAAAAAAATCAGGCTTCAAAACTTGAATAATAAGGGCCACCTCTCAGCTCGGAGATGCTGCGGGCGTGTCAGGGCAATCCGAAATGAGCCCAAACGTCAGATTTCAAAGTAGAAGTCGCTCGCCTCACGCTGCCGCTACTTGTTTTTGTCGCCATTTTGTTGTTGTTCGGTCGAGTGGGGCTTCTGTCCATACAACGGCATTCAAACGCAAAGCGCCCCCGCTGGCCAGGACGTGAATCGATTCAGAGGATTTGCTGAATCGATATTGAATTGCGTGGGGAGGAATCACAAAGCATCGATGCATCGATATTTGTACTCACCCTAAACTGAGGAGTGAACAATGTTGCTCTCTCATGTGTGGCTTCTCGTGTATAATACGTATTGTTTCCCCCCAAAGTTGTGAGAAATCAATAGTGCACATGTACATTTATAAATGTATGCTACCATCTAGAGGTTATGAAAAAGCTGTACATTTGCATGCCAAATGTCACCGCCACCTAGAGGTTATGAGAAAGGTGTACACTTTCATTCTAATAGGCCAGCCCCACCTACAGGCTATGAAAAAGGTGTAGCCTACACTTTCATTCCAATATGACAGGGGGTTTGTATGACCCAGAATTTGTGAACTATATATATATATATATATATATATATATATTTTTTTTTTTTAATAAAACGGATGACTGAACAACAACCATGATTAATTTCTTTATGGTTATGTTTTGTTTAATGATAATGCTTTTCTGAAATGCTTGACAGTTTAATTTGAATCCCATCCATCCATCCATTTTCTGTAACGCTTATCCTCCCATTAAAATAAAATTAAATGTCTTTCGCATCGCCCTTCATGTTTTCTTTAAAGAATTGTACCTTACCAATTCTGCCTGGGTAATCAAACATTTGAGCACAACTGTGTGTTTTCTCATTTACTCAATAAAAGTAGGGCTGTGAATTTCAAAATACGAGCAAGAAAATAAAACAAAAAGTTTTATGTGTTCAAATAAAGTGCTTAACTTCAAAATAATTCTTTGAAAAAACTAACAAAATACAGATAATCATGTTTCGATCACTGGGTAGAAGCAAAATCATTCATCATCACTGTAAAAATGCTTTTTACGTAGGTTGAAGGGTTTTCCAGAATTTTGAGGTCAACTTTGGGGGTGCGTATTATACACGAGAAATTACCGTACATTTTAATCTCAAACAAACATTTCTTAAAACCTCAATTCACACTTTTTTTTTCCAATTCGCAGGGCCTTAAAAAGCATTTGTGTGTGTGTGTGTGTGGTTGCACAACATTAGCGGTAGGTTAGCGAGCACGTGTGCGTGCCAGCCTGGTGGTGGGCCATTTTTATAATATGGACTGTAAATGAGCTTAAGAACACGCACTTTACAGCAGCCATGGGATTTTTAGATTCAATATCATTGAATGTAAATCTCTTCAGAGCAAAGCAAAATGCTTTGTCGGGTTTATATTTCCCAGAACAAAAGCAGGTCGTACTGATAAGGCGAAGGCGACGCATCGGTCGTCGTCGCATTTGTGTTCGTTGCGGGCTGGCGTGTTTGCATCGGAGGACCGATGAGAGCTTCTGATGTTTAGTTTACACTCCAGCAAGTTATCTGCTACATATTTGTACAATTGTATGTATAATTGTGGTAACTCGGCAACAACATACATGAGACAGATTTTGTTAAACATCAAATAATGAAGGGGAAATAGGTGGGCTAAATCCAGAAACGTCTGTAAATAAACTGTTTTCTTGGTGATTTTCGCTGAAAATATGCATTTTTCTCAATAATCCTGGAAAAACAAAGATGCAGATTGATGTTTTCATATTCAGAAGATGAGATTACATAGAATATTAGATATCTCAGTCGATATTATTGTCAGATGAAAAACTTTTAAAAAAAAAGAAAAAATAATAATATTTTTTTTTTTGTAATTTCTTGTTTTTATCCCGAAACAACAACAAAAAAAGTTTCAATTTTGAAAAGAAAAAAAAATTGAGACACAGTTAAGTGAACCGCCGGCATGTTAGCGCTTTGAGAATTCCCTCGGGGAAAGTGCTTGCGAGGCTTCGCGGTTGAATGTTTCAATTTCAGTTCCTTTCCCTTGCTTGCATTTTTACATTCCGTCTTTCACCGCACGACGACGCAGCCTTGTTTCTGTTCGCCGTGTATACCGCCAACCCAAAAACGTCCCACAATGCAAGGCGCTTCCCAAAGCACACAGTACTGAATACCAGAGCTGCGAGTATTAATTGATTCATCCACAACTCAACGATGATCAATTATGAATCGACTTTTGTTCAGTGATGAATCGTTTAGTGACGTTGTTGAACTTAAAATTGCCCAAATCCTGGGAATGAAGTAAATATTGTCAGATTTTTGTTGTTCTTCAGGAGAGCAGACTGATTATCTTTGGTTTGTTTTTTTCAAAATAAGACAGATCCACATTTTGTTTGAAAATGTTGTATTTTCTCTCATTCATCAATTCATGTAAAAAAAATAATCGATTAAAATAATTGTTAGTTGCAGACCGATGAAATAGTAAAAGTCGAAGAAGACGTTGGACTGTGATTTGCTGATGAACAAACCGTGTTATTTCCTCATAAAAAAAAAAAAAAAGAGTTTTCCCTTTTTTCTACGTTGGCCTTTATTTCCTTTTACGTTCTGGGGCTGGAATGAATGAATTGCGTTTTCATTCATTTCGATGAGAAACATTTCCTCGAACGAGCCACAGAACGGATGTAACTCGGGAACTGAGTTTGCGCTTTAAAGAGGGGTCCTCGCTTTCCGCTGACGTAACCGCCATTTGTAACGAAGTTATAATGTGCCATCACGATCGCTAATCAAAGCTAACAAAGTAGCCTCGTGCGCAAGGAAACTCTCAGAGAAAACGTGCTCGCAAAGAGGAGCCAGAAGTTGACATCCGTGAGCGATGGCGTTGCCGCAAGCTGACAGCGATTGGTTTTGATTTCACGGCGGTCAGCTTTCCAGGATCGTCTGCACCGTTTGCCGACAATAAAGTAGGAGCGACCGCGTCTGCGCACCGGCGGCTTCGTGACCGCCCACGCGGGCAACAGAGTAAACGCTGAAGATTGAGAATGATTGACTTTTTGCAAAGTAACATATAAGCAGGATTATCAAGGGTTCTGTGTTAAGTTAAAGTGTCTTTTTGCAAAGGTCCGTGTGGGCGCAAAGACATTGGCTTTGACTCGAGTGTGAAGAAACACAACTTTGACACCATGACATTTCGAAGAAGAAGAAGAAGAAGAAGAAGAAGAAGAAGGAAGACGTTACTGACTGATTCCTCAGCATGTTCCTCTCAGTCAGATGAGGCGCAACGCAATCGACTGACTCGGTGTCGGGCCGTCATCGGCGTCGAAAAGCGTCGAGATTTCAGCCCACAAGAACTCCACTTCGTACTCGTGTAAAGAAATGAAGAAAGTTATCCCAAAACCGTTTCTTGTGGCTGAATTTTGCTCCGGTTTATTATTGTTTTCATTAGTGATAGAGTTGTGTAATATCGGCACGTTTACATTGCCGTTTGATTTTTTTTCATCAAAACTCCGAGCAGTTCCAGAGTACTCGAGTCGTTTTTTTCATTGAACACTTCCTTTTATTCATTATGATTATTTGGAGGCCCACGTTTGACTTTTACTGGAGTCGTTTTATTCTCCAGTAACATCTTCGCTCTCGTCATAGTTGAGCACAATTTTGGACGGCATCTGCGACACGCTGCAGCTCCCCGTCAGGACGAGCAGGATAGAAAACGGAGGGATGAAATGACCTTTGGAAGCCCATCCTATTTTTCGTGATGCGGTTGTGATCAATATTGAGTTTTGCGTTTGTATTTCGTGAAGTCGTTCAGCGTTAAGTGCGTGTAGCGAGTGCACACGCGCAAATTTTAGCGGAGGATCAAGTGTGAAACGTGATGCAGAGTAGGAACGAATGCGCAAATTCGATTCCTTTTTCAATAATATCCCACATCAGTTAGCCCTACGTTGTTTTTTGGACACGCCGTAACGAAACAGTCAAAGGCCAGATGTCGTGATCTGTGGTACGAGACCATGCCGCCGTCCGTCTATCTTTGGCTCTCAATATCTCGGGTAAGTCATTGTACGCGTTTGCGTCGCTGTCGTGGTCCGCGGGGAGCTTTGCGACGTCGGCGACGGAAACGCCACGACAGACGACACGCACGGGGATGCCCGCGACGTTCCCGGGCCGCTGCGGGAAACCAAAACAAACATTTCTGTGAGCGACTTCAAAGCGGGTGTCGAGTCGACGTAAGAGCAAACGAGTGCGACGCGTCGACGCGGCCGTGTTGGATTCGCTTTCGTATTTGTCACACGGTTTCAATTGTCAACCAGCTCATCTGTAGCGATCGTCCAGGGGGATATGCGTGAAAGGTCAAAGGTTACTGCGTTACATTTGGATTTCTCTCATCCCGTTTGCAATTTCGTCACCGCTTTTCATCCTCTTCTCCAAGCGCACGCAAAGGCTCAACACTGCGCTTAAATCCCGGGGGTGAAGGGGTTAAAAGCGCTTGCTGCAATAAAGAGGGCTTATCCCTGAATCTATTTTTAGAATCGCACACGCACACACACACGCGAGATATGCGCCGCATGCATGCGTGGCAAACAAACAATCATTATTTTCGGCCTCCCGTGTTGATTCCCTTTTCACGATTGAGCGATTTTATATCGCTTTTTTGTTGTTGTTGTTGTTGTTGTTGTTGTTTTGGTTCGCTTGTTTGTTTTGCCGAATCGCTCAAAAAAGCACAACATGCGCACACATGACACAAGCGGCGCCTCTTTAGCGCAGCGACCATTGTGATGCGAGCGTGCAGGCTAATTCCAAACCTTCTTTTCATCATCTCGCCGCCGTCCACTTGTGCCGACACGTTTCTTTCTTCTCTGGACGGCCTGTGTTACAAATGAGGCAATTGTGGCAGATTGCCAAACGTTGGCGGCGGCGGCGTGCAGATACAGTGCCACGCCCTCGCTCCCCTTGCTGTCTCGGTTCCTTGCAGGCTCCTGATTCTGGGGCGGTGTGGTCTTCTTGTGCGTGCGCGCTTTGACCCTAACTGGAGCACATCAGCCACACCGGTCACGAACTCTAATTGATTTTTGCGAGTTTGAACTAATGAAAGGAGCCGTGTCCGTCTTTTGTCCCTGTCCCTTTCGTCGCCAAAAAACGGGATACGCCGTGTCCTGCCAATGAGCTGCCCGCCGCGACGAAGGTTTCCGCTCCGGCCTCGGACCCCCGTTCCGAGCGGCTTTCGACGTGACGGCCTGCGGGCTCCTTTCTTGGGAATGATGGAAAAAAGACATCTCCGGATACGGCTCCCGATGCAGTCACCGACCTTAGGCGAGGACACACTGAGGTCGTGATATTGAATCTTACAAAAGAATTTTTTACCCACATGACGTAAAGGTGTGTAATAACGCGTTACATTTACTCTGCAACATTCCTCGCGCTATCGATGTAAACCGCAACGTATTTCTTTTCCGCCTCGGGCGGCGTCACGTTTCAGCAATCCGACGTAACCACGGCCGACGTTTGGCGGTCACGTGACCACCGCCGAAGCCCGCCGAGCCCTCGTATGCGGCCAACGATACGCGTGCCTCGCAAACCACAAAAAAAGAGCAAGTTGCTTCGTTCGCTGTCATCTGTCTGAAAATCACGAGACGAGCGTAAAGCGAGTTTTGTTCGACGCTCGGCTGCCTCGCGAAGGCCCCGCTCGTGGGGGTCGGGTGCTCGTGCCACCCATATGGAGTCTGTTCCTGACAGCGTGAGCGGCAACATGCACACAAGTGGCCTGCTGGAGGGCAATTTGTCGGGCGCCACCTGTTCTTCCTCGCACAAACGAGCAGCTCGTTACCCTGCTGCTGGGTTGCCGCCTTGCCCGCCGCTCCTGGCGCGCCCGTGATTGGCGAGAGTGCCGGCAAATGCCAAACTAGCCACGAATCCGCCAGGAAGGATGAGCGAGAATCATTCGGAATTGCGCAACCCCATTCATCGATTCCCAATCGCAATTGTTTATATTGATTTTCCGAGCGTGATCGACTTGACTGTGACGAATATGCGTCCCCTTCGTTTTTCGGGCAGTCTAGGAGGTATGTCAGAAAAGTTCCGGAACTGGTGGAACGAAAGATGCAATTCAAACTACAAAGGACCTGACTAGTTTTCCCCTTTGACCTAATCCCCCTGGAGTCTGAGGCCCTTTGCCAACATTCTGTGCCACGCCCTCAGGCCCTTCTGGAAGGATTCGCCGTCGTCCTCGTCTTCACGACGGGTCCCCTTTGACGATCCCCTTGAGGTTAGGAAGGACGAAGAAAATCACACGGAGCCGGTCCAGGTCGTCCAGTGCGGCATCGCTCTTCTCGGCCGGGAAGCGTCAGATGCTCGGGGTGTTGTGAGCGGGCGTGTTGTCACGGTAACCGTGAAGCAGCCACGAGTCGTCCCGACGCAACTCTCGGGCCCTCGGCGAGGCAAACGGCGCAAGATCTCTTCGCGGACGTTCTGGCAATCGTCTGGACCGCATTGAAGGGAAAAACCTCGGCCGTGAAATGTTGGAAGCTTCAACACGGGAACCTTCAGAAAACGAAATATCGACGGTCGCTAACCAAATCTCCAGACGACAAACGTTTTGTAAAAGGATGAAATCGTAATTTTCTGCCTCGCGTTCACCAACGTGCCACGATGCCGGCCAAGTCCATTTGCGACTCAGATGGAAACCTTCCCGTTCCCTTCCGCGCGTGGCTCCCGTCAGCTCGCCGGCAGCGGAGCAAAGAAACCGTAATTGACCCGAGCGACATTCACCTACGCGGCGGACAAAAAGTGTCCCGCCGCCTCGTTTACGGCGGCGTCCGTCACGAGCCGCATTCGCTCGCCTGCGCTCGAGGATATTTATAGCCGCCCGTGACTTTGCGAGCTCTCCCTGTCGGGGATGCGAGTGAGCGGAGGGCGGTGAGGAAGGGAGCGCCGCGTAACAAGCCCGGCGTGGAGACGTCGGGCTCTGCGGCGCACCTGCGTGCCACGTGCGCGTCTCAGGTTTCAAGTGCGCTTTGGTTTTGTTCATCTCGCCGCAGACGAGACACCTGAGCACGGCGCCCTCCCGGGGCCCCTCATTTTCCTTCATTACCGTCCGAGATGTAAAGGCGCTCTCGTAACTTGCGCAAAAGTGGCTTCAAATGACTTAGCAAGCCGCAGGTGTCCTAACATGCCGTCATTTGGATTGCAAATGCCGGCGGCGTGAGCGTGATTTGCATACGCTCGTCAGCAGACGTCCTCAAAGGGGGCGTCGGGGGCGAGACGTCGCGACCGCCTGTTCGTTCCCGCCGTCTTCCCTCACCTGACACTCGGCCCGTTTGGAGGTCACGCAAACGGCGGCACGGATCGGGACCCAAGGGGGATCGGCGCATCCGAGCCGCCGCAAGACAAACGGGTGCAGCTTCGCGGCTAATTAAGCGAATGTGCCAGCCCGGTCCAGAGAGAGTTCCAGAAATAGCGAGAGGCTCGCCTGTTGTCCTCTCTTTTAGTGCTCCAAGGGGATTTGACACGGGTTTCGTCTCCCATGCGACGAATAATTGCATGTTTTTGCCTCAGATGTCTCCATGTGGATCAGGTGATTAAAGCTAAAAATATGAGTAAGAAATGTTCTATGTACATGCAGAGTCCATGCTCAGTGTGTGAGTGTGTGTGCGTGTGTGTGTGTGTTGGGTTCTCTCCTCCCGTTTTGCAGCCTTTGGTGTTTGCCTCCATTCCCCCTCGCCTCAGCCTCCCCTCCTCGCCGCCTTACCTCTTCCTCTCTGTCACTCTGCTTTTTATAGCCATGTCTTCCCAGGGCTCGGCAGCTACAAAAGCCTTTTCATGTCGCCACTATAATTACAGCCTCCCCACACATATACACACATCTATCTGAACACACAAGCGCACACCGAGGAGTGCACCAGCAGCGGCGTGTCTTTGTGTGTGCATGTGCGCGCGTGCGCCGCATGTGCTGTTATACACAAAAGGCTGAGCTATTTTTACCTCCGACGCACCCCCCTTCCTCCCCCGCCGCCCCCTCGCCCCCCTCGCCCCCCGTCCCTCTTTGCTGCTGCCAGCCACGTTTGCTATGCTGAGCACAGGCGGTATCAGTCGAGCCCCAACGTCCCCCCGTTCGCACGCCGATCTCACGGCGATGCGGGCCGCTCTCGCCTCGGCCGTCGCTCACATCCAAGCGCGTTTTCGGGCACCTCTGACAATTCTCCGCGCCGCAGCCAGATGCGGCGCCGGGACGCACGCCTGGCGCCGAGCAGATCGCTTGAAGCCCGCCCGCTCCGACCGCAGCGTCTGATTAGCGGCGTCGCGCATCCCGATGTTGCGGACCATATTTGAAGCGGAGTGTTCTCTCTCTCCCACAGAGGGGATCCTGGGAAAGGAACAGCCGCTGGAGGTTCTCAAGACGTCGCCGCTCAACCACATCCCAACAGGTTGGACACCCGGGCGTGCTTGTTTTCCTGCACCAGCTTTGCGTGCGTGCGTGCGTGTGATTGCACTATAAACCACATCCTGTGCAGCTTTGCCTTCATTCAGTTTATCTGCATTTCATTTATGGATTTAAGCACATTCTTGGCATTTTGTGAAAAAACAACAACAAAAATATCAAATGGGAATTTGCACTGTTGCTCCTCTGTCGTGTTTTTTTTTTTTTTTTTTTTTTTTTTTTTGTGAATGGAAGGGTGCACTTGTTTTTGGGAGAACTGGGAAACTGCTCTTGGATTTGGGAAAAGGAAATGTGTCCAAAGACAGCAAAACAAACACGAGATCGTCCATCATCCCGCTGTCTTTTCTGCTGCTGCACAGCGCAGAAGAGGAGAGTTGTACTTTTCTGTTTATTTTGCTATCTTTATAATCTTTTCCTTTCTCCCATTGCTACTTTTTAGCTTACCGCAGCTAAGCGTCAAGCATTCAGCGGTCAGTTAGCTTGTTGCTCATGTCCATCTTGTCCCGAACCTCGCAGAAGCTTTCTCAACTTTCCGCCTGCCGCCAGTTAAGATGATTAAATCTTGAGATTCACTGGAGTCGCCTCTTTGCAAATTCCGTCGCCTCGGATGCAACGTCGAGCTCGGCCCCGCGCGTCGTGCCGTCGACTCGCCGCCGTCCGTCCGAGTCGAAGGCAGTTTCCATGTGGATGCAAATTGAGGGTCAATCGATCTTTGTTGTTTTGAATTACAAAGCAGCGACATCTGAAGTCGCAAGGTAAGCAAACACCACTTTGGTTGAACACAAATTCGGGTGAGTTTTGTGGCAACGGACAATCTCACCTTCAGGCCGTTCTTTGAAATGCATTTCTGTGAACTGCGGGGGCGTAGACGGTTGTATCGAGCGGCGGCAAGTTGGAACTCGCTTTTGTCAGAATGCTTTTTCATGACGAAGCCTCGGCGAAGGTTTGGCGATTCCAATCGGACTTTGCTGCCTGCTTGGGGCCGGCGTGAGCTTTTGCCATCTCCAAGACAGCGGAACCATAAGTTCAGCTCGGCCGGCGGTGCTCTCGAGGGATGAAACGATCGATCGACAGTTTACAAATAAACCGCGCTTGCATTTCTAACGGTAAGTGTGACCGTTTTCAATTCAGTTCAATTCCGACTTTTTGGGAAATCGCAAGGGGGAGAGCAAGCACTCATTTCCAATGATGCTGAGAGGACAGAAACAAATCAAAAACAGAGCAAACGTATTTTTAAAAACAGTTGCATTGTAAAGAAAAATCTTTCTTTGACATAATGTTGAAATATAGACATAGAATGGTGTTGCGTTTGAGTGTCTGTCGTAAAAGTGTTTGGCTAGCCGCCATAACCAAAAAGTGGAAAAAAAAAGTTGCTTCGATCTGCCGTCTCCCCCACAACTGAGGGAAATCTCTTTTGCTTCAGTTTAAAGATCGTATTTATTAATTTATTTTTGATTTTTTTTTTTTTTTTTTTTTGCATTAGTCTACTGTACTTGAGTGTATTGAGGAGTTTTAAATATATCTTTTGTTCCACGCAGATGCCCAGATATTTGTTTTCTTTGACACTCTTATTTTTCGGAATGGAAGTCAAGAAATGATTTGGTTTTTTTTCTCTCCAGGATTTCAAAGGCTTGCTGGAAGATTGCAATAGCGACAGTAATCCAAAAAATAATTCTGAAAAAATGCTATCCTTTTTTCTTTGTACACTTTGAGGCAGCGGGTTATTAGTGAGCGTCTTATAGTTTTGTTCCCACTTTGCTCAAAAATGCTGAAAGTGAGCAAAACACAGGCGGCATGGAAACAAAGTAGACTCGTTGCTTAACAGGTACGGCTCCCGTGAAGTGTTTTTTTTTTTTTTTTTTTCCCTCCGCGCGAACGATGCTAATGTACCCGAGTTGCGATTTTTAAAGCGCACTGGGTTATTCTTACACTTGAAGTTTATTTGCGCTACTTCATTTGAGTGTCACTCGTTAGTAGTTCGTTGAGCAGATCTTCTCCCCGTTTTATATCCTCGTGACCAAGAAGGGATTCATGTCGCATGGATTGACGGGCCACTTTTGGGATCTTACATGCACGAACATTTCTTTTGGTTGCAGCTGCTTACAATTTGTAACGTGCAAAAATGGCGTATGATTGCTGATTTTCTACTGGATATCAATAGCCTCGGTGACTATAAACGTGTTGTTCGAATTTGTTGCCGTTTCACCTGCAGCGCTGAGCCAGCTCGCCCTCGGAGGCCGAGAAGCAAGCTGACTGCCGCCTTTCTTCTCCATGAAACACAAATGTGCAACTATTTAGTCTCCCCTGCTGCTTTTTTTTTTTTTTCCCAAACATCTTTTCCTCCGCTCTCCTCACCGTGTCTCGGATTGGCTAAAGGAAACGATGTCTGCCACGTTTTACTGAACAGCGCTGCCCGGCTCGGCATGGCATCTATTACGCTGAATGAGCGTGAAGCTCCGGCGGTCAGACTGCGGAGACGCGCTTCGGGCCTGATTTGATAAGATCCCGACTAGCGGGCACTAAATTGTGTGATGGCGCTAACGGATAGCGCCCACTGTTGCTAGACGAAGGTTGCCATCTTTTACTAAGATCCCAAATATCGGCCGATCAATTGCGTGCTCGATGACCGAAACGGATTGGACGCGCTGTCGCAACGGGCGTAAGAAGGGTTGCAAAACTAGACGCTGAATATGAGACAAGAGTTAGTTCAACTCTTCCCGGCTCACCATTCTCAGTATGTTTTTCGTGGCGAGTTCAATTGCAGCAAGTTCCCCTGGGACGGCCGAGCCCTTTGCATCTGTAAGGCCGCTTCATTAGGGAATTGTAGCAGGCAAGGAGGACCGCAGCCCCGCGGCCCCGCTTGTCATCTTTGTGGCGCTGGCGCACAAAACATCCCGACAGCTTGTATCCGCTATTTAAAAAAAAGGGCTTTGGTCACCACGGAACATTTGGGAGAGCGTGACAAAATGAAGTTTAAAGTGATGGAATTGGAAGGGTTAGTGGAAAATGCGAACAAACATATTCCTAAAACGATTGCAACGATAATGTTGGGGAAGGCGGCAACCACAGGAAAGCCATGTTGTTGTTTTATTGATTGAACTTGAAATTGGATGTAGGAGTGTGTGTCCACGCTGCGTTTAAAACTCGGGACAGCTCGGCCGAAAAACTGCTGCGCAAGAGGCCGGCACTCATTTTCATCGTGCTGAAGTGACGCAGACGCACAAAGTCGCAGAGTTGAACGCAGTTTTGTCATTCAGAAGCTCCAAAATCGCACTGTTGAACAGGCAATATGCCACTATAATTATTGTTGGCATTTCAAACATTTTACACGAGCTGAAAAGTTGTTTGTGTCATTTTGCCCTTCACTACGCTCACATCGTTTTATGCCTGCTTTGCTTTGCGGCTGCCTTTCAGACATCAGTCAGCCTCACGTGGGAATCTTTTTTTTAAGTCCAGGTTAAAAACTTCTATCATCTTTTTTTTTTGCACTGTACGTTTTATTTAGTCTTGATTTTCACATATATTGTCTTTGTTTCTAAATGTTTTAAGCCGTCTTCAAGTTCGCGCCAGTTTTTTGCACGCGAAAACCTTTTGTAAATCAGGCCCTAAGAATCTCAAATCAAAGATGGCTGCCTTCTGGCATTGTCTGCTATAAACAGATCAGCAAGCGGAGCCAGAAGAGTTCTGGAGTGTGACCCCTGCGGGGTCGTAAACATGTGATTTGTTGCAGGGAAATGGCGGAACAGAACGCGAGGATGGGGAGATGCTGGAAGGGTTTGAAGGTCCAAAACGTCCAGAAAGAATAATATGGTGAAATCGACTGCATCGATTTTTCTTTTCCAAACTAATTTGTCATCCTGGCGTTGAGGAAGATGAGGGAAAGCCACAATTGTTCCGTCAGTTAATTGAGTAGCGCCTCAGTGATGGATGCAAAAACTCTCAAAGCAATGAATTATACATTTGCTTTTTGCATTCATATATACAGTGGACCCCGCACACTTGCAGTTTGGCACCTGCCGATTCACCAATTTGCGGATGGTTTAAAAAAAAATAATAATAATAATAATAATACTTTTTTTTTTCTATTGTCTTCTTTTTTCCACATTTACATTTTTTTTTTTTTTTACATTTCTATTTTAGTTTTTTAGTTTTTTCTTGGAGGGGACAAATCCTGAAAATGCTTACTGAGGTTTATCTTCGCTTTTTCAAGATTTTTTGGGGTTCAATTTAATGGTCCACTGTATCTCACAAGCTTCCCCGGATTGGAAGTCCATTTTGTGGTTCTGTTTATGCAGGACAAATTCCATGGCAGCAGTTTGAAAACCACTCAGGAAAGAGCGAGCGGGGCGACGAGGGGCACAGTTTTGGTAACGGCAGGGTGATGGCTGCGAACAACAGGCCGGCTCGGATACATTTGATTTCCCTTGTGAAGTGACCGTTGTCTTTTGCGTCAATGGCCACACGGAGAGAATATAGCGTGTGTGCGTGTGTGTGTGTGTGTGTGTGTGTGTGTTTGAGAGATGTTGGCTGCGTAATAAACCAAGTGCACGCTCGATGATGTCACCGCTGAGGAAAGAAGGGAGAAGAGAGCGAGAGTGGCCTCGCAGGTTAAAGATGGCGAGATGATGAACTCGCAGCGAAAACCTCCAGCCGGGCGCCGCCATGACGGGAGATCCGATGAGCGGGAAAGGGAGTTCCCTCGCCAAAGGGAAAACGGCATCCCCGTGTTTTGGGCTGATCTTGTGAGCTTTTGTCATGCGTGTCGTTTGCGTTCGAGTCGGGTTTTTTGTGTTGTGTTACTTGACGGCGTTGCGTTCGCCAAGTTCGGACTGACGTTGATTGGCTCCTTGCTCCGCTTCTTTCAACTTATTTTAGAGATGAGAGGGAACATGAAAGACATTGAAAGAAAGTTCATTGAAGACTTTGCCCACGAACGTCGTCATCTTCGACGAAGATATTGAGAGGGACGTTGCCGCATCGCCCTCCACGTTGCCGCTTTGGATTGAATAGTCAGAGTGACAAATGACGAAGAAGGACCGCTGAAATAAGCCAAGATCTTCGCCATTTGGAGCGCTTGCACGTTGTTCTCAGACCCTTCATCAGCTACTCTCGAGTAATCGACGCTGCCGTCGTTCTCTCGTGATCGTCCTCGCCTGTTGCATCAAAACACAACTGGCAGGCGGGCAAATTATTGGCTGAACGTCGGTTTGCCTCGAGAACCTGATGCTCTTTTGCCCCGCTCTAGCTCCGGAGCTTTTTGTCACGGTCTGTGTTTTGACCCCTTCGAGACGATTGGGTGGAAAACGCAGAACACAGAATCAGGTTCAGGCTGTTGACGACGAGTCGTCGTTCAGAAATGTCCCAGGACTGCCGGGAATGAAAGTACAAGATGTAATGCAGCGCACTTACACAGCTCTTGTGTAGCTTTCAATTCTGCATCCCAAGCAGCTTGATGTCAAAAGTTGTTCCCTTTCTGCTGAAGTAGCAACATGTCAAGATTTGCCCCAAGTGACAAAATGCCGAGTCTGACGTGAACGGCCACTGAAACCAGAGAACAAGCCAACTGAGAACTTTGAAAATTCGGATGACGGGTTCTGGAGTGGGGGGGGGCGGGGGGGAAGGGGCCTTTTGGCGAACGTTTTTGTATGATATCACCTTGAGAAAATCTGGCCAGAAAACGCCTTGAAATTGGAATAAAACTAAAAATATTAAAAAAAAAAAAACTCATCAAAGTGGGAAGGACAAATATGACGATGATGAATTTCAAGCGTGTCGAGGCATTGTGGAGCAAAAACGTTGGCGCCCGGTGTCAGAAAGCTGGACTCAGCAGCAGGTGACATCGTAACCGCCCAAAACGCTCAGCGAAAAACATCCAAGGATGGCGGAGAACAGAAAGGAGGGCCATTGGGAAGCGCGCTGATCTCAATCCCGTTGAGCGTACGTGAAAAGAGGAGAGAAGGCACCCTTCAAATTGGAGAGAGCTGGAGCGGTTCGTGCAGCACAATAATTCAATTCAATTTTCATGTTCATGAAAAACAAATCTGTGGTTGGAGCATGAAAATAAAGCAATGTGTGCTTTATATTGGTTCATTTTCACTCCATCTTTCTTCATTATTATTCTTGTCAGTTTCAAGTTATTTCTGTGATCCATCCCGATCAATAAGCTCACATTTCGTCTGGCTCAGATGCGCTCTGCACCCGTCGGCCAAACGCGACGGCGCCTCGTCGGATCGGCGCCACGTGCCGATTGATGCAATAGGATCTAATTTAGTTCGAGAATCACATGCATTCGAAGATATCTCGCAAGCAGCGGTCTGTAGAGTCGCTCAATATTGTACTCATGTGCAGAACGATATGACTCAAGTCAAAGTAAAAAGTAGTCGTCCAACTATTTACTTGAGTAAGACTAAGAAAGTACTCGATGGAAAAAAAAAGGACTCAAGTAAAGAGTAACTTGTGAGTGACTTCAGATATATAGATTTTTTTTTTTAAATAAAAAAAAAAATAATATACGGGAGTAGACACACACCTGCCACCATTTGAATTTGTCAGTGCCCAGAAACCAACAACACATACGTTGGGCCCGACACAAACATTATTTGCTGTATTATCCCGAAAATGACTTGATGGAGAAGCTGTTTGCTGTGTGCGCGTGTGGGACACCATAGGAATAGTGCTAATGTGGCCACATCCGCTGCCGAAACCACAATGGAAACAACTGCAACTCACCGCAAGGTGTTTGCTCAAGTTAGAAGTGGGCTGAACTGTTCAAGTTTGGCCAGTGACAAAACTCCGCTGCATGTTAAAGCTGTTGTTTTTGGGAGTCTGTAAAGTAAACACACTGGCGTGGCCGGTTTTTGTCATCAGCTTGAAGCCCCTTCTTCAACAATTGTTCAGCATCTTTTGCCAGACTGCCGCCTGTTGTCAAGTGAGTTGAGTTCACTGCCATCATACAGCGCTCAGATCTCAAAAAGGGCCGAATGTCGTCTTGTGTCTCAAAAAACGTGAAAGTTGTATCACTCATATCTCAAGGCACCTAGAACTGTACTGCAACATACTGAGAGCTGTTGTTCACATTTGAACGCGGAGCTATTTGGCATTATAACTTTTGCAAGGGTCAAATTGTAGATATCGCAGTTGTAAAAATCATCTTCAATAAGCGGGGATGAGTCACCGAAAAACGGTTTGGGAGGTTGTCCCTCCCCAGGCAAAAAGAAAAACAAAAAGGAAAAGGACAAATATTTAAGAAAGTGGAATATGATTGGGTCAAAAAAAATCCGCAGACAGTTGAATCCGTGGCCGTGCGGGGTTGCGCTGTATATCGCGCACGTGCTCAGAATGTTGCGGCTGATAGCGCTTGCTTTTTTTCAGTCCGTCGGGCCGTAAATGTGGACGCGCGGCCCATTTGGCCCGGCCTCTCTCGGTGTGTGTGTCGACAGTGGACATCAATTCAGCGCTGCCCCTGCGCCTCCCCCCCGCCGCCATCCCCATGGATCTGCGCGTGGACCATCAGCGCCAGGCGTCGCCGCCCCAGCAGCGGGCCGCCGCTCCCGCGCGCGAGCAGCAGCTGCAGCAGGAGTTGCTGAGCCTGAAGCAGAAGCAGCAGATCCAACGGCAGATCCTCATCGCCGAGTTCCAGAGGCAGCACGAGCAGCTTTCCCGCCAGCACGAGGCCCAGCTCCAGGAACACATCAAGGTAAATCATCATCGCAAATTGCCTCTTTAACGCCCTTTCGCTAGAAGACAGCGAGTCATTTTAGCTCCGTTGACTCGAACGGCGACAGAAAATGTGGGCAACGCGTTATCGCAAAATATATTCCTGACAATTGGAGGAGAGACTCCGTATGAGAACTCCGCGCGGCAGGCGTGAATCGAGCCGGGCACGGCCGCGCTCCTGTGGGCTGAGATGTCTGAAACGCATCAGGAACAGCACAAAATGATCGGGAGGCGGGAGATCAGATGGCCGCCGCGCCGCCGGAGTCTTTCCCTCGCTTCCCTCACTCTCCTCCTCACCTTTATTTCCTTTCCCCTTGGTCTTTCTTGCCTTCCTCCCTAACCGTTTGATTTTCTTTCTTCCATTTCTTCATTTCTCCGATCCTTTTTTCATTTCCTCCCTTCGTTCCTACTTTCTATTTCTCTTTTCCCCGCTTTGCCAGCCTGTCTTCTGGGTTTCTTCTCCCATTTCCCTTCTGTCTTCAGTCCCCTTTCCTCTGTTTCCTTTCATCCCTTCCTTCCACTTTTTTCTTATCATAATATTCATAAAATACATATTAAATTCTTATATGTTTGCGTAGTTTCCCCACTTTAATGTTGAAGATCATCAAATATCAGTCAACTATAACTCAAGTGAACTTAAAATGCTGTTTTTAAAGCTTGAACTATTCAAAGTTACCTGGCCACGTGTGAAAAAGTGAAATCATGAATTGATTGTGGCTAATCACAATTTTTGGTTCATTCTCACCGATCACACCCAAGCCTGATGACCTCCAGACCGGTTCAGTCAAGAAATAGAAAAAAAGATATATCGCCTTGTGATGCAACAAAACGTTTGAAAAAGAAAAAAAAGTTTTGAAACTGGACTGAGACCTTCCCGCGTTGGGGCTTTGCTCGTTTGAATGTCGCATTTGTTTTCTCCTTCCCTACAGCAACAACAGGAGCTGCTGGCAATCAAACACCAACAGGAGCTGTTGGAGCACCAGAGGAAAATGGAAAACCATCGTCTGGAGCAAGAGCTGGAGAAGCAGCAGCGCGAACAGAAGCTGCAGCTGCTGAAGAACAAGGAAAGAGGGCAGGAGAGTAAGTTGTCCTGACCGCGAGCCAACTGCCGTGCCCGCCTCCCGCTTAAAGGTTCTGGGTTCGATTCTCGGCTCGGACGTTTCTGGAGAGAGTTCGGATGCTCTCGTCGTGGGCGTGGCTCGCACGGGTACTCTTCTGACTCCGGTTTCCTCCCACGTTCCGATGTAATTTCGGGTTCATTTAAGACTAAATTGCCAACGGGAGATGGCACGGCCGCGACTCGCCCGTGACCCTCGACGTGATACACGGTGCAAAAGAGATGAACAGAGCCAGCGATATTTGTTTTATCAAGGAGAAACTGGCTCCAGTAAATGCACTAAGAAGTCACGTTACAATACATTGAGTAAATGTATGGAAGCAGAATATACAGTCAAGGATGTTTGAATTGAGGAAATGCAACAAATCGCGGGTAGAAAAGTGCAAGTGCTGGACATGCGTGGGTGCGTGCACGTTTCCATTCCCGTGCAAGTCAGTCTGTTTCCATTTTGCTGCCTCCTGAACGCGTTTGCGGAGCCGCCTGAGCCCACGGCCTCGGCGCGAGGTAAGTTCGCCTATTAATTCCGGCTGCTGTAAGCGGACAGACGTCCTCGAGCGCCGTTTCGCACTCTGGTTGACTGGAAAGCCTGCGGCGACTTTATTTGTGCGTCGCTTATGCTTGAGACCGCTGTGTGTTGTGTTCAACTTGGCGGTTTCCTCTGGGTTTGTAGCATGCGATTGTCATATGCACTTTCTTATTGTAAGGCAGATCTCATACCTCATGTTTGCTTTACACGGCCGTCTCCCCGCAGGTGCCGTGGCAAGTACCGAGGTGAAAATGCGACTCCAGGAGTTTGTCCTCAACAAAAAAAAGGCCCTGGCCCAGCGGAGCCTCAACCAGGGCGGCCCCCCGAACGACGCGCCGTACTGGTACAGGTGAGGACACGTCACTGATCGAATGAATATACGGTGGATATTCAAAGTCAAATGGAACGGAGGCCTTAGGAATTATGAACGGTCGGAAATAGCAGTGGGTGTTAGCACAAAAACCGTCAGGCTTCTGCTAGAAAGCAAAACAACTGGAAATGGTGAAAGAATGAATGGGACTTGTTCAATTCTAAACACAGTCACATGTCCTGCTCCACTTTTTTGATCTTGATTGTTTGTTTTGACTGATTCATTTTTTTTTTTTTTTTTTTTTTTTTTCAATTGAGTTGTACACAACTGAAAAGTCCCATTCATGGTGGAAAAAATTCGAAAATGATTTATCTTTGTCACATTTTTTTTTTTTTTATATCACAAAAACCTGGCATTTGAACAGGGGTGTGTAGACTTTCTATACCCACTGCATACGATACCCGGCCGTCGCGCACAGCTCGAGAAAGGGCGTTCGACGTTTTGACAGGTGCTGCCGTGGCTAACCAGCGGCGCTTGTTTTGACGCGAACCTCTGCCTCGGCGTGCGACGCTGAGAGACGGATGGCGCCGGGCTAGAAAACAAAGATGCGTTCGTACACGCGTGAGGGCAGCTTTTTGCGCCCTTGATGATAGGGGCGCTTCGCTTTTATGCCGGTCGTCCCCGAGTCCTTATTTTAGTATCTCTCAAGGTGTTTGCAGGTGCGCACACTTTGCTGCGCCATCCGTCATCGCACGCATGACGTGACCCTCATCAGCTCCAATTCACCACAACACGCCGAACCTTTGTGCTAGATGCTTCTGACTTTGCTTTTTCTTTTCCCCTGACGTAGAAAAACTCAGCACAGCTCTCTAGACCAGAGCTCCCCTCCGCAGTCCGTTATGTCCACCTATAATCACCCTGTGCTGGGCGTCTACAATCCACGGGATGACTTCCCACTTCGGAAAACAGGTGTGTCTCACACACACACACACACACACACACACACACACTGGAAGAAACATTTGGGGCACAATTGAAATGGCAACGATACAACCGGAGACAATATGTACGGCAGCTTTGAAAAGTCCACTATGCGCAAGCATGTTACGGATAAACCCGGCGGAAACAGACGTCTCTGTGCATTTGTTTTCACTGGAGAGTGACTGTCTGAGTCAGAAGGCCGAGAACTTCACCGGGCCACTCGGGATCAGAAGTTTAGGGGTGCCGGGGTTCATTAATGAATGAATTATGACCAGAATATAAACGTGCTGTGCGGCAAAGCATCAAGTTGCAAGTTGCGAGTTTGTCAGGTGCCAAATTTTCACCAACAGTTCAGCCTGCTTTTTGCCTCTGCTGTGTGATTATGAGAAAGCTATGATTTTGCATTTCACTACATTCGGAATTGATTTGGGCTTATCGGAAGGCAGTCATAAATTACACACATGAATGCGTCGACATCTCATCGTTCACTCCTCAGTGTTATTTTCCATCCCGCGCTTTGAAAATGTGTCAGATGAAGTATTGCGTTTGAAAGTAAGAAATGTCCGAGGAAACGAACCCAATTGTGTGCTAATCCGTTTTTGATTAAATGTCTTTGTGTTGAGCTGCCCCTTGATGACTAAAAACAATCAAATTCATCAAATGGTGGTGTTTTGGAAGGTCGGGGGGCATAGTAAACAGGGCATTAGTTGCATGCCGTTCACTCCTCTCTGTCTCCATTCACAAGTCTGCGCCAGCACATACAAAAGAGAGAGAAAACGCTTCCCAAATTTGAGCTAATTGCCTCTTGTAAATTGGATCCCAATTTGCCTTGTAGAAAAAAAAGCATCGAAATAGGAGGAATTGTACAACAACGAGTAGTGGCATGTGGGCGCTGTTACCGAACGGGTTTCACAATAAAGGGCCCTCCACGGCTCATTCGATGCTGAAGCGCTTGAAGACAGCGACCGGTAGCACGCGACGCTTACCGGGTCCCTAAAATTCCTCCTTTCAGCCTCGGAACCCAACTTGAAGCTGCGCTCCAGGCTGAAGCAGAAGGTCAGCGAGCGGAGGAGCAGTCCGCTCCTCCGCCGCCGAGATAGCCCCGTCGCCTCTGCAAAAAAGCGCTCCCTCGACATGGCAGGTAGCAGCGTGCACTTCGACTTCAATGACGTTTAAAAGTGGACCGGATACATTCGCTGTTTTTTGGAAATGTTTGTGCTGGATGCAGATTCTGCATGTAGCAGTGCCCCGGGCTCGGGCCCGAGCTCCCCGAACAACAGTTCCAACAGCATCCCCAGTGAAAACGGCATCGCTGTGTCCGTCTCCAACAGCAAAGAGGTAAGTGACGTACACTCAAATTGAACATGGAGGCGATGGGATGGGCGCGCTCAGCACATCCAAGTTCAACATAAAACCTTCAGTCAGCCCCACTTTCAGCTTGGCACTGTTGCGCCGGCGCTGATCTGCAGGTGCTCGTTATCGGCTTTTAACGCCGGCGTAGCGTGTGAGTGACGGCAAAGAGCGAAGGCTCTTCCGATGACGAGTCAGCAGAGGAGGCGCTCGGGTCCTACTCGCCGTAGCCGTGAGGAAGCACTCGTGCCGTGTGGACGAGGCGGGTGAACACGGCGGCTCTGTGGCAGTCACTTTGTCTGAACAACAAAACAAAAAAAACATACTGTATGTCGTCTTAATAATTGTGGCCTTTTTCTTTTATACGTCACCAACTAGCCATAGAGATCATTTCATATTAACATAAAATAAATATGGTGAGGTTTGTGTGGAACATATCCCTTAGGTTAAATTTTGGGACGACTCGGTTGCGTTGTATTGCATCGCATGGTGACGTTAAGTCGAGCTGGGTGACCATATGGCCCCCGGTCCAGATTTTTTTTCTACGGCTTTCGACAAAAGGAAACACAATTTGACGTGTATTTTGGGTCACAAGCTGTCATGCCAAACCAAGTTTAAGCCGGATCTGATCTCGAGTATTTGCCAGCAATATTACCGTAATTTCTCGTGTATAATGCGCATCCCCCCCAAAACAAAAAAAATAACTGGCAAAAGTCAATAGTGCGCATTATACATAGGTATAGGGGCAAATGGGGGGAACTTTCACGTTTTGTATGTTGCCATCTAGTGGTTATGAAAAAGCTGTACACTTTCATTCCAAAATGCCACCGCCACCCAGTGGTTATAAAAAAAAGGGTAGCCTACACTTTCATTCAAATATGACAGGGGGTACGTATGACTGCATATATGTACAGTTGTGCTCATAAGTTTACATACCCTGGCAGAATTTGTGAAATGTATTTATTTTTTTAATATGACTGATGACTGAACAACAACTATCATTCATTTCTTTATGCTTATGTTTTGTTTAATGATAATTATTTTCCGAAATGCTTGACCGTTTCATTTGAATCCCATTAAAATAAAATGAAATGTGTTTCGCCTGGTGCTCCGTGTTTTCTTTAAAGAATTGTACCCATCTTACAAATTCTGCCTGGGGAATCAAACATATGAGCGCAACTGTGTGTTTTCTCATTTGCTAAATAAAAGTAGGGCTGTGAATTTCAAAATAAGAGCAAGTAAATTCAAAAAAGGATTACGTGTTCAAATAAAGTGCTTAACTTCAGAATAATTCTTTGGAAAAAAACTAACAAAATACAGATAGTACTTCATGTTTTAATCATATGGGTAGAAGCAAAATCATGCATTGTAAAAATGCATTATACATAGGTAGAAGGGTTTTCCAGAATTCTGAGGTCAACTTTGGGGGTGCGCACATTATACTCGAGAAATTACGGTAATTTCATCCCATCTGTTTCCCGCTTGAACCTATAGAGATCTTCGAGCGCATAGTTTTGGCAGGTTGGCAATCGGTCGGCCCTCTCTGAGTGCTTGTTGAAATGTGCTTCCAGGCGTCCATAAGCCAGAGGGTTTGCAGTGGTGCCGAGGGGGGCTCTGTGAGCCAGGTATCCCTCTACACTTCGCCGTCCTTACCGAACATCACCCTGGGCTTGCCTGCCACCGCCACCGCCACCGCCGCATCCAATGTGAGAACCCGGCGTCGCCACCGGCAGGCTGTCGATGTGTGCTAACAACTCTTGGTCTTCTCCAGGTGACGTCTGCTCAACAAGATGGCGGCGGTCTGCAGCCGGCGCTCTCCCTCAGCCCTCCTTTCCTCTCAGGTGGCCGCTTGACACCCTACCTGGCTGAAGCGGCAGCGGGGACAGGCGGGCACGGCGGGCACAGTCCGCTGCTCCAGCACATGGTTTTAATGGAGCAGACTCCTGCGCAGAGCCCGCTGGTGACAGGTAGGAAAAGTCAGCCGAGGCCAGTGAATGTAGATTCAAAATAGTAACACGAGTGCAGTGATCCGCTGTTCGGAGTGCGTGGAGGTCCCTTGTGTGCCCATTTGCACTCACAGGAGTCCATTCGGGACCCTGAACTCACGACCTCCCTTTTTTGTCAGCGTGTGCGGTGGGAGAGGGCGGCCGTGGATGCATTAGCACACGACTGCTGTTTGCAGGCATTAGCAGTGAACAGCCGGTAATGCACACAAAGACACACCTTTGGATGTGCTGGGAGAGGAAGTTTGAAGCGGACGAGCACGCGGGCGCACACGGGCTGGCGAGGGGGAGTGACTTTTTCCAGGGCGAGTGAGATGATTAGTTTTCGGTTCAGTCGCACAAAGCCATTTGGGAACATGTTCATGAAAACAAAGGAAAACAAATAACATGTGCGTCACTGCTATGTTTTAGCTCGCTGACAAATCTCTCAGAATGGAACTCGGCTGTTCATTTTTCTCATTATGTCATTGCCGGAAAAGTGCTGCAGTCTGGCAGCCCAGATGGCAGAATTTTATTACATCTGCTAACCCATATTAAATCCGACTTTTGTAAGATAAAGTACATGCGTTGTTGTATTTCATGGCCGCATCACCAACGCACCCTTCGTCTCTGGCCGCACCCCAGGTTTAAGTGGCTTGTCCATGTCCCCGGCAGCCTCCATGGCAAAGCTGCAGCGCCAGCACCGGCCTCTGGGCCGCACCCAGTCGGCGCCGCTGCCGCAGGGGAGCGCCGCCCAAGCCCACGCCCAGGCGCTGGCTCTACAACAGCTGGTGCTCCAGCAGCAGCACCAGCAGTTCCTGGAGAAGCACAAGCAGCAGTTCCAGCAGCAGCAGCAGCAGCAGCAGCTCCAGTTCAACAAAGTAAGAGAAGAGCAGACCTCCACCAAGGTTTTTGTCTTTGCCTCCTGTAAACGCAATGCGTGAATGGCGGAAATATAGGATCTTAATAGCTAAAAGGAAATGAATCATTTCTTCTTGTCAAAGGGACCAAAACGTAACGAGATGCTACATAACGTCGCTGTCAGGCGGAAACCTCGTAAATAATCTCGACACGGGACACCGCGCACACAAAGAGTGATCGCGCGAGATCTCTCAAAACGGAGACGCGCTGACACTTCTGGGTATGCGCCGATGTTACTAGAATGTTTCCGAGGGGACCCGAGGCGGGAACATTGTTGTCAAAAAAGACTTCCTTTGGAAAGTACTTCTTGCAGTCCGGGGAATCCACTTTTATACAAAATATGACATCAGGTAGGACATGTTTGTTTTTCTGTTTTGTTTTATGTTCAGTTTTTTTTTTTGCAGTGCGGTACGTAGATTGACTTTGTTCCGTTCCACGTCACAATTCTCGGTGTCAGGACTTGGGAAAAGTCGACACACACGCACACACACACACACACACACACACACGCACACAAAGAGCTTTGGTTGTCAATATTGAAGACGTTCGTTATTTAAGATTGGCAGCCCGACTGTTTGGGACAATACAATCGGGATGAATCCAATCTGAACACACATCCGACTTTAGGATATCCTTATAAGATAATCTTATAAGGCATTAGATGGTCTGGCGTTTGACGTGCTTGGTCGGGAAGTGGCAAAATCGGCCCCAAAACAGATCGATGGTCTTGATGCGTGCCTTAGAGATGCAAGGATTCCGCCTGACAGCGACGATAAGCAGAAGATTGAATGAGGGATTTCAGAATGGCTGCCAAATTCTGCAATTTCTCTCGGCCTTCAGCTGACACTCGAGGGTTCTTCTTTACCTCATTGAGCGTTCTGTGCTGTGCTCCTGCAGTCGTCGTTACAGGATGGCCACTCTTTGGAAGAGAAGCAACAGTGCTTTTTGGTGTGTTCTTGATTTACACATTTCTTGTCCAAGTTCTCCCTTTGCCTTCTTTTTTGTTGATGAGTAGGTGGAAGCAGATTTGGGCTAAGACACAGAGAACGTGTTGTGTGTGTGTGTGTGTGTGTGTGTGTGGTCCGCGTCCATATGACTATGGCCAAGTTTCATGAGCTGCGAGCTAATTGTCGGTTGCCACGGTAACAGCGCAAACGTTCGCGCCTTGTCGCTCTGATAACCGTACGCATTGGAAATCTGCTGGGATGTCAGCTGGGATGCGCACGACCCTAGTGAGGATACGCGAACGGATGCATGGATAACTCAATGGAATGGAAAGATTGAAGCAGTTTGTGCGTCATGATTCATTCGTTGCGGCTCCTTCTGCTGTGCACGACTCGGCCACTGGGGGGCCGTTAACGAGAGTCGCGCGGACACAAACCAAGAAGCGTTTCGACACTTTGGTAGCTGACTCAGTAAGCTGCTGTAATTGTAATTGTGTATGGCAAAGGAGAAAGAATATATCGTGGAACCACGGGTTACGTATTTAATTAGATCCGTGATCCCGCTCTCAAACCGAAACGTTCGCAAACTGAGGAAATGATTCCCGTTGAAATCAATGGAAATGCAACTAATTCGACGTCATATTTACCTTACAGTATTTGGATTCTTGTGTGGTTAAAAATGAAATACTGTGCAATAAAGGAATGATGTGAAAACACAATTTCTGATGATGATGCTGGTTAGCATTAAGCTACTTTGCCTTTAAGACCTAGTCGTGTTGTTGTTTGGAATACACAAGGTTGAGCACAAAATCGGCCGAACGACAGCTCGTATCTCGAAAACGTTGAACGTCATTCAATTAGAAAAGAGACATTTGAGAAGAGATGGACACAAAGTCTGCGTGCGTAAAATTGATTGAGCTCGTTCAAACAAGAAGATTTCCGAGAAAAGACTGCCTTTGAGAAAAGACATTTCCGTCAGCCAGTTTGTCTGCAGCGTTTCGGAACTGAGCCTCGCACGTTCAAGCGGGCCCGTCGGATCCCGCTGTTTCCTCACACCGTTGCCCTCCCGCCTCCGCATCCCCGCAGTTGATAGCCAAGCCCGGCGAGTCGCCCGTGGGGCGCCAGCACCAGAGCCACCCGGAGGAAACGGAGGAGGAGCTGCGAGAGCACCAAGATGTCGGCGCGCTGCCGCTGGGGGTCACCGTCAAGCAGGAGCCCCCCGACCCGCAGGAGCTCCAGGACGAAGCGCTGCAGCAGCACCGGGAGCGGGAGAGGCAGGCCGAGCAGGAGCTTCTCTTCAGACAGGTGGGGAGGAACCCGATTACGTCGTTACATTACATTACTTTTTGGGGGAAACAAGTTCAGATCACTTCCTCCTGCCTGTGATTAGCTCACTCTGGTCATGTGCCATTCTGTCCTCGTCTCAAACATGGCATATTTTTCCAAATATGACCTCAAAATGCCACCTTGTGGTGCAATTTATTAGTTAGTTAGTTAGTTAGATTTTGAAAAGGTTCGACTCGTAGTTACACTTTTGAACACATAAACAAAACATGAACAGTTTGATCTTGATAATTTTGTACTTTTTTATGGCGCATTCACTTATCTGGGTTTTTATATGAAGCGATATTGTCTAAATTGTGTACGATGCAACAAAAAAATATGTATTCCAATTGACATTATTTTTGTGTCAAGAAGAAATACAAAATAATGATCTGTGCTTGCTATGCTCTGCGTTTTTCGAGGAAACATCCAAGGGTTCATTCAAAATTCACTTATATTACTTTGAAAAAGTCAGTGCAATAGTTACACCACTATTACATTTTTAACATTGTAGCCAAGTACATTTCCAAAGTCCTCTTCCCAACACTGAAAGGTGGTTCGGGCCGAGCGAAAAGCCTTGCAGATGTCGCACAGAGCCCCGCGGGGAGATCGTAACAATAAGAAATACTTTCTGCTCCGACGATGACAACTGTGATTGATTTGCGTGCGTGCGTGTGTGTGTGCGTGCGCGTGCGCGAGCAGCAGGCCTTGTTGTTGGAGCAGCAGCGCATTCACCAGCTTCGCAACTATCAGGCTTCCATGGAAGCAGCCGGCCTGTCCGTCTCCTTCCCGGGACATCGGCCTCTGTCGCGGGCGCAGTCGTCTCCGGCTTCGGCCTCGTCCTTCTCCGTCAGCGCCCCGGTGGCCCCCTCGGACCCGCCCGTCAAGCCTCGCTTCACCACGGGTCAGCACCGCCTCTCTGTTTTCACGTGAAGCTGTGGTGGCAAGTAACCAAGTGCAAATACTTTGCGAGGACGGTATTATGTCTCACTTTTACGTCCTACATTTTAAAACAGATAGAATGTACTTTCTACTCCTTACTTTGGCTAAATAGGCTCGTTACTATTTTGCAAACTCCCCGGATGGCGACACGACGTAAATAGAGAAGTAAAGTCAACTGCGTTCGGGCTCGACATTGATTGAGATCTTGTTTTGTTTTTTGTCGGCCATGAGAACGATTTGTGGCAAATGCGTTCTCTTTGGCCAGCCTAAAATCACTTTTTCTTTCACTCATTATTAGCTCATTTTAGTTTTTTTTTTGTTTTTTGTTTTTTTCAATTTAATTTCGGTTATGAATATGAATATACGAATGCGTGTTTGTCTCCAGGTCTGGTGTACGATTCTCTAATGCAGAAGCACCAGTGCATGTGCGGCAACACCAACAGTCACCCGGAGCACGCGGGCCGGATCCAGAGCATTTGGTCCCGCTTGCAGGAAACCGGACTCAGGTCGCAGTGCGAGGTAGCGGCCCTGCATTTCTTCATTGGAGCGCGTTGCGCAGACACGCGACGTTTGATGTGTGTGTGCGTGTAGTGCATCCGTGGGAGAAAGGCCACTCTGGAGGAGCTGCAGACGGTTCACTCAGAAGCCCACGTCCTGCTGTACGGAACCAACCCTCTCAGACAGAAACTCGATTGTAAGCCCGCTCGCACGCGCCGGGTCGCGGGGATCTCCATTGACATGACCTGACTCGTTTTTTCCCGTTGACCAGGTTCAATCACTCCCATGTTTGTGCGGCTACCGTGCGGCGGGGTGGGCGTAAGTGGCATTCACGCAAGATATGTAAAACGCAGACCAAAGGGAATAAGAGTCGAGCCGACTCATACCCGGTAACCGTGTGCGTGTATGCTAGGTGGACAGCGACACAATCTGGAACGAAGTCCACTCCTCCAGCGCCGCTCGCCTCGCCGTCGGCTCGGTTGTGGAGCTCGTCTTCAAAGTGGCCACCGGAGAGCTAAAGGTATCGTCATCATCGGCGAATATTGGTCTTCGCTTTGGCTGCAAATAAAACGTCTGAGTGGATAATGCAAGGTTTGATTTTCCATCACAAGATGGCGCCAAAGCCCCGGCCAATAAGAAAGTAGTCATTGGTGTCAAGGAAGTATTCAGCTCAATTGACAGAGCAAGATTTTGGAGCTAAGTTTACACTGGTTTGGTGGTGGACATTACGGAGAGTCTTGACCACCGTGTTTTCAAATCAATGCAATGCAAGATTAGTTCGAAATGACATTGGAGTGTTTTGGGATCATAGTTCGGCGTATGGTATCGTCGCAAATGTTGTACATCTGTACCCTTACTTGTGAAAATGCTCCGATATGCTGTCACACTGATACCTCATCCTGAGCGTGCCGTGTGCAATTTAGCAGATGCCATTTGCTACAGTTTATTGTCATTCCCAGTTGAGGCTTACTGTAAAACTAAAAATAAAGAAAATAAAGAGTTATATGTTTACCCAGACGCATAGCATCGTCTTAAATAAGTCCACTGGCTTAATGCTGACAAATGATACGAAACGCCATCGACGGGGCTAGCAAATAAGCATCCATTTTGCAGTACAAACCTTTCAATAATAAATATTGGACCACAAACGGTGCAGAAACACAGACAGCAAAATGATATAATAATACTCACAGACATATATTCTTTCTAAGCAACGAAAACCAGGTGACTACTGCATATTATTCGGTAGGTGCGACAGTCTTCTTTGTGTCTTTTCATCAGTCTTCATGTGATCTGCATGCATATGCAGCACTGCCCCCTGGAGGTGGCATCTTCAAGAAATGCTTGTGACTTTTATAAAAAAAACAACAAAAAAAACAAAAAAAAAGCAACAACACACATTTTCATGAGAATTGCAAGATCTAATGGCATTATCATACCCAGTAAACATGATACAAATGTAAGTACTTAAGTAAGTAAGTGGTATCAGTTTGAAATATTAGAACAGGAATCGTGAACATTTTGGGGAGGGCATCAGTCACGCGTTTTGCCGTTCACGGCAGGGCTCGGTCTCCATTCCCAACGAATAGCGGAGGTTGACTGTATCTTTCACCAAATGTGTTTCGCGCCTCCCCTGAAGCACATTTCCGACGGTATTGCTGTGGCTGACGACTTGTTGTCTCGCTCCCCCCCAGAACGGTTTTGCTGTGGTGCGACCTCCTGGACACCACGCAGAGGAAAGCACTCCCATGTAAGGCCACAGCTGTCACCACACTCAGTAGAACACTACAAATCCCAACCGTAGGACAGAAAGGATGCACTTTGCGTTTATTAGTACACTGCCCCACAGTACATTTCGTATTCCTTTATTCATTCAAAACAGTCATGAGAACCGAGCGGAGACTTGCATGAGTGAACGTCTGGCTGTCTGTTGACATTCCAGGGGCTTCTGCTACTTCAACTCTGTGGCCATCGCTGCCAAACTGCTGCAGCAGCGACTCAGCGTCAACAGGATCCTCATCGTGGACTGGGTAACTCGGAAGAGCGCTTCCATTATTTTGTCGGAAGGACATTGCTCACAAGCTGTCATTTAGGATGTTCACCACGGCAACGGCACCCAGCAAGCCTTCTACGATGACCCCAATGTTCTCTACCTGTCTATTCATCGCTATGACGACGGCAACTTCTTCCCCGGTAGTGGCGCGCCTGAGGAGGTGAGAAAATGTGTTTGGGCCAGTGCTTTATGGGAAGTAAGCGTTTGTCTGCCATTTTCTTTTTCTTTTTGCTAAAACACCGATTGTTGACCTTTCCCCCGCAGGTCGGAAGCGGCCCCGGAGTCGGCTTCAACGTCAACGTTGCCTTTACTGGAGGGCTCGACCCGCCCATCGGAGATGTGGAGTACCTGGCTGCCTTCAGGTACCGGACGGACCCTCCGAGACACTCGGAAGATGTCGGACAATGTTTGAAATCTCGCCTCGTAGGTCCGTGGTGATGCCCATCGCCAATGAGTTTGCTCCAGACATGGTGCTCGTGTCCTCCGGCTTCGACGCAGTGGAAGGACACCCTCCGCCACTTGGGGGCTACGCTCTGACATCCAAATGTAGGCACACCGTCACGGTTGAATGATTCACAGTTTAGGGGCCGAGCCCTGCCGATAATAGCGGACAACCGCAAGTAATAGAACCCTCACCCCCAAAAAAAGTTTAGAATTGCCTAAATGATTATTAGTTGAAATTGTAATTATACCCCAATCACAAATTCCAAGTCTGTCTTAGAACTTTACCCTTCAAAATGAAACAGATGCTTTGGCTTTTTCAAAGCCACTCAGCACAGCAAAAACCTACGCACCCGGTGAAGACTCTTGGAACTGCGGGTAACAAATAGGTGAGGGTTGACTGTACTCGCCGTTTCCACGCTGTCTCTAAGGTTTCGGCTATCTGACGCGCCAGCTGATGAGTCTCGCCGGAGGTAGGTTGGTCTTGGCTCTGGAGGGGGGTCATGACCTAACCGCCATCTGTGACGCCTCAGAGACTTGCGTCGCTGCGCTGCTCGGACAGGAGGTGAGCGGGCCGCTTTTCCGTCGTCATTGATACTCCTTCCATTGAGCGCATAGTAATAGTATAAGTGGGCATGCTTGTTGTGGTTGGCATTCCGGTTGGCACTTTTGATTTTTACAAGCCTGTCCCCTGCACATTTGAAGCGATGTCTCGTGAGCGCATAAGTTTTGTTTTGCGAGAGGAGTACATCCATCCATCCATCTATTTTCTGTTCCGAAAAGTGACTGATAGAAAGTGTAAAAGAGGAGGCCGAATGAGATGGCACGCCCCCTTGTGGAAGGTTTTGAAATGTTTTTGTCACGCGCGTGCAGCTGGTGCCGCTGCCCAAGGCTGTCCTGGAGGAGAGGCCCAACCCCAACGCTGTTCGCTCGCTGGAGAAGGTTCTCGAGACTCACTGTAAGTTACACCAGCGTTCTCTAACCTTTTGGGTGCAGGGACCCCTTACAGGGTGAATTTGTTTTTTTTCAAGGGCCGCGTCGTAATCCTCGCGCCAAATATACATTACGACCGTGTGCGCTCCTAAATGCCGTGGGAATGATTTGTTTTTTGCGATGTTTCAACCTCGGTATTCATGACCTGTTTAGAAGAAATTAACTGAACCATTTATTCATCAATGCTAGCTGACATGCGCTGCTTCCACTAATAACAGGGCTGCGAATAGAGAGAAGCTAGTTTACAAAAGCACAGTGACGTTGCCAACTTTTAGCGGTTTGGTCGCTGCATTTCTAGACTTTATCGACGATAAAATAGCGAGTATTTTATTCATTAAATAGTTTCATTGCCGCGAAGAAACAGACAATGCGAGGGGAATCCTTTTTATACATGATTTTGTGGATGACAAGAAAGGAGAACCACAGAGTTACTGTACACTTCCCCGCCCCGCACGGTCGTTCATTCTTTGCATCTCCGTTGTCGTGTGACCTCGACTGTCCCCCGTCTCAGGCAAGTACTGGCGCTCGGTGTGCCGCCTCCCGCCGCAGCCGGGCCTCTCGCTTTCGGAGAGCAAGCGCGGCGACTCGGAGGAGGCCGAGGCCGTCAGCGCCATGGCCTCTCTGTCGGTGGCCAACACGAGCGCTGTGGATCACAGGTAAACGCTACATCACCGTCAAATACGAGGGGAGCATTTTCATCGGTGTGTTCTTTTTCTCTACATCAGACCTGAGGAGGAACCGATGGAAGAGGAGGAACCACTGTAACACGGCGGGGGGGGGGGCAATACGCCACGGTGTCACGCTGTTAGCATTGACCTCTCCGGAGGCCACGGCCTCTCTGAGCGGCAAGGAGTCTCGACCGATCCCTTCATTTAGTCCCCCACCCACCGGCCCCCCTCCCCCGGCACGACGCGGCACCTTGATTGGTGGAGTGACAGGGGGCGGGCTCAGCCTCAGAGTAGGGAGCCAATCAGGAGACAGAGGACTGGAATGGCAAAAAATCAAAACACGAGTTGCTTTTTGGTGCTTGTTTGGAGCTGTTTTTCTGTCAGTCTTCGCACCCTCCAAGGACCAGTGAGCAAGGCAGCGGTGGCAGATGTTTTTCGAGGGAGGGGGCTCGAGTTCAGGTCTCGCCACGCAAAGGTGAGCTTCTTTGCGGAAACGAAACGGTGTCCGTGTGACGCAACACCGAATCAACAGCGCGGACACAGGACGTCCCGACGGCTGCCAGTCGCAGCTCTGGAATGACCGTTTTTCTCCACTATTGTTCCATTTTCCGCAAAGGGAATGTCATCTACGGCATGCGTTCACCGTGGACGTCGGCTCTTACAAATGTGTTTTCATCAGAGGTTCGGAGAGGAGTGCCTTGGTGAGGGTCCGCTGCATTTCACGATGGTTCAGGAAAAGTTTGCCTTAAGGTTTCCTCGTGGGAAATCAGCGCCAGGGAGGGACGGGAATTGGAACAACACAGCAAACAATTTTTCAGCATGTTTACTTGGAACGTGGCCGTGCGCCTCTTGAAGAGTTGTTTGACAATTTTGGGTGGATGGATCTATTTTTCTGTGGGAAGGGACATGCTCTGGAAGCTTGAGTGCAAACGCACGTCGCGAAACGGACAGGCCTTGACTCTTCCGTGGCTTCCCTTTGAAAGATAGAAGAAGCGTGAGAGGAGAGGCCGGACATTTTTGCGAAGCGAAGAAAGCCAAAGCATGAATCTGCATCGAGCAAACGCGTTCGGAAAAGCCTTCTTCCCGGCTCGCTGAATTTGATTGTCGATCCTGTGCCGCGCTGGCAACTACCTACAGCAGTTACTCGTGAAGCTCCGGTCTTGTAGATGAAATCGCCTAGATTTTGTGCGGCGCGACGGCCTCGTCATATCGACGTGTTTGATTTTTCCGCACCGTCCATTTCCAACACTTTATTTGTTGTTTACTTTGTACTTTGCTTTTTTTTAAATCCCTTTTCTGGATAGTTATCGGGCTGCCGTTCGCTCTTTTTGTAAAGAGCGACTTTCTTTCTTTGTATGGCTCTGCAGGCCACCGCGTTTTTCATCGATTGTGTATTTATAATGTACTGTTTCTAGAAGATTTGTACATGGAAAATTTCTAAACGTACTCTAACGACAGCTATGATATTGTGAGCGGAACGGAACACAGTGCGGCGGTACTCCACGGACGCAGAAAACAAAAGTTCCCGAAACAAGCCGCGGCGTATTTAGCTACTCGTGCGCGGCGCTGCTGCGATATGAAGTCATCGCACGGCGCTGCTTTGGACTTTTCCTCGTAGAGTCAAACCACTTCGTTGCCTAAGTGTCGGCCTTTTCTCTCGCGCACGCATACGACACGCACTTACGTTACCTCGGTGACGTGCCTGCGAGGCCGTTTCATGGAGCGAGCGTTTTTTTTGTGTGCGTTCTTATTTGTTATTTGGAAGGAAAAAGGCCGGCGCACGAGATGCGGAACGGATCCGACCTTCTCATCGCTCGTGTCTGTGACTTTGGGTCGGCATCACCGTGCGATGATCAATCCGTTGCGAGACAATTTGTGTCGCTACCAGCGTCCCAAGACGAAGACCTCTTCTTGAATTCTCATCATTTTAGCAGCGGTGCAACTGAGACTAAAGCGTGAGTAGTTGAAATAGGAACATCTGGTGCCAATGTGTCATCAGCGTAGTGTTATATTTTGCTTCTATTTTCCAGCGACCCTCCTTATCATGTTTTCTCTTCATTTGTCTATTAACGCCCGGCCGTGACGACCATGACACTTATTTGAAGTTTTGATTCATTTTATAAACTTGTAAAATGTGACTTTTGACTTGAGGGTCTAACAAAAGCATTCCATTGGATGAATTCATGAGATTTTTGTTGTTGTTGCCTTCTAGACACGCTTTTACACCTTCTTTTTCCTTCCTGCTCGCACCAACTTGAACTCTTTGCATGATTTGTGAGTCAGCATGCCTGCTTGTCTGTGTAACAAAAAAATTTATTTGCACAATAGAGGAAGAACAAACGAAAAACCCAAGAGTTTTCTTCCTATCCGCTGTGCAAACAAAACCTTTGCAAAGACTTTGGTCCCAATGACTCCACCGCGGTTCTTCTCGTTTCTGACGAGTGAGTGATTTGAGCACTCACTCCAGATGGATCTCGACGGACTGCGTTTGCTCTGCCACCTTCATGAAAGACTCTCCCAAAGAATGTTCCTGTTTCAAAGATGTTTCGACCGGCGCGGTGGACGCTGGAGCAATGCTGCGCTTTTAATTGGGGAAGCGGTTTGGAGGAGGACATTTGATTGTCGCGCCCGCCTCGGCCAGTCCTGCAACGAACCACTGTGGCTCAAGAGCAATTCTTGGTTTACATGTAAATGGCAAAGAAGACGTTATTTTTTGTTTGCCGTCTATGTCTCTTAACAATGGGGGGGGGGGGGGGGGGGGGGGAACTAAGAGAGAAGTTATTTCTTGGGGACCTACGCTTTGGACGTTTCATCTCTGACATCTAAAAAATATATTTCTGAAAAATATCAGCGTCTTTGGTGGTTTGTTCTGCAATGTGAACGTCGTCGGCAGCGAGCTCACAATCGGGGGACGTTTTGACATCGATGAGCAAGAATTGATTTTCCTCTTTAAGATTCGAATTGGGTGATCTCCGCTGCGTCGCGGAATCTGATTATCTGTCTGGCGCAATTTTGCAAAGTCCACGTTTGCTCAGTCCAACTTAAGATCAATAGAGCTGGTCGTGGCAGGCGTTTATTTAAATGTGCTCCGATGAAGATTTGGCATTTTAAGGAATCCTTCATCCGGATACGAAACCGCTGATTTGCCGCCGCGCGCGTGATTGCGATGATGCGACCCACGAGACGCATAAAAAGTCACCTGACCGATCGCTGAGTGGAAAATCCAATTATGACGCAAGAAGCGGCAATCGGGTGACCCCCTCCGATCACAGCAGGAAAATCCACCCACCGGAATGCTGCGACCGCTCCAGAATCCGGCAAACTGGACCACATCGCATCGGTCCTGAAATCTCTACTCTGGCTTCCTGCGAATCAAATCCATTTCAAAATCTTTCTGTGAGTCGACAAAGCACTGAAGGCTCTTGGACCTCTTCCGTGCGTGGCCTCGACTTCCAGACGCCTTCAGCGGTGTGTCAAACTCGTTCGTGTCTCGGGCCGCGTCGGAGTTATGATTTCCCTCAGAGGGCCGCTAGAACAGTGAAACCATATCAATGTCGAATCACCAAATCATATTATTACCATTGCACAACAAATTGAGGGATCACTACTTTTGAAATCAGAAGACAAGGATAATAGTTTGCTCAAGTATTGTTTTAAGTTACTGTGGAAGAAGGGTTTGATCACTGAAAAAAATGCAATATCTCAACGTTATTGTTTATTATAATGACAATTTGGAATTTGGGTACAGATTTGAGCAAAAATCACGGAAGTTCGCCCGGACGGCGCCTGGCCCCCCGGGCCTTGAGTTTGACACCTGTGCCCGAGGTCATCGTTCGCAGGCTTGTTGAGGGTTTCCGTTGCCCGAACAAAAAGGGTGAAGCGCCGGTTTGCTTTTGATGCTCCTCGACTGCGGAACCAACGCTTGAGAGAGATCTGCCTGAAATCTCGGTTCGTTTCAATCGACAGAAAATGGAGGGATGGGCGATGCCAGTCTGACAAATTCTCGGCCTCGTGAAATATTTCCATCCATTGGAAGGAAGAATACAGTGACTTCTATGTCGTCAAACGTTTGAGCTGTGTATTCCTTGAAAACGTTTCTTCCTGTTTCGTCATTGTCCGGTCCATTGTCTCTCGTCACTCAGTCTCTCGTTTTTTGACATCTCAACCATTAATTGGGTGGAGGCTCATGTTTAAAAAAACAAAAACAAAAAAACAACACACATTTGATTAATTATTGTTTTAATTGGTTGCCAAAGGGTTAAGTAACGGAGATAAATGGCTATCACCACTTTTAGCAGCGTCCATTTTTTGTACGTTGAAGTATCTTTCCTTCTCCAGCGTTGTGAGTACTTTTTTTTTTTGTGCATTCGATTTGTGGGCGTTCAAAAGTGTGCGTTGACGCCCCGTGGCGTCCAGTGAGAGGAGGAGGCCACTTTTCTTCTTCTCCTCTCTCTCTCTCTCTCTCTCTCTCTGTCTCTCTCTCTCTCTCTCTCTCTCTCTCTGTCTCTCTCTCTCTCTCTCTCTCTCTCTCTCTCGTCAACCGTCGGCGCTGCAACAGTGCAATGCAACAGTAGCAGAAGCTCCCATTATCGCGACCATTTTGGTGGTGGGCGACCTCCTGCAACTTTTTCATTCCTTTATTTAAATTTTTTTTTTTTTTTTTTTTTTGGGGTGGGGGGGGGGGCCCAGCACTTTGTATCGACATGCCGAACATCGTCCTCTTCAGCGGGAGCTCTCACCACGACCTGTCCCAGAAAGTAGCCGACCGGCTGGGACTGGAGCTGGGCAAAGTGATAACCAAGAAGTTCAGCAACCAGGAGACATGGCGAGTATTTGCACGATCTTTTTTGACAAGTTGACGCGATTTACGATAGAGTCTCGATAGCTCGCGTTTGACCGTTAGCTCCAAGCTAACAATCGTTTACTGCAGCGTCCACACGTGACTAGCTAGCCTCATGTAAACACAGCGGGCTAGCAGGCTAACGCTAGTGCGTCCATGATCGGACACGGCTTTTTCCTCGTCGCTCGCTACAATAAAATACAAAAACAACATCGTTTCTAAATTAAAGTTGCATATTACGCCTTACATGAACGCCGTTGTTGGAAACAGTCCAGTCGACAAATGTAAGCGCGTGTGTCCGTGCTGCTAATTTTGCTAGCTAACTGTTTCCCGTTAGAAAATGTTGTCACAAATGTCCGCGTTTGCCAAATCGAATTGACCGTCGACACAATTCTGGCAAACAGCAAACCGATTTAGGAATTATAGAACACTTAAACGGAGATTCTCACGTTCGTATTAAAGATGAATGTTGCAGTTTAGCTAAATATGAATAAATACTTTTTTTGTTGTGAATACAATCGTTTGATGATGATGATGATTATTATTTTGTTCCCCTTTTGAAACTCCACAATTGTGTTTTCCAACATCGAGTGAACGCCAAACACATGCGAGCTACCAAATTAGTGACGAATTCCACTAAATATTTTTCCATCGATAACATGGTGGCGTGGGTAATATCAAGTTAATAGAAAAACCTTCTTCGCTTAAGTAGGAAATGTTCTATTTTAGAGCTGTGTTGAATGCATAATGTGCAGCACTAAGTGTTCAAATCACATGCACGTGATTTGTACGCTTTTTCCCAGCAGTGGCCATTAATCGCATCCAGCACGCTCACAGTTGTCTCAGTTGATTGCTGAGCCGGTTTCTTAAAACAACAACTCAAGGTGGAAAAGGTATTGACACACTCTACTTAAGGGGAACGGGTTCATAGACACACGAGGGATAATAACGTGAAGAATCGGGGAACGTGTTGTCCCCTTGCGTTTCCGCAGTTTTCAGCTTGGGAACTCGGCTGTTTGGGGGACACTCTTTTAAAAACAATGAGTTTTCTCACCACCAAACTGAAAGGAGGTGAGAAGTTTAGACTTCCGCTCGCAGCTCCCACACAAGCTTTTGCCAGCTGACCTTTGCTGCTCAAGGTCTGCACAGCAGCCGTTGCTGGCTTCCACAACACCGTTGGACCTTTGCAGCAGTTTCCCACTCGCACAGAGGCTTCATTGCACCAAAGTCGGACAGCTCGAGCAAAACGAATCATTTGACGATGGCTTCTGTGGAAACTGCTAGTTTTCAAGTTATCCAGGCTCAGTGATCACATGGCTGAGGCCAAGTTGGCGTATGACCAGAGCGCCATGTCCCCAACGGGAATGTTTCACACACGCTTGCTGGCGCTTCTGCTTTCGCTACCGTCTCGCGCTGCACACGGACTCGGCCCAGACTTGTTCGGCGAGTATCCTTCTCGCAGGTTTTGTCTCGTTCAATCCGGAGCAGGCCAGTGTCACTGTACAGAATGCAAGTGATGATTAATTGTGCAGGGCTTTTATTGGTTTGAATGCGGTGGAAAGTCTTGGATTGGATAAATAACGGAAATTGAAATAATCCATTCCAGGCTCACACTGTCATAAATTAATAACTGGGCGGGTAATATGTCAAGAACAAAAATGACATTAATAGTGTAAATCTGTGGTTCTCAAACTTTTTACACCAAGTACCATGTCAAAAAATACTGCAAGTACCACCACAATGCCCGACATTAAAATACGGTCGCGCAGTAGGCTCATGGAAAAACCAGGGATACATTTTATTCCAAAAAGTACAATGAATATGACCACTTTGTAAGATGCTGTAAAATGATTTCATTCAAATGTATTTCACATAAAAGTTGAAAAATTGTACCAAAATAAATGTCTGAAAACAAACGGTTTTAAAATGTATCGTACTTAAAAAAAAAATTAAAAAAAATAAATACAACTGATGTAACAAATGTACCAAACAGGATTTCCCCGAGATTTAACTTTATACACAGTTTGAATAGTTAATTTTACACCTAAAAACGTGCAAAGCAGAATTAGCTGACACAACAACACATTTATCATAGCTGACGCAAGGTAGCGCCGACGGCGTTTTACGTTAGATCATTCAATATTGGCATACCACCTCCACCACGAGTTAGAAGGTATTGCGACGCCTCGGCAAGTGGTCAAGGGTTGACACAGCCGCCGGTGGACGTTCAGTGGCTTTATTGAACAAACGTAAGAACAAAAAAAAAAAAAAACATGTAAACATAAGCGCATTTATACACTAACTGCTATGAACCCAACTTGCAGACTGGCTAACAGTTAACCAGTAAACAGGCGGCCGCTAACCTGACTCAACAACGGACAACTACGCTCTCATTCGCTGGCGCACACGTCACTCAGCAGGCCAAGCCCCGCCTTTTAAAGCTACACACTCTCAAAGTCACAGATACCGCAGTGGAGAACAAGAAGATGGCGACCTCAAGTGGACAAAAATCATTCATGCACCGCACATGCATTTGGTTATTGCAATGTGTTGGTATTTTTGTAAAAAGAAATGCCGAAATCTATTTTTATCGATGGGATAATCGGTAGAATACTTGGTTCTAAAAACATTCACCAGCCATCCATCAATACCTTTTGCGGAATCTGAATATCACTAAAAAAAGTTGGCATTTTATGAGAATACTCACAATATTACAAGAAAACATGAGGCAGCTTAGTGGGCAGTCAGCTGCGACAGTGGCTCAAAGTTGCCAAATAAAGTTGTTTCGGATTATGAAGAAGCATATTTTCCCCACGATGCGGATTCGTCTTCTTAATTGTACAGCGTCAAAGTTCCACTGAACTTGATTCTGCCGTTGAACCAACAGCGTGGAGATTGGGGAGAGCGTGCGCGGCGAGGACGTGTACATCGTGCAGAGCGGCTGCGGCGAGATTAATGACAACCTGATGGAGCTGCTCATTATGATCAACGCCTGCAAAATTGCCTCGTCGTCCCGCGTCACCGCCGTCATCCCCTGCTTCCCTTACGCCCGCCAGGACAAGAAGGACAAGGTACACCAACATTTCATTCAAGGTTATTTGTAGGTTTTTTTTTTTTTTTTTTTTTTTAAACTGAAAATGCACAGTTCCAAACAGTGTTTCCCAGCCTTTGTTTAGTAATGAATTGTTTTGCCCGTCACCATACGTTACTGGCATCGATGGTGAAACAAAGACGTAAATAAACCGTTTGGGATCAATGATGTGATATTGGATGATTTCCCGACGCGCACCTAGTGAGCTCTCATGTGTCAAGACGCACTTTGTCACGGTACAGTGGTTGAGAATCACAAGTTTAATGTTATGTTTCTGTTTAATCTTAATGTATTGCTCCCGATATAAACCTGGAGACTTGAGCGTGAGCCTGTGCGAGCTGACGCTCAGCATCCCCAGCACCCGCTGTCGTGTTTTGGCAACAACGCCCCACAATTGCAGTTTAGAGCGGAATGCAAATGAAATGTACAGCGTACGTGTACGCTGAAGTAAGAATCTGGAAATGATTTGCTCCACATCGATGGATCCTTCAGCAGGACAAACTTTCTGCGATTGTTTTCGTTGAAATATGAATTTGCCACTCCCGACTGCGACCGTGTCGCATGCTTGTGCAGAGCCGAGCGCCCATATCGGCCAAGCTGGTGGCGAACATGTTGTCTGTGGCCGGCGCCGACCACATCATCACCATGGATCTCCACGCCTCGCAAATACAGGTGAGCGCGCCCACGTGTTTACGGGAGCATATTGTTGTTGTCAGTTTTTAACTGAGCTCGCCGGCTGATGTCACGTTTTAACCAAGAAAATTACTTTAGCTAGTCTAGTCTAGTCGGGCCAATGTGCTCGAACGAAAGATGAAGTTTCTTAACAAATTGGCAGCTCGCAAATGACAATGCGGACAATATTTTTTTTACCTTAAAGGGCTTTTTCGACATCGCTGTGGACAATCTGTACGCAGAGCCGGCCGTCCTGCAGTGGATACGAGAAAATATCCCTGAGTGGAAAAATTGCATCATTGTGTCTCCCGACGCTGGCGGCGCAAAGCGGTAAGACGCTCCAGGGCGAAGAGAAGAAAAGCTTCTGAGGTCCAATCATCTCCAGCAGTTTTTATTCAGCCGTGCCTTATTTTACATTCGACAAATCTCATTGCACACCCCCAAACACAAATGACACAGAAGGCGTATGTGTTGAAATAATGATCTCGTCGTTTTCTTTTTCTTTTTTTTTGCCCGTCTCTCGCCCAAATTCAGCTGGCGTAGGCCCGAGCACGCCCGCGTCCCGAGTGAGAATGAGCGCTACCGAGAATAGACTGAGAGATAAGATATGCTAGGAAATCTTGGATTGCTTTCGTCAATACAGTGTTCGCTCGTTTTTCACGGTTAATGGGGACCAGAACCCCCCGCGAAGGGTGAAAAACCGTGAAGTAGGATTTGTCCTGATCATATTAGTGTCCAAACTCACCGTCTTTTCCCTGCAATCAGCAATCCACAATGCCAATGCAGCTTCCATTTTCACAATTCTCTTATTACGCGGAGTTACCACACGTTTGGCTTCCTTATTGAAGCAGTTTTGCGGATGTTTGCTTCCTCTTTCTTGATGTACCGCACTGTAGATTCATTCACGGCGTAATGGCGTGCCACAGATGCATAACGTCTGCCCTCTTTGATCAAATGTAAAAGTTTCACTTTTTCACTGATGGTCATCAACATCATCTTCCTCTTGGGCGCCCCGGCGGAAGCTTTCGCAGGGGCACAGCGCTTCGGTGGCATTGTAAGGGCTTGCTTAACTAATCCAAAAAATTATCACTTAAACTAAAAAAGTTATTGCGAGGACGAGACTGGCGAGACACAACAAGGGAAGATGCCGGGTGAGGCTGCGATGATGCGCAGCCAATCGGCTCACGGGATAAATCCACTCGTGCTCTCACTGGTCGATGATACGCCGGGAACCAATCACGCGCCTTGTATGAGTGCCCGTACGGTACAGGCATGTACAAAGCCTCTGAGTCAACTAATCTCTTTGTTTGGCATGCAGGGAAACCTTCTCTCGCGCGCATCAACATGAAACAACGCGTCTTTCCGCAATATGGCTGCCGATATGGCTGTGTTTTTTTATTATTATTATTATTTATATAATATAATATATATATATATATATATATATTTATTTTTAATATTTAGGAAAAACCAACGAAGCACTGAAGCCGCAAAACGTGAAGCGCGAAGTGGCAAGAGAACACTGTATTTATATTGTAAAAATCAGCTAAGTGATTAAGATATCCCTATGGTTCATCTTTGGGATGACCAGCAGCCCAGTACCCCGCAAAAATAATTAGCTGCGCCCCTGCACAGAGCGACAGAATGCGATCTCAAAACGAGAACAGTCTGTACTCAGCTGGACAATTGTTGACGATTGTGAGAGCAAGCATGTAGATATGAGCGCTTGTTGATGGCAGTCAACTCACTTGATGTTGCAAGCAGCAGTTTGGCAGATAGTGAACAATTATTCTCCCAAAAGAGGTTTCCAGCTTTTAATTGCCTCTTGAAGTTCACTGTCAAGTTAAACATCAAACAAAGAGAATTACCGTAATTTCCCGTGTATAATGCGCACCAGTGTATAATACACACCCCCAAAGTTGACCTCAAAATTCTGGAAAACCCTTCTACTTATGTATAATGCATTTTTACAATGCATGATTTTGCATTGTAATTGCATTTTGATCTGTATTTTGTTAGATTTCCCCCCCCCCCCCCAAAAATCTGAAGTTAAGCACTTTATTTGAACACTTTTTTTTTCCTTTTTTTAATTTACTTGCTCTTGTTTTGAAATTAACAGCCCTACTTTTATTTAGTAAATTAGAAAACGCATTTTTGCTGATATGTTTGATTACCAAGGCAGAATTTGTAAGATGTGTACAATTCTTTAAAGAAAACATGGACCAGGCGAAACACATTGAATTTAATTTTGATGGGATTCAATTAAAACGGTCAAGCATTTCAGAAAAGCATTTTCATTAAACAAAACGTAACCGTAAAGAAATTAATGATAGTTGTTGTTCATTCAGTCATATTTAAAAAACAAAACAAAAAAAAACAATATTTCACAAATTCTGCCAGGGTATGTAAACTTATGAGCACAACTGTACATATACGCAGTCATAGGTCCCTTGTCATATTGGAATGAAAGCGTAGGCTACACTTTTTTTTTTTTTTTATATATAACCACGAGGTGGCGGTGGCATTTTGGAATGAAAGTGTACATCTTTTTCATAAACACTATATGGTGGCATACATTTATAAAATGTGAAGGGTTTTTCCATTTGCCCCTATAGCTATGTATAATGCGCACTATTGACTTTTGACAATTTTGGGGGGGGGGGTGCGCATTATACACAAGAAATTACGGTACACGTCGGAATGTCTCCTTAGCTTCATGCTAGCCAACAATGCAAAACACCATAGATGGGCTAACAAATTTCAAAAATTAGTGTTTTGACGTGTTTTCACGGAACCAATTAAAGTCTTATCTCTAGGCAGTAAATGGCTCCCGGACCGTAGTTTGGACACCCCTGATCGAATTGTCTCCATAAGTCGCTGGCATGGAATGATGAACAATGATACATTATGTACAATAAATAACTAATAATTTCCAGTTGTGTAATGGCTGTGTGGCGGCACACTAAAGTGTCGCGGCGGGCGCCGGTTTCGGTTTTGCGACGCGAGACGTGACTCTCCCGCCGCCCGTGCAGCGTGACGTCCATCGCCGACCGCCTGAACGTGGACTTCGCCCTCATCCACAAGGAGAGGAAGAAGGCTAACGAAGTGGACCGCATGGTGCTGGTGGGCGACGTCAAGGACCGCGTGGCCATCCTGGTGGACGACATGGCCGACACCTGCGGCACCATCTGCCACGCTGCCGACAAGTCAGTCGCCGCGTGCGTGCTTGCTTGGACTCTTTCCAATTCGGGTGTTTTGACATTCCCCTTACTCGCGCTTCAGGTTGATCGACGCCGGCGCCGTTAAAGTCTACGCCATCCTCACGCACGGCATCTTCTCGGGCCCCGCCATCTCTCGTATTAACAACGCGCCGTTTGAGGCGGTGGTGGTGACCAACACGATCCCGCAGGAAGAGAAGATGAAGGCCTGCCCAAAAATACAGGTGCATAGCAACGAGAATACACGAACACACGCTCACCTCACTCTGGAAAAAGGACCACTTCTTCTTTTTTTTTTTTTTTTAAATCCGGATATCCGATATCGATCCCATATCAGCAAAAAAAAAAAAGATAAAAGCGAGTAACAGATTATATTAGACTGGATCTAAAATATCCAAAATACCGTAACTGAAGTGAACTTGAATTATTTTGCCTCTTAAAAGTGTCATTTGTATTTATTGAGGTTATTTTTTCACGGTCTATCCAATTATAGAATATGCTAATGTTTAAGTTAATGGAATTAAAATATTTGTTTCAATATTTTCCCCTGTATTTTCAAATTGATTTCTTCAATCGTAGTATATCCTTTAAGGTTTTTAACTTTATATGTAACCCATTGGTTATTAATCAACGGGTCAGTTTTTATTATGCCTACTGTTGTTATATCACTTTTTTGGAGCCATTTCTGACGTGCCATACTACAAAATAAGTAAATCTGAATAAATATCGTATCGGATCACAATTTCTATCGGCCAATACTCAAGGCCGCAATACCACCGCCGAACTGGAAGCCTTTAACGTCACAAAAGCAAGGGACTTGTGACCTCATCTTTCCAAACCGTTTTCAGAGGTGAGCGACGCAATCGGTACAACAAGGAGCTGACAAAAGCCGTGTATTCGGCGCAAATGAATCCGCAGCCGCCGCCTTCCCGAATTGCGGCTAAAAATCGATGCCCTCACAAAACAAGCCTTTGTCGGGAACGTGTTTCTGTGTTTTCAAGTCCACAACTATGGAATAAGTGGCAATGTTCAAAGCAGTAGAGAGGTCATCATTTAAGACGCACTCATCTTCGTGCGGTAATGAAATTCCAACTCTTGGTCTTCCGGTATTGCCTGTCCTGACGATCCGTGCGTCCGATGTTGCAGGTCATCGACATTTCCATGATCCTGGCAGAGGCCATCAGGAGAACCCACAACGGTGAATCCGTGTCCTACCTCTTCAGCCACGTCCCCTTGTAAAGGCGAGCGGGGGAGGGGCCCCCCGTCGGATCCACCGGCTGCGTGAGCGCGCCCCTCCCGGAACGGTGTCGAGGTGGTTTTGGCGAACGAGGCCTCGCCCGCGGCTCGTCTCCGAGAGTTTCCATCCGGGAGATGTGACGGACCCCGCCCCCGCCCTCACGCTGACCAAAGCGTCCGTTACGTACCTGTCGTGTCCCGTACTAAACTTTAAATGGAGCGTTCCACTTCACATTTGACTTCCAAGAATGTTTTGGTAACTTGCACCTTTTAGCCATCAAGTATTCTCATCCGCTGTCGCTGGAAGTCGCGCAGTTGCGGTCGGGAACGACCCACCGAGTCTATTAAAGTGCTCCAAAAAGGTCATGCGAACGGATCGAATCCGGAAATTTGTTTTCGTGTTATTAATTGATAAAAGATTCAAGCCGTGACTGACGCTGAGGAATTTTGTACCTGCAATGGGGTCTCGTTGTTTTTTGTAACGCAAGTCAAGCAGCTTCTTTTGACAATAAAGCTTTTGACACTTTCTTGTGCGCCTTTTTACGCGCGTGTGTCTATTTTCATTCTGGCGCCGCGGCAATAAAATAGCGCGACAAGTCCGGTTCAAGTGACAAGTGTGAGTGGTTGTCACCGCGGTGCCCAATCCAGGTTGTAGCCGGCCGAAGCCCCCTGAAGTAGGCCTGGCGACGCCGCTGGTTCCGTCGCCTGCATTATTTTGAAGCCATTTCGCAGACCATTGCCTTCATCGGCCATCACGTCATTACGTCATACCCTTGACGGAACGAGATCTTGTCAATATTTGACGCTCGACTCTTGTCTTAAAGTTGTTCTCTACCCTCACGCATTTCACTACAATACTCATTTCCATGCACTTTGGTTCTAAATGTTGGTATTTTCAAGACTTGGAGCTGTGGGTGCATACTTTCTGGTGTGTGTGTGTGTGTGTGTGTGTGTTGGTCAGATGTTATGATTATTAGCGTTTTCTTGGAAAATGGATGGCCGTCAAAATGTGGTTCCGCGTTTTGTGCGGCTCAGACCAGCAGGGGGCGCCTCGTCCACGCGGGCGACAGAACCACGTAAACCGTGTTCCCAAAACAGAAAGCAAATATTTGGAGGCGGATCCCCTCCGCATAACTCCGAGGTGCTGTTTCGGGGTCTCGCCAGCAGGGGGGGCACGGCGGCCGCGATGTGGCTGACGTCAGACGTCATTAGCATATCTGCTGGTATATGTGCGCTCGCGCGGGGCCGCGTCTCGCCTTGTGCTGCTGTTGCCACGACGTCGAGCTCACCCTCAGAACAACTCCTCGGTAAGCCGCGTTCGCGTCACCACTCTCCGGCCTTTCTTCCTCGCCACCGCGTGCGCTTTTCCCTTTTCTCGCGCTACGACGGCGTTCGGCAAATGAAAACCTATTGGACCCGTTCACACGAAAGGCGTCGTTTGATTTGCGCCGAGAGGATGCGTGCGCGCTCTTTGTCCGACCGGTGCGCGTTTTCCTTTGTTACAAGCCTGTGTTGGCAAAGTGCGTGACCCCGGCCCCCCCCGCCCGTTTACTACCCGCCCGGGCGTCCACGGGGGGAATCCACTGGCCACAAATGTGTCGCGCACGACGATTGATTTGATGGACTGGACATGGGCGGTGGTTCCTTCACATTGAGCCGCATCGGGGGTGGGGGCGGGGGCGGGGGGGGGATTTGGCCATGACTACAAATTAATAATAATAATGAAAATAGGTATTGATTTTTTCCTCCTCTGCATGTGCCTCCTTTGTGTTCCTTCTGGGAGTCTGCATGGTGGAGCGCCATTGTTATGTAAATACGTGGAATTCATTGTAAGATCCCAGTGGAAGCCAGTCAAATCACGGCGGGCGCAGCCGCAGGGCGGACCAAAGTTGGGCGGGAGGGGGGTTGCGTACGTGCCCACGAGAGAGAAAAGTCATCTGCGGAATGAGATCTGGCCAACGCCCTGATTTCATAGTCGGCAGGGGGGTCCACATGCTCCCGTGCTGATTTGCACATCCGGACTCCCAGCAAAGATTCAAAGGACACTTCTCGCAAGTGCTTCCTTGCGACTGCTTTCTCCTCTGTTTTCTGATCTCGCAGAGCTGCAAAGATGAGCGACAAACCCGACATCTCGGAGGTGACCAGCTTCGACAAGAACAAGCTGAAGAAGACGCAAACTCAGGAGAAGAACGTCCTGCCCACAAAAGAAAGTAAGGAGGCCTGCCTCTCTCTCTCTCTCTCTCTCTCTCTCTCGCTCGCTCTCAACCAGTGTCGTCTGTTCCCTTCCACAGCCATCGAACAGGAGAAGGCCGCGGCGACGTCGTGAAGCCCCTCGCCATGCGCCGCGTGCCCCCTCCCGTCCCCGCCTCTCTCCTTCCTTCCTTGCTTCCTTCCTTACTCCCTGCCTTCCGCATGGCCTTGTTTTCATCAGTCACCTCTCCTCGCTGTATAACTTTGTAACCGAAAACGATGACCGAGCCACCCGCTCCCGCAGACAGACGCCGCCGCAGGTCGACACAGCCACGCCGCCATCTTGGTCTCTTTTTTTTTTCTTTTTTTTTTTGGGTCCCGAGGGATGAAGAAGCGGAGGAGGAGGTCGAGTCTCCCGGAGGTGCGGGTCTCCGCCGCAGAGAGGTCGAGGAGGCGACGGTCGGAAGCACGTCGTCGCCGCCGCCGCCGCCCGACTTCCTGCGTGGCCACTTTCGCGCCAAACAAAAAGGCGTCCGGCTTTCTGCTCTTATGTCGTCTTTGTAATTCTCGGAAATGCACACGTTTGTCTGTACGCTAGTCAAAATGTTCATGAACGCCCTTACAAATTTGACGGTTGTATGTATGTTTTTATTTCTTTAAAAACAAAAACGGACCTTGTTTTGTGGTTAAAATGTACTTTGGCTCCGTTTGTTTGAGTGATTCACGATTTTGTGTCACAATCTGACGCGCGAGGGAAAACAAAAAGTGTCACTTGAGTCGACGCGCTCTTAAGTCAATCCTTGGAAGTTGTTGTTTTTTTCGAAAGTCCCAGCAGTCACGTTGCTCCGCCGCAATCCATTGCAAGGAATGGAAGAACATGAAATGTTGTAATAAAAAACAAAAGAAAAAAAAAATTTGCTACCAAGACGTTTGGTTGTCAAGTGTTTGCAAGGCGCGCCGCACAACACGAGCTGCACTTTTTCGCGCTCTCCTCGGCGGCCTTCGGCGACGCCGCCTGGAGCCCAAAAGTCAAAGGTCGAGGCGCTACTGAATAGAAAAAGAAGCGTTCCCGCAGATGGGAAATTTGAAGCAAACGCTGTGCGTCCAGCCCGTGTTTAACTCTTCGCAAGAGCGATTTCAAGTTTGATCGTTGATAATAACAATAACAATCTGAGAGGTTTACATGACATTTTGCCCATTTAAATGGCAATCATTTGCTCATTTTCATCACAGGCCCCAAAGCAGTTCGGGCTTTCGCCAGCGGGCCACGTCGTTACGTCATCATATCGTTACATGCGCCCACAAAAAGGATGGATAACTGCAAACCCCAAATCCAGCGAATTCGGACATTGTTGAAAATGTCCATCTAAACAATGCAATGATTTTCAAATCCTTTTACGGGAGGCAAGTTAAGCAAAAGCAACATCATCATCATCATCATCATCATCAGTGCAACACTGGGCCAACATCTCAGAAGGGTGAGGTTCAGAGATTGATCCGAGTCTCGGACACCTACGCGTTAGCCTACGTGAATGTTGTTTATCATCTGGCACGAAATAGAAATTGGACAAATGTTTGTCCTGAGATGGCTAATTGCACTGAAAAGCTTTCTTTCTAATGCCAGTTGCTTTCCTTTCTTGCAGGCGGCTACCGAGACGAACGGGACCGGATCCGACCAATGAAACCAGATTAAAGATGACAATCCGAGTCAAAATGCCAAAGCGGGAGGCATCCCATCATTTCTGCGAACACGCGTATCGAGGGGCCATTATTGCAATATAAATGACCAAAACATAAATGGCCCAGATTTTATCGTAAGCATCAAACTCGAAATCGCTCTCCTGCAAAATAACCAGGAAGTGAGCCCACTCTAGTTCTCGGTGGCTCCATTTTGAGCAAGAAACATGAGGAGCACACACACTTGTGCTCGTGTGGGTTTTCTCTGGGTATTACGTTCTAAAATCATGCGTCCAGCTCAGCTGAATTGCTGCAGTGGCTTATGGGACGGCGTGACCCGCAGTGCGACGTGTCGCCTCAGCGGGTAGATTTGCTCCGCCTCCTCAACTGCCTTCGCCCTAAATTAGCCGCCGCCGACAAAGCCTTAATGGCATTAGCGCGGAATTGGCAGCCGACAACGTTCAATAGCTGAACTCGCTCATCGCCGCGCCCGCCGTTGGGGACGCGTTACGCGGGGAAACCTTCGTTTGGTTCGGTCGGGCCCGACACTGTTGAGCGTGCCGGTTTCCCTCATCCGGTGTCGTCTTCCATGTTGGTGTAAGTGGATTGGCGTTAAGTCAGTTTCTCCTAATAAGGTATTAATCTGCATTTGGGAGGGGGATGGTGGGGGGAGGCTGCCAGGCAAAGGCTTGGCCAGATTAAACACCTCTCACCTCGCTCTCTGGCTCCGCAGAGGCCCGAGGTCACTTAGCTAGCTCGGTCGCTTGGGGGTCCGTGAAATCATTGCAGTAGCGTTTTTTAAAAAAAAAAAATGCATACATAGGAGGCGCTGCTAGAACAAACACATGGAACCAATTACAGTACTGCTTGTTAGCTTATTTTAAAGGGGGACTGGGGGAGTCGGTCTTTTATCGATTTTATTTTATTTTTTTTAGAAACACTGTTGTTGCTTCTCTTCCAAGGAGGGGCCGCCCTGTACAGCGCAGAATGCTCAATGAGGTCAAAAAGAACTTTAGAGTGTCAGCTGTAAAAAAAAAAAAAAAAAAAGATTCATTGGCACGAGCCAGCCAACCTCTCGGTTGACAAATCTAACCCTACGTGAAACATGAAACAAGAATGGGGTTTAATGGAAGGAGACAGAGGAGGAAGGCTTTGCTGTCTAAAAAAAAAAACAACACATTTGAATTTTGCTAAAGAGCGCTTGGATGTTCAACACCACTATTGGTAAAATCATTCTATGGACAGATGAAATTAGAGTTGAATTGAACACACGTGCGGCGCAAAAAGGGCACAGCACAGCGACATCGAAACCTTATCGTAACTGCGAAGCATGGTGGAGGGAGTCTCATGGTATTGGCGTGCTTTGGTACCTCAGGGCCTGGACAGCTTTCTATCATCAAGGGAAAAATTAATTGACAAGTTTCATCAACGAGATATTTTGCAGAAGAAAGGAGGACAACAGGAGAATGATCCAAAACGCAGAAGCGAGTCAACAACAGGAAAGGAAAATACTTATACCTTATAGGTGCACGCACAGCGTCAGACGTCACCTTCCGCTTTGTTTACGTTACATTCGTGAACTACCTAGCTAACCTACCAACCAATGCGTTTATCCGCTTTTCCTCTGAGGGAAACTACAACTGCGATGCGGCCGCCAAGGGTCTCACATGTCGGCGTCGAGCCTCGCGGGGATAGCGCCGCCTGGCAACCCATGGCAACAGCCGTCGCCGAGTCATCTGCGTCTCCCCGGGGAAGGCGTCCCGGCGGCTGCCGCCGCGCGCTCGGAATACTCTGGAGATGGCGACGGCGCCACACGCAGCTCGGTATCGAGAACAGATTGTCATGCGGCCATCTGTCGGCGTGCGTTCCTCGCGCAAACTGGACGTCTTCAAACTGCATTGTTATGCTAAGAGCCGCCCAAGCATGACAACAGACTCTTGAATGAGCATTAGAACGTCATGCGATGATCTTTGGTCCGTTATGTCTCCATCGCTTGCGGCGCGAGACACACACGGATTCTGCTGTGCGTTTCCATGGCGACCCCGCCCCCCCAGTCGCAGCGAATGAATCAGTATGCTACCCACCGAACGGTAATACGTAGCAAAATATACCGCACAGCTGCAGAAATGATCACGTTTGTGTCACGATGGACGTTTCGTGCGCACGTTAGGTCTCCCGCTGGCTCCGGCAGATAAAATCACGAGTCGGGAATTTTCTGTCGAGGCTGCACGAGAGACATCAGAGCCCTCAGGTGCGCGCGCTGAACCAAAGCTGCCGAGCCGACGTCGGCTCTTCCAGCCTTTTCCTGGAGGGACGTGCGTCAATCTCCCTCGGCCGCTCCGTTTCTGCGAGATTGAAAATGACGTCAAAGGGCAAAATCATTTGATCAGTAACAGGGAAGACACAACCCACTGAATTTTGTTTTGAAAATCAATTTGACTGATGTCGCTATTTGAATAATTGCCAGTGGTTCGCCATCAAACGGCCATAATTGCTTCTACGAAAAAAGAAGGGGACAAAAAGCACCAAAGTAACATTTTTCAAACTTTGACTTCTGCAGAATGGACGGCAGGACATAAAGAGCGAGCAGTTGATTATCGCCAGATGGGCTCCGATCGATGGCCTTTTTTTTGGTCTGTTTTTTTGCGGTCTGCCTTTGGCTCGACAGTCAAGGACATCACAACAGACTGAATCCTGGACCTGGACCTGGATCCTTTTTTGTTTTGTCTGGGGCGGCGCAATATTGCTCTTGACAGCCCTCCCTTTTCCCACTCTGTCAAAACACAAATGTTATTCTACTGAATAGGATGTGTACAGTGACCCCCCCCCCCCCCCCCCCCGCCCCCGCCAATTCCCCATTTACCCTCCGCAATATTTTCTGTACAACCCCAACATTTGAGCGACCGTTGGCTGAAAAACAAATGATGCTGCCCCGCTCCTTCTTCGGCGCCACGTTAGCTCGCGTCGGCCACCGACATGATTCATTTAGAATTGGGCTTGCCAAAGGAGAGGTCTGGACGGAACCTCCTCTCACACTACGAAAGCGCCGCACGCGCTGAACAACGTTTCGGCAGCCGTCGCGCATGTTCAAATGTCACACGGTAGCAAAGAAAACAGAATATGTTTCGCTCCTTCGGGAATGAGCGGCGCTGAAAGAAAAGGTCAAGCGTTACTTTCAGTCGAATGGAGCTTCATTGGTTAAAAAAATACAATCAAAAATACAAATTGCGTTTCTTACCATGCAGGCTGTAATTGTCGAATGGTAAATGGCATAATTTTGCCTCACATTCAAGCTGAAAGCTTTTGGGGATTTTTTTTTTCCCCCATTTCAAATCGTCGAAGGCCATAATCATAAAAAGTCATTCTTGAGCTACCGTCGCTGTCCGCGTGCTCACTCCGAATGCTGCGCACCGTCGCATAATCGCCAAGCAAATGTGCAAACTGGCTAACCGCGACGCACGTTACAAGTCGACTCCTTGAGTCATTCGAACGCGCGGCTGTTGCGACACTTCTCGCTCTCAGATGGGCTCACGGCAATCTGCTACGAACAGCACCCAAATAGTCGAGATAACGGCGCCAAAATAGAAGCGTGACACGGACTTGAACTTTGTCAAGAAGTCTGCACACCCCCCTGTGAAAATCCCAAGGTTTTGTGATATCAAAAAAAGGGGAGATCGGTCACTCATTCCAAAACGTTCGCCACTATTACATGTGACCTACAACATGTACAACTCAACTGAAGGGGGGGAAAAAAAAATAAAAAATCCTCTTTTCCAGGGCAGAAGTGAAAATACTCAAGTGAAAGGATGTGGTTGCACAAGTGCGCGCACCCTCTTATAATGGGGATGTGGCTGTGTTCAGAATCAACCGTCGCATTCCAATTCATGTCACCACTTAAAGTGGCTCCGATTCGCTCCAAATGAAGTTCAGATGGTCGAGTAGGCTTTTCTTGAGATTTGTTTTGCTTTCTAGCGGAAGGTTTTGCGCTAACTTTCATGTCGACATGACAGATGACACGGCTACATCGAGCATCGTGCCCAGATGACTGCAATTCAATTGAGGTGTCGTGTCGCTGTCTCCGCAAACAAAGACATATTTTGGATGAAGTCAAACTGCATCACGACAAAAGGGAGCTTATTGTATTTTGGGCAGTAAAGAAAAGAGGTTCGTTGTCAGTCAACACTCGGAACGACTGTCTTTAAAAGCCTGGCCTCGGCTGCCGAACGCTGCCTGCGGTTTGGAACGGCCCACGATTCCTCCGCCCGTCTTGGCCTCGTTTCCATCTGACGAAAATCAGCCCCAAAGCAGGATGCTGCCGCCACCGTGCAAAACTGTCACAGTAGTGTTGTGTCGTGTTGTGTTGGTGAGGAGCAAGCAGTGTTGTGTCCGCAACAAACGTTCCTTTTGGAATTAGACACAAAAAGTTCAACTTTGCTTCACATTTTCCCGACACGCGTTCGGGAGTTTGGGGAATATTTTGCGAATCTCCGAATCCTTGCGTCACTGTCCGTAATGCTCCCGGTGTTTTTTTTTCATTTTTTCTGTCTTCGTCCACAACAACCACCAATCAATCAACCGATCCATCGAGATTGCAGCTACTGTTGACTTTGTCTTTCTCTGTTTCCATTTGTTCCCCTTGTGTCGTCATCTGCCGAGGTTGAAAAAAGAGTATTGAGTATCTTTTTGAAAAATAAAGGGAGGTGAAGTCAAAAAAAGTCATCAGAAAAGTAGATGCTGTACTCAAGTAATGTACAGATACCTGACAAAAAAAATTCTACTTACGTTCATCAATGAAGTGTTTGTACTTCATGACTTCCCACCACTGGAACAAAACCTGCCGGACTAGGAAATGAAGGTGCTTCCTGTTTTTTTTTTTTTTTTTTTGCTTCCTCATTGCCAAGTTTCCTACACGGATGTATCAAAGGTGAAGCTGATGACATGTTCTCCTGAACTTTGGATTGAAGAATTACGGCGGTGGAAAAGCGGCAAAAGGTGAAGCGGTTATACAACGATGTGGCGGCCGGACGCACGGACGCTTCTTTGTGCAGATGGTAAAAGATTACAAACGCTCACTTGGTGAGTCGAGTCCCAGATGCCCGAATGCCCCGCGTGTCTTTTTGCACGCTGAGGCCCCCCGCGCCGCCGCCCCCGCCTTATATAAAGGCTTCGGGCAGACGTGTGCCCACGTTCCCTCGCCGCCCCTCCATCTGCGGCATCCCAGTTCAAATTGGACTCAAGTAGCGGTTGGGCATCAACACGACATCTTTGTCTGGAAATCTGGCGAGCCCCCCCCCCCCCACACACACACACAATGCCACAATTGTTCCCGCGCGCCATTTTGCGCTCCAGCGTAGGCACGGCGCCAGGCCGGGCCCTGCTGCAACAAGAACGGACGTAACGAGCGCGCAGAGGGCTCGCTTGGGCATCGTGTCGCCGTCACAGCGCGGCGGAATTAAGAGTAGTAACAACTCACTTCTCCGTGACGCAGTCGAAACTCATTTGACGACAACCGACTCCCAAAAAAAAAACGGAGAAGCCAAAGCAGGCGGACCGCTGCAGCGGCGGGAAGTCACAAATAGTTCGTTTTCACGTATCTTGAGCGTTTCATTTCCGAGCCACTTACTTGAAATTTCATACGTGTCCTTTCGACTCCTTACTTTGTCAAAGTACGCTTGTTACCTTTTGAAACCTCCACGGATGACAACGCAATGTCCACCGGATCGTCCCGGCGGAAGCCCGCTCGGAGACGACCGGAACGGTCCGTTTGCCATCCGTTTCACGCGCCGAGGACGAAAACGTTGTCCTGCAGCAGCCCGAAAACCACCGGCTCCTGGCATTCGAAAATGAAACAACGTAAGGTTTCGTTTTTCACTTATTACCATGAGCTCATTTAGCATTTTGCGGTATTCAATTCACAACAATAACAAAGCCACGGGAACACGTTGTTATGATAGATAGCGGGTCAGAGCAGGTGAGCACAATGCAAAATGTCCCCGTACCTTTCCCAAAAAAAAAAAAAAAGACGACCAGCTGAATGAGCCCTAAGGACTAAAACAACGAATGAGGCTCCGGATATTTCCAGGTCAATTATCGGGCAGATGATTAGCGGTGGAAAAAGGAATGGACGGCCGGCATTCGCCCACCCGACAAAAGTTGTGAGCCTCACGTGGGAGATAAAGCAGAGGAGAAAGACGAGGGAGCGGGTTGGTAAACGAAGCATCGCTCCCTCCGCCTTACTTCTCTCTTTCAAAGGTCAGCGGGGCAAGTTCCCAGAAACAAGTTCCCGTTTCTGTTTCTGTGTGCGGTCCTGATCTGCTGTTCTCCGCGTTTCGAAACCGCAGCACCCGGAGAAAAGCCACGCAGGCACGGGGTGAACACGCAAACTCCACGCCGGTCAGGCCGGGATTTGAACCCGGGTCCTCGGAACTGTGCGGCAGACGCGCTAACCGGTCAGGCGCCGTGCCGCGGCCACGGAAGGCGCCGCCGCAGAGTTCATCGCGACCCGACCCGGTAGACCGGCGTCAACGCATCCATCCATCCATCCATTTTCAACAGCGCTTATCCTGGTTAGGGTCACGGGGCGCCGGAGCCTATCCCGGCTGACTTCGGGCGAACGGCGGACTCCACCCTGAACTGGTCGCCGGTCAGTCGCAGGGCACATATAGACACGGACGACCGTTCGCACCCACGCTGCCCGCACCAAAGTCAGGCGAGTGTACCACCACGCCATCAGTGACATCACTGGCGTCAAAGCAATAGCTTTATATTAGACAGGGTGTTGGCCTGAGCACAACAACAGCAAATAGGTGAGTTTTTCAGCAAATAACAGGTTGAATTCAAAAAAAAAATGTTGTTGTTTTTTTTTTTTTGACGAGGGGAAATTTGTGAATTGCAAATATGCAGGCAACGCGCATTTTCGGTCGATCCTGAAATGTTAATGCGTCTGTGATCCCAAACCGAAGTCGTGAGTGCTTTTCATGAAAATCGAGGTTCCGATGTGGATGCGCTGCGAATGTGTCAAAACCCGCCCGACGCCGCTCGCATTCCGTCAGACGAGCGGGCCGATGACCTTTCCCTACATTTTCGTCTCCGGCAGCATCTGCTAGCGTCCGCCGGACCAGCAAACGCTCGGTCGCCCCAGAAAATCGAATCGCACGTTGAGACAGGACGACGCTGCAAAATGGAGTTCAAAATCGATGTCGTGGTAAAAACAGTTGGGAGTGCAAGACCGGGCTCGAGGCCCCAAAAAACCGGACGACGACCGCCAAGACTTTGTTTTGTTTCGTGCTAACAATTCATGACAGCGATACGCGCTGCTCTGTCGGCGTACCCGTTTCCTAAGTGCTCTGCAGCCCGCGAGGGTGTTCGTGTAATACGGAGCTCATTAGTGGGAAGGGTTCTCAAGCATCAGCGAATGCGTCGCTGCTAAAAATGCAATTCAAATGTGCACTTTGTGTGTGACTGGTGGACTTTGAATAGGCAGCTCTGGAACGAAAATAAGCATTTGCTCTGATTTGGCTAGCCCTAGTTCTTCGTTTGACGAAACGACACGATTTTGTTTTATTCTGCAAACCGCCGGCAACATTCCAAATACAAATATTGTCATTTAGAGCATTCATTTGCAGAAAATGCTCAATGTTTCAAATGCACTTCATGCAAGTATACGATGTATACTTGACAAATGCACTTTTTGTCACTATCTATGCGCGACTCTTGCACTTTGCTTTGTTACGGGTATGACTAAAGTGATGTATATACAGTAAATAAAGCAAGCGCGCACAATTCGCCGGACCAATGGCGGTTGAAGCTTGAGCGAAAAGGTCACAAGGAAAACGGATCTTCTTGCACCTTTGGTGGGAACCGGAGAACTGTTTGTCAGGGCTGCGACTAAATGAGACCGCGGGCAGCTAAATAGTGAGAATGACGAGATGCGACACGCGCGGGAACAGAGCGCAGACATTTTTCCGCCGCTGCCAGAACGCAGCAGATGGCCGCTGTGACTCCAACGGGCCGATCCGCGTGCGCGCTTCAGACCCCGGGAGATGGTTCGGCCTCGCTCTCAGCTTGTTTTTTCACCAGGCATGCGTCGGCGATAGCTGACATCATTTAAGACAACCGCAGAAAAGATACAAAACAACAACGACGACGACGAAACGAGGCCGTCCGCTGCCATGGGGTTCGCGGATTTGTTGTGTTTTGCCTTCGATGGGCGAACCGCGACCGGCCGTGTCACGGCTGCGCTCATCACGTAAACGAGCTTTCTCGTGTAAATAACGAGAAAGCTCGTTTGCCCCGAAACACTCAAGGACTTTTGTCTTGAGGTCGGCTGCGCAAACACGGCTCGGTTTTCCTTCAAAAGCTGAGCCGTGGTATTTAGCGGGAGTATTGTGATCGACAAAGCCTGCACAGACTGAAAACAGACACGGCCGCCTCCCAATATTATTACCCATAATCCACCAGGATGTGCCAGTTGTCATGCTGATAGGGAGCCAATCAGGCGCAGCCTTATGTAATCCTTGCATCCATCCAGAGACAGACACACTTTTTTTTTTTTTTTTTCCCCCACCAATAGCACACACACACGCGCGCGCGCAAACACACACACACCGGAGTCGGACCGAGATATGATCGTGAACATTCCTCGCACGAGCCGCCGGCTGCCGTTGTGCATTCCTCCAAAAGCTTGGGACTCAACAAGCGCTCGCACGTATCTGCACTTGTACGAGTGTCCAAAACAAAGAAATCAAAAAAGGCTGGTTACAGCAAAAGTACAAAAGTTTAAAAAAATAAAAAAATAATAATAATAATTGTTTTCATCTGTCGAGAATCCCCATTTTGATAACATTTGCAATGCACACAAGATCGTTTCCCTTTGTGTTTACGTGCTGAGAAGAAAATCAAGCTAGCTCGTGTTAGCTCAGGTCATTATGTTTTTAAAACACGTTTGCACGGTTTTGGCTCAATTATTATGATTAGCACTGACAAAATATACCTTTTTTTTTTTTTTTTTTGACATGATACAATTTTGACTTTTCACAGAGCCTCCAACATCAAACAATTCTCTTCAATGGAAAGGACATTTCTTTCTTCTTCTGTTACTTTGTCATGAGTTCTGCCTAGTTCACCTTCCTCCATCTTGATTCCATTTCATCCATCCATCCATTTTCTGTACCGCTTATCTTCACCAAGCAACCAAATTTGAATTTGGCAATCAGTCAAAGTCTTGACTGCAGTTGACATCTTTTTTTCCCCCATGTCGACTGAAAAAAAAGTACCAAGACTATTTTGACCAAGTCAGGAGTGAAAAGTGCAGATAAATCTTTTCAAATGTAGGAAGGTGAACATAAAAAAATGATGAGAAACGCAAATACCCGAGTTAAGTACAGAAAGGTCCTGAGAAGGTATTTGTACTTTGTCGCTCCCTGGAGAAAGTCGAGAGCGTCGTCTTTCTGGGGCAGCCGTCCAACCGATCTGCGGGCATTCCTGCCCGTGAGAAGCCTCCGTTGCTTCTTCTGCATGGTCGCGTGCAGATGTGATGAACGAAAGGCGGCAAGCGAAGAAGGCGCACGAGCGTTTTCCTGGACATCGACGCGAAAGGCGGCCGCGATCTACAATATTGGTTTGCTGCTCGAATTTCCATGAAGCCTTTTTGGGTTCACGGTGTTCCTGCGTGAGGTCAGCACAAAAGAATGCGGGCCGGCCCTTCCGCCGTCGCGGCCAGATAAGCTCCCCCGTTACAAGGACAGCGTGTTATCACATCGAGTGGCAAGTTTTTCTTTTCCCTCTGCCGTTTGGCCCCGAGTTGACGAATCGCTCTTTTGTCGTCTTTCTGCAGAGGAGTCGTCGTCGTTTCAGGAATGCGGAATGTCGTCCCTCGTCTGCCGAGGCGAGCACGGAATCCGACCGTCTGCTTCTTTAAAACCTTCCGCGGCGTCGTGCCAAGCCGTTCAGAGCGCAACACATCGTAAAAGAGGTTTATTGGACATACTTTCCCTCCGTGTTCAGGGCTTGTTAAGTATGCAGGCGTTTGTTTTGGGTTTTTTGCTGCCGATGCGGTGCTTTCCGAGCCGCTGCTCGCGGGGAGCCAATCAACAATCTGCTTTTTTCTTTTCAATTGCTTTGCGGCCAGCCTCACGGCGTCCTTGCAGTTACTGAGGAAGTCAAATATGTTTGCTACTCGCACATGCGTTTGCTGATTTGATCGTGAAACCTCTTTACCGCCTTCCAGACCGTACGACCATGGAGGGGAGAAACATTTCTTCTCCTTTTCGTTTTACCCGTCCTACACGCTTTAAGCACATTTAAACCGATTCGAGCAAAGTTTTCAAGTTTTTCAAACACATTTTCAAACGTATTTGAAGCCCCCCCAAAAAAACAAAACAAATTTCAATCATGAAATGTACAGGAAATACTGCGTGTATTGTTTTGTTTGTGTCCATGTGCCTCGAAGGCCATGTGGCCGAACCCGACTGAAGTGTCGCGGAGCGTGCGTGGCCGGCGACTAGTTTTTGGCGGAGTGGCCGATCGCTCGCCCGCTGATTTTGCAGCGGTTCAAAATTCAGATTTTTGTTGCACGATGAAGCAACGTCGCAGCCAATCAAAATGCACATTCGATTTCGGACACGCCCAAAATACATTTCCGGGTTCCGGGCCGCCGCCGCCGAGACATACAAATAAAGTGCGCCCTCGCATACTCGCTTTTCATCCCCTACAAATTGTGGGGCTCCACTGTAGAGTAGAGATACTTTCGTACCAAAGATCTTACTGAGCCAAAATGGAGAACCGACAACCTGCATTTCCACTTCTGCAATCGCCCTCGCCAACGAGGACGTGACCTTTCTGAGCGACGCGGCTACTCGCCGTTACCCAGAATTCCCCGGTGCGAGCTGAAGCGGCAGAACGACAGGAAGCGTGACCCGAGCGCTATTTGCGACGTTTCTGTCGCCTTTCCTGTTGCTTGTTTGGTCAGAAGGCAGCGCGGCGGCGGCGGCCGAGCGGGCGGTTGGCACGTCCGCCTCGCACTTTTGAGCTTTTGGTGTCTCGGATCTTGACGACGGCCTTCCTGTGTGGAGTTCGCAGGTCGACCTACCTGAAAAATCCACTGAAGTACAGTAACGGAGTCCAGCGGTGCCTTGAGACGTGACCCGCCTTTTCTCATTTTTTCGACATACGTTTTTTTGCTTTGACCTGTGAGCAAAAATTGGAGATAGATAGGCGGCGCGCTTGTAAGGTGACAGGCCGCGCGGCTCGATTTACTTCACAACAAGCAGGAGTTTGGCAAAAATGGAACAATTCTTGAAAAATAAGTGGCGTCAAGCTTTTTAATGCCACGCCCACCTGAAGTTTACAAATTAAACAGAATGACATTGTTCTGTATTTAAAACCACATCGCATTGCGTTAACGTGCGCTAGCTTACTGCTAACACAACGTGGAATGCCATGGACGGGCTCACAAATAGCAACTGTGTGAGTCTTGTAATGCTTTGAAAAACAGACATTTGAATATAAACGGTGCAGCAACACACGTAGATGGACAATATAACAATACTCACAGGTATTTCATATATTATTATTGAAGCTTACTGAGTCATTTACAGTCGTTGTGAAACTCTTCTTCGTTTGTGTCTGCATGACTCGAGTTAACTGCCCCCCCAGCGGCCAAGTCATGGACACCAAAAGGAACCGCCAAGAATTCATCATGCCGCACAAATTGTTGAATTCTTTCTATTCTATTCGATCAAAATATGTTATTACTATGTTTTTTTTATAAAGTGCTAAAATAGCCCTTCAAAAAAAAACATTTAAAAAAGACGACAAAAATGTTTTTGGGGGAGGATGGAACGGATGAACGGCATTTCCATTCATTTCAATGAGATGCGAGTGACCTCTGACCTCCACCTTCAAAGCGCAAGCTTTAAAGGCGGCAGACTGCGCGTCATGTTTGTTCTGATCAAAACCTCATGTGGAGTTTTGGCCCTCTCTGCCATCTTCCGTCCTTCCGCTTTTGTCAGTCTGAACTTTTCTGGGGCGACGCCGTTTCAGAATTATTACCGAGACAAAAATCATGTTTGACATGCAGACTCATCCCCGTCCTGCCTTTTCTCCCACACCGGCGCAGTGACCCAACGAGACCGGCAGAGCGATTGTGAACCTCCTTGCTGTTTTGGGCCTTTGGAGAGCGGCTTGCGTTCGTCTTCCTGTGGAGAACGGCAATAAACGCCCGAACAATTGGCAATTTACAGCCGACGTTGAAGCCGGCTAAGAACATTGCGAGTAGCGGGACGTCGCCCTCCTGCCAGGTGCTTCCTCTCGACTTCAGGATGCGGAACAATCTTGCCGTGTGTCTTGTGAGAAAACGATGTCCGCTTGGAATCGAGCGCCTGACCGACTTCCATCGCGTGCTGCCAAAAGGGAGAACGAAGCGAACGCGACCTGCGTGCCGTCTTCTGGTCTTCCCGCTTGAGCTCGTGTTTGATCCCATCGACATTTTGATCCTCCGCAGAGACGCCTCAAACGGTTCTGTGACTTCCTCGTTTAAAAAAAAAAAAAAAAAAAAAACAGAGTCTGCTCTGTATTACGTCCGATGTGCGAGTGCATATAAACAAATGTGACGCGGCATGACTCGGCCGTAGAACAGCTGATGTCTTTCCGGTTGATAATGCTCAGTATTGACGGACACGTTAGCGAGGTAACCCACTAGCGCAACACGACGGAATGTTTGCCTGTAGCTTAGCGCCCTGTGTTTTACAGTAACGCGATCCAAAAATGACCGCTGCACCTAAATTGTGACCATGAATGTACAAGCCCAATTCCAATGAAGATGGGACATTGCGTTAAACAAAAATAAAAACAGAATACAATGATTTGCAAATCATGTTCAACCTAGATTTAATTGAATACACTACAAAGACAATACACTTGCTTGTTTTTAGCAAATAATCATGACCTTAGAATTTTATGGCTGCAACACGTTCCAAAAAAGCTGGGACAGGCTCACGTTTACCGCTGTGTTACGTCACCTTTTCTTTGAACAACATTTGGGAACTGAGGACACGAATTGTTGAAGCTTTGTGTGTGGAATTCTTTGCCATTCTTGCTCGATGTACAGCTTCAGCCGTTCAACAGTCCGGGGTCTCCGTTGCCGTATTTGACGCTTCATAACGCGCCACGCATTTTCAATGGGAGACGGGTCTGGACTGCAGGCAGGCCAGTCGAGTACCCGCACTCTTTTACTACGAAGCCACGCTGTTGTAACACGTGCAGAATGTGGTTTGGCATTGTCTTGCTGAAATAAGCAGGAAAAAGACGTCGCTTGGATGGCAGCATGTTTCTCCAAAACCTGTATGTACCTTCCAGCATCAATGGCGCCTTCACAGATGTGTAAGTTACCCATGCCATTGGCACTAACTAACACAGCCTCATATCATCACAGATGCTGGCTTTTGAACTTTGCGTCCATAACAGTCCGGATGGCTCTTTTCCTCTTTGGCCCGGAGGACACGACGTCCACCATTTCCCAAAACAATTTGAAATGTGGACTCGTCGGACCACAGAACACTTTTCCACTTTTCGTCGGTCCATCATAGATGAGCTCGGGCCCAGAGAAGCCGGCGGCGTTTCTGGGCGTTGTTGATAAATGGCTTTTGCTTTGCATAGTAAAGTTTCAAGTTGCACTTACGGACGTAGCGCCGAACTGTATTTACTGACATTGGTTTTCTGAAGTGTTCCTGAGCCCACGTGGTGATATCCTTGACACATTGAGGTCGGTTTTTGATGCAGCGCCGCCCGAGGGATCGAAGGTCACGGGTATTTAATGTCGGTTTTCGGCCTTGGCGCTTCCGTGCAGTGATTTCTCCGGATCCTCTGAACCTTTGGATGACATTATGGACCGTAGATGATGAAATCCCTAAACTCCTTGCAATTGTACGTTGAGGAACATTGTCCTTAAACCGTTGGACTATTTCCTCACACACTTGTTCACAAAGAGGTCAACCTCGCCCCATCTTTGCTTGTGAACGACTGAGCAATTCAGGCAAGCCCCTTTTCTAGCCAATCACGGCGCCCACCTGTTCCCAATGAGCCTGTTCACCTGCGGGACGTTCCAAACACGTGTTTGATGAGCATTCCTCAACTTTCTGTCTTTTTTGCAACGTGTTGCAGCCATAAAATTCCAAGTTCACGATTATTTGCTCAAAACAATCAAGTTGATCAGTTTGAACATGAAATATCTTGTCTTTGTCGTGTATTCAATGAAATATAGGGCGAACGTGATTTGCAAATCATTGTCTTCTGTTTTTATTTATGTTTAACACAACGTCCCAACTTCATTGGAATTGGGGTTGTACGGTATGTCGCCTTGACGTAAGCATATCGGCGATTTCACCAAAACGAGAAGAGAAGCAAGTGCGGGCAAGCGCGTGTGTATGCGTGTGCGTGTTTATTATTGATTAGGCCGACATTGCAAGCGAGAGGTGCTGACCTGCTTTCAGTCTGCTCCTGCCGATTCGCCACACAAGCAACGAGGAATTCGCAAGGGTGTGCGTCGGCATCTGGAGCGTGCGAGCGCTCACATTAACACGCCACATCCTGTCGTGTCGTTCTTTTATTTCTCCTCACGTAATTCCTGCACCGATCTGACTTGCCGTCCAAACGGGGACCAAGGGTCGCAGGGGTCACAAAGGTGGGTGCTAATAATGAGGAGGCCGAAAGTGTTAAACAGCTGTGGGAAGTGCTTCACTTTAGTCGATATTGCAGGTTTACTTGTTGCTTTTTTACTTGCGTAAAGGAGTTGAATCTGCAATTCTTCAGACTTTTTTTTTTTGTTTTATCCATACTTCTATCCATTAGCAGCCATACTTCTAATTAAGTACGGCGCGTGAGTACTTTTGTGTTAAAAGGGTCGTCTCATACTGCAGGCCCAAAGAATGAGAATTCCAGGACGTCTGGAATTCAAACTTCCTCGCACAGCGGAAACGACGCGAGCGGAGGAGAAGAGGACACAGGAGGAAACTTGAAGGAGGTCAAAGCGCCGAGCGACATGTTCACTTGGAAATCGGGTGCGGCGCCGCGATCGCTTATCAGCGAGGTCAATGCTTAACTACGGTATGTGTGCTCGCTGTAGTTTACACCTTTGTGCGAGGTCAAGCGTCACCAACGACATTTCCGCGTTTGCCGAGCCAGCCCAACCAATGTGGAGCCCGAGGAGACGATCTTGAAACTTAATAGTAATTATTCGTTTTAATATACTGTCATTGGAGTGAAAATATATTTTGCCCAATTTTGTGGCACCCCCTGGTGGCTATGCCTATATTGCCTAATGGGCTAGCCAGCTCTGTGTGTTGAACTTAACATTCTTGACGCCCAATTTGTATTTTTTGTGAGAGCTGATCTTTTTGTAGTCGATAATATTACAATCTCAAAGGCGACGTGTAATTTGAAGAGGAACGCGTCCGTGAAGTGACGCCACGTGGCGCAGTGGGTTTACGGAAATAAATATGGCCCCTTGTCATGACGCATTTGTGGCAATTTGCAGGATTTGGTGCAACTGGAGCCAAAATGTTCCTGCATTCCTTTTGGCCTCGGACCGTTTCCTGCTCCATCGCCCAATGGTTGTTTGTTTCAGGAATATGATCAGTCGCCCTTACGACATTTTCACATCCTGCGCCATCAGCTCGCGTTCGGATCGCTCCATCTCAGCCTTTCAACGGCCACCGCGGCAAGTTGCCGCCTGCCCGCGGCGTAACCATGGCGACGTCTGGCCGATCACACCCCCGAAGTGGGAGCCCACCAAACGCGGCGGGAGCGTCGGTCACGACGGATCGGCCTTCAGGGCCGAACGACGGAGGAAAAAAAAAAAAAAGTTCCCTCCGTCATGTGGGATCACACTCAAGGTCTTTGTGATGCGTGGGCGAGCGACGACACGCACACACACGCTTGTCAAATTACATTAACGCGACTTCGACGTCAACCGCCATCGTGCGCTCACTGCGAACACTGTTGGCCAGCATCCTGAGATTCATTTTGTTCATGTGTGCTGGGAACGTGTATTAGGTTTTGTGTATGCCACGGTGGTAAATACTGACATGACTGCAATGAAGTCGATTTTTCCGGGACGTGTACTTTCGTTGGGTATTGATTTTCTGACGACTTTTTACTTTTACTCCCTACATTTGACAACATAAGTGTACTTTAGCGAGCCCCCATTCTATCTTTGCTCACTGCTCACCATGCATACCAGCACCCGCACTTTCCGTTGTTCCAGCTGTTTTATTAACGTCTTCGCTCCCTCCCTAAGTCCGCGCGGCTTTCGGCGGAGCTTCTTTTCCATTTTCTGCCCCAAACGACTGGAACACCGCGCCACAAATAACAAAACTCACCTCATTCCTCCTCATATCATCATTTAAAAAGTGAGGGAAGAACACTGTACATAAGCGCTGCACCTGTTTTTAGCCTGTTTGTAACCTTTTATTCACCACCACGTGCTATGATGTCAGTCTCTCGCTCGCTTTTTGTGTGTTTGTGCTGCGTGTTCTGCGCCAGGGGCGGGGCCATCACAAGCAGGAAGTGATACAGCAGGCCTCCCAAGCAGTCAGCAGAGTGCAGAGAGCGCCACCTCTTGGAGCAGGGCCATCATGGCAGGCCGCATGCTAGTAAAATTCCATTCCCACAGTGAAATTATTTGACGAGATCCAAAAGAATAGCGGTCTTGTGCCGTCAACAATAGGGAGGAGGCCATTTGTTGGCGACGCTGACCCCCCCCCCCCCTTTTCCTAAGTGACCCTCCTCCACATCGACCGGGAGACATTCCCGAATATATTAAAGCGAGCAGTTCGCCATTACTGGCACCGAAAGCTTTTAGAAGCCGCCCCCGCCGGCTTCCTCCCAGGGGCCTTCGCTGCATATATCCGAGGAGCTTACTTCCAAAATAATACGTGGACGGTGATGTCATACCCCAGGTTACGTAATCGCCCCCCGCGGGCTTCATGACATATGTTCTGAAAACATTTGGGACGTCTATTTTGCTTCATTTAAACAAAGACCAAAATAGACGCATTTGGATATTCAACGTTCAGTCATTCATCCATCCATCATCCGTTCCGCTTCTCCTCAATAGGGCCTGTAGGGCCCAGCGATCTCCGGGCGAGAGGCAGGGTACACCCCGAACCGGTCGCCAGCCGATCGCAGGGCACATCCAAACAAACAATCATTGGCACTCACAGTCACACCTACGGGCAATTTAGAGTCTTCAGTCAACCCACCACGCATGTTTCTGGGATGTGGGAGGAAACCGCCGTACCCGGAGAAAAGCCACCCAGGCATGGGGAAAAACATGCAATCCCGGCCCCGCACAGGCGGGGCCGGGATTTGAACCCCGGTCCTCAGAACTGTGAGGCTGATGTGCTAACCAGTTGTCCACCGTGCCGCCTGACCAAAAAAAACATAACCCATTTAAATAAAATGCATCATACTCACCAGAGTACTTGTTTTGCTAGTCATACTTGAATTACGCTCAATACCAGTGAGTGGCGCTAATGTACTTCAGCGCCATTTTGCCAACCACCATTACGACCGAAGAAGGATATCGCAGATGGACTTCCGTTTCCCGGAGCGGCTTCCAATGCGACAGCAGCACCACCTGGCGACCGATTTACGCAGCGCCCTCCTTTGAAACGAACATGGCCGCTGCGGTGCGGACAACAATTGAATTTGGGGATTGTAGCGATGGAAGTGACAAAGTTCAGGTATTCGCAACACTCACACACTAGTTTTAGATGCCCATATCTTCACAAAAGGCTCGTTTTACTTGTATTTCATTGTCGTGACACATTTCACAAGTACAGTCAAAGGAAACCAAATGCAGATGACATTAACAACCTAAATTCTACCTGATGAAGGTGTTTACATTTTTTTCTCCACAATCTGTTGTCTTCATTTCATAACATTTCTCTTGGCTGCAGAGTTTAAAGCGGCTGTGTTAGTTATATTGTTTTATCCAATCAGATTCGAGCCCCTACGTGTTCCCACGTCAAATCTAATCTGCCCCTCTTTTTTTTCCCCAGTTCTTTGTAAAATAGGGTTGAAATTAAGTGACGTTCATCTTTGTTGATCTTTGGTAACTGCGATACCCAAGTCAACAATCTCGTCCTTCAGCGGAATCCCGCAAATTGGTACGCCGAGGAGCCTCAAATTCCATTTTCATTTATTTCCATTGTTTTTCCCATATGATTGACCTTTTCATTCAATGCTTTGATTTCACTTCGTACCTCGTCCCAACATTTTCACGAGGGTGTCGTTTCTACTGTTGATGAGATCGGCCAAAGATCGAACGGCACCGGTCGGGCCGAGAACGCATTCTCGGTCAATTTGGGACCGTGTTGGTTTCTTCGAGAGCGGGGCCTTGCTTGGAGTTAGCGGTACGGGTGTTTTCCTATTGTTGCAAAGTCCTGCAGAAGAATATACGTGTGTACAGGAATGAAGTTCACGATACGATTTCCAGTGTTTGCGTAATTGCGATCATATGAATGAACAGCAGCGCGACTATAGAAGTGGACATTTTTACATAGTATCTTTGAGTATTCGACTCACGTACTCCGAAAGGTACACGAGTGTAAAAAGTACAAATCAATCTGTTTGCAAGTGTTCGGAAAGTAAAATGTCAGGAAAAAATAACACTTGGGTTGAAATACGTACCAGGATATCAAAGATACAGTGACAAAGTATTTGTACTTTACTTCCCACCAGTGGAATTCAAAGTCTGGAATGGCAGAAACAGAGCAAGAGGCCTCGTCGTCGGGCTCCTCGTCGTCTTCCGTGGCTGAGGTCGATCGAGCAGAAGGCGCCGCGGCCTCCGTGAGGTCCAAATGCGTCGGGCTGCTCGCCTCCGCCCTCCGCCTCGAGGCGCCCGACGGCGACAAGGCCACGGAGCTGGCCGCGGAGGTCGAGCGGCACGTCCGCCGCATCCACGCGTCCGATCGGGTCGGATACAAAGCCTGCGCGAGGAGCAAAGTGGCCAACTTGAGGAATCCAAAAAACGCCCACCTCCGCCAGGGCCCGGCGAGCGGCTCCCTGAACTCCGGAGGCCTTCGCCCGCATGACGGCGGAGGAGATGGCCTGCGCCGAGCTCCGGCAACTGAGGGAGGAGTACTCGTCTCGCGGCGTGAGCGAGCGGCAGCTTCCTCGCGGGCCAGAGGGGACGGCGACGCGCCGGCTCCGATGCCGGCGCTGCGGCGGCTTCGACTGCACGGTGACGCGGGTGAACCGAGGGGTGCTGTTCCTGCCGGCGTGGGCGCGGCAGGGAGGCCCCGATGACCCGGCCGTGACCTTGGTGACCTGCAGCCGTTGTGGCCAGCGGTGGTACCACAGCGGCTGGCTCTGCCTCTGACTTTTTTTGCGGATCCGGCTTTTCTTAGACGAGTGATTGTGCATTGTTTTCAATTCATTTGTGTTTGCGTACACACACACACACACACACACACACACACACACATATATATATATATATATATATATATATATATATATATATATATAGGGTTTTAATATATTTCTTTTGCTAATACTGTTGAAGAGACTCATGAAGTTTGTTTGTTTGTTTGTGATGAATAATGAAACTATTGAATACAGGCATTTATGTGACATGGGTTTATGATTGTGTGCGAGCTCGAAGCGTGGTGTCAAAGTGTTGGTGACGATTCTTTGTGTTGTTACAGAGCACACTAATAATAATTTTTAAAAAAAAATGAATCCAAGCAGAATATTAGTCTTCTTTAACTTGCCACTCTTGAACATTTGAAGTCCTGGAGATGTCATACAGACCGCGCTGTTTTTTTAGTTTTTATGTTGTCTTTGTTTTTTTGCTATTCTCTTCGTTTAAATCGCTTTGCTGCCATCTTGTGGTTTTCATAGGGAAATTACAAATCCCTCTCAATTATCAGTGGACTTTCGCTATTCTGTTATTATTTATTTTGTATTTTAACTATTGCTATCTCCGCTGTCATTTAATGAATTATACGTGATTTTAAAAAAATGAAAATGAATGATTTAATTGTGTTACACATAGTACATTTGAACTTTTCTTCTTTTTGAAATGTACCTTATCGATGACCGATTTGGCCCATTTGTCCAGTTTAAAACTCAAATGTGGCCTTTCGCACAAAAGTCGACACACCCCTGATTGAACCCGTCGCGGCGTGTCGCACAAAAGCCCTCCCAAGACCACACGAGCCAACGCCGGAACCTCGCAACTGTGAGGCCGCGAATGAATAAATCCAACTCGAGATGCGTCACGTGATCAGGCACGGGACCCTCAACGAAAACGCGCAGAATGTGAATCTTTCAAAGCCAAACAGGCCGAGGTCCTTCTGACAACGTGGTCCAATCGATGACTCGTATGAACTATGACTGTCCTTGTTTATCCTTTTTTTTTTAGGGTTGTGCCAGCATGACTAAGTCTCCTCATGTTTGCTGAAAAGCCGCCAAATGTTATTTTGCATCTTGTTCATTCTTAGTGACTTTTGTGTGATGTGGAATTCAGCTGTCATCGGGAGTTTTCGATTTGCGTTTGTTCAAGAAGACAAATGTATTGAGACGCGCCGGAATTGAAACAGTTCAGATGTCGTTGTCGCTTTCGTCTTGGCGTGGATCTGGCAATTGCTGTGACGTATTAGCCAGCATGACTCTACTCCTAAATCTTTTTTTTTTTTTTTTTTTTTTTTTGTCTCTGGCCTTTCAACTCAAGTATTTTCAGAAGGAATTTACAGGATGCGGCCTTTAAAAGCAAAGTTCTTGCGTTTGCGTCTTCTCCCCGCGCCTGCGTGGCTTTTCTCCGGGCACTTTGTTTCTGTGTGCCCTGCGACCGGTTCGGGGCGTGCCCCGCCTCTCGCCCGAAGATAGCTGGGACGGGCTCCGGCACGCCCGCGACAGAAAACGGATGCAAGTCGACGACTTGCCTCTTGGCCTATAAAAGGCTTGAAAACTTTCATTTTTTAAAATGTACAGGATACATTTGAGCGCTTGCAGAAAAGTGCAAACCAGAGAAAAGTCACATTCAAGTCAGACATGCATGACGTATTCCGTCTGTCACAGCTTCCACGGCGAACTGTTGTCCACAGTAAATGTGCATGTGAGATGCACACAAAGGCTCTATTTTATTTCACTTTTTTTTTTCCGAGGGGTATAACAAAAAGAAGTGTGGCAGCTTGCACATGACGAGTGGAGGCGTGACCCAAACCCGGGCGGGGCTCTTTTTATTTTTTGGTTGCCGTCCTTTTGAATCCACATGCAGGGGCTCTCGTGAGCGGTCCCGGGTCCGGTCGGCGGCGAGCACTTCCAGGCAGGACACGGCGCAGCAAGTCAACGTGCGAGGTAGCTTTCCAATGTTACGGTCAAACCGCATCATGTATCTGCATTTTCTCTTAGATTCATGGCATTTCAATTCATTTCAGTGGGGGAAATCGATTTGAGTCATTGGGTAAGATTTACGAAAGAGTTGAGTTCCAAACTTGTTGACGGACGGATCTAAACTCGTAAGGTGGCGCTGCGTTGACCTTTGGCCTAGGTCACTCGCAATACTTAACGGCACTTAACTTTGTGATCTTTCGCATCCACAGCGGCTGTAAGCCCGCGCCGCAGTCGCCCGCCTGAAGCCATGACCTCCAAGTCACCTCTGCTCAAGGTCATTCTCTTGGGCGACGGCGGCGTGGGCAAGTCGTCCCTCATGAACCGCTACGTTAGCGAAAAGTTCGACTGCAGGCTCTTCCACACCATCGGCGTGGAGTTCCTCAACAAGGAGCTGGAGGTGGACGACCAAAGTGTCACGCTGCAGATCTGGGACACGGCGGGCCAGGAGCGCTTCCGCAGCCTGCGCACGCCCTTCTACCGCGGCTCCGACGGCTGCTTGCTCACCTTCGGCGTGGACGACGCGCAGAGCTTCCGCAACCTGGCCAACTGGAAGAAAGAGTTCGCCTTCTACGCCGACCTCAAGGAGCCCCACGCGTTCCCCTTCGTGGTGCTGGGCAACAAAGTGGACGTGGACGAACGGCAGGTGTCGGCGGAGGACGCGCGGCGGTGGTGCCGCGACAACGGCGGACTCGCCTACTTTGAGACCAGCGCCAAGGAGGCTACCAACGTGGCGTCGGCCTTCGAGGAGGCGGCTCGTCGGATGCTCGCGCTGGACGCGCGCGACGACCGCCTGGTCCACGCCGACACGGTGGACCTGAGCAGGAAGAGCGACTCGGATTCCGGCTGCTGCTGAAGTCGAGTTGGGACGCGCGTCTCCAGAAGTGCCCGTCGTGGCTGCGGCAAGCTACGAACTATCAGAGGTCGGTACGGTCAGAACCGGCCCGCGGCTCCTTAGGGCCTGAAGCACATTTGAATTTGGGGTAGAAACGCACCAATGTCGTACGTCTGTGCTCCATAATAAACTCCGATACTCAGACACCGATACCACTTTTCCAGCCTGACATATACCTTCCGGATACTTCCAGCTCGGGCGTGTGGAGAGTCTTCCGCTAAAGGTAAACACATACGCGACACTCGGTTAGGCGGCTTGTAATTCACGCTCTGCAAAACCGACCACCAAGTTGGCTCCTCGCGAGTTGCGGCGGCACGGGCCCAACGGCGAGCGCCGATGTTCTCCGCCCCCCTCACGTCACTTGTGATAACGTATCACTTCAGTCGCCCTGTCGCGCTTTTCTTTTACGACTTGTGTTTGCACACTTCACAGTGTCGTTAAGACACTGAGCTAACTGGCATCTGCGTTACGACTTGTAATGGCTGCCTGTACGTTCTTCTTCGTCTCTTATTTCTTCTTGTTTCGATGTACTCTTTGTGTATAGTGCCCCCTCGTGTTGAGACTAAGAGAGCACATAACATTTGAGTGAGCTGTGTGGCAAGACTGTTCGAAAACGTTTGCCACGTTCAAGGAAAGTTTGTGTTTTGTGTTTCCGAACAAAATTGGATTAAACTAAAACACATTTTTGTCACAGTTGCAAGACTTTATTAAGTATCACTAATTGGTAGTCAAATGTAAGTACTTTTTTTTTTTTTTTTTAGAAACAAGCATTCCAACATGTTTCACTATCACTATTTTCACTCCTTGTCTTAAAAAAAAAAAAAAAATTAAAAAAAAAATAAAATAAAATACTGTCCACCAGTGGGCGCTCGAGTGACAAGTGGCGCCTGTGGAACTGCTGAACGCGATGTGGGCTAATTGGGCTCAGCTGATTCGTTCAGTCTGTCCGGACTCCCCTATAACTGTATGTTATGTTTATTTGTTATTTTTGTGTATGACTGTATGTCTCATTTCAGTATCGGAGGACAGTTTCCGTCCCCCACTCATGACATGTCAACTATGTACAAAATAATAAAAAACCAAAAAAACATATAGTTGTTGTGTAAATTATACAGCAAAAGTGATCCCTAAATATTGTTTTAAAATACTCAATAGCGCTTGAGCACCCCAAAGTAGCTTTTCGCTCCCTCTTGACGACCAACGTACACATCAAATATAACAGATAAAAAAATGTGTTCAATCAACTTTTTGGGTGTCATTTTGTTTCTGTTTCCATGTTGAAACATTTTGTTGTAGCATGGCCACACACACAGGAGTATTTCTGCTTTTAAGTTGTCTTTCAACGCAACTCGGTTACTAAAACCTTTTTAGCCATCGAGAGGAAGAGAAAAGCAGAAATGATCACGCTAATTCGTCTGACCACGGTTAGACCCGAGGCAAGTCCTTACTTCTATTATATTCTAAAAAATTTTTTTCAAATAAACGCAATCCTGTTACTTATCATAAAAAGACAATATCAACAGTTTTTATTTTCTATTATATAGCTGAGTTTGTGACTGAGCAATTAGCATACCAGCTAGCACAGCTAGCAGCTACTCTTAAGCAAAAACATTAGCATTGAGTTCTGTTACTGAAATGAAATGGATACTAAAATTTTCAATTTCTGTAATTTTCAAATAAAATGTAGCTTTGTTTAATTGTAAATGATTTATTCTGCAATATTTTTGAACGATGTTTTTCAGGTGCCCAAGTATTTGGAAAAAGCTTGCGCCAAACACAGCAAAGTATATGATGACAAGTAAAGTGCCATTTTCAAATGACAGGATGCTTTGTTAGCCGTTGTTCTTGAAAACCCAACAAAGAAGTGCTGCCATTTGGAGTACCGTTTTGCGTAAAAGCCATGGATTGATTTCACGCACGCGTGTAAATTGCCGATTCGCACGACACTGTCGGCATCAGTCGACTTGAAATCATTCCCGCCTCCTCGAAAGAACATCGATGGCAAGCCAAGTCAAGAAAGAGGCAGGAGACAACGGTGACACGATAATAAAAATACCGGTTTTACTAGAGAAGGTTACAAAAATCATCACTATATAGCAGTCATAAAACTAGTTCCAACTTAACATAAACAGCATAAGGAAACACCTACATAGACTACATTGCCATCAAAGTACAATGGATATATATATATATATATATATATATATATATATATATAAATTTTTTTTAGAAAAGGGAAATGGGGTAGGGGTTCAGAAGAAGTGGGGAAAAACACCGCCTACCAAAGTTGTCATACAATTGACTACACGTCACCTGAAAAACTGCAAAGACACGGTCATGTCTCCTTCATGCAAAGAACAAGGAAACAACAACACCCTGACATGAATCGTCGCATCGGAAATTGAGGTTTGCCTTAACATCTACCTGGCGGCAGAGGACGGAGAATTAGCGAACATAGCGCGCCTGGCAATCAAATCCTTTTTTGGAAATACAGAATAGACAGCTGCACACGTGGACGACACTGACATGCTTCATCTCAGCAAAATGTTTTTTTTTTGTCCTTTCCTTTTTTTTTTTTTTTTTATTATTATTATTTTTTTAAAGTTGACTTAGCAGTGGTCATCAATTATATAGTATAGTTTATGATTATGAAACAATATCGGATTATAAAATGAATGTATGAAAATTCCTGACTTGTTTAGTTCGAGTGTAAACATCCAAAAACGGTCTGTGGCTCATCTGGGAGGCTTAAAGAAAAAAAACAATATTGCACGGACAAGTCACTCTTTTGGCTGGCCATTCAAAAAATGGATATATATATATATATATATATATATATGTATAATCAATATAGAATCACAAGAAGAAGAACTCAACAAGAAGAACTCAAAACCGATGAAATCAATTCTTTCGCATTTGAACTATTTGTATCACAAGAACGTCGCTCCATCGTGTCACGGCCGCACCGCGTCCCTCTCGCGACATTTCAGTGAAGATGTCACGTTGCCATTGTGACATCAAATGCAGAGCTAGCATCTGACGGCTAAACGCACGAGGGGAACATGAACATGTTCGGAAAGAAAGAATACATGAAATATCGTGGACAAACACGGACTGCTCTCTCTGAGTCGATTCCATTTTTTAAGGAGCGACGAAACTATTTACAGTTGAGTCATTTCCGAATGAGATTTCATGGTTGTCGTTTGGGTAAGCGCTTCGGATAAGTGATCCCCAACCAAATTGGCGTAAGAGATCATCAGGTCTAGCATTGGAAATGTCACTTTCATTTACGTAAAGTCATGTATCTTTGTTCATCTACCGATGCAGGTGATGTATAGTGACAGGCAGAACCACTGAACGCTCTTCCACAGGATGAAAGAAGGTACACAATTAATTACGAATTAAATCTCACAGCACACCACCTCTTTCTTTGGTGGTGTGCTGTGAGATTTGTTTCGAATGTCGGCTCAATAGAGTTGTTTTTCTTTTTCCCCCCAAGAAAGGAATCCAAATGATTTTCCAAGCCGAGGGGTCAAGGTCTCATCAATTTTGGGAAACGTTCCCTCGCAGCGATGACCTATCGAGAGGTTAGTTCGTTGTGCCAGACATTTTACATTCGACAAAATCAAGTTCACCTGCAAGCACAACTCATTATTATGTCACGACACCATTTTGAGATCCTTTGGGAGACGCGCGTTTTCCCAGCGCTCGCAATTGTACTTGTAATTACGATTCAAACTACCCGTCGTTGTTTCATTGATTATCTTAAATGATGCATTGATTAATGAACAGGTACAGTATGTAAATGGTTGATTGATTTGATTGTTTGGATTTTGAATGCACAAGCTACGAAATCAACTTTTTTTGAGACTACAACATTTGGCTTTTGTTTTGCGAAAAAAAGAAGAAAAGAAATCCTTACTTAGTAGATTGAAGTGCAGGTTAGCGTTTCCCCACATGCCAAATGATGTACTGTATGCCATGCAGCCTTGCAATTGCTCAACTTGTTCAGTTTTCTTGTCCGTTTGTACAGTAACAATGTTTTAAGCATCAACAATAAATCAGTCAAAAGTGTAAAGAAGTGTGGGGGGGGAGTGAACGCCAAAAACATAAGAAGAAACATCTTAAGAGTACCTGGTCGTTTCAGAGAGTATTAAAAAAACAACAACATTCGCACACATTCACACAATATATTCATATTCATATATACTGTATATATGCATATAAAACATCAAAAAAAGAGAGGAAGTCGGTCACCGTCTGGCTTCCCCGTGGCGGGCGCTGACAGTAAACAAAGTTGATTTCGGCCGCGGGGAGCCGTGTGTGGAGAGGCCGCGCTGGCCGGTGGGGGGCGAGGACTTGGCCGCACCCCGACAGCCAGGAGACGCTCGGTAAACTGGCGGAGCGTGTGTGAGCGCTCCCGTTCTCGAGCCTCTTTTGGGGGGGGGGGGGGGGGGGGGGGTCGCTGTTCCTCCTGACCCTCAATCCTGCTCCCTTCTGGTGGGAGACCACGCCCACTCCACCCAACATGGCGGAAGGGAAGAGCAGAGAGACTCAGGAGCTGGCGGGACTACCGAATATAACCGGGGGCGTCGTTTTCATGAAGGAAGCCGGTGGGTGCTAAGGTGTGGGGGGTGGCGGCTGAAGGTGTGCGGGAGGGAGGGAGGGGGGGGGTGGCGTCCTTATGAGTAGGAGGACGAGTTCTGGCCCTCCTTGGAGCGCGCCTCCGCCTCCAGGTCCTGGTCGTCCTTCGTCTTGATGTCGTGGTAGTCGTGCGTGGAGACGACGCTCTTCAGGTAGGCCCAGTTGGCTGACAAGATCATCAGATAGTGAATCTGAAGAAAGACCACAAAATTCTTGTCGTGGACTCTTTGTGTCCCAACTTTCTCCTCCGAAGGCAACATTGAAGGATGCAAAAGCGACTTTGACATTGTTTGACTTCATCAAACATGCTAACAGCGATCCATCAGGCAATTATGAATATTTTCTCCTCACGCGGGTCGCGGGGGCGCGCCGGAGCCTATCCCAGCTAACTTCGGGCGGGAGGCGGGGTACGCCCTGAACCGGTCGCCAGCCAATCGCAGGGCACATAGAAACAAACGACCGTCCGCGCTCACATTCACACCTACGGGCAATTTAGAGTCCAATCAACCTAGCACGCATGTTTTTGGGATGCGGGAGGAAACCGGAGTGCCCGGAGAAAAGCCACGCAGGCACGGGGGGAACACGCAAACTCCACGCAGGCGGGGCCGGGATTTGAACCCCGGTCCCCAGAACTGTGAGGCGGATGCGCTAACCAGTCGACCACCGTGCCGGCCAGGCACTTATATATTACAGTTATTTTGGGAAACTGCTACATCACTGCTTTCTCAAGGATGATAAGGTAAATAGTTTTGGGTTTGCCATGATTTTTGGGGTGGCCCGCAGCCCTGTTTCCCTCCAGAGTAGATCAGCAAATCTCCATATTCACAACAACAACAGAAAACAACCTGTAACAACCGACAATCTTCAAAGCAGCGTTTGCTTGAGGATCTTATTGAATTATTCATCTTTGACACAGAGGCGAAAGTGGAGGAAAACGTTTTTGCTCTTTGGTTGTCAATAGTTTCTTTGCGCAAGTAAAAAAAAAAAAAAACTTGTTATTCGTAGTAACGGTCCTCGTCGTAGTCGTCATGTGCGTTGCAGCCACGGCAGATGCGGGTGTCGCAATTTCCCCCCGCGTTATCGACACCTACACCCAATGGCGTCGGAGGGCCGCGTCAAATCGGATTTTTCTACAAGTGGACGGTGGGCCACAAAAAAACAAACGCTGACCCTCTGCGCATCGACGGACGCAGAGGTGGGCGACTGGGGAGGATTTCGCGCTGTGCGAGAGAGAGAGCCAGAGTTGCTATGGAAACAGATCATCGCGACGTGGCAACGTGCATATCAAGAGACCGAGCCGGGCTCACCAGTGCTATGACGGTCGCTCCGGCGCCGGCTAACGCCACGATGTAGAGGTGGTAGGACAGGTAGAACTGCAATCCAAAACGGATTTCGGCTTAGTGGAGGAAAGTAAACGTAGAAAAAGTCCTGCTCAGCAGCGTCTTACTTCACTGGTGTTGCAAATGTCTCCCAGAGCGGCACCGCAAGCTTTCCCCGGCGTCGCGTTCCAGGGAACGATACCTGTGGGATCAAAGCCTTGAGTCACGGAGACATCAGAGCGGGAGCTTGTGCTCGGTCAAATCGAGACCGAATGCAGGAATGAAACTGATTGCGCATCGTGCATCATCAAAATGTAGCTTGTTGCATTACGCGTTGACAGCACCATACCATACCATGCTGACCTACTGACAAATGTGCACAATTTCGACAATCACTTCATATGAAAAACCGGATAAGTGAATGTTCCATTAAAAAGCCCTAAATTAACGACGACTTCAAAATCTGAGACAAACTAATCGATTGCCTCAAAAGGTGGTGTTACGAGGTCATATTAAAAAAAAACAAAGTCATGTTTGAGACTACGGCAGAATGGCACATGACAAGAGAGAGCCAATCACAAGCTCGAGTTGGATTTAGAAGGAGCAAGTGACATGAAAACAAATCTGCTCTTTAGTGGCATTTTTCAAAATGTCCATTTTCACCCTGTAATGTGATGGATTACGACGACGTACATTCTGTAATTAAATGACGTCATCTTGTCAACATGTCATTCTTCTTCATTTCAATCATTTCTGACCAAAGCTGTGCGCGGCGCCCGCGCAAATGTGTCGGCGCCACCTACCGTACTGCCTGACGTCCACGCAGATGGCGTCGGGCGAGGTGATGTTGGAGTCCGGGGACCTCATGGCAGCGCAGGTGTTCCACATGTTGAAAAAGACGAAGACCGGGATGGCCGTGAAGCCGAAGACGGCGAGGAAGGCGAGGGCGAGGATGTAAGTCAGGAACATGAACTGAAAAGGGCGAAGAAATCCGTCTGCGTGACGCCCCTCATGTTTACAACCACTGCTATGACGTCGCAGTTATAGAAACCATCAATACGAGATGTCCAAAACCACAATAAACTGTAGCAGCGCACGACTGCGCCGTGTCCGTTCACAATCGATAGTTGACATCGTTTATCATCAGAAACGCCGATTAATAAAGGTATCGCGCCAGTCGAATTCGGCTCGCACTGACCGACCAATCAGAGGACGTAAACTGCGACCGTTATTGTAGGCCAGCTAGCTGTTTCTGTGGGCGAACTTGAAATCCGATTGGTTCAAGAAACAGTCCCATTGCCAACACGGGGAACCCGAAAATCCGTAAATAATTGATTGGAATTGCGTCCAGAGGCCACAAAACGGTGAGGACAAGATTAGATCACATAGAGGCTGAAATCCGATTGGACAAAATAATCCAACGTCCACGTTCACCTACTGAAAGCAGCGCGGCCAAGAGAAACGCTACGAAATAAAGAGAATAGACTGTTGGGAATGAATTAGGGCTGTCACTATCAAATCTTTTTTGAATCCATTCTCCCATTGATTATCGATCAAATAATCGAATAATACTTGCCTCATGACAATGTTTTTTAAACGCTGTGTTTTTGTTTGTTTTTCTAACTACGAACATACATTTAATTCTCATTTATGAGCGATGGACTTCAGACTTTAAGATGCTTATTTTGGTACTGAGCGTATTTGATCAATTTATCGTACAGAATTTGTGACAGCAAAATACCAAATGCAACATACATAATATTACACTTCTAACAGTGCCTTCAAAGTCACTCGTGTGCCGTTTTCGCCGAAGGTTATGATCGGCTCAACGCTGCGTCCTTCCGTAATAAATGTCGTTTTTTATTTTCAAGTCGACTTAGCTGAGCTATTTCTTGAATTTTCCCAGCCCGAGAACGGATGAATACAATTTGGGTTGTAAATGAAGGTCAGCGCTACTGATCTTGTTCAGTCCTCGCCGGCCTTGACGGCTCGCCGCTGTCAAACGCTGACGGCGCGAGCGCAAATTGGCCATCCGCGCCGGGCCAGAAAGGACAAACCGTGCCGGGGTCACCCCCCCGAGGGCTCAAGTGCGCACAAGCGTATCTGCACTTTGCGTGCGGGCGTGACATACGAAGGCGGTGATGCAACGTCCGCACACGGTGGTCTTGAAGTCACTCTGCAGCTCCTTCTTGATGGCGCCGGTGGTGTAGAAGCCCTCAGCCAGCAGGACCACGGCGTAGACGAAGAAGAAGGACGCGATGCCGTAGATGATGTACTGAAAGATCTGAACGCTGAGCACACGGAAACATCGGGGAGGGTTAAAGCGGCCAAAGGTCGCGCGGCCTTTGCGCCGGCCAAGCTTCCAGAACTTACACCAGGGTGAGGGCGGCGTGGTCGCCGGAGATCCTGGAGAAGTGGTTCTCCAGCAGGGTGAGGGTGCCGGTGAGCGCCACGTGGCCGCAGCCGCAGAACAGGGCCACGCCGGAGAAGCACAGGATGGTGGCCACCAGGGAGGCGTAGGGCACCCCCCCCAGACACTTGATGCAGCACTCGAAGCATCCTGCGGGAGGCCACAGCCGAGACTTCAAACGTCATCGCGCGACGGGGGCGACCGATTCTCGCCCATTTCTAACAATCAACCAATTTCAGAAAGTATTTCCTTTCTCAACAACTTTCAAAAGCTCCAAACCTTACACTGCTCGGTTGAAACAAGAAAACCGCTTTGCTCCGTCGTAGGTCAGCGTTTATGTCGCTAGGTAGGAGTTTTTTTCTAGCTATAGGAAACGATTCCCGCTGCCCTCTGGTTGAATTGGCGCAAAGACAAGTTAGTTGTGTCATGTACATGTGATCCTATTCAAGCCAAGGTACGACTGATTAGCTGACGTGGGCGTTTCAAATTTATTTCAGCGGGGAGATATGATATGAGATGCGAGTGTTTGCGTTCTCTATTCCGACAAATTCAAGTGGCACCTGAAGGCCACGTCCGTCTGTGTTCGACGCGAGCGCGCCCACACTCGCCTCCTCCCTTTCGTCTTGCGAGAAGCATCGCCAAAGAATTTTTTCCCCCCGCCCGGCTTGTATGACCAGATGACATGAATAAGTCACGCGGCGGCGCTAAATAAATGATCTTAAAGCAGAGGAGATGTTTTCTAGGGCAGCTCTTTGAGTGTTGTCCCTCTGAATTCTGGGATGCGCTCGCGCACTTTCTTCTGCGGATGAACATCAACAGTCAAGAAAATGAAGAGCAACAAGGAGGAGGGGACTCTTACATAACGGCTTGTTAAAAATAGATCCTCCGGCAAAGCAGGAAGTTTGTCAGGGAAAAAAAAAAAAAAAAAAAAAAGGGATGAAATGAAATGTCTTTTGTGCTGCGTTTCCACGGCGACCGGCTCCTTTTGGCAACCCCGAAAGGCTCGCTAGCGTTTTGCACGTAGAAGAGTTTGTTGAATTGAAGCGTCCTATGAAAGCGGCATTAAGGTGTCTTCGGACACGTGCACGTGCACCTTCGCACCGACGACATGTTCTCACTTCCACACGCGGCACGAGCCGGAGCTACAAGCCCGCCTCGTCGGCTTTTACGGCGAACGCCGTCAATGGATGCAGACAGCCGACGACGGCTCTTCCACGTCATTGGTCATCCGCGTCGTCGGCGGCGCAGCCCAAATTGAACGGACGTCCGGCCAAACCGCAGCTCGAAGGCCGCCGCTTGCTTTTCAAGTGAGAGTTTTCTATCGCGCCCTCGGAGCAGCCATTTGACTCTCCCGTGGGACCGCGCTCGTTATCGATGACTTTAAAAGAGCAAATTGACTTTTGCCTCCACTGCGGGGCGGGAAGTTCATCCGGAGCTTTTCTGGCCATACGCGCAAGATGGAATGACGCGAGGGGCACAGAAAGGCCTGAAGCCACACCTCGAGCGTGTTTCCTCCGCTGCGTTCCAGATTGCCGAGTAGCACAAATGACGACAGACCAACCCTTAAGAATTAATACTTGCTTCGTGTGGGAATCGATCGTCCGAGTGCAGTCCGATAAAAGAATCTCATCTTTTTAAACCACCTTGAACGATAAAAAAATCATTTGACCCAATAACTACGTGCAGATAATATACAGGGATAATACAGATACACGATCAAGTGTATGGTTTATATCGTGCTGCACGAGCCTTGCCCGGTCCCTTTTTTGAAATCCGAGATACGAGTGAGTTTCCGGCCCGCCGTCGGCGAACGTCACAACATCCGGGCGCCATCGGTTCACATTGGTTTCCTCGCCGCGGAAGGGCGAACTCAGTCAAAATAAGACTATTTTGAAAAAGAAGAGAACAATGTCAAGAGGTAGTGCAATTTTTGGGCCGTATTTTGTGCGATTGTTACAGCCAACTTGATCGTTTTCATCCTCAGTCTCTCCGCAAGCCACTCCGAACATGCAAGCGCGTGTCAGTACGGAGCAAATGTTCTTTATTGTTCCTCACTTGTGTCAAAGTGGGAGGAAAAAAAAGCCGTTTTGGTTGCATGTTAATTGCGTAATTAATTAACGAGCCTCCGTGCGAGTAGCCCGTGACGGGCCGGCGCGCCTGCCGGTCTTTCTGACTTTACCAGGAGCGTTCACGCTCTGATGCCGTGCCGCTCAGGATTTCGGGGTTGTGCCCGGCACATGGTATAAATCGTGCGATTCGGCGCTAGATTAAGTCATAGCGTTAAGACGCCCCCCTCCAAAGTATGCTTGCTGCTCACGATGAAGACTCCCGTTGCATAACGGGGGGGAGAGCTTCGTTGCATAATGCGTCCAAATCTCATCGATGCCGATGAAGAGGCGGGTTCAAAAACGCTGGCCCGAAAACAGGCCGGGTCCTCGGTGGTCCACGCGGTCACGACCGGGGGTTGCGCACTGACACGTCATCGTGCTCTTGAGGTCCAACCTCAACTGCTTGCTTAATACCATACCACAGAATATTAAGAAAATACAACAGCGCACCGGGATACTCCTTCTTGGAGGTGGGCTAATCTCCAAGACCAATTAGAGACGACTTTATAGGAGAAACGGCTTGAAAACAAATCCCGACTTTGGAGTTGTGCAGAGAGCTGATCAGGCTTTAAACTAGCGGTCCTCAACTGTCGTCACCCGGCGACACGCATTTTCTTATTGTTGCGCAGTCTCGACCCGCTTTATAGACGATAAGAACGATGAAGCATTTTTGGTTGAAAAATAGCCTCTGAAAACACGCTCCATTTTCAAACGCCATTTGAAATGCCCAAAGTATACGGCTAGCCATGTTCCGCGCTAGCCAGAGGCTGAGCTGCACTGTGTTTGTTTACGCAGTAAAGCGAGTCGCATTTCTTGTCGCTTACCGGGCGCGTTCCGTGTAGGAACTTGGAACGCCTCTGCGCTGTCACACACACACACACACACACACACACAAAATCCCACCCACGAGCAGAGAATCACTGCTTGAAAGCATAAATTCCCTCGCAGGCTTCTTTTAAAACACACCGGCGCTCTCCGGTCGCCCCGTGAGAGTGGTTTTAAAAGGCCGCTAATCGGAAACGGACAGGCCGGAGTGCTCGGGCCTAATGGAAATCAACGGGCTATTCATTAGGAGTGAATCGAGGCGACACTCCGAGGTCAGCCCGTCGCGACCGGCTGCGTCCCGCCACCTCGCTACGCATTCCGCCTCTGCCTGAAATACGACCGGCGGCCCGCGCCGCACTCGCCGGCCGGCGCAATCTGTTCCCGCCGCGTCGTGTATCATCTCGGCGCTCTTATAATGACATCGGCGAGAGGGAGCGCCGGCGGTCAGCCAGGAGAGGCTTCGCCGGATTACAATCCAGATGCTACGATAGCGAGCGGGACGGATGGCGAGGGATGCCGTACCGACGAGGCCGCGGGCAAAGGAGCAAGCGAGCGAGAGGTGGAAAGGGAATGAAAGCCGGAGGAAGACAACGGAACATGTCAAACGTGAAAATTCAAAACGTCGTTTTCGGTTATAGTGAGCGACCCAAGTGATTGTCTTTGGTTTGCCAGTGTCGTCTCAGTATTTTCTCCGCTAAAAATAAAAAAAACACAGACAGACACACGGGTGGGGATGAGCGAGTACCGATACCGGGTATCGGCCTTATTTCGAGGTATCGGGTACGCGTGAAGACTGCCGATACCGGTAACCGGTACTGAACGCAAAAAAAAAAAAAAAACATCTGACATCAAGTTCTCCTCGCCGATATTTGACGTTACACCGCTGCGGCTTGACACATCGGCGAATCATCGTGCGTCGGAAAGAAAGAAAGACATAGAATTCGCAATGATCTGTCATTATGTTAACTGCAATTGTACGTATTAAAAATACTAGTGGGATCGGTACTCGGTATCGGTGAGTACTCCAGAGTGAATACTCGTCCCTGCATCAGTGTGAAGAAAAAGTGGCCTCGAAAATCCCGACACTGGAGTTTGGTTTGCACAGAAAGATGAGCAACGCGATTTAGGACAAGCTCCTGAAAGTAACATTAACGGTGACGAAGGAATTAGTCAGGTGACGAGAGGCCAAGCCAACAGCAAACGTGCCTCGGCACCATTTTGGGTGAGCGATCACGCAGACGAGTCGAAAGATTCGACGTGTTCGTCGCGACAACGCCGCCTCTTTGCCTCAGGCCGGCGAGTATCAGTCGCCATGGCAACTTGTCACCCACGACCCACTTCGAGCGTTGAGCTGAGCGGCCGCTGTTGCTTTTTCTCGATGCGATGAGCGAACGAAATCCAAACACAAAGATTTGAGCCAATAAGAACGAAGGAAGAAGGTAAGTGAAGCGATGGCGTGACGGAGAACTTTTCAGCTTCCTCCCGAGAAAATATCGCGGAATTTAATTGAGCAAAATGAAAATGTGAAAATAGTTGCATTATCTTTGAACACAAAGAATGGAGCAACACGTGAAGGCAGACAATATCACTCAGTAATAATACTTCCGGGCATATAGCCTTTATCCTATACATCAAGAAAACAAACCAAAAACACTAATATTACTGCAGTTTATTGAGTCACTTTGTTGCAAAACTCTTTTCCGTGTATTATCTAAACTGGAACCTTCGATGGACTTTTAACGGGTATAAAATAGTGTCAAGTGGTAACTTAAAATGGCCTCTTCCATGCACCAGCGAGCTCAATTGGGAGGAACTCCATCCATCCATCCATCCATTTCCTTTACCGCTTCTCCTCACGCAGGTCGCGGGCGCGCTGGAGCCTATCCTAGCTATCAGTGGGCGGGAGGCGGGGTACACCCCTCCGAACCGGTCGCCAGCCAATTGCAGGGCACACGAAACGAACAACCATTCGCGCTCACATTCACACCTACGGGCAATTTAAAGTCTTCGCGATCAACCTACCGCGCATGTTTTTTTGAAACCGGAGCGCCCGGAGAAAAGCCACCCGGGCACGGGGAGAACATGCAAAGTCCACACAGGCGGGGCCGAGGATTGAACCTCGGTCCCCAGAACTGTGAGGCGGATTGTGTTAACCAGTCGTACCCCGTGGCGACTTTTCAAAGCTTTTTGATATTTATTTAATGCTGTTTTAGGCCATGAAAAAAGTCCTTCAATTTAATGGACAACCAGATTTAACGCACGCACCCCCCATTAGTTCGTTAAATCGAGGTTCCGCTGTATGTCTGTGTTGTACTGCCCCCTGGTGGCCAAGGCGCGCACACCACAAGGAGCACAATTTCCGTTGCCATTGAAGCATGAAAGCATTTAGCATGTTAGGATGAAACATTGATACGATTTCACAGTCACACGGGCAAACCTTGACTACAACGTGACCCGTGACCAAAATGAGCTCGACGCTCGTGACGTCGTCTACGATGAGGCGTTCGAGGAGCTTTTTGACGTGGCTTCGTTGGGCGCAGCGTTGCGTCTCTTATTTAGAAATCACGCCGTCGGGTAGGCTCGAGCAGAGCGGACGGACGATATTCACTGGAGTTTTCTTCCGCCCGAATTCAAAATGGCCCCCCGGGCCACAAATTGCGTCGTGCCCAGCGAGCGAGCGAGCGCCTCAGCAATTACGCCATCGTGGCAAATATTGGATTTTCCTCGGAGGCGGCGGTAATCGCCATCGGACGCCGATTCCGAATCGGCGGGTGATGGAGGAGGGCCGAGAGCGGGCTGGCGTCGTTCGAGGACGAGGCGTGCTGTGCCAACCTGTCACGCTGCTATTCATATCTCGCCGCAGACTGGCACCGAACAGCGGCCGACATTACCGCCGCGCGTTCTGTGGCCACAAAGGGGACCCCGAGCGAGCGATGTTCGTTGAAAGCCGGACGTGAACACAATGCACTGTACGCATGTCAAAAATAGAGCTTTTCACCCACGCCTGCTCATTGGCACGTAAACAAATGAAAGCGCAACACACGCACGCGCGTCCAGATGGAGGCTGACAGCACGCTTTGGGCAAATGACTTGAAATGAGGACTCCGCGAGCCTCTCCCTCGTGTGCGACGGCTTTCACGTGCTTCCGTGACCTCACGCGGCGCGGCGGGCTCAGCGAGGCTACAGTCGGCGGAGCCTGTGCGAGCCATCCAGATGAAAGCGTGGAGAAATCCAACATTTTTTCAACCGCGCTGCGGATGATTTGGACGCTCGCCATTTTTCACGTGGGCCGCACGGCATCTATTTTCATTCGTTGTCAATGTTGCTTTTTATTCTCTGGAAGAATCAGGCCTTTCGGGGAAAAATCGTCAGTGTTTGCTTTAAGCAGGAGTTAGCAGCTAAACAACGGAAGTGATGAGAATTCAAACACTTGAAAGCAATGCATCTGGTTTGGACAATGTTTTTGTCATGTCCATCTCAAATAAAGGAATCAACTCGAAAAGGTTCAGATACTGCTGTAAAAATAAAAATACAAATAAGAATCCATCCATCACAATCCTGAAAAATCAACCCAAGTGCAGGAATGACACATTTGTACTTGTTACTATGAGACACAAAGTAAAAATGCATCGTCTGCGCATGCGCGTCGGATTTCCGGGAGGTCAGCGAGCGCGACGGCGATGATCCGCGAAGGACGAAGACGCTCCCGTATTTGCGTGCTTGTCGGCAAACAAACCAAATGTCAGCGCCGGCGCCTGACGGACGAACGGCAAACGAACTTGACCTTTTCTGTCACCGACCTTTTGCCCTTTGTGGCAATCACAAAGTTCATCTCATCTTCTGATTGCTGATCATTTTCTTGACAGAAGCTCTGTTAAAACAACAACAACAACAACAACGGCCTCCGGACAATGACGTCGTCTCCGAAAATAGCACTGCGTTGTAAATTAGAAATATAGAAGCTTGATCAAACATAACAAAAGAGAATGCAAAGAAATAAGATGGCCTTTGAGGGGCGTGGCCTCGCGAGCGACACGCGGAGCTCGGACTCCAGCTCCGGTTGGCCGTATACCACACGGTAGAGCTCGTGCTGGCCCTCTAAAGCGCCGATTCGTTATTCGTCGTGACGGTAACGAATGACCGGTGAATCAGAATCGAATCGTTCCACCTTGTACTCTTCCGGAAAAAAAGACTGCAAAGACGTGTCATTGTCCGACAAATGACAAATCCCATTCGAACGTTTGCAAACGATCTACGGCCCCCGGTTACGTCCTGCTTGCAGTTTTTTGGGGGGGCCGCAGATTTTGTCACAAGACCAGAACCAGAGTACACTGACGCATTTTGGATGGTGCATTTCGACAGTGCTTCTTTTTAGTTGAAAATGGATTCCTTGAACCAGGATCCCTCGCAATATCGTGGCCGTAATTCCACGCTGGCTAGATGGCGACATCTGCTCCTACTAAGCCAGCTGGTGACTGTATTTTAGCTGCTAGTTAGCAGTAGCTGGCTAGCTCTCGTCAATCGTCGGCCACGATGTGTTGGATGAATCTCGCGTAACTTTCTCCGATTCGTCTTCGGCACTCGAAGTCTGCCACAAATGTCCGCGCGCATCAAGCTTTTATTGCGTCGTACGAACGGCAACAGGTTAATTGAATCTCCTGCCATCTCGCGGAAGAGCATTTCATTGTTCCGCTTGCCACGATTCATCACGTACATTTACACGCAGACTCGCGTGCCAATCCGATGGAAATCATCCCGACGGAAGATCTCCGTCAACCGTCCGCGTGAGGTGATCTGTTCAGATCCGGTGTATACGTGTCACACACGCGTTGAATCAGAACAGGTGTTTTACAGTCGTGTGACACGCGCAGATCGACGCGAACATCGCAGCTTTTATCGAGCTGGAGGTCAGTTGTCGATGGAGCACAGTAGCGTTTTGACATTTTCATGAAAGGAACAACAAGCTACAAGTAGTTCAAAACAGGATCTCCGTCGCTAGGAAGCCGCCATGTTGTCGAGCGTGTAAACGATGCGCATTTGCGCTAAGAAGGAGCGTGCGCAGACGGAGCGCAGCCCGGCCCGATTCCGATTCACCGTTTGCATGGCGAAAATGGACTTGTGATCAGTTGGGCAAAAGGAATATTTCGCCTCTTCCATTCGGATTTGGCCTGTTTAGTCCGGTTGAGCATTTTCGTTTGGTTTGGGCTTCTAAACCGATTCTAATCGGAACGCAAGGCTCCGTTGTCAAGCCGCCTATAGCTAAACGAACAAAGATACATTCTTGAAAGTAAACAAATGTGAACTTTTGCACCAATGAAGTACAATTGTTGTGGTTACTCAATAAAGGTGAGCAGGCTTTGGTAAATGCGGTAATATTAGTTGGATAAATATTTGGACCCGAGGTGGAAACCCAACGTCACGGCGCGCAACTTAGACGCTGATTCGGAGCCAAAGCGGCAACACAAGCTTCTTACGCGAGCACTCTCGTCTTTTGGCTCCCGCTGCAAATCTTCAGCGTCTTATTGGACGCTGTAAGCTGATGGTCACATTCCAGATGTCAAAGGGCGCGCACGCAAATAAGCCGGCCTCCAATCTATGAGGGTGGTCTCAGTTGCGCAACGGCACACCTGAAGCTGCGCACGGTGCGCGGAAACGGGCGATTTGAGAATTCAGGGGGTTAGCCACTCGTTCTGAAAGCGCTCGCCCAGCTGACGTTGCGCAATGGGAGGGAACGATGTCATCGCTTTTGAAAGCATCGGAGCGAAGTGAGGGGACACGCGGTTCACAAATATGGGGAGTCGCTGGCTTATGATTGGACGACCTCCGACGACAACGGACGCGTTCGAAGATAACAGAACGAAAGAGAAAACCGGAACGCAGGCTGCAGCGACAGGCACGCGCACGGACGTTTTGGGGGGCAGGTGCTCTAGCCCCCCCCCCCCAAAAAAAAAACAGTAGTATGGATTTAATTTACAGTATGCATCTATTTTGTTAACACAACATCACATCACCAACACCCCCCCTCCCCCCCCACCCAAAATATATACAGTATCCCTGAGTGTGTGTTTTTATGTTTTGACCCTGTACTGGTAAGCGTCTTTGCGTGTCTAGTAAAGAGCACTTTATGAATAAAAAAATGCGTAGTATTATTATTCATATGTTACGTTACATATATCAAGTTTTATTTTTTTCATTTATGTTTTACAACACAGTTCGCTTTTCCTTTATTAAAACGTATGTAACAAAAAAATATATATATATATATTTGCCGGGGGCCTGTAATGAATGAATGGAAATGGAATATTGAGTTACGAGCTTGCTCGGGGAACGAATGAAATGTGTAAGTCGAAGCATTTTTGGCTGGGTGGTGCGCTGAGATCGCTCCAATGCGAAATGTGTCTTGGCTTTGCAACCAAGCGGACTTTCATTCCCAACCTCGAGCAAAAAAAAAACAATCAGCGCGCACACTGCATGACACACCTTCGCCCGCAGACACGCGCCCGCGCGCGCGCCACCAGAAGCAGCAACAGTTTGACGTCATCTACGTTCAAATGATCTTCAGACACAAGCACACACACCGAAAAAAATAAACGCACGCAGTGGGATTCGGCTTGTGTCGTTTTTCGGAAGCTTTTACGTGGAGCGTGTGGTGACGCGCGCGTGCGCGCCTCTGCGTCAAGTGCGCGCATCTTTCTGCAGCCTCCTTTGCACGCACGCGCGCAAAACACACACCAAAAAGAAGACTTCCCGAGTGGAGGAGGAGGATGAGGAGAAGTCTCGTACAAAAACAAAAAAAGAAACAATCAATCAAAGGCTGTCGTGCACGCGCACGGGCGCCAACAATACAGCGAGAACGCGTGCATCGAATTGTCTGGAAATCTGGCGCACATGACATCAAATCTGCACCGCGAGCTGCTGGAGGTGAAAAAAAAATCAAAAAAAGTCCTCGCGGTTGCTTCCGTCCATCAGAATAACAGCGCCGCTATTGTTCGCCACCGCGTGGCCGCTTTAACGGGACTCGGGTCGGCGCAAAGACAAACGCACAAAGGAAAGAGGAGCCCGACCTTTGCTCTCCTGTCCTTCCTCTTGCGTCTCCTCCGCGTTGGAGTCCATGGCGGGCTTTGTTCCATCCATGACGATGCGGCGGCAGCGGGGCTGGGGGCCTGTGCACGGCTGGGCGGAAGGACGGACGAGCCTGCAGCCTGGATCGGAGCGCGGGGACTTGATGCTTCTCTCTTTCTCTCTCTCTCTCTCTCTCTCTCTCTCTCTCTCTCTCTCTCTCCCCTCCCCCCTTAACGCTTGTGCACAACCTCTCTCTCTCTCTCTGTTTCTCTGTCGTCTGCACGTGCAAATGCTCTTGTCGGGTGGGATGGATCACGCTAAACTGTGACCCCGTTCGGTTTCCTCACCTTTCATTCAATCCAGACCCCTTTGTTGTTGTTGTTTCCACGCGGCACGACGGCCCAAACAGTGCAAGAGGTGTAAATATGCAAAGCGACGTGTAGCCGTGCGTGAACGCAGCCATGTGCGCATCGCTTCCCCCTCTCCATCTGCTGAGTTGAGACAGAAAACGAGGGAGGGAAGACAGACGAGCAAATCTTGTGCCTTCGGAGTCTAAATTGGGGCAGAGAAACTGCAGCTCGAGCTGAAGCGATGTGGTGAACTGATGTCACGATTGACCAATCAGATGGCGGGGCGGTAAACGCTCGACTTAAGAGGAGCAACTTTGTTTACCTCGAAGGATGCTGATGCGAGGATGCTCCCGATCCGTAATTGGCCCCGTTTTCCACCGATCGGGAAGATATCGTGAAACAATGGGACGCCATCTGTCCCGAATCCGCTTACAGTTTTAGTTCGGGCCCCCAGGTGGCCCCGTTTCAGGCAAACAAGTCCAGGGGGCCCCGCTTAGCCCCCCCCTCCCAGTAATTGTCCATACCTCCAAACATTGACAAGGATCAGCCGCACTATAATAGCTCACATTGAACGTGACATTTCCCGGGCGCATTTAGCCGCAGGGCTGCAGAAAAACACCCGCTGTGCGCCATATGCGGCCCAGCCAAAGAGGGTCACGGCTCACAAGGGGCGTCTGACGAGCGAGCCGCCCCGAAACCCGATCCGCGAGCGCAAACGAACAACGCCGTTGAGCCATCCTCGCCCAGGGTCTTCCGAGCACACGTGGGCCTGAACCCATTCCATTTCATCCAAACGCATTTGTCACGATGGCAAAACAATACATCCAATTATACAAATTAGCTAGCGGTGCAGCCATTCATCGACAAGCAATTGATGATCAAATTAAACAATAATGATTTTTGATAGCCGAATAATTGTTGACAGACCTTTTTTTTCAAAAACGTAAAATGGTGCTTTCGACCGCAAATTTGCATAATTATAATGATGCGGTAAATATTCATAATTATATTTACTCTAATCAGAAGCGGACTGATTATCTTTGTGCCTCATCAAAATAAGACATTTTCAAACATCTTTTACTTTGGAAAACAATTGTCGAGACTTTTGCCTCTTCTCGGACGTGTTACGAACCAAAACAATATGCGAATCAATCGGTCGAGGGATGGACATTTGAAAACGTTTGATTATTCCGATTAATCGACGAATCAAAAAAACAATGGACAGATTCATCGAGTCATAAAAGAATGGTGAGATGAACTTTATCTCGAGATTCGTCCCGGGTGCCAATAATGTTGGGCTTAACAGTACGTGTGTGAGTGTTCAGCGGCATACGTACGCGTGTACATGGCGGTCAGGCCTTTTAATCCGCCGCGGTGCCGATGACCCACTTTCGCCCCCTCCCGCTCACACACTCAGCTTTCAGTCGCCAAGGAGACGTTTCGCTCGCATCCCTGAATAGGATAATCCATCCCTGACACACTCACACACACACACTGGAAAGATGTCATCTTTTATTTGCAAAGGTGGCGTTGAGATGGAGGCCCGCAATTGAAGCGGGCATGCCGAAGAGCGCCACGTCATTTTTTGCAAACTCGTCCATCACCTCGTCACCAATTGTCATCATTTGAGTTCTCGGCCGCACGACGGCGAAGTCGGCAGAGTAAATAGCCATGGCAACGTCTCGCTTGCCTTATTGACGATACCTGACTCCTGGCTTCACTCATTCACTGCCAGCCTTCCCAGTTAACATTGAGATTTGACTTCTAAAGCCGTCAATGGCAGTGAATGTGTTAAACTGACTCCCCCCCCCCCCCCCCCCGCCGGTACACACACGCGCACACGCGCGCACATCCCCCCTCGCCCGACCAATCTCTCCATCTCGCAATTTATCTGACGAGCCATTAATCCCGCTGGCCCAGATTTTGGTCTTCAGTCTGCTCCACATGTTGTTCCACCGTCATCGCACCCACAATCCGTCCGTGCCGCACACACTCACGCGTTCACGTAGAGTACGCTTGTACCCTTCTTTATGTCATGCGACGCGTGTATGCAAGTTCCTGCGTCAGAAAAGCACCCTGAACGCACCTAAATTGCTGAAAGCAAGCGTGAGACGTTTGTTATTCTGCCACAGTTGCAGTTGCAGGTAAAACTCAACACACAATCATCCAAAACACACACACACGGTATATTTAAATTAAACACGTAGTTGGTTTTGGAAACATTGCCAGCTTAATGCTAGCAGGCAATGGAAAATCCTATTGACCAGCAAACCAAAATTAGCATTAGAAGTTACGGGAGAGATTTTCCTTCAAATAACGAACAATCACACGCAAACGTTGTCATGGCGCATGCAGACAGGTGATGAAACAATACTCACAGGTATTATATTCTTCCTAATTTGTGAAAAGCCAGTTGTATTCATAATGTTCAATCCCAGCTTTCTTCATCTACTCTTTTCAGCTTCGTGTAAGTGTATCTACATGCGTGCACCACACTGCCCCTCAGAGGCCAAGGCGCGCAGTCGCTGGAAGAGCAGGTAATCCTTTCTATTTGTTGTTTTCATTGCTATTATTTTCAGACATTAATTTTCCTTGTGAATAATTTATGTCGCGGTCGTTCTTTAGAGTTAAATTTAAAGTTGAGTCATTGGATAAATTAATGTTTTGCAACATGCATAATCGTGTTTATTCATCGTGATTTCAATGTCAAACAAAGTAATCGTGATTATGGTATTCTTGACAATCAGCGGGCGCTCACTCGCAATGAGGCGAAATCTTCATCATCCTCATCCTCCTCTTGGCCAAAGGTCGGCCTTGCGGAATGTGCGTTACGCATATTCATATTTCTTTGCCTGCGTGGGCACTCCGAGCCACAACTCCTCGCGTGTGACCGCGTGTGATAGGACGCCCGCCTCCATCTGAGAGGAGTGCGTTGCCGAGTCGCCATGGCAACAAGTCCTCTCGACGACCACTATTCCGACACGCCAGAGTTAGCCGTCGGGCTGAGCTTAAATTTGCTCACGCACGAGACCAGAAAAAGACAAGCAGCCTACGCAACGCGGCGAGTTTTCAGGTTGCGCGGCGGAAAGCGGAGATGTGCTTTGTGGCTTCAAAAAAAAAAAAAAAAAAAAAGTAAAGAACACCGCAAATATTCAACAAACGGAACGTATGGCTCCGATTGGCTCCGAATTGAGAGCTTTGTTGTTGCAGACGCTGCTGAAGTGAATCCACAGATTTGTTTAACAAACACATTATACATCTGACAACGGTTGAAAAGATAGACCGTCAAAACCGGCGGAGCTAAAACTAGGCTTGCACCCAAAATGGATGCTCTGCTGGCGTGGCCGCTTTAGAGCGCCTCATTGTTGTAGCATAGACAGTTTTCCACCAACCGGCCCGGGAACTTTGAGTTCCTGGTAGCAAAAGGTTCCTGTGGCCCACGTGGTTTGTGTCTCCATCGCAGTTATTAGTTCAATGAGGCCGATGTCGCTCACGACACCTACTGACACCTACTGGATCTAAATAAAGGCTGCTTGTCAACGTATTTCACTCCTCGTACTCTTTTTCGGTGGCAACACGGGGGGAACTCAAGCTACCGGGGTAGCTAGGGAAGTTCCTGCAAGGTTCCTGCGGTGGGAAAGCCCCTAATCCCTTGAATGTGCCGGTGGGATAGATCACAGCCAACGGAGGCACGAAGCGGATATCTTCTCCATCTTGGTTTCGTGTGGTTACGGGAAGGCATAAGAAAGATTCCAGGCGAAGTAGCATCCATTTTTCCAGGTGGTAGAGGTCGTATTGGATTGACAGCTGACAGTGGAGTGGGGCGTGGTTTCTGCGCATTCAGAGGCCCCGCCCACGGCGTTCGAATCGAGAACGGTGGAATTGATAACGATTTTTATATACTTTTTTCACCATTCAAATTTGGCAGGGTTGTTACCAACACTCTTCTCTGTGGCGTAGCAAACTTCGAAGAAGACTTTCTTTTCACTTTGCGCTCATTGATGACTTTTGCGGTTCCAATTTGCCGTTATTACTATTCCTGCTCGGTGCCTGTCTGCCTCAGCATCCGTTTTGCAGCTACGGCGCGCCGCAGCCAATCCTCGCGAGAGGGGACGCGGTGGTCGTCGCGTGCCGCGTAGAGCGCAAAGGTTGCATTGACGAAGGGGTCAAACGGGCGATGGAGGGAATGCGGCCCGTCCAAGAAAGGCTCCTCATGGCAACAGTGACGGCGTGAAGAAACACAAGAAGTTTGCAAGGACCTTCTGTAGGAAGAGGCCCATCGCAAGAAATCATGTTGGCTACTTCTGAGGGCCATAAACAGTCTGGCTGCATTGTTGAAACCGGATGTTGCCAACGGGAGACAAGGACAGAGCTTGTGCGTTTCTACGTCTAAGCGAAATATATGCCGCCACACGGCAACGAAAATTCTATTCTGTGCTCGGAGCTGGCACAGCCCGTCGAATCCGCAGCCGAGCGAGCGGATCGTTCGTTGCAAATCCGATCGACACACGAGGCGCCGCTCGGTGGCTGCGTGCAAACACGCCATCGTCTCCTTGTGCGTGGGCGAGTATTTGAAGTGTCATTCAAATACTCACAAAGTAAATGGAGAATGGACGGAATTTCAACCAGAATTCTTCAAGAGCTTCAAATCCTGGCCGGCGGGATGCGACAAATTTCGAAGAGGAGACCTACTTGTGCACATGCGCACTCAGTGAGGAACAAAGTTAAGTCGTAACATTTTCCAAACTGTGATTACGAAGGGGGGTAGGGAGGGGGGGTGGACGACGACAGTGAAACGGTGAAAGCGAGCAGACCGTGTGAGGTTTCTTTTCCTTTAATCCTTTAAACTGATTAACAGAGATGCACAATAATCAGACGAGGCGTATTATGTAGAGCGTGCGCACAGGCGCAAAGCTTCCGACAGCCAACACAGCCAGTGACAAAGTCAAATGCAGAGAGCCTCCTCTGAAAATCACCTGATTTCTTGCGCCTTTGGTTTTTGAAAGAAAAAGATCTTTTCAGTCCCTTAGCCATCTTCTGTGCACGCCTGGAGAACTGGTCCCGAGAAGGAAATGTGGTGGAGAAGGGTTACGACGTCACTTCTGTTGGCGACTTCTTCCATTTGTGTGCAGCATAACAGCCAAATGCTGCTTCACCATTTTTGCTTTGTACTCTGCGCTCCACTATTTGACTCCGAGTCTGTCGATCTCAGAGCCCTACTGGGTTTATATTTCATAAGCATTTCATTCATGTATTCAGAACCTAAACCGTTTAGTGATTTATAGACCAGTAGCAGAACTTTCAAATCTATTGTAAAGCTGACTGGAAGCCAGTGTAAAGACTTTAGAATTGGAGTTATATGCTCCGACTTCTTCGTTCTGGTCAGAACCCGAGCTGCAGCTGTTTAATGCTCCTTTTGGGGAGTCCAGTCAGAAGACCATTACAATAGTCAAGTCTACTTGAGATAAAAGCATGGATGAGCTTCTCCTGGTCTGCTTGACACATGCGAGCCTTCACTCTGGATATGTTCGTCAGATGGTAGAACGCAGTTTTAGTCATTGAATTGAATTGAAGATGAAGCCTTACTGATTAAACTCAACTCATACATTCGGTAAGTCACCAAATTGCATAAGGATACAAAGAACATCCCCAGTAAGCCACTTTTAGAAACCCAAGCCACGGTCAGAGTGTTATGAAATAAATTCACAACCTTAGACCGACGAATAGCTTATGCACACACTCGTAACAATATCCACAGGAACATGTGCAAGTCAAGAGCAAGGTTTAGCTTGTTTCTCTACAACTACGGTACTACAGTTGAGAACATCCCCGCAATGAATTGTGGGTTCGCGTAATGCTTTTGGCTGACGGTATTGCCAGGATTATCAGTGCGAGGATTGGTGCGAATAGTTCAAGCAGCAAATCTGTTCACATCATTCAAGCAGAGCGCACCTGCCTTCAACAGGCATGTGCTTGTGTAGCTGTGTGGATGGCGACCTCAAGCGGACAGATTCAATACCTGCGCCTCGCTCAAGTATCACGCTTTGAATTGCATATGTGAAACGTAGAAACATATATAATCATATGATAAATCATTGCACGATACGTCGCCAATCCCCTCCAATACATTTTTGTATAATATAAAAGGAGGTATTAACTTTGTATTAGAGTGCACATTACTTTTATTATTAATACTCCAAAACTTTCAATTCCCACATGCCATAGTAAACATTTGCCCGTCAACATTTCACGAATGGAATATGCGAATTAAAAAAAATAAATACAATAGCAGACGGCACTATATGTGTCCATTAGGGTTTGAATTTCTACATTCAAGTATAATAATAAGCTATTTACAATTGCTTTTAATATATATGGATTTCGAATTGGGTGACACATTATCTCAGACAAATGGCAAAAACAACTTGCTTTCTTTTGTAAGTGTATAGAAATCACAGATGGAGGGGGCGCCATACTAACCCTCCCCAAGGGCACCACGTTGGGTGGGCAAAAGGGCAAACTGAAAGGAATACAGTGGTGCCTTGAGATACAAAAACGAAACTAATCCATTCCAAAAAGGTTGTCATTTCTAGTTAATGAGGGAAAATAGCACTCCATCCTATCGCACCTCAGAAAACATACATCGGTACAACACTAATAGTGGTCGTTCTGCACAGAGGATAAAGAATATATATATATATATATATATATTTATTTGTCTACAGGCTGGTGTTCAATCTGTTGCTGAAAGGCTTAAAGCACGGGAACGTAACACAACACTCAACACGATGTTTCCAAAAGCCGTCCACACGTTTGTTTTCTTCCAACTCACGAAGCACGCTGTAACGTTGTCCAACCGACGAAAATACACAAATGGTTGGACATTAGAACGGATCCAATGATAATAAATCACATTTATATTGTACTTTTCCTAATACTTAATGATTCTTTTGGTTCATCTCGATTTTAAGTAGCACTTACAATTCACAACACGGCAAAGGTGAACACATCAGGTTTTATTCAAACAGACACTTGAAAGTCAAAAGGCAGGTTGCAGCGTACGTGCCCGCCGAGAGAAATAAGAGAGAGATAAACGCTGCAACCATTGAAGGCAGCCGTGGGGGAGGGGTTCTCGTGGGGCTGAACAGATGGGGACCAGCTCGCTGGGGGGGGAAACAAAAAGGGGTGAGGACAAACAGACAAGGAGGCATTTGTTTCAATCCGTTCACATCGCCGCAAAGTTCAGAACCTCGCCCCGAAGTCTCTTGAACCACTTTCGCTTTTAAATCGAGCGAGCACTAAAGTTTGAGCGGGATGACGGGCCAGTACTTGGGCTGCTTGAGGTCACAGTTCCTGTCAAAGGTGAGCTGCATGGCCGCCTCCATGGCCAGGATCTTGGCCGCATCCTCGCCGTACAGCTTCTTCATCTCGGCCCCGCGCCTCTCGCCCGGCCGCTCGGCGGGCGGGGCCGCGCCGGCTCGGCGGGAGACGCTGCGCGGGTCCTGGTCGGCCGGGACGTAGGCGTCCTGCTGCTCGGCCTCCATTTGTTGCCGCTCCCCTGCGGGGACAGGAAGGTGACCGCAGCCAAACCCCGTTTAAAAACCTTTTGGAACACACTCATTTGAGGACAAACAAATTGAATGCATTCACAGTATAGTAAAGACTGTATCCGCATCAAGCACGTGCCTTTAAGAGGCGGGGTCGCCGAATCGTCGTGTGAGCTGTGGCTGACAGCAGCTCACTGTTTTTGGGACGTGGCGCTGAGACCCCCCCCCAACTGCCAATGATGGCCACAAGATGGCGGCAAGGCACGACCTTTCCATCAGGCAAGGCTAGGGCCGCACTAAACGAAGGCCCGAACCTCCCTCTAAACGGACTGTAAAGTCATTTCCGTGTTTTCTTTCGGAATACATGAAATATGTTGCAAGATATGTGCTGAAAATGTTTTCAGCATGGCAGGTTAATCGAAGGCTAAATATATTGATAGACAATATTGTCTGTATACATGTCACTCCACCGTCTATCTTCGAATATCCGTTGCATAAAGGCTTCTAACATTGCGACACTGATGGTCTTCGTTAATGCCGTTTTTCAGTGTTTGCTACCGCACAGCTGTGTTTCTTTTAAATACACAACACGTACAAACTATTCTCACGCCGATCGCCGGCATGGTGGAGCCCGTCCCAGCTATCTTCGGGCGAGAGGCGGGGTACACCCTGAACCGGTGGCACATATAAAAAAACAAAAAAAAAACAACGACCATTCACACCCACACTCAAACCGACGAGCAATTTAGAGTCGACCGCGCATGTTTTTGGGATGTGGGAAGAAACCGGAGTGCCCGGAGAAAAGCCAGCCAGGCACGGGGAGAACATGCACACTCCGAACAGGCGGGGCCGGGATTTGAACCCCGGTCCCGAGAACTGTGAGGCAGATGTGCTGACCAGTCGATCGCCGTGCCGGCGTACACAAGTATATTTTATTTATTTTCATTTAGACACATTGCAGAATTTCAGCCTGTCAACTGTAAATATTCTCAGATTTCTGACAAATTATCTTTGTGTTGAATCCAAATAATAATTTCCATTCCTCGAATAAAGGAATGGAAATTAAAGAATGTTTTTAACCGATTAACCGACAGATTAATCGATGACTAAAATAATTGTTCATGAAAGCCCGAGTTGAAACACCTCGACAATGATGCTATTAAAGACGACCAGTGAAAAACTCCACTTACTTAACTCCCGTCTGTGTTTCTCAGTCTGGGCAAAAAACTCCCGAAGCTCGTCGCTGATCTCCATGTTACTGACGTCGCACTCGATCTCGTCGTCCGAACTACTCGCCCCTTCTTCGCCGTCCCTTTCGTCCGGGCGCCAGTCCGCATAGCGCTCTCGGCTGCCGGGACGCCAGACGGGGCCGTGAGCGGCCCGGCAGGCCTTCCGGTAGGCTCGCCAGTGCCGCTGGTGCCAGGCCGCGGCCTGCCGGTAGTGCCGCCAGTATCGACTGTAGACGGGGCTGCAAAACCGGGACATTTGAGCGCCAACGTCCTCCTGCCGAGGAGGGGAAGTTGAGGTCAACACAGTTTACAAGCAGACAGAGGTGGGAAGTAACGAAGTACAAATACTTTGTTACTAAACATCAGTGGATTTTGCATTTGTACTTTACTTTTTCTGGACGACTTTTCACTCGTGCTCGCTCCATTTGAAAACCGATGTCGGTACTTTCTACTCCTTACTTTGTCAAAATAGACCTGCTGCTTTTTTCAAATGCCACGGATGACAACATGACAAAAATGTGACGCAGGGATCGTGAACAATGACGCCGACGCAGCAGATTCGGGGAACCAAGATATCGCCCACCCGCGCCCTTATTTCAGACTCGAAGACAAATGAGGTCTTTCGCGACGGCACGAGGTCAGACTACTGCCACCAAATTTGCCCGCATCTCGGACACCGGCAAAGCGGCACCGCACGACGTGTTACGATACCAACGTATCCTGCCTTTTACGATCATCGGGCTACTTCTTGTCAAGTCAGGCGAGACCGGAAAATGTGTCCGATATTGTAGATCAGTGACAGTTAAAAAGTGTGTTATACTTTTGCACTTTGGCACATTTCCTTCAGTCTGTAATTTTGACTTTGTAAAAAGGAGTTGAATCAGTACTTCTACTTTAAGTGCAGTGCGAGTACTTTTGCCACGTCTGCATTCCAAACTATGAAACGATATAATCCCGCAATTTCATTGCAGGACTTGAGTCCAATTTACAACATGCACATGAAATATCCTAATTTAATTTAGAAAGGGATTTAAGATTAAGAGTGCAGTTGAATGTCAGCACTTCATCAAAGTGCAGCAGGGTTTAGTTAAGCGGGGAAGGGGAATCTTAATCTGCCCCCCCCACACACACACATTTTGCAGCCATTAAAACAATCCAGTTGCCTTCGAACTCCGTTTTTCCAAACTGCTCTTAAACACATCGTGACGTGGCCGCGCCGATGACCCCGATTCGCACAGACAGCAAATGAGACAGACGAGGGGTCGTGTGGAGTTAGTCGCCGATTGTCATTTTGATTAACTCTTTCAGACGATGAGCATTAAATGAGCCCGAAAGTCAAAATGCTCATCCGTGAGGCTGCTCCGGCTCGCTTTCCCCCTTCAGTTTCCTTGTGTTGAGACAAATATTTTGGGGGTAAAGAGCAGCTCTTTTTCCCGGCTAAGACTTTGAGCTGACGCTTTCAGCCTTCGTCGGAGCCGTCAGCGCTTCCTGCGGTCACGTGTCTCACAACAGAAGAAACTTTCAAAGCCAAATTCCCCAACATGATGGTGCCTGCCGCCGAAGAATGGCGTGGCAGGTGTGCGTATGCCCCCTGGCCTTCTTATTTCTATGGCCTCATTTATCCATCTTTTGACTTGATTGGTCTCTGATGTGATCATTTTCCCCTTTTCTCAATCCAAGACATGGTTGTGTCCATTTTGTGTGCAATAAACCCGCTGACAAGAATTACGTTTTTGTGTGTGTTGCCACCGGACTTTGAATTATTTGTCTTGAGTTTTTTGGTCCCAACGAAGAGGAGCAGTTCAATGCGAGAGGATGATCATTACACTGGGGAGCAATTTGAAAAAAAATTGCTGTTGACTTCGATTTTTACGCTGATTAAAACTAAAATTGGCACGCTGATTCCCAAATTTTTTAGCACATCAAGTTTTTTCTCCTCCACATCAGCAAAATCCCATCGATTAGCTGTCGTTAGACTTGCCAGCTGCGTGGCAACTTGTTTGTGCGGTCACCATCGAGACAGTAGCTCAGTACTGTCAAGAGCTGCAAACAGAAAGCTCGCATAGTAGGAATTAAGAGCATTTGTGCTGCCTTTTTCTCTTAACCTTGTAACCATGGGCATACCGTTGTAAGTTCCATTTTGGTTTATGCGTTGTTGTTTTTTTGTTTGTTTTCAAAACGTCTAACTATTCCATCCTAGTGCTTTATTTACATTTGCTCCAAAAACTTGACGAGATAGAGAAAAAGTGAGATTAGTTCAAAGGAGTTGCCGGACCTAAAGTCAATAAAAAATGGCGTTCCCCAGTGATCTGCCCATCAACTTCTGAAACCAAAGCGACGCGCCAGTCGCTGCTCTTCCTTACCATGCGTGCTCTTCAGTGCCTCACAGCAGACAACGGCACGACCCGAGGAGGAATTTGGTAGAAAACCGAGCCGAAAAAGCCAGCTAGCGTGGCTAACGCTACCGAACACAGTGACAACCAGGCTACTTGTTTGCAGTGAACGCTCGCATGTTCCAAACGGAGACGCATTCACCCCTTAAACTCCAAATAAACCACGGCGACATGCGGAAGGTAACACTTTGCTGAATACCTCACAGCTGACCTTTATATATGGATTTGAGTTCGACGCGTCTCCGTTTGAATACATTTCCCAGCAGCCTTTGCGGCTAAGCAACGGGATCATAATTTATTTAGCGCCTCCCAGAGGCTGTTACGCGAACAACAATATAAACGCAAGACTACTATGTAACACCACAGATCCGTGAGCTTGATACGACAGGCCCATTTGTAGCTCCGTGCCCACGGCGACGCTAAGCTAGGACTGAGGTCAAAGCCGGCAAGCGTATTGCATGGGTGTGGACGACAAGATAACCGAAAGACCAAGGATTACGAAAAAAATGTTACGTATTGATAGCACACGCTTTGGCGTTGACAAAACAGTAACTCTCATGAGAATCGATTGGGAAATGAGCAAGTGACTACTTCATTTCAATGCCCATGGATTGCCTACTATGGGAACGCCGCCCTTTCCAACATGGTCGCCACGTAGGCACGTCGGTTATTCGGAGCGCTGGCAGATCTTTCGCGTCAACGTTCCAGTTATTATCTTTGATAAACTTGTAGAATATTGTAACTCAACAAAACGCCCGCAGCGCTTAATTTCCCATTTTGTTTCCCATTAGCTGAGTTGTTGCTCAGAGGGGAAGCTCGTGTCGATGTCGTCCATTTTCCCAGCACAATACTCTACTTAAGTGTACTTTATTCCAAACGCGATGAAGACAGCGGGACACGTTTGACCAAATATTTGCGTCGTGCTTGAAGCCTTTTCAGCGCTCTTGTCAGAGGAAACGCAAAGGGACGATAAATAAATTCGAAATAAAAGACGCAGGAATTCACACAGTCCCAGCGCACCCTCATAATCCCCATATGAGCACGATTGTACATTTCAGTAGAATAAATGCTGTTTACGTGTGGCTCCAACCCCATCATTAACCACGGTCGTGTGTTGATTATATCATGATGTAATGCGTCACATGCTGCGCCGCAGCTGTCAATTGAAAAGCGGCAGAAACGAAACCGAAAAAGATCTTCTCAACAAGATGCTGCAGCAGCTGCTCCTCGTCACTTTGCTCTTTCAGGGTGAGTCGCGAGCGCAAGCGGGAGCTCGACGTTGCGCTTCTCCGCCCTCCCGCAACTACCAACATTTTGTGTTGCAGCCGGCAGCCCGCAGATGAGCGCCTTTGGGGACACATCGGCAGAGTATGGCGAGGATGCACACTTCAAGTGCGAGCTGCACGACCAGAAAGGTTCAGTTGGCCAAATTTCACGTCGCTTCAAACTGAATGTGAAAGTACATCCTTTGCATTGTCATCGCGCATCAACAATTCTTACGTTCGCCTCCAGTGTCACGCCAATGCGTTCAATTTCAAATGAGACCATTCGGATTTCGCCTTCAGGCGTGCAGCAGGTCACGTGGCAGAGGCGCCTGCGGGATCATTCCGTTGAGAACTTGGCGTCCTACAGCAGGAGGTTCGGACAGCACGTCAACGAGCCTTACCGGGAGAAGGCGGTTCTCACTGAGACGTCGCTCAGCTCGGCGTCCCTCACCCTAAAGAATGTCACGTGGGCAGATGAATTTTGTTACATCTGCATCTTCAACATCTACCCGGGAGAGTCCAAAAGAAAGCAGATCTGCCTCACCGTGCACGGTAAAACCCATGACCTCGTGTGTCGATAGATCATCCGACGATTGTTCGTTTCCGCCCCGCCATTAAGGGTCTGGCGTGTCTGCGTGCCCCAGTCAGATTCACCAAAATCCCGCGGTCCCAGTTGGGCGCAGGTTTCGGCAGACGTTCTGGCACCAAAAAGTCCCGAGGCTCACACTCGCTGCGCTGATATGCCGAATCGCCTATTTGGTCTGCCGGATAGGCGATTGAAAGACAATCGAGACGCGCACGTTTCTACGCTGAAGCCGTCGACGGAAATGGAGGCCCTTCGTGGGCAATTTGTCGTTTGACCCGTGTGACTCTGCCAATTTTGCAGGAATATCTGAAGTGAAAGCAAAGGTGTACCATCCCGGCAGCGGGCTCGCGGACGGGAGTGCCTCGGTTGTGTTCAGCTGCTCTGCCACGGGGAAACCGGCACCCGCCATCCGCTGGCGCTTCACGCCCGACGCCGCCGATTTGCAGCAGCCGGCGGCCACCGCGCTCGCCAACGACGACGGCACGTTCACCAGCGCTCAGAATGTCACGCTGCGTGTGTCGCAGAGCTGGCGGGGCCACGCGGACTGCGCGGTGCGGAGCGGGAGTCGGGCGGAGAGGACGGAGAGGGTCCCGTTTGCCTGGAATGCCGGCTCGGAGAACGAGGCGGGGGAGACCGGTATGTGTGTCGCTAAGGCCGGAACAACCCGCAGGGTCCGAGTGCCCGCTTCCGACGATCGCATCCAAAAGTGGCGCCTTTGACTTACGAGCGGGTATGTCGCCAGCCGTCGCTGTGACTTCTCAAAACCCCCCCCAAAAAAACACGGATAGGCGTGTTTCCGTGGTGTCGGTGAGTCGATTTCTAATCGAAGCTGTCAGTGGATGGTGGGTGCAATTTGCGGACATCTAATCCCGTGTCCTGCATATCTGGGGGGGGGGGGGGGGGGGGGGGGGGGTGACTGTGACACAGAATGAAAGCGAAAGGGGATGACATTTCAAATGTTGACTTTCTCTTTCACATTCCTGATCAAAAAGACCAAATGAACAGCTGTGTTTGTTTTGTTTTAATTAAAAGTGAGAAAAGGTCAACATACTTGTGCTCGCCTTTTTAAAATGTTTTTTATTTGGGCAGGTGGAGGACTGTCTTCGACAGGGCAAATTATTCTCATGGTGCTCGCTGTGCTCGGCGTGACGGCGCTCGTATTCCTCGGCGTCGTCAGAAGACTGACGAGGACACGGAAGAGGTGAGCGTATTACAGTTCGATCGGAAATAGGATCGTGAAAGTCGCACCGCCGAAACGGTAGCGGCGACACCGTGATCTTTCGACATCGGATGCAACGTGACGTCCGTCCCAAATAGCGATTGGATATGCGGACGCCCTGAACAGCGAGCCTTTGAACAGCGGGCCGGTGCTTTTCCGCGAGACGGCACGTCGCACTCAATGATGAAGATTTAACGTTAAACCGCTTTTCACCGTTTCAGTTGTCACGATTTTGCGTCGTGCGCCTCGCTAACGAGCTCTGCATAAACCCCCCCAAATTCCTCTTCCGTTTGGAGAGTCCGCTGGCGCGATGGGTTTAGAGTGCCTCGTTGTCGGCCCCGAGTGCGCGCACATCACGGAAAGACGGCAGAAGAGTGAGATATTTGAGTTGTGTTGCTTCCTTTAAAGTCAGATTAGACGGCCGGCAGGCGGACGGGGATCTCACGCTAGTGTGACCGCTTTCGAGCGCCCCGTGGTGGGGAACGTGTAGGTACATTGTGCGGTATTTGATTGACAGGTGACTATTTATTATTATTTTTTCCCCCCAATTTTGAAGCCTCATTTCATATTATGATTTTATTTATTTTTAAATCAAATTTGGCAGGCGTGCTGACAACGCCTCTCTGTGGTTTGTGACAAATTTAGAAGACGTTTATTTTTGACTTTACAGTGACCTTTTGTAATTGCAATTGAAACAAGAACATCAAGACTAACTGCACTGATTGTTCCCTGTTTTGTTTTGTCTTGCGAGCAGGGAGAACATTTCCGAAGTCGGAAGGGACTCCGGCGCGTCTGATGGCCCGACTTCCCGACGGGATCATCTCCATTCACCAACTTTGCTCGCACCCGAACCCTAACAGCACTTCACGTAGCCTTGTATGAAGCTTTAAGTTGCAGAAGGTTTCTTGGTAGTATCGGTTGCTTTTCTGTTACAAAAGGAAAGGACTTTGGGGGCTTGAGGTTCTCCGTTTGTCTTTTGAAAAAGCGGAAAGTGCTTTCATTTGTCTTGTTTAGGATAAGCCAAGACGAACGAGCGGAAGTTTTCAACTCCAGGAGCGAAGGTCCAACGGAGACTTTAGCGCCACGTGGTGGACGTTTCAGTATATTGCACAGAAAGTGAACAGAAGGACGAAGACGAAATGTTTGTAAATTTCTTTATAGTTGTATGGAAATGGCTTTGCGTTTTTTTCCACTTCAGCACCTCTGGCAATCATTTTGTGTTTGCGTACTGTTGCCCTGTGCGTTTAATTTATTTTGTTATTTATTTTCTCACTTTTAGCAATTTTGTTCTGCAAATTCAATGCAAGGTCTTATTTTGGCCCCGATTGTAATTGTGCGAATCATAAAACACGTTGATCGCATCCGATTTGCGTTTGAATCGATAATTCGAAGCGGCGGAACGTGCGCTCGAACGGCCGCAATACGCGCCAGTGGCCGCCGGAGGTCGCTGTTTCCTCGTCTGGAGCGAGTCCCCGGGAGGGGGGGGGGGACGCAACTTCCATCACTCGTTGCTCTCCGCTCGAGGGCGTCACCTGCAAAATTCCTCACTCCCCGCGCTCGCCGACAGTCACTTCACGCTGCCGTCTGACCGCTGTGGGTGAGTTTCATCTGCAGCCTTTTTTTATGTCCGTTAATCCTGCTGAGGAAAACCTTTGGTTCTTAACAATATACTAATACGAAATACTCCTCTTGAATCAGTAAGTGTCCATGTATGTATGGATTCCGTCACTTCCTGTTGAGTAATAATCAATAATCAAGTGTCCTATGCGTTGAGTGTAAGAAGTGGCGTCCCTTTTATTACTTTACAGGTTTACAAATAATTTGTAGTGCAACAATAAGTCACTTTTCACGATCAGTAATCACTATTATCAGAAAGGTTTCTACAAAACTGTGTATTAAATAAAATGACAAACAAGAACGATACTGAAACAAAATCAATTGAATGTGGAATAATTGAGTCTTCAAACTGTGCCATGTAATTGAATATCCTCCCCCCCCCCCAAATGTGCATTTCTTCCATGTGTTTGTCCTGCAGCAAAACAAAATGAAGTGGGGCGTTGCTTTCTGGAGCCGGTGGCGAGATTTTGCCGAGTTGCCGATCTCGCTGTGGTTGGACACGTTTGCGCTTCTCCTGCTCTGGATCGGAGGACCGTCCGGCGCGCGAGGTGAGTTTCTCGGAAGGCCGATAATGCACAACGGGGAACTGCGCGAAACCGAAATCGAGCCGATCGACGGCCACGAGGATTGTCGCATTCCTCACGGTCACCCGAGTTTCCAAATAAGGTAACCGCCAAAGAAACACAAAGACTGGCAAAGGCATGAAGGTGAGTCACTGCTGGCAGTGTGGGCCTGCTTTGCTTTTCTAACGTCTGGTGTGTCGACTTATTGTCTTCATCCTGTGTGTGTGTGTGTGTGTGTGTGTTGTTATTGTTGTTTTTAACCCTTTACGGGTATGCGCGTGGGATGAAGGAAACCCGCGCACATTCAAACCCCCAAACTTCACAAGTGCGAGGCACTTTGCTGCCGACAGATAAACGCTAATAGATATTCCAACTTTTTTTTTCTGATCAAACTTTGTCGTCGAAACCTTTTCGCGAGTTGCCGTCGAGCGTTCCACGTATTGAGTTCTGCTCGACGTATTCTGGGACGGCGAAGGGACTGCGGCTGAAAACTAGGGTGCGTTTACTTAGATGAAAATGAAATGACCATTCATGTACGTCGTCCCTTGTCCAAAATCAAGAATTTGGTTCAGACTGAGGCTCGTTTGGGCCAATTTCCTAGTACGAGTCCTGGAATTCGCCCAAAATGTTCAACGACATCCACGATGTTTTTTTTTTTTTTTGTGCATTCTGTTATGACAGACGTGAATTTGAGGTTTCGTTCGGGCAAAACTGTTGTGGGCGCTTCATTGTTTCCCCCCAACCTACCGGCGGGCTCAAATATTCAACAGGAATATGAGGACGAGGACGACACTGACGTTGGGTAACATCGCGTCCTCGCAGGTGAGGTGGCGTCACGTGCCAGCGTGAGGGCCGAGGCGGGCCGACCCCTCCTCTTGGGCTGCAACGTCACCACGGCAACGGGCGACAGCGTCCATCAAGTGCGCTGGCTGGACGGACGCGACGAGCTGCTGCTGGCGTACCGGCACGCCACGCCGATCCGCGTCAGCCACCGAGCGCCCGGCGTGCGGCTGGTCTCCTGGCGCCGGGACTCCAGCTACATCGCCATCGCCGAGGCGCGCCCGCAGGACGAGGGCTGCTACCGCTGCATCTTCGACGTCTTTCCCGCGGGCTCGCAACAAGGCAGCACGTGCGTCAGCGTGACCGGTGAGTTCGGCCTTCTCCGACCTTCGCGCGCCAGCGGAACGAAGAAGAGCAGGCGTAAAGTCGACCGATGGTCGAGCTCTCGGTTGAGAGATTCGCAGAAGCCAGATATTCCCCATCCACGGCCGATGTGAGAGAAATGTTGGCCGTCTTTGTCTGCAATTCGGATTTTCTAATCAGAAAGAAAGTCAGGTGAATTTTTTCAGCCGTTATCGTTGGCTAATTCGGCATTTCGTTAGCCTAGCAACGTAATTGCCAGTCATGATTAGCTTACATTTACAATATCAATAAACAACACCAATATTCTTGCTAAAAATGGTTTCTCTTTCTGTTTTTTTGGTTTTCTTGATATCTGTGCAGATTTTCACGGATGTCGGTGATTCTCAAAGTGCGGTACGAGTCCCGCTTGTGCACCGGCGTTGTCTGTCGTGCCGCGCGAACGTGCCACTGCATTAAACGCGTTGAAAGCCGACAACATTGGAAAGACGCCGCACATTCAAACATAGTGGGAGGAAGCTTGTCGCTACGCAGCAGCTTATCTCAACTTTTGAAGTCCAAGTGCAGTCGAATTGAACTCGAGCACTTTAGCGCATGCGCACTTTAGGGCACGGAACCTCGGCCTCTATGTTTTTGAAAAGATGCAAGCTTGTGTGTTGAAAGGACGGAACGGCGGGCCACCCGCTCGGCGGGCTCGCTGCCAGCGAGCACGCGCGGTTTGAGCCCCGGCCTCCTCCTCGTTAAAGCGGCTCCCGAGGCTTCTTACTGCACGTTCGGGTCCCGGCAGATGTGAGCAGAAAGCGTTGCGATCGTAACGGCCCCAAATGTGCTTCGTTCCAGCCAGGGCGCGTCACGACGGCGACGAGAAAGCCCAGCGCGGCGAGCCGGCCGCCCTGTCCTGCCGGTACGGCCTGCCCGATCGGGTGCTCCAGGTTCTGTGGAAGAAGACGGCGGAAGGGGGCGGCGGCGTCACGGTGGCCTCCTACTCCCCAGGCCACTACGACGTAGAGGAGACGCTGCGGGGTCGTCTGAGCCTGAGCCCGAGTCTCGGCCGCACCCGGCTGGCTTTCCGGGCCGTCGGCGTAGAGGACGAGGCGTGCTACACGTGCGAGTTCCACACGTTCCCCGACGGCACCAGGAGCGCCACCGCTTGCCTCTCTGTTTATGGTCAGTTCGGGCAAAAGTGCTCAATCGCACAGATTGTGAGGTGATTTACAAGGTCACCTGTAGGAGAAGAAGCCAATGATATCGATGACTCTACAACACGCTAAACATTTTCAAGGATGTCCGTTTCCGTGCCTATCTGTGACTCTTCCAGTCCATTGCAACCTGCTGCTCAGTGGCCACTTTCCTCTGAGAACACGTTGGGAGCCTCGCGGTGGCGAGCTACGGTCGATCGTTTGGCACCGTCTCAGTCTCGATGTCAAAATGTGAACAACGTGACCGAGAGGACCGTTTTAAAACCAATTGCAATTTAAGCCGGACATTGATTGGTCGAGTCACCCATCAAACAGCCGTTGTGCACTTTGCCCTTCAGCTCTTAACGCCCAAAAGTACGGAAACGTCGAACGGTTGGACCTTCGAATGTGCATTCAACAAAAGTTCAAATGAAGTTCGCATGTAAAGGTGACAGCGCATTTTAGGTCCATCCGTTTTCCGAGCCGCTTCTCCTCACAAGGGTGGCGGGCGTGCCGGCGCCCGTCCCGGCTGTCATGGGGCGGGAGGCGGGAGGCACACCCCGAAACCGGTCGCTGGCCAATCGCGGGGCACGTAGAAACAAACAACCATCGTCAATGCACAACGAAAACTGTTACAGGTGCAAAGTCTTTGGGTTTTGCTTCTTATCCGTTTGAATGTCCAGATGTCCAAAGGCCTTTGGCCTGTGCTCTACAGTACATGAGATGTAAGTGGGCAGCACTTTGAGAAGGGAAGTTCATGCTCGAGCAGCCCTTTTATCGCTCAGGAAGGGGAAACGAGTGTATAAATAAATCACAATCTCCTCTGAGCGACGCCACAGCTTCCAAAACAACTTTTTTGGGGTGGGGGTAAGAGGTGATTGTTTGTGTGTAGTTTTGGAATGAAAAGAGATCATATTTTGTGTTGTTTTTATTTGTTGATCGAGTTTCCAAGCAGGCGATGCGGTGAAATGGTGGCTCCTTCTTTTGCTCGGGGTTCCTTTCAGTTTGCATGTTGCATGTTCTCTGGGGGCTTTGCCTGGTGGCTTTTGGTTTGTCTTTGGGGGGGGGGGGAAAAAAGGCCAATTAAAAGCTGGGATATGAGGCGAAGGCGACCTTTGCAAAAATGTGGGGCTTGGAAGCACAAACCTCGGGTCAAAAGTTTCCAACGTGGCTAAATCACTGCTCGAAATGAGCACCACGTCTTTGGCAATGTTCAGGACGAACGACTTTGTGATGGCGTCCTTTCTTGTTATGCGCAAAACAAGGTGGAAAAAAATCTGCTCCTGTTTCTCAGCGGGGATTCAAAAGTCACTGTTCGCTTTTTTCGGAAAATTGTGGCTACAGGGGTCGGAACGATCACGAAGTTGGCAAAACCGACTGCGCTTTTGGAAACTCGCGCCACTCTGTTTGCAGCCGTGTCGTTAGCGCAAGCAGGGCATGTCGGCTAGCGACGATGAATTGAATTCAATTGAATTTGGTTCTGTTCCTTTCTATGAAACGGGCCATTCATATTTGGGTTTCTCCGCCGCAAGAGGTCCCTTGACCCCAAATGTTTGAGAAGGTTCTGTGACGACCAAAAATCTCCATAAGTGTCAACAACAGAGCGTTCAGCTGAGACAAATTCGAGCCATCCTTGTGATCTGGCACTGTATATGTGGACAAATGGCTGTTTCTTATCTGAAGCAGTTCCTAATTTTCTCCGGCAGTTTTACCCGAGGTGACGGTGGCCCACGCGAGCTCGTCTTCAGGCGTCACCGCGGCCAACTGCACCACGCGATCACGGCCCGCGGCGCAGATCACTTGGAGCATCGGCGGGGACGACCAAAGTCTCGACACGTCGTTTGTTTCACGCTACGCCGACGGTGACGGCATAACCACGGTGACGAGCACGCTGGTCCTCGCGTCGGGCACGCTCACCGAGCGCTCGGTCCGGTGCGTCGTACGCCATCGGGGACTGGAAAAACCTCTCTACGTGGCCCTCCACAACACACGCGGTGAGATGTCCAGAGTCCTCCTTTTAAATCGGTTTCGTTATTGGTTGCGTGACTGCTTTTAGCTCGTCAGCGCAATTGTTTATTTCAAACTCATGGTTCATAAAAGGATTCTCATGTTGCGACGAGAGGCGCTAGCCACCGGCTAGCTCGCGAGCTAACAGGCCCTGGAGTCGTCCGTGGCGTCACCTCCTCACTTTGGGAATTTTAAGAATGACGCCGAGCTCTTCTGTAAGTCGTGGCAACCAGGGAAGATGCATTTTCAGGGCGTTAGCTTAGCTAGCTAGCTAACTGCACAGCGTATTGGTAGAAATGGGCCTGGTAATACTAACTTAAGTTGCAGGATAACCACTGATACAAACAAAGGCGCTTCAGTTCTGAAATAATGGAGCAAGGGCGACTCACGCTGGATGCCCAAGTGTGACACTGGGCGTCGTTTCAGCCATGCCCCCCCCCCCCCCCCCCCCCCCCCCCAAAAAAAAACCAAACAAACAAACCAAGATTGAAATAGTGAAAACCAATTTAACGCCACATCTCCACAATTCAGTACTCTGTATTCTTTAGTCTTTTTTACACGTATTCAGCAATTATCTTCAAACACCTTTTATGTATTTAGAAACACATTTCCTATCTTCACTTTCATCTTAAACCAGTAAGTTGAAGTACGGTAATGATATTATTGGCCAATATACAGTATCTAAACTATTAGGATGTCTTAAACTTCTTAAAGTGAAGCATTCCAATTTAACACAGCTTCCATCATCATCATCATGTGGAATAATTGAACATCTGAGTATCAACAAAAAGCCTTTTCGCACTCCAAACAACTCTGACCGGAGTCGCCGTCATGGTCTTTGCTTTGAGGAGTAATTCTGGCGGGGCGGGGGTCTGTGACCGCATTCGATGTTTCATTTGTGTCTTACCTGCTGGTCATTCGGGAGTGGAACTGGGTGTGTTTCTGCGCCGCAGTGAGTCCCGTCCAGACGGTCGTCATCTTGCTGTGCAGCTCGGTTGCAGTCCTGATCCTCCTCGGCTTGTGTGTCTACCTCCGCCGTAAATTCTCCGCTTAGAAAATGGCTCCCGGCAGGCATGGAAAAACATCCCTTCTGACAAAGACAAAGTTTATTTGGACAAGGTCGGCAAAGGTCGTTGGCAAGGCCAAGGTTTCAAAGCTACTTTCCACACACAGGCGTTGGCGTGGGTGCGTCAAAGCGTGTCGGCGTCCTCCTCCTCCTCCTCATCATCATCATCATCGTCGTCATCATTCCTGTTCACTTGTGCGGAAAGTGTGACGTTGGCATTGTGAGGCTCCGTTCGATCTTCTGCCTTTATAAAAGCCTTCACTGAAATACTTCGTCATACTCGGTTATGTATTGAATGATGTATTTTAACCTTTTTCAAATGTTATTTGATACCGTTGTTAGATGTCTTTATATTTACCACCGATGTCGGGATTGTGAGCTTTTTCCCGGCCGATTGGCTCGTGAGAAGCCGTTTGACTGCCTCATATTGAGGGTACGTTTGAAACACCCACTTGCATCCTTCTTGGCCCGAAGAAGGGCGATGAAGAATCAAAAGGAATTACAGTAACGTTGATGCCCACGCCATGCACAGTTTGGAATTTCGCCCAACTTTAAGGGAATCTACAGTACGTTTATACACAATTGCCCCAAGCTTGAGTTCACGGTCTCGCATCACCCATCAGCATTCCAGCATTAGGTTATTTTCGTTCCGCATTTCTGAATTGGAATAACCACCCACGACACGTTTCCCACCAATGAGTTGGTAACGAGACTGGCCGAAGTTCCGGAGCGAAAGAACCACTTTGGCGCGGCGGCAGAAGCGCTGGCTTGTCAAAGCCACGTGGTAAGCAGAGCTGCAGTGGTAGCGGCATTAGCTTCCGATCGGAACGTTCTAATAATGTTCGGCTAAGTTGTCGACGCGGTGACCGTGTACCGAGACATTCTTGACAAAAATCTGCTGGCACCTTTGAGGATGATGAAAATGAAACGAGGGTGGACATTTCAGCAGGATAACGATCCAAAACATACTGCCCAGGAAACTCTCGATTGGTTTCAAAGAAGAAAAACAATAAAGCTGCTAGAATGGGCCAGCCAATCACCTGACTTGTGTCCAATGGAAAATCTATGGAAAGAACTGAAAGCCTCACGGAACCGTCAGGATTCGAAGACTCCTTGTGCGGAGGAATGGGCCACAATCCCACCAGCGCGATGCATGCGACTAGTTTCTCCATACAGGAGGCGTCTTGAAGCTGTCATTGCAAACAAAGGCTTTTGTACAAAGTATTACCAGTAGTAAATTCCAGTTGGGGTGTTCAATACGTTCCCCCCTGTGTCATTTCACATTATTAACACACAACTTCTTATTTGTTCTACTTTCTTTGTACGTATGGACTACACTTGGGTTGTTCCCGACCTCTGGTGAAATGTTCGTGTCAATTGCACCTTTACAAATATATTTAATGAGAAAAATGGTGACGTCTTAAATTCTTATTTCAGCTGCTGTGTGGCTAGAATTGTTGTTTTTCTTCCTTTGGGAATTTTCATGAAAGCATATCGCAGATGTTTTGCTCAGAAACCTGGTAACTAGTTTAAATTGAGATTTAAAAAAAAAAAAAAACCCGTCTCCTTTAATATTGCCTCGGCAGTCGTCGTAACAGTGCCGCAAATCATCCGTGTCTCCGTTATTCCCTATTGGAGAATTGCCAGCCGATCGGGAGGCTGACCGGCGTCCCGAACGGGTCTTGCTCAACCTTCGGAGGTTCGACTTGAATTTGATAACGTCGAGGGTCCCAAGTCACTCAGCTGAACGAAATGTTGAGTTGCAATAACACCAACCAATTAAAAATCAGTGCACAAATGTCTTTGCCTGCGCATGTTCTTGTCCCGTTGTCCTCCTTTGCTGCTCCTGAACAGAATAGCAAGAGTGGGGATGGTTTACAGTTCGGGCAGAAGGACACGTCTGTCCTCTGCGGTCGGGAGGAGGCCGTGACAAAAATACTTCCCTGAGTCCTCCCACACATGGAAACAGTGCCACACCCAACTTACGGTAAAACTCCAGGCTTTGCGTGTAAAACATGTTGTCCAAAGTAATTCCTTATGGAGCCAACTCAACCAACTGCATGAAAAAGCTGAGGTTGGCCCAGCGACTCGTTTGTTTTATTGGAGACTCGAGGCTGGCAAAACAGAAGAGTGACCACGTGAACGCTTTGAATGTTTGTTGGTTTGGCACCTTTCGGGGCCGGCAGGATGCGCAAGGGAGGAACCGCATCCGGCCGCCGTAACGGGCACAACTGAGGAATGGCGCACAGCTCCGCATCCATCTATCTACAGGGGATATCGAAAGTCCACACACGCCTGTTCAAATGCCAAGGTTTTGTGATTTCAAAAAAATATCGAAACTTTCTCCACCATTAATGTGACCTATGACCTGCACAAGTCAGTTGAAATCTTTGGAAGTAGAGTCAGTACAAAGAAACAGCCGCGATAATGGGGTTGCACTCACGCGCACACCGTCTCATCACTGGGGGTGCGGCTGCGTTCAGGAAAAGCCAATCACATTCAAGATCGAGTCAAGTTTATTTATTTAGCTTTTAATCTCAGCAGAGTCTCCGAGGGCTTCACGAGCCGCACCGTTACAGAGGTCGACGGCGTATCCTGGTCTCGGGCGAGGAAGGATGGACCTCGTGTTAAAAACGGGAGCCAGCGCACGAGTGCCACCTCGTTAAAAACCCAAATGCCTTCCGCTCCGTAGTAGTTTTTGGTATGCTGCTGTTTTGGTGATGAGCGGTGTTGTGTTGTTCTTTGTATTTTATTTGGACTGTTTCGAGACGTCTATTACTGGTATCAAATTGTTTGTAGGGTTTCACTTTCAGGGAAAGTTAACTGTCTACTATGCTTGCTAGCCCACGAGCGAGCTAGCGAGCTAGACCGGCGGCGGCTTCGTCTCACGTGTCAGCGCCTCGCTTGGTGTTGCTGTGTGTGGCCACACGTAACAGAGACACAATGGGGAAAGCGAACTGTTTATTAAACCCAGTAGCACGTTCTGCAGCCTGTTGCTAACTAACTAACGAGCTAACGGACATTTGAGCACATGCTGTACACACCAACCTGTTTGATTGACGGTTGAAAAATGAGTGTCAAGAGAGCTGGGAGGAGGTGTCTCATTTTCACAATTTTGGAGCTTCCTTTTACAGCATATACTTTCTTTTTTTATGATTCATTCAAATTTGGCACGCTTGTTCACATCGCTGTTTCAAATTGACAAGATATTTTATTTTTACTTTACAGGGCCTTTTAAGATAACAGCAAACATATTGACGGTTTTGTCATTTGCGCGTGTGGAGAAATTAGCTGAAATATATTTTTAAAGTGTCATCCGGCGTGAAATTAGACACGAAATCCAATAAACTGTCACCTGCCAACAAGGAGCTCGAACTGTTGCGCGACGTTTTATCAACATGAAAATGTATTTAGTTTTATTGATTTATGAAGCACTCCCCTTGTCTTCTGCTTAAAGCAAAACAAAAGCTTCAACTGACAACAAAATTGACAAGCTCATTGGAGAAGGTCCCTTTTGTGCTTTGAAATGTCTCTCAAGTCATTGTTCAATCCCTTCTTCTCCTGTCCAAGCCAATTAAGTGCGATGTAGTGCGATATGGTCAACGTTCGACTTCCAGCACGAGGAGGAACCACCCGTTTCGTGTTCAAGGGATGGATGAGAAACGCTCGCGGCTCTCTCGAGAGCGTTACGTTGCGCAGAGCAGACGACGCAGGTGCTGCGGTGACAACTTTCATAAACCGCAGCACGCCCACGTGAATGTGTGCACCTTCCGCTTATACAAACTTTTGGGATGTGTTGCTACCTTTGAATGTTTCTTTCCAAAAAATAAAATAAAACACATCCAAAAAATAACCACTGAAGGTCACATCTCCTTCCTACAAAGGAAAGAGGAAGCTGCTGGTTTCAGTCTCACGTGAAAGTAGTCAGTTCACCGGCACGACCGTGGGCGAAACTGCCGATCTTCCGCCGGCAGCCGCGCGCGGCATCATACTCGAATGTATGCGTACTCGGAACTTTCCTCTCCGGGCCGCCTCAGTGGCGCGGGGGCAGCGGCGGGCGGCTGGTGATGGAGCGCGGCGTACACGACGGAGCTCGCGTCTTTCTCTGTCCTCCTTTCTGAAGGCTTTTCCTCCTTGGACGTCATCCTGCCGGACATGAAGCTGCCCGAGGAGGTTTCGGCGCTCTCCGAGTTGCCTGCATGAGGGAGATGCATTTATTTATCGGATCAAATATGGACTGGCTTCATATTTATGAATATGTACGAACAGGTTCATACACTATTTCCACTATTTTTATCTTTTCATTATGACTTTTTTGGGGGAACTTTTAGGTGAACTTAATTGGCCCTTTTGTAAACTGTTGAATGTTTTAGTCGGTTTTGCTCAACTTGCAGTTCAAGGAGCCGAATGGCAAAATTCACGCCAGCTTTTTTTGAAACTATGAATAGACTAATGGAGCGGTTCTCAAACCTTTTGTGCCAAGTGCGACCTCCCAAAAATAAGGACAACAATACTGTGTCGCATATTCGGTGGAGATGTTCAACAAAAACGAGGCAGATGTCGCCATTACTCTCATAAGTTTGAACATTAACACGACACTTAAAAAGGGAGGGATGTACTTCAATAATGATTCAATTATCTATTGCGCGTGATAAATTAAAAAAATAAGTGCCAAACTAAATGTTTGAAATCTAACAGTTCTTATAGATTAAATGCAAATTAATTCCTTTTTTTTTATTGAATTACTGAAATACTTCAAATTGAAATACAACTCAACTGTACTTGGAACATGTAGTGTACTGCATGAAAGTACGCTAAATGCACTGTAAAATTATGCACAGTTTGAACATTCGATGCAGTGGTTTTGTATCCCACGGTCGTCCACTTCTATGCCTTTCTGTGATTCCTCCAATCTGGCTCTCTCTGCCGATCACACGGTGTGACACTCGGCTAAGCGGCCGCTTCCTCTCTGAGAACTTCCTGTTCGAAGCCGCTTTCGTCTCGAGGTGTAAACACGTGAAGAGCGTGACGAAGAGCACCGTTTGAAACGTTATTTTCGTTGAGCCGAGAAATACCTCGCTCATTCATGGATCAAACAGCAGATTGTGAACTTTGCCCTCCGGCTCCTTGTTATAGAACAGCCGACGAGACCTAGTTTTGTGTGTGTGTGTGTGTGAGTAGCATTTGCATTGGCTTACAAAAAGGGGATACATAGAAAACAGCTCACTTTTACACCGCTGCATGGAAATGACCGAAATGCAAACGACGACGATGACAAGCGCCATCGTGCCTACGGCGGAGTACGCGTACATCCATCGCCCTTCCGCTGTCATGGCTGCAAAAAAACACACGTAGACTTGATTTCAAAGAGGACGTGTGTCGCAAAAATAGCAGGCGAATAAAACAAATGCATCCTTACCAGTTTCGTTCCCCGGCGAGATGCTGGTCGTCACGTGGTTATCTGGGAAACCAAAGGGTGGCATTTAATCTCGGAATAACCGGCAAAATTCACCGCAATCGATGACCGTGTTAAGGACACGTACCGTACACGGACACTTTGATGTTCTGTCCTAAGGTGAGTCCACTTTGACACCGATAGAAACCCGCATCGCTTACTTGTATATTTGTGAAGCTTAGTAACAACATGGTATCCGAGTTGCTCACGTGGACCGATTTCACGCCAGTACGAGAGTCATTGGGCAGTGGCACAAAAATGTCGCTTTCCAACTTATTCCAGGAGACGTACGATGGATGAGAGCAATTCATATACCGGTATGTGCAATTAATCTTGACGTTTCCCCCGACGGGAACGTTGCGATCGCTTTTGTGCTGCATGATTTGCAGGCAGTCTTCTCCGTCTGGACAGGGGGGATGAGAAGCACACAAACATACATTGAGAAGACGCGGGTAAATATGGCCCACGGCACTTTCAGACCTCCATCGAGAATTTTTGCAGGCCTCCTATCAGGCACTGGAGTCCACTATTTGGACGAGGGACACGTTCATGGTTTTGCCTGTACACACCACCGCAGTGAGTCGGAACAAATAATTCAGACACAATTGAAGCTTTTCAGCTGGGTTTGAAGCGCTTTGACAAGTTGTCATTCTCTGTCGCGCTTGTCCTTGTTTGGGATAAGTGAGTACACCCTGGACTGGTCACCAGCCAATCGCGCTGCACAAACAAACGGCAAGCAATCACAACATTTGCTGTCTTGGCAAGTCGGGAGGAAGCCAGAGTACCTGGAGAAAAGCACGCAAGCAAGGAGAGAACATATGCCGACTGTCCGCAGAGGGGCCCGAGCCGAGCCCTGCACCGCGCAGAGGCAAAACCACAACAAGCTCGAGGATACGGCGCATCACATCTGGACCGAACAAACGTATGGGTTACGCAGGCTTTAGGACCTCGGACGGTGAAGGATAACACAAAAACAAAAACAGCAACTTACAGCTGACGCTTGAAGTGAGACACAGCACTGCCAAGACAGACGCAAGCGGCACGCGCCAGGAGTGCTTCATGGTTGAAGGCAACACTCCTCATCTTCTCCTTGCAGCAAGTTTGTCATTTGGTTCCACAAACACACAAGCACAACTTCCTCTGTCTGATCTGGCTTTGCAATGTTATGTGCAAGTGAGTGAAAAGTCACACGCACGTTCAAAGTTCAACCACACGCTCACGAGAGTAACTGGACGTGGTATTTTGGAACAACAGCGCCTCGGTGTGGTCGTGAGTGGTATTGCTTAATGTCCGTTTGATGCCCGAGGGTTTACGTAGTGACGTAGGTCTTTACGTAATGACGTATGCCGTACGTCTCCGGCGGGCCGAAAATGGCGGAGTACCTGGCGTCCATTTTCGGCACAGAGAAGGACAAGTAGGTTTCCCTGTCTGTTTTTCTTCATAAAGCGAGAAAGGCGGTTTACTCGAAAAGCGCCACTACAGTTTCCGAGCCTGACCGGTAGGCGGGCTCAGTGGATGGCGGTTAGGCTTAACCGAGTGGCACAGTCGAGCTGATATTAGCGAGAGGAGCTAGCTCGCGGAGCTAGCTCGCGCAATGAATGAAACGGGAAATCACGGCCGCAAATCTGCAGCTGCGAGGCGCTCACACGTCCATCCATTTTCGGAGCCGCTTCTCCTCACTCGGAAATACTTGGCAAGCACATCTTGTACGAGTTGGCCGCATCTTTACGGCCACGTTTGCTTTTCACCGCTAGCGAACTTCTGCGTTTCGCTTCAACCCAACCACCAAACCGTAATCGTTCGCTGGATTCCACTAAGTTGTATTATTATTTTACACATGTATTAAAACATTTTACGATCAAACAAAGTGACTGTTACTCACAATGTGACAAATATTTGAACTTTTCTAAGATATTTCAGTCCAAACAATACGGGCATATGCCGTCTTGGGCACTCTCATCATATGCACTTGTCGTGCCATTGTGTAAATGAAACGATGCGCAAGCGAGATCATGTTCATGATGTGACAGAACTATCCCCACAAAAGTCAATTTATAAAAAAAAAAAAGAAAAGAAAAAGAATACCAGCCGTGATGTGCGTTTGGACGCAGCACCACTCAAGAAGGTTGATCTTACAGGAATAAAGATGTTGAGATTGAACTCCGGAGTGACGTAATGAGAAACGAATTGGTCGAGGGAGGTAACTGAAGTTTCAAAGAAAGTAGACTGAGGCGCTTTTGACTTCTGGTGAGAAGAAACGAAGGACAGACCGCACGGAAATACGAGGGCTACCAAGAACCAGATCGAGGAAAAAAGACCGTGATAAACCAGATCTGGGAGACAACGAAGTCGATAAAAAGAATGCCTTTATACTATAGCAAAGCTACATCATGTCCCAAAAGTCACAAGACACAGTTTTCCCATTTCCTTTCAGGTATCATTCAGACAGACGTGCGGCCATCAGCCTTCGACGGCGTTGCAGTTTTTGTCAGCACGTGTTTCCCTTGCCGGTGGACATTGGAGCGGCGTTGCAAGACGTTTTTCTGTCCTCGACTGCAGTTCAGCACCAGTTTGAGTAGCTTCGTGACCGTCGTCACAACGCAGAGTGCGACTTACTCGATCCGTGGCAAGTTTCTCAGAACGGCAGCGGGAGACCCGCGACTACCACCGCTGATGAAAACATCAAAATCCAAGAACGGGCGGAAAGTCGACCCGAAAGCGTGACGAAGCTTCTGAGCTTCTTGAGCATCATAATCTTTCGCTTGAAGCCTTCGCACGACCTGAAGTAGTTCCTGATCGTGTGTTATCAATTTGCCGATCGGTGAGCCATTGGCCAGGGAATGATCATATGCGTACACAAACTGCAAAGCCCAAGCTGATAAATGGTGATGATGGCCTCTCGTCTGTCTGAATGATACCTGAAATCGAATCGAAAGAAGGAAGTTTAGTGTATCGCGACTTTTCGGCCACCCTGTATTCGTGTAGGGAATAGACAGAAGAAGAAGAAGAAGAAAATGATGTGCAATATTCTTTCGCTGTTGCACAGCAAGTGATCAAATGTTCATGCGAATCCTTCCAGGGTCAATTGTTCCTTCTATTTCAAAATCGGCGCTTGCAGACATGGCGATCGCTGCTCAAGATTGCACAACAAACCGACCTTCAGCCAGGTGAGGATGACGTCGGCCGACAGTTGCTACGAATGCGGATTTGATTTCCCTTTTAATTGCTCATTTTCTCCGCAGACCATTTTGATACAAAACATCTACCGCAACCCCCAGAACAGTGCACAGACTGCCGACGCGTCGCGCTGTAAGTGTCGCCTTCCCTTGCCCTCCCCTCGCCTCCCCTCCTTCCTGTGTTTCATTAATGTGGCGGCCACACGCGAGGTGTCGCTTGCAGCTCTGCCGTGTCGGACTTTGCGAAACGGCTGCCGGCTACGCGACACACGAGAACATAAACACCTTTTGCACCTTTTAGCTGGCGGGGGAACGAACGCCCAGAACAAACATTTGGTGAGGAAAAGTACACCGCCGACAGGCCAGCTTGTTAAACAGTAAACTGCTCACGTGACTTAATACATGTGGGATGTTTACATTGTTGAATTCTACGCCCCTCCCCCAATTTGAAACACTTATTGTGTACAGCTGGCACTTTGCTGAGCGTCACATAGACACTCGCGCTAACACTGCTAAACAGCGTGCACTTCCTCCAAAATGGGATGTTTTACTTTAACAAGAGAGTTCAGTTGTGCTTGAAAAGTAATGAATGCATTCATTTACTCAATCATAATTCAAATTTGAAATTGTGTCCTCTCTGCCACTGTTAACATCTATCATCAATTTGACTGAGTTTTTGAGTCTGAGTCAGCTTCTTTCGTTTTTTAAAAAAAAAATGTTTATTTGTTGATTATTGTTAGATTTTTTTTTGCAGCACTTAGTTTCAGGTGCGTTTGACCTTTTAAAGTGCTGTAGATGTAGTCGAGTGGGTTAAACGTTTATCTTTATCAGCATTCTGATTAGAAGCCTGACCTCGGCACAGAAATAAAGTTGGCATCTCTGTGCTGTTTTTCTGCGCTCGGTCACGCGGCGCTTTGGCATGTGATCTCCGAGCTTGTATCAGGACAGGAAAGTCAAGTTTTGGAACTTGTAAACTTTATCACTCAGAGTTTTGGGCACATGCATGCAAATCCCTTTTTGAGCTCTCGAATATGACGAAGTTGGAAGATGTCATTCCTGAGGATTCTAACAACATGTTTTCCCTCCCCAGCTCCACGTTTTTTCGTTGTTGTATGTCACAGAAGTTTACGTTTTGTATTTCAGACCGTTTCCCTCTTGAACATTTACCTTCATAACCTTGAAAACTGTGCCCAAGTCTGCTGATGGTTTGCACTGTAAGTTCTTCTTCATACCCAGGACCCTCTGGCACTGACTGCACTTATGTTACCGTACCGCACAGTTTCCTCCCAAATTTGGCTGCACTTGAGATTAAGGAGCCACGTGCAGTTTCCTGTCGAAAAACGAGTTGTGCCAGCGCGGCGTGTGGGTGCACAAAGCACGTTGCGCCTCGTTTTGCTGATGTTGAGCTGAAGGAACAGCCAAGGAGGGTTGATTCCTTGGGTTCGGCGGCCCAGGACTGCCCACGATTCAACTCTCCTTAACATTCCATGACAGGAACCACAGCGAAACCTTCAGACTCGACTTATCAGGGCCTTTCTGTCCGAGCCTGGAGGCTTTGCGCTCATCCCACACCGGGCACACAGTGTCCCAGCCACAGAAGCGGGTCGCTGACCCCAGATTCTGTTTGTAATGAGTACATCAAGAACCCGACCGTGACGTTCTGCGCGTAAAAAAAAAACAAAAAACATTGTTCCGTCAGGAGGAAGCCAACCAGGCCCGGTTCTAGTTTTTCCTCAACACACAACAAACACACACTCACTCACACGGCTGTAATTTCATGTCACCTGGTAGAATGTAAAAGTGAATTGTCCTCAGTCGAGGTTCTTGACAGTGCTGCTGATTTCTGTGTTGTGACTGCAGGTCCCGTCAGTGATGTGGAAATGCAGGAGCACTATGACGAGTTCTTTGAGGTGAGTGACCTTTTGTATCGCTCCTTTTCCAACGTGACATGTCAAAATCTTTTCTGTTGGCGCGTCTGTCACACAGCTGCCCTTACGTACAGTGGGGGAAATAATGATTTCATCCATTGCCGAATTCACGACAAAGACGTTAACATTCTCTCATTTTGATGATTAATTCACGCCAGTTAGTTCCCAGCAAGCAGTTTGAATGGACAAGAGTCATTCCACGAGTGCTGTCACACAATCCGCCTCGCGGATGTTCTAAACCGTTCTTTTGGCCGGCATCAACGGTCAGCAGTTACCTGCGTGGGTTTGCGCCAACCAACATTTGAATAACGTCAAATAATAAACGTCAAATAAAATGTCTGCCTTGAAGCTTCGCAGTCATCTTTTTCCCCCACACAAACTAAAGTTACTGCTGACTCCAACGCGCCACTTCACGGAGAAGTTAAAGAAGCCATTATGAAAGAAAGATAACGTCCACACTTAGAAAATGAGATCAAGCCCTGTATTTTTGTTTTGTTTTGATAGTATTCTTGGGGGGCTGCGAAAAGCGCTTACAAATAAAATGTATTATTATTGTTATTCAAGTGCAATGTGTCTTCTGTAAAGCAGGAGTGGCTTACACATCAGCAGGTCTACAATTGCGACACAAGGTAACGTAAACATGGTTAGCTAATTTAATCGAGTTTAGCACCGCTAGTTGGGATGTACTGTAACCCCCGCACAGGTGGTCAAAGATTGACACGGTCGCCAGTGGTCTTTCAATCACTTTCTTGAACAAACGCTAACAAAATAAACATGTAATATTAAGCACATTCATATGCCAGCGGCAGCAGCCACAACTGGTACCCAGGGGCTAAATGTGCAGATAGGCTAACCTGAGCTAACAACAGCGAACTACATTCTCAATCACTGGCGCACACGTCACTCACCAAGCTGGGCCCCGTCTTTTAAAGCCGTACACGTTCCAAGTCACAGATAGTACAGTGTAGACCGTGAGGATGGCAACCCCAGGTGGACAAAAATAAGAGCTGCACCCCACATGCATATTTTGTATCGCTATTGTCGTTTGATAATGCAAAATCAGTTCTTTTGCGATTAATTGAGGGGATAATCGGTAGATTAATCGATTGTAAATATTTATACAAAAATGGGAGGTGTTAATAAACAATAACGCACAAGAAAGAATACCCCATTAGATTATCCTCAAGCCACAAGCAGCTAGCTAGAACTACAGATAGCTAGCTAGCGATAACCGTGACTCGAGCTTCACTGCTTATTGCGCTATTAACGGAAACTATTTGTGTTGGTGGACCTGAATAACTGATTAAATAAACGTTACTGTTAACTAATAAATAACATTTGTAGAACAGTAAATAGAATTCCCAAGCATTCCAAAATTCCGAAGCCAAGTGTGGGACTTTGACCTTGGAAAAGGTGCTTGAACCCGGAATCAATTCAACTTGTGTCGGTACAGGAGGTCTTCACGGAGATGGAGGAGAAGTACGGTGAAGTGGAGGAGATGAATGTGTGCGACAACTTGGGGGACCATCTCGTCGGCAACGTTTATGTCAAGGTACTTCGTAAATGACTGAATTGTTCCGTTTTCCTTGCGGGCTGTCGGCAACCGCCGCTTTGTTCTCCGACTTTGCTTGCAGTTCCGTCGCGAAGAGGATGCGGAAAAAGCCGTCATGGACTTGAACAACCGCTGGTTCAACGCCCAGCCCGTCCATGCCGAGCTCTCGCCTGTCACTGACTTCAGGGAAGCTTGCTGCCGCCAGTACGAAATGGGGTGAGTTACCACTGTCAGCATGTTGCTGTTGGAATATGAATTTCAAAAATCAAAACAAAAAAGGTTGAAATCTTTTTATCGGACCAAACCCAGAATCTGTAAGTCAAACCAAGTTTCACTAAGGTCTGATCCAGGTGGTTTATCTGGCCACATTTAAAATGGACCTTCGGAGAAAATCTGGATAAAATTCAGCATTTTGATTCAGATCGTACTTAAATCATAATGTTACCTGATTTCAGCACTCTGAGATGGTTCTCTTTTATGAATGCCATAGACCAGTATACTTTGTGTATACAGTGCATACTCCACATAGGTCATTAGGGTTAGGGTTAAAATAGTGGGAATAATCATAAACGATACTTTTATATGGTGCTGGTACACTTATGCAGTCATTTTTCAATGCATGTCAATCATACGTTTGTGGTAATGCCCAAAATGAAGTGGGAAGAAGGTTAGGAGCCCTCGCGAGAAGAACTGACCCCTCTCAGTTGAACAAATGCTCCAATATAAAGAAAGCCTTTGTTTTATTTCATTTCAATTGACCTGTTTTGTCTGCTACTTGTTGCGGACAAACCTCTTGTTCACAGTGACATATTTTTCAAATATCATATCCTGAGTCACTGTCAATTGAAACTATGTTATGCCATGGTCGTGCGGTACCTCCTCAAAAAATGGTGCGGCCAAATGAAAAAGTTGATCTGGTGGCAGTGCGGGCAAGTGCAAAAGTTAGCGTAGAGCCCCGAGCTCATTAGCGACATTGCTCCACGTGAATTTGTCGACACCACCGCACAACCGGCGATGGAAACTCGCGGACGGCCCGGCCGCCAGGAGAGCTTGGAAAGTAGACTTGTCGTTTTGACATGGTTCCAGCTGACATTAACTGTTGATTTTCACAATAAGAAGGTTGTTGATCACCCGCCACGTGACGTCGTTTTGTCTTCGAAGCAGACGCACGAGCGTATTATTCTCTCTCTCTCTCTCCGCTGTCACGTGACATTTGGCTAATTGGACAGCGGACGTGAGGATTTAGGCTGCTTGTCAGCTGGAGTTGGCAGGTTCCATTTCAGATGGACGTTCATGGCACTTGTGCTTTTGTTATATCTGAAGATAGACGTGCTTATTTTGCCGCGCTGTGTTCCAGAGAGTGCACCCGAGGCGGATTCTGCAACTTCATGCACCTGAAACCGATATCCAGGGAACTCCGACGAGAGTTGTACGGACGCCGCAGAAAAAGGTTCCAACGCCCCGTTTGGGTTGCGCAGATCACTTGGTTCGATTCATTTCTCTTTTTTTGCTGCTTTTCACGATTTACTTTTTGTCTCCCGACAGGCAACATTCTCGCTCGCGTTCTCGGGAAAGACGCTCCCGCTCGAAGGATCGGCGGCGGGACCGTGAGAGGCGGAGGTCGAGAGATCGAGAACGCTCAGGACGGTTCTGAAGGCGGACAATGGAACAATCTACCGAAATCCGTCTTGGGAAAAAACAAAAAAAAACAAAAAAATAAACCCAAAAAACCCTGAGAGTGAAAATGGTTATTTAGACTTTTGGTGAATTGTTCGTGTTTTTCTTTGATCCCTTTTTTTATGAACAGCAGGTCGCTTTCTCAATAAAACAGATTTGTTACACTGCATTGTTTACTTCAGAAAATATGAATCCCTTCATTCCTATGGAAATTTTTTTTTTGAGATGCACATGTGCTACATTCCAACATGTGGGAAATAATTAAAAACAACTGACATTGTAGATGTTGTGTTTTTGTGTGTTTCGAAGGGAGGCCGCTCATCTTTTGGCTGTAATATTTGCATTTTCACTCCAAAACATGATTGAGCCAGCAGCAGGAGCTACAGAGAGACCGGAGGAGCTACAGAAAGGCACAGAAGTGGACATTTTAATGGGGATCAAACGCCTGCCGTGAATTTTGCCATTCAGCTCCTTGTTCGAGAACAGCGAGACGTGCATTCAAAAGTTAAGAGGTCAAATCAAGTTCACCTGTAACGGTTGAGTTTTGCACAAAACACAATGTCCCCCCCCAACATTCTGAGTATTGCCGATATCAAAATCAATGTAAGAAAAACTAATCATTGAAACAAATGGTACTGGAATTTCTGCCCTAAAATGTCTGCAGAGGAAGCAGCGCTTAGCCACAATGGAAGTGAATCCCGCAATTTTGACCTTTAGTTCTTCAGTAGTTTTGTTTGTTTGTTTTTAAGGTCGTTATTGGAAAAGTCATCCGATTTTCCGAGACGTCAATGGCGCGTGTTCTGCCAATAAACAGTGGGCGGGGACCGCGTGGGCCAATCAGTCTCGGGAAGTGTCCGGCTCGTGATTGGCACAGAAGCTCGACGGACGCCAATCAGAGAGCGCGATGACGCGTCGGGTGCCAGCTGCAAAGCGGAATTTGTGCTGGTTTGTGTGGCAGCTCTTCAGCTCGTCTCGGCATTTACGCTTGTTTTCGGGGCCACGTTGCACTTTACAGGTGAGTGACGAGCCAGCGGTGCCGAGTCCCGACGACACAAACGCGACAATGTTCGGGGGAGCTTCTTCAGTCGTGCTGTGTGCTTCCGTGGAAGCTGACGCAACACCAGCGACTTCACCTGCGTGTTCTTCTTCTTCTTCTTCTTCGTCTTCTTCTTCTTCTGAAACGAGCCCATTATCGGCGGAAAATCGCGTCTCGGTAAATTTCAGCGTCTAACGTGTAGAATTTGCTGTCGTTTGCCTTGTGGAGAAGATTTACGTGGTCATCCATTGTTTTGTGTTTTCATCGATATGATGCAACATTGCAGCAGCAGCAGCATCGTTTTTTTTTGTTTTTTTTTTCTTGCCCACACGATGGATTTGCAAACACGTTGAGCTCTTCGTGCGTGCGCGCGTGCGCGTGTGTGTTTGCTGTGCGTTCCTGCTGCTCACATTTGTGCGCTTTGTTGCCGCCCAGTCTGCCTGCTTGCGCTTTTCGCTGACCGTGCAGACAGCGCTTTTCTTTTCTTTCTTTCCTTTTTTTGTACAAATGAAATTAACTGCTAACTAAATATTAGAATTTTGGAGAGCTGATTATGCCACAGAAGACTAATAATACATGACCTCCATATGTAACAGTTAAGGGTGAATTACTAATCATATTTTCATCGGATTGGTTTTATTTGGATCGTTTAATCCGAAGTAATAAAGCATACAGAAGAGCTTTTCCCTGGGTCAAACTGCACGTCTTAATTGCTCAATTGAGTGCTACATACACGCAGTTGTTTTGACAGCAGATCACTGAAATCTGGCTGTTCCGAAGAATTCTCATCATCGAGCACTTGTTCTCGTCCATTGCCATTCCTTGGCAGAATTTCGACGATAACACGAGTGATAACGAAGGCAAAACACATTGATTCTCGTTTCGGTGCGATTCCAATTAAACTGTAAGGCTTTCCAGAATAGCGCACAATTGAACAACGATAGCAATAAAGGAATTCATGAGATGATTCAGTCAGCAGCACCCAAAATTGTCACCATTTCCCAAATTCTGCCAGGTAGGTAAACTCACGAGCAACAACTGTATGTGAAAACGGAACAACATGCTTTACCTTATTGGCAACATCAATAAGGTAAAGCATGAAAAAAAAATATATAATAGATGTATAATATAACATTTGGCAACGGGGGTAAAAAAAAAAAAAAAGAAAAAAAAAAGCCAACATTATTCCAGTTGATGAACGCAGGGAACGACTTTTTATTTTATCTGCTGTAATGCTGGTGTCTGAATTCGCTTTTAAAATACTGTATTCTATTTGATCATACATTAAAAGAAAACATCCCTAATGGAACACATTTACCTTGATATTACAGACCATTACTGTTTTTATAATAGGATTATATTACATTTGCGTAATTACAACAACAGTTGTCTGTAGATATAGCATTTTTTGTTCTGAACATTCACTGCCAGCCTTCCCAGTTAACGTGGATATTTGACTTCGAAAGCCGTCAATGGCAGTGAATGTGTTCAAAGCAACTGCGTCAGCGACTGATGCAATATGATAAACCAGTGTGCTTTAATTTAATATGGCAGCGCGGAGGATCACTGGACTCTAATCTTAAGGAGACATTTCATTTCGCCACAATTGGAAACCGTTCCCAGGTGTCTTGATAACGTCTCCGTGACATGCCGAAGGATCAAGAATTACAGAAAACGTTCCGCACCTCATTTTTTGGTCTTGCTCAAATGAGTGCGCCGAGCAATCACGTATGTGCTACTGATCAAAAGTTGATCTGTGCGTCCAACACAACTCCTTACAGCGTTGCTTAGAAAGCTTTGTCTTGCGGGTGAACCACGACCTTTGCTTGAAAGTGACTTTGTATCTTCGCCCAGCCTCGTTTTCAGAGAAACTTGGTGTCGGGGCGGTTATTATGTAACTCGGCCAAGTTGTGATGACACAATTTGCAATGAATGGCTCACTCACAGCTTTTTGAAAATAAGATCATTTCAAAAGATTGACTTGGTTGTTTATTTTCATGTATGAAAGAGACCCAACTATTTGTATATAACCAACTAAAAAGTCTACTTTCCATATTTGATCAAATGAACGTGTTAAAAAGTTGAGATGTGCCGGGAAAGGAAATAATATCAACAGTCAGTTGATGTTATTGGTTCCTTTCAGTCTGGGTTTACTCATTGTTGCCGTGATTGGGCATGAATGGTTAGCAAATTGTTTACTGAGCTTTCGACTGTTGCTCAATGTACTGTCCAATGACAAACACATGGTCCACATATTTTCTTCAGCGGGATAAACAAAAGGTTGCTGAAATGATGCCTTGTCGAAGTTTTTCTGGAAATTTCAAAAGCACAATTTCTTGGGACATTGAGGATTGTCATTTGTTTCCGTTTTTTTTTTTGTCAAGCAAACCATGCCTTCCGTTCCCTTGTCCAACGAGGCTCCTGTGAAAAGCCCCATCTGCTCCCACGCTGCCAAGCTGCTCCACCACATCAACGGCGAAGTCAAACCGCACGAGGCTTCGGACCCGTCCAACGGGGTCGACGGCACGCGCGCGGCTGAGGTCGACGCCGAGCAGAACGGCGGCATTCCCAGGAAATGGATCAGTCCGGACCTGCCGAGCCGCTGCAAGTGGAGCCTGGGAGCCCCGCGGGCAGAATCTCCTCATGCTCATGTTCCAAGGTGAGTTGGGACATGTGGAGAGACCCTATTAGTTTTTCACACTGAAAATTCTCAATAAGGAAGAAAATAATTGTTGTTGTCAGTCGTATATGATTATTATAATGAATGTGTGTTTGCCAACACCCTTTTCCTTGATTCTTCTTCTGTTGACAGAACGGCTGCGCCTACTATTCTTCCCGACATTTTGCACAGGATTGGTGACACGCCCCTGGTGCGGATCAACAAAATCCCAAAAGCGTTCGGACTCAAATGTGAAATATGTGAGTCTCCGCGCGCACGAGCCGAGAGTCACTGTTCCTTCTCCAAGGGTTTAACGCTCAATTTTCAGTCCGGCCTGAAGACCGCGTTGGGTTTCGCATTACATTAATGTTGCCCATATTAGCTGTTTTGACACAGGTTAGTATTTCAATTACAAATTCTTTGTAAGCCGTTAATTTACTGTTACAAATGGCTTTCGCAACAAGTTCGGGCTCACCGTTTGGCACATTCACGCTTCTGTTGTGTTCAATTGAAATTGAATTGATTTAAATAAATGTAGCAATGATTAACTACCATTTTTAAATGGCAAAGAGACCCTTATTGTAAAGAAGGGTACAAACAACCATTATGTAAGTTCTAAACTCTTATATAAAAGGGAGATTTATTGTGACGTATGATTCACATTGCTAATTTGCATATTATATACGGAGTTGAAAAAAAATAGGAAAGGTATTTTTATTCACAAATGTTTAAAACCAACACGAAAATTAAAATCCCTACGTAAGGCTGGCAAGCGCCTTTGACACAAAAGCTTTACTCCAATTATAACCAGCCTAACCATTCAAAAAGATTCCCTCCATTTAAACATCATTATTAGTAGACTTTACACCGATTTTTATCGGCCTGATCGGTATCGGCCGATAATTAGCATTTTATGATCATCGGCTTTAATGTCATAATTCGCTGACATTGATCGGCTCCGCAAAAGACATTGTGCACAGTTTATTTGAATCCAAAAGCTCGTTTATTTTTAGCCTTGTCGCGTGTCTTTTGACCTAGTACAGATACTGTGTTGTATCTGACGGCCGATGAAGTTATTAAAAAAAAAAAAGAAACGTCGGCCGTGTGGGACAGACCACACGTAAGGGTCGGATTGTGAGTATTGTTGTAATTAATGTTGTTAACTCGTAATTGGAGTCGCTCCTATCGCAAGGCACCGCTGTAAATTGGTCGCGTATAAAGTAGCAGCACACGTTAATGTTCTTCCTTCCTCCGTGACGTCGGCGTAGTGGCCAAGTGCGAGTACTTCAACGCTGGCGGCAGCGTCAAAGACAGGATCAGTCTGCGAATGGTGGAGGACGCAGAGAGGGCGGGCATCCTCAAGCCTGGAGACACCATCATCGAGCCCACCTCCGGCAACACCGGTAATCGAGCGAGCCGGCGCACGCGTTTGTGTTCACAAGTGCGTGCGTGCGTGCGTTGCTATGACAAAAGGTATTTTAACGAGCTGAAGCAGAAGCCTTGTAAATGTTGTGTTTGCTCGTGTCGAGGTATCGGATTGGCTCTGGCCGCGGCCGTCAAAGGCTACCGCTGCATCATCGTCATGCCCGAAAAAATGAGCATGGAGAAGGTGAATTTGTCTTTCTGTCCACAGTGGCTTCCTTCCCTCCGCATTCTTCAGGAGAACTTTTTCTTCACGCAGGTCGACGTGCTGAGAGCACTCGGAGCCGAGATCGTTCGCACGCCGACCAGCGCTCGCTTCAACTCCCCAGAATCTCACGTGGGAGTTGCCTGGCGCCTGAAGAACGAGATCCCCAACTCGCACATCCTGGACCAGTACCGCAACCCCAGCAACCCTCTGGCTCACTACGACACCACAGCCGAAGAGATCCTGGAGCAGTGCGACGGTACAGGACGTCCGCGCCGCTCCAAGAAATAGCAAGTTTCGTTAGCACGAGCAACGGGACGTTGACACTTTTCTCTCTCACCTGACCAGGTAAACTGGACATGTTGGTGGCAGGAGCCGGCACTGGAGGCACCATTACGGGCATTGCCCGCAAACTAAAGGAACGTTGCCCCAACATCAAGGTAAGTTGTTACCAGAGATCACAATGAGGATACATTATATATATATATATATATATATATATATATATATATATATATATATATTTTTTTTTAATTATTAATGCTCTTGGTCAATTGCTACAACCTAGAAGAGAGCTTGGAACAGTTGAGATGTATCACTTCAACTCAATTTCTTGCCGAGAGAGAGAGAGAGAGAGAGAGAGAGAGAGAGAAAGAAAGATGGATGGACCTTGTTTTCCTTTAGGCTCGTCCCGTTTGGGGTGGCCACAGCGCGTCCTCCTCTCTGACACAAACTGCCCTCGTGTCTTCCCTCAAGACATCTCCATCAACTAGACTTCACCCCCATCCGATCGACCTGATCGGTATCGGCTGATAAAAACATTTACTCCGTGTCGCCGTCGTGTACAGTATATTCGAATGCAAAAGCTAGTTTATTTTTAGCCTTTTGGCGTGTCTTGATGTAGTGCTGTAAATGTCTGACCACCAATAATTATAAAAAAAAAAAAAAAAAAAAAAAAAAAAAAAAAAACATGTCGGCGGTGTGGGACAGACAACACGTAATGCCCGGATCAGACTACAAGACAAATTTGCACTTTTACGATTGTCAGACTACTGCAAGAAAATCTTGTATTCCGATTTCCACCGCATCCCGTTTTTTACGATCACTGGGCTTCAGCTTGTCAACTCAAGTGTGACCGGATACACTCGTTACCATGGCGACAACGAATCGCGCCTTGGGTTTATTAGAACAAAATGGGGGCAAAACGTGCGTTGGTGGTCAGCGGTGCTCGGGAGAGGACGTTCGTTTAAGGCTTGCTTGAGTCACTGCAGATACGAGGCGTCAGCTGAGATTAGTCTCAGCTCTTTTGACATTTTCCCTGTAGATTGTTGGTGTCGACCCGTTAGGCTCTTGCCTGGCAGAGCCAGAAGAACTGAACAAGACTGACAAGACCCAGTACGAGGTGGAGGGCATCGGCTATGACTTCATTCCCACAGTACTCGACAGATCAGTAAGTAGCACCGGCCTTTTCTTCTCTTCTTGGGCGTTTGCGATAGGCACCGATGTCTCCGTGTGGCGTTGTCAGGTTATTGACAGCTGGTACAAGTCAGACGACGAGGAGTCCTTCAGTATGTCTCGTATGCTGATCAGGGACGAGGGCCTGCTCTGCGGTAAGCGCTTGCGCCAGTCGACCGGAAACGTACTTCGAGTAACAGTAAATATAACAGATAATGTATGAACACTGAAATTAGTGAACTTTTCAATCCTTTTCTAATTGATTGAGATCTCCCTGTATGTTACGTTGCCAGTGAAAGTATCTGTGTGTGAAACCAGGGGGGAGCTCTGGCACCGCCATGGCAGCTGCTGTCAATGTTGCCAAAGAGTTGAAAGAGGGACAGCGCTGCGTGGTCATCCTTCCGGACTCCGTCCGAAACTACATGTAAGGCGTGGTCAAGTTCTAACGCGGGCCGCTTCAATGGATTTTGTGGTTTGGAGCGCTGCCAAAGAGTAAGAAGCGATTGACAGGTGATCAGTCGAGTCCACCGCCCCTGCGACCCTGAACAGGATCAACACTATAGAAAATGGATGGCTCGAGCTGTCGTTACGAGGGCCCACAAGTGTTTTCACCAATATACCACGCCAACTTTGATCAAATGGATTGAGTTGGAATGAATCCATTTTCAAAATGTCTTTTGCAAGGTCCAAATTCCTGAGTGACAAATGGATGGTGCAGAAGGGTTTCCTGAGCGAGGAGGACCTCATGGTGAAAAAACCCTGGTATGTTGAAAGTTGCGTTTTTATCCCGAGCAAATTGGAACGTACAAGCATTCAGGGATGTGCATGGCTTCGGTCTCTGTCGCTGTCAGGTGGTGGAACCTAAACGTGCAAAGTTTGAACCTGTGCGCACCGCTAACTGTCCTGCCGACCGTCAGCTGCCAGAGGACGATCAAAATCCTCAAAGAGAAGGGCTTTGACCAAGCGCCCGTGGTGGATGAGTCAGGGTATGTGTCCTGGAGCACGTCAAACACAAATATTTGCCATGGTAAAATATTTAATAGTGTGTGTGTGTGTGTGTGTGTGTGTGTGTGTGTGTGTGTGTAGGGTAATCCTGGGCATGGTGACTCTGGGGAACATGCTGGCTTCCATCCTTGCAGGGAAGATCAGGCTGTCAGATGCAGTCAGCAAAGTGCTCTACAAGCAGTTCAAACAGGTCAGACTAACTTAACTGTGTTTGAAAGGTGTCATGATCCTTCGTAAATCAGATCCCAGGCATAGTTCCGGTCCAATTAAGCTTAAACTTGGATGAAGAAGCATTGCCTTTTTCAAATTGATTTGAAGGTCTATTTTCTTCCATCCCACTCTCAAAATATTGTCCCCTTCTCTCATAATTTCAGATACGTCTTTTGGATAACTTGGGAAAGTTGTCCCGAATTCTGGAAATCGATCACTTCGCCCTGGTGGTTCATGAGCAGATCCAATGTAAGTTGTCTGAACTTTCTTGCGCTTAGTAGTCGTAGTAGTGTGGGAAAAAAATACACAAATTGTGTGTTTCAGCTCACACTTCTTAAACGAGACATATCGCCGGCATGCGTTGTTTTTTTGAAATTGAAGCCATTACCCAGGTATCCTAATAACATGTCTTTGGCAAGCTTTTTGTCACCGTACCCCAAGAATCAAGAATTCCAAAATTGCCATGGTAAAATTGGCTCCTTTTAGGGGCGGAGCTCTCAACCCGCCCGGCTTTCGTTAGAATGACAAGCAGTGGGCTGGAACGCCTCGCACCGGGCGACCGCTCCTTGCTTCTACTCGCGGAAGACAATGAAAGTGTTGTGGCACATGGCCACATCGCCAAACGCAAACAACCCCTCTCAACATCTTCACAGAGCAATCAAGTGTCTTTACTAGAGTACTGTCGCTTATTAGAAGCTAACACTAATAAAACGCTAATTTATCCGTAGTGCCCCCCCCCCACACACACACACTTAGGGTGCACCCAGCGAAATGACATCGTTATTATCAACAGTTCACAAATGCCCCCCGAACCCACACACTGTTAGCTAATGCTAATCTGGGCTAACACTGCAGCTCGGCTTACCTTTTGGCTTTGACACGATAGTGCTTTGGCTGCCAAAGTGCTTCTTTGGCTCTGGAACTTCAGCCAGCCTGATGTTGATGTGATGCTAGGGGCTTGAATTTAAGGCAAGCTGCTACTTATTTGTGGAAGTGGAGCCTGGAGCCCCACAACCGCCACTGCTTTGAGTATTTGGAAGGTAGAAAAGGTGCTGTGTCGATAGCTTTATTTCTGCATCACCTTTTGGCTTTACCGTGTGAGTCCTGCACTTCATTCTTTGCTCTTGTTGTGTTTCAGACCTGACGGACGGCTCCTCCAGTTTGAAGCAGATGGTCTTTGGGGTGGTGACCGCTGTGGACCTCCTCAACTTTGTCACAGGCTGTGAGCGGCGGGAGCGCACTTTATCCGAGTCGACGGACGAGCAGGGACTGACTGAGAGAGACGTAGCGCAGTGCGGCGCTTGCGCGTTTCTCACGGCGTCATAATGCCCGCAAACGTCGTCAGTCAAGTTTGTCTCAAATACGGTAAAAAAGGATGATCATTTTTTTTTCATGTTTATGTGAACTTGAGTTTTGCAGGCTATTTTAAAGTTTGTTACAGGATTCATATAAGTTAAGATTGGGTCATTTTTGGAGGGGTTTGAAAGAAGTGGTTGTTGGGAAGTAAATCTGCTTGCCGTGCATAAAGAAAGTTGTTTTGTTTAAGGAGAATGCTATCGTTTAATATTATTGTCAATAGTTGAGCCTTTTTGTTCACGTTTGAGATAAGGGATATCAGAATGATGATTTAGATTTTGCCATAAATCAAGATTAGCCAGGCTGACTGATGGTATTCATTTTTAGTTACAGTGTGCATGTGTTTGCTGCTTGTGTGTGTCTGCAAAAAAAAAACAAAAAAACAAAAAGTATTTAGTATCCTACACGAGGTCTTTCTGCGTTCTAAATGCTGCCGCTAGTTTTGACGGTCTGGGGGGAAAAGTATTTTTTATTTACTCATTTAATTGATGTGGGTGGTTCAATAAACATGGTACATTCCGTATCGACTCTCATTTAACAAGTGTTAGGCCAAATCTTAAAGACAATCAGGCTTTTTTTGTGCTGATTTTGCCCCTTTCCGACCAAGGCCAACAAATGCCAGACAAGTTTGTCTCATAAAGTTATCCTGTAAAATAATCCTTTGGTTTGAGGTGTCGGATGAATTTGTCCTGATAATGGGGTCGGAAACAGGCTTTGGTTGACAATCTTAAATGCTAAACGTGTTCAGTCGTTCTCTTCTCAATTGATGACTCCGTAGATTGGGAAGTGCTACGGAATGTAGCCAATCAAGAAGCAAGCTGACTCTGACGGACAAGAAAGCGGCCGTAAAGAAAAACATGTTCTACCTGCGATGTGTTTTGTGTACGTGGGTTCACTCGACGGCAGGAAGTCATTTCCCAAAAAGTCTATATGGACGGCACTCCCGCCAATGTTCTTTCTTGAGATTATCAGAGCACACCACACACAGTATGACATTTTAAATCTTCGTTTCGGATTAAGATAAATAGTTGTGAAGAATCTTTACAGGTACATCTCAAAAGTGTCAAAAGCTTAATTTAGTTAGGTAGCTCAATTCAAATAGTGAAACTCATAGAGTTTATATATTTTATATATTTTATTTCATGATTTAAAAAAAAAAAATAAAAAAAAAAAAATTGATTGTCGCTCACGGCAAACAAAAATCCTAAAAAAATATACAGAAACTATAATATTAAGTAGCAGTGAAAACGATTTTTAATGTTGCAATTTGGCAGGAATTTACCCTCTGAAAAGTATTTTCCCAAGTTTGTAATGAATGAGTACTGAAATAAATGAACTTTTCAGCAATATTTAAATTTCTGGAGATTATGTGTGTGCGCGTGCACCAGGCGTCGGTGGGCGTGTAGTGCCAAGATTGTGCACAGGCGGCGCTCTGTACAGAAAAGACTGATTTTGTGGGACGAGGGGATATGACGTCAGCATCCTAGCAACGGAAAAGAAGGCACAGAAAGGCTGAAGCAAGCTAATTGCTAAGCGCTTGGTTCGCAATGTAAACATGTTACTCGTTTTGATATTGCGCTCTTATACAGCCTGCTCTTGGTTCATGGTGAATACAAGTCTTATTTACAAGGTGACTGACGTGTGTCGAGACTAAAACGAGTTTAACACGCTCGCTCGAAGCGCTATAGCATTAGCGGCAGTTGACGGTTTTTACCCTTAATTTTTTTTTTTTTTTTTTTAAATTGTTGGGATATGTATTCTTCGTTTGGGTCTTCCCGTGACATGGACGGACACCTAAATCACAGGACCGAGTGATGCTTAGCATTGTCAATGGCCACTAAGGTTACATCAGGCAGGACTTCGCTCACAATGTAGTTCGGGTAACGGTCGCCACACCACACAACGGGGCTGACGAGTGGCGGAACTCCCGATGACCACTTGACTGCAGACCCGCACTTGGCCCGACATGTTTAGCCTGATGGCCAATTGCTGCAACTGGCTGAAACGCTGGCGAGAGCCGGCAAGGTAAGCAAGTCGTTTTACATTCACATTTAACAAATGGCCTTTAGTTGCTCTCACAATGTGCACATACACTTAGATGTGTAGTTATGTCAACTGTTTAGCCCCTGCAAACGGGAACCGTGCGATAAAATAGTTACCAAGTCATCAATCACAACAGAACTGTACATGCGCGAGTTAGCCCTGTTAAAAGACATCCTTATTTGGCCTGTATTAAGGCTTTACACGATCAGGATTTTTGGGGCCGATCACAAGAGTTTAAAAAAAAAACAAAAAAAAAACGATAACCGATCCGATCACAAGATGGAGGAATGTGTCTATTTAAATGACCTGTTCATTTACTGTATATACTTGTGTACTTAATTGCTCCAAAAAATATATTTACTATATCTTTCGTCCTCTATTTATGCCAGCGAGGCATAGTGACAGACAGAACAAATGAATGGTCTTCTATTAGATGGCAGGAAGTAAATACAGTAATTCATGTATCCACTTTTTGCGACTTCTTTGTTTGTTGGTGTGTCGTGAGATTTTTTTTTTTTTTTTTTTTTGTAAAATCTGTTCCCTGGCTCCATAAAGGTTGGAAATCACTGCTCTAGTCAGATCGTGTATTCTAATCAGTCAGGTCAACCCAACATTACACCGTGACAGAAATAATGACTTCACCCACACCGAAACGTTAGAGCATGATTCGACAGAACGGCGGCATGTTTATGAACAACCGTTAGCGTTAGCACTAGCTTGCTAGGCTACGTAACGTTTTGTTGCCTGCTCGCGAGCCGTATCGTATTCAAAGTACGAGAAAATTCCTCAAGCGAGCCTTAAACGAACGGCCTCTCCTGTCCTGAGCACCGATGACCAACCACACACGTTTTCGCCCATTTTGTCCTTAGAATGCAGTCGGCGCGATCCTCTCTTGTTGTCGTCGCCACGGTAACGAGGGTATCCGGTCGCATTTGAGTTGACGAGATAAAGCCCAGTGATCGTAAAAAAACGGGATGCGGTGGTATCGGAATACAAGATTTTATTGCAGTAGTCTGACATAGTGCACTCGTGAAAGAGCAAATTTGTCTTGTAGTCTGATCCGGGCATTACGTGTTGTCTGTCTCACACCGCTGACGTTTATTTTTTATTTTATATAACTTCATTAGCCGTCAGATATTTACAGTACCAGGTCAAAAGACACGCAACAAGGCGAAAATAAACTAGTTTTTTGTTTAAAATATACTGTGCACGATGGCGACGCGGAGTCAATGTCTTTTGGGGAGCATTGATCGGATCTGCGAATTATGACATTAAAGCCGATCAGCATAAAATGCTAATTATCGGCAGATACCGATCAATCGGTGTAAAGTCGCGACTGGATATTGAGGAACTCATGATTCAATTTGATTTTGATTCTTTAGGTTGCGATTCAATTCAATTTGGAATCTTTAAGTTGCAATTCAATATTATTGTAAATGCTTTGGTGTCGACTCAGGAGGAAGTAGAAATACATATAATTATAATGCCTGTTGACAATTTTTGAATACGTATTTTTATGTGACCATACGTGGTATATCACCCCCCCAATTTCGGGCAATAAAACATCTGAAAATAAAAAAATAAAAATTGCACAATAATTTATTTGTGCATATGGGGTATAAAATTGCAAAAATACAAAACATGCCAGTACTTTGAGACGATTCAGAGGAGTTGCTGAATCTATATTGGGTTGGGAATATTGCTATGCATCGATTAATCCATGTTTTTACACACCCTCAACCCTTATAAAATAACATCATAGTTAGGATTTCCCGCAGAGGGTTGTTATAAATGTAATATCGCCACATCTTAGTACATATACACATTTGCCCCTTGTTATAGTATATTTGCTCAACATCAAATTGAATTGTACATGAGGATTTATGGAAAACTGGCAAGCAAATGTTTTAGTATACCACTCTTGTCCAATTTATTGGGATTTGTTGAAAAACTCATGTAAAACCGGCTCAAGAGACTACATGGCAGTCAATGGCCATTTTGGCACAGATTTTCTCCCAAAATAATAAAAAAAAAGAATCCATTTAGCAAGAAACATTAAGTTGATGCACTTTATTTGCCTGAGTAGGCCACATAAAATGATGCGGTGGGGCAGATCTGGCCCCCTTGCTTTGAGTTTGACTCCCTTGATTTAGAACGTCCCACACTGACAGGTACTATTAAAAATGTGTAACATTCAGAATCATAAACTAGATGAACCAAAAAAAAAAAAAAAAAAAAACTCACTCACGCATGCAATGCAGAAGCGCAGTCATAAAAAGCATGTGCAGCACATAAAATATGCATCTTACACAGCAAAACCACAACAAAAGACATGCAACTTCGGTTTTTACATGAGTATTATCCTCCTTGAGTGATTGTATTTTCAATGTTCAATGAAGTTGTCCTTAGGTTTGAATGTGAGTGTAAATGGTTCTTTGTCTCCTGTGATTGACTTGTGATGAGTGCAGCGTGTTCCCCGTAAGTCAGCGGAGATAGGTTGAACACAACAATACTGACGCTTTCTCATATTCTAACATTGGAATCATGTCAACAGATTGGAAGAACGGGGGGGAATTTTGTAAGCCAGCGATCTCTTTTGCAAATCAGCCGACACTTCATTAGGTACACCAGTCGTGTGTGCGCTTTGTAAAATATTCTGCCTTTTTCGAAGATGCTCAGTTTTGAGCGCTATCAACGACAGGTTTACCTTTGTGGTTTGTGAACCGCGTCGGTTGTTTAGAACTTTTACTATTGGATACCTTACCGAGCTACGTAAGAGATGCCTTGTATTACAAATGGTTAGCCTAATGTGCAAGTCATTTTTCAACATTTTTGGGTAAATAAGAAACAACAACAAATTAAAAAAAACAAGAAGAGTCCTGTTTCCTCAATTCAATATTTGCGGATTGTTAGACCTGGATGACTCTGACTCTACACAGACATAAAGTATGTTTTTTTTATTTTATTTTATTGAGATTGTGACAGGAAGGTAAAAATGACTTGGGTAGATTGAAATGTATTTCCTTATGGTGCATTGATTTCAAGGCCTATCCAGCAATGGAGACTCTTAATAATGAAAGATTAAACATTTGCGCACAACCCACGTGGTACATGTGAGTCTTTGGATTTAGTGAGAAATCCTCACCTAATCCCACGGCCAGGTCAGTTGAGCAAGTCTCTCTCCTCTGACACGTTGCTGCGAGGGGTTTGCAACGTAAACGGGGTCCCAGATAGCGGGTGCTCATTATATGGGCTTTCCGTGGGTTTACATCATGAGGCTGCTCAGATGAAGGCCAGCTGGCTCCAGAGGGCCGTTAGATGGATTAAGCGCTTGATGTCTTCTCGGCCCAGGTGTCACAGTTAAGTATGTAGATAGGAGACAAATGAACGTCCAGTGTATGTGCTTATCATCACCTTGAATACATACCCGCAGTCCTCTGTTGGCTATAAATGTTTTCCTGTTTGTCTTTGTCACTTAATGAGTTCATAAGATTAGCATGCTAGAGCTACATACTGCTTGTTTATTCAGCACACACTCATAGCATGGCAATTATTGGAAACAGTGCATTACATAATTGAGAATTCTGAATGAATAGTTGCATGACAATAACTGGCTCGTTCAGTCCACGGACCGATTTCACTGTTTATCTAACTGGCGTAACTGCGCCTTCCATTGTGACAATTAAGTGGAAGTTTCTCTGGGCCTGGCTCATGAGTCAGAATATGAGTGTGTTAAGACGAAAAACTGTATTCAGACTAATTTCTTTTCCTACAGAAAAGTGACTTTGGTGATGGTAGGACTGGATAACGCAGGAAAGACCGCCACAGTACGAGGAATCCAAGGAGGTTCGGACCTGGTTTCGTTGTTCTTCCTATTTTGTTGTACAGATTTGTCTTTGTTAACCTTTGACTTTGTTTTGCAGAGAATCCCCAGGACGTTGCTCCAACTGTGGGTTTTTCGAAGGTTGACTTGAAGCAAGGAAAATTTGAGGTCACCATCTTTGATCTGGGTGGTGGGAAGAGGATCCGCGGTATATGGAAGAATTACTACTCGGAGTCACACGGTGTGGTGTTTGTGGTGGACTCCAGTGACGTGCAGCGGATTCAGGAGACGCGGGAGACCATGGCAGAGGTTCTGCAGCACCCGCGCATCGCTGGGAAGCCGGTGCTGGTGTGAGTGAATGCAACGGAATTCAAAAGTTGGATTTAAAAGGATCATTCATTCAGGGCTTTTCCTGGCTCCAATTGAGACAGTGGTGAGACCTTTCCGATCATTTGGATAAATTCATATGCTGCGACTCCCACTGGCTCCATAAAGCACTTTTATTTACACATACATTTTATTGTTCTTAAATGTATTTTTGTAATTAATCTATTACACTAAAATACAATTCTTGGAATACTGTTCGGGGCGGCACGGTGGACGACTGGTTGGTACATCTGCCTCACAGTTCTGTGGTTGCGGGTTCAAATCCGGCCTCGCCTGTGTGGAGTTTGCGTGTTCTCCCCGTGCCTGCGTGGCTTTTCTCCGGGTACTCCGGTTTCCTCCCACATCCCAAAAACATGCATGGCAGGTTGATTGAAGACTCTAAATTGCCCGTAGGTGTGAATGTTGAGTACGAATGGTTGTTTGTATGTGCGCTGCGATTGCCTGGCGACCATTTCAGGGTGTACCCCACCTCTCGCCCAGAGTTAGCTGGGAGAGGCTCCAGCATGCCTGTGACCCACGTGAGGAGAAGTGGTACAGAAAATGGATGGATGGAATACTGTTCAATTTGAATTGAATATAACTGCGCATGTGTGTACAGTTGCATAGGAAGTTAATTGGCTTTAACTTGGCTAAATGTGGTTGTTAAATGGTAGTTGCACATTGTCTTCAGCCATTTCACGTTTAAGCCTCCTAGATTTCATTTGGTAAATTGTCCTATCTGCACCTTGTAGTCCAATGCAGTGCACCTTGTAGTCCAATGCAAACCACAGTAAAGAATCTTTGTTTTAAACTACCGTAATTTCTCATGTATAATGCGCACCCATGTATAATACGCACCCCCAAAGTTGACCTCAAAATTGTGGAAAACCCTTCTACCCATGTATATAATGCATTTTTACAATGCAAGATTTTGCTTCTACCCATATGATCAAAACATGAAATATTATCTGTATTTTGTTATTTTCAAAGAATTATTCTGAGGTTAAGCACTTTATTTGAACACGTAATATTTTTATTTACTTACTCTTATTTTGAAATTCACAGCCCTACTTTTATTTAGTCAATGAGAAAACACACAGTTGTGCTCATGTTTGATTACCCAGGCAGAATTTGTAAGATGGGTTCAATTATTTCAAGAAAACACGAAGGACCAGACGAAACGCATTTAATTTTATCCGGCTTCACCTGTGTGGAGTTTACATGTTCTCCCCGTACCTGCATGTTTTTTCTCCGGGTACTCCGGTTTCCTCCCACATCCCAAAAACGTGTGTGGTAGGTTGAGTGAAAACTCTAAGGTGTGAATTTGAGTGTGAATGGGTGTTTGTTTATATGTGCCCTGCGATTGGCTGGCTACCGGTTCAGGGTGTACCCCACTTCTCGCCTGAAGATAGGAGTCCAGCACGCCCGCGACCCACGTGAGGATAAGCGGTACAGAAAATGGATGGATGGATTGGATTCAAATTAAACTGTCAAGCATTTCAGAAAAGCATTATCATTCAACAAAACATACCCTTAAAGAAATTAATGATGTTGTTGTTCAGTCATCAGTCGTATTTATTAAAAAAACAATTTAAAAAATGGCAAATTCTGCCAGGTTATGTAAACTTATGAGCACAATTATACATATATGCAGTCATATTTACCCCTGTCATATTGGAATGAAAGTGTAGGCTACACTTTTTTCATACCCTCTCTGTGGCGGTGGCATATTGGAATTTAAATGTACAGCTTTTTCATAACCTCTAGATGGCGGCATACATTTATATAATGTGAAAGTTTTCATTTTCACCTTTACCTGTGTATCATGCGCACTATTGACTTGACAATTTTTTTGGGGAAAAATATGAAAGAAAAACGGTCATTTGCGGCTCTTCTTTTTCAGCGGTTTTAGGAGCAACTTCCAACTGTTTTTGTCCATGCGGTCACTGACGGAATACTGCAACTGTTAAAAATGACACCCAAATTAGTGCAATCCTGGGCAAATAATTAAAAAAAAAAAAATTTATGCAATCAGAACTTGTAGAATTAGAGCCAACTGGAAATTAGGTTTAGATGTAGAAGGTCTTGGTTGTAGGAAAAGTCATTTTCTGTAGCCGGTGGCCTATACTCATTTAGTTCTGGTCTCTTCTTCCAGACTTGCCAACAAACAGGATCAGGAAGGAGCACTGGCTGAAGCAGACATCATTGAGAACCTGTCGTTAGAGAGGCTTGTTAATGAGAACAAGTGTCTCTGTCAGATCGTAAGTGTTTCTGCACCTGTTGTGGCATGGCCGTTGAGTGACATGAAGAGTGTTCAGTTTTGCTGTGAGCCCCACCATTTCTAGAAAAAACAGCTTGCTTTGTTAAAGCGCCCTCGTATGCTTTGGCTTGGCAGTGCTGACGAAATCCGTTCTATTCCTTTTCCAGGAGCCGTGTTCTGCGGTCCTGGGTTACGGCAAGAAGGTTGACAAATCCATCAAAAGGGGTTTGAGCTGGTTGCTCAACAACATTGCCAAAGATTATGAGGCCATTACTGAACGTGTGCAGAAAGACACTGCAGAACAGCGTGCTCTGGAAGAACAGGATAAGAAAGAAAGGGCAGAACGAGTCCGGCGGATAAAAGAAGAGAGGTGAGCAGGGAGGTATGGGGAAAAAAATGTATCATGGATGCGTTCCCTACCCAAGAATAGAAGACAATATCTGTATTTGTTTTCTACACGAAAGTGTAATGAAATCTTTTTTTTCATTGCTTGCGGGTAAACACTTGAACTCATTTGACCCAAGAATATTTTCTATACATCCCTCACAAACGTGTGTATCAAGATGCCAAAAGGTTAATACGTTTTTTTTCCTAGAGAACGGCAAGAGAGGGAAGAGGCAGAACGTGAAGGCAGGCAGATTTGCGAAGATGAACCTGATGAAGAAAACATGCCCAACCCCTTCCAGCCGATCGAAAATGTCATCAGTGAGGTATGAAACAGCAACCGAACATTAAAATAAGGCGCTGTGTGATCGCCAGCGTGACCGATTTCTCTTCCGTCCAAAATTTCATTCAGAGTGGGGATAAAGAAAATGCGAGAAGGCAACAGGAGCTGCAGGAGTGCACGATCAACAGTCTGAAGGCAGACGGCAAGTATCAGGAGGACAATCATGAAGAGAGAGACGATGCCAGGCAAATGCCAGATAATTCCAGCTCAAGTAAGTGTGTTCCGACCCGCGCCGATCTTTACAATGAGTAATGTGGCAAATTTTAATTGAATGCGACTGTGAATCCACAGTAGCTGTGAGCGTGCATTTCAACCTCAACCTCAAAAGATGAAAAACGAGATGAAGGCAGTGGGCACTTTTGAAGAACATTTGCAAAATAGCATGCACCCCGTTTCTGTGCCACTTGCGAACACTCTGAAAATGTTCGGTGCCTTAGAGGAAATCATTTCACAATCACACTGAAATAATCACACCGCATTACGGATATGGTTTCAAACATTCAAGAAGAAACTGAAGCAACGTCTTCCCATCATTTCAAATTCATAGCACCATGTTTTGTCGCAGGCACAACCACGGAGCAAAGCAAGCAAAAGGTGAGAAAATTGTACCTGAAGAGGAAGCACCGTGTGGACCCGCTGAAGACGGAGGAGGGGCCAGCAGAGAGACCCTCCCCTGCGCCAGTTCCAGGTTCGTCTTTCCCAAGTCACACTTTCTCTTCTCAGCCTGATTTGTATTTTCCACATCACACTTTGTCTTCTCAACTCAATTCGTCTTCTCAATTCGATTTGTCTTTCCCGCGCCGCACTTTCTCTTCAACTCGGCTCGTCTTTTCCTCGTCGCATTTTCTCTTTTCAACTCGATTCGTCTTCTGAACTCGGTTCGCCTTTTCTGCGTCCCACTTTCTCTTCTCAACTCGATTTGTCTTCTCAATTCGATTTGTCTTTCCCGCGTCACACTTTCTCTTCAACTCGGCTTGTCTTTTCCACTTCACACTTTCTCTTCTCAACTCGATTCACCTTTTCCTCGTCGCATTTTCTCTTTTCAACTCGATTCGTCTTCTCAACTGGGTTCGTCTTTTCTGCGTCCCACTTTCTCTTCTCAACTCGATTCGTCTTCTGAACTCGGTTCGCCTGTTCTGCGTCCCACTTTCTCTTCTCAACTCGATTTGTCTTCTCAATTCGATTTGTCTTTCCCCCGTCACACTTTCTCTTCAACTCGGCTCGTCTTTTCCACTTCACACTTTCTCCTCTCAACTCGATTCACCTTTTCCTCGTCACACTTTCTCTTCTCAACTCGATTCGTCTTTTCCACGTCACACTTTCTCTCCTCAACTTGATTTTTTTCATTTTGTCATTGTTTGAAAAAAGTGAGGAGGGAGCGAGTCGACGCTGTTGCATTTTCGAATGTCAAATGTTAGCAGTCCTACGTTGAGGAACGTTGTCCTTAAATTGTTTGACTATTTTCTCCCGCACTTGTTCACAAAGAGGTGAACCTCGTCCCATCTTTGCTTGTGAATGACTGAGCAATTGAGGGAAGCTCCTTTTCTAGCCAATCACGGCGCCCACCTGTTCCCAATGAGCCTGTTCACCTGCGGGACGTTCCAAACACGTGTTTGATGAGCATTCCTCAACCTTCTGAGTCTTTTTTGCCACCTGTGCCATCTTTTTTGGAACATGTTGCAGCCATAAAATTCGAAGTGAATGATTATTTGCTAAAAACAATCAAGTGTAATCGTTTGAACATTCAATATCTTTGTAGTGTATTCAATTAAATATGGGTTGAACGTGATTTGCAAATCATTGTATTCTTTTTTTATTTATGTTTAACACAACGTCCCAACTTCATTGGAATTGGGCGTGTAATTATTATTTTTTTTAATTGTGTTTTGAACTGAATATAGTTTGAAAAGGATTTGCAAATCATTGCATTCTGTTTCCCGAAAAAAATGGAATTGGGGTTTGTATGTACGGTCATGGAAAAAATGATTGCACCACTTCAGTTTGTTGTTCATTTTAATGTCTGCTACAACTCAAGGTAACAGTTGAATTAGAGCTGCTGTCTCGCCATTTTCCACGGGTTTGATAGCAAAATAACAGTTAAGCTTAATTAAGCATGTCAAATAGGACATCAAGTATTATGTCATCAGCTGCATTTTTGTTCATTCTCTCAGCTAATATAACTTTAGTGGTACCAGGCATTCAAATGAAGAAGAAATTGAAGGAACAAGGGTGATCTAATCATTGTTTCCATGACTGTGTATGATGCATTGTGTGCATGGTACATTTCCCCTGGCAAATATTTGAAAGTTCGACTGCCTTTTTTCTATTTTAGTCGGCTGGGAGTCACCTAACGTTTCTCGGCTGCCCAAACTCGAGCCTCTGTGGGCCTCAAAAGCCTCTGGTAAAGACCGCCGTGTCTACAGTCCAATTTGTCGTTTTGTCCTTTTAACAGCTCCCATCTAATCCCATGCTTGCCAACATTCATTGAGTTTTCCTTCTTTCTCTTTCACTAATGGTCGCAAGTGTCTTCTCTTCAGAGTAATAATTGGAGGGCTGCTGTTGCCATTGTAGACAACATTTCAGTTGGGCACTGCAGAGGAAACACCGAAGCCGTGCTTTGACTCTTAATGCCACCGACCTTCTGCAGCGTTAAGCTCGATCATCTCCAACGGCTTGTTGGTCTTTGCATCCGCCCGTCCATCTCCATACAGCATCTTCACCCTCTCATCCCGCTCTGTTTCTTTTGCCTGATGCATGGATTTATTTCAGAATGTCCTGTCTGTGTAGTAATTTAGCCAAACCCTCTCTTCCGCTCCACAGAGTTTTACAAGAAGCCACTCCCGCCTGTCGCAAATAAACCACAGCCTAACAGTGACACCCACGATGTGGTTTTTTAACCTCATTTGCTGATTGAGCCCCCCCAATCACGGCTCTCCCCTTTTGCTTTCTGTCCCAAGCGAGCGGAGTTTAAACCGCACCGTGGCGCTCAGCGGCCCGGGAGCAAAGAAGTGCAGCGTAAAAGACGAAGGAGCAAGACGGAGACGGATGCTCTGTTCACACGCCATCAAGCTGTGCTTTCACAGGCTCAAAGAACACTTACACGTTTACTAGACAAACGTTTCCATGTACCATATGTTTTTACCATGTTATTAAACAAAATGAACACAGCTGTATCACTCTTGTGTCATTTTTCTTTTTCAAATACCTTATGATTTACGAAATGAGTTGGGAAGAAGAAACTTGTGTCCCTACAAGCTAATCTGTCTCATGATCAATATATCGAGAGTATTTAAGGATATTCCGATACTATTATCGATGTGTACAAAAAAATGCCATCTACCAATATGCAATGCTTTCTTTTCATAATGTTATACACCAGTATGTTGATACCCTAATATACTATTAGCTTTCCCGTACCACTGTCCTATGAATATATTTGATGCAAATTTCCAACGGTCTAGTCTAAACCATTTCCAACGGTCTAGTCTAAACCAATCAGATGGTGAAGGGCAGGACCCCCTCTGATTGGCCATGCGCGTGCGTGTGTTTGAAATGCAGGCCCACGGAGAATCGCAGGCGGACCCGGCGACGTTTTCCGAAGGCCAGCGTGTAGCTGTGCGATTACAGCGCGTTGAGGGCCGTAAATGGAACTCGTTCCAAAGCCAAATGCCACCGCGACATTTTGGATTGAAGCCAGATGAACGCGGCCACACGCGCGGTTGAATTCGTATCAAGTCGCAACAAAAACAAAACAACATAAACCACAAGGCGACAAAGTCCATTGAAAACAACCATCGCAGCCAATTTCTTGAGGTGGCGAAAACATTTTCCGTTTCCCGTTAGCTTGCAATGAAGGAAGCCTTTGTCCAACAATGCAAGCATTAACGTGACCGTCACATGCACGGTACATCACTCGCTTGAAGAGACGCAGCCGTGAAACATGTTGACAAAGCAGCGTTTCAAGAAGTGCTGCAAACCTTTCATAGGCAGTATGAAGCTTGATCTACTCGTTGTGCTGTTGTTACTTTGCACTTTTTCTTAACCAATTGGCAGTATATTGTTGTCTGTTAAGACGTTAATGGCTCTTCATACCTCTGTGCCAAATGTTTAATATTTGTTTGTAGAGCAATTTTGTGAAAACAAATATTTTTTATTTATCAGATATTTATTGTTCTACATTTCAATGTCAATGTTCAATATTCTTGAGAATTAAAAGTGAACTGCTCTTAAAAAGGTACTTTCGGTATTGTGCTCTCTCTCATATGATTATATCAGCGTCATTAAAAAAAAACATCCGCAATAAAGGTATGACAAAGGACAAAAGAGCAGAAAATACAACCACGAAGAAGCGTCTAATCCGTTGACCCTAACGCTAGGTCAGGTAGAGCTTTGATTGTTGCTATTGGGCCTTAGCGTGTTGCCTGTAGGGTGAGCATCGATCGGAGGCGCGAAGTCAGCCCGCGGTTCCTTCCGACCGACGCCACGAGAAATCGAGCTGGCCGTCAGGGAAGCGTTCCGACCATTGACTTTGGCTTTCCTGACCACGTTCCGGCACAGATTGCACAAGTAGCCGCGGGGTGTGCAGAGAAGCCACTTAGCATCTTGGCAGTTTATTTTGCACTCGACCGAAAATGTCACCCAGGTTATGAGCAACAGATGCATTTGAATGCATTGGTTGCATATATTATTGAAGGTGCGCCAGGGACCTCGTTGTGTGTTAAAACCACGGCCGGAGGCTGGAATGAGCATCATTATCAAACAAGAGGCCGGATGTGTGTGCGGACCTGTTCTTTATTTATGATATTCAATTGGGTAGGCCACAGGAGGAGTTCATGCGGCAGCCATTGTGGCTGTTGTCCTTTTAGCGTTACCCATGTCTTTTGCCAATAGAGGGCAGGCCAGTCCTAGGAATCACAGCCCAGCAGGGATGTGACTTCTCACCAGCGTCAGAGAGTTGAAGTGCAAACTGCTTTGTCTTTTTACATGCTTATTGAGCTGATCTGATCATCTTGGTTCATAAGAGTGACTCGCGGAGGAGGTGCACTCACCCACCGGTGAGGCCTGATTTGAAAAACTGCAACGTTACGGGCGCAGTGACATTCAAGCTTACATTAAGCTTTTGTGGCACCATGCTTCCTCTTATGGTCAGTCTTCTGGATTAGACCAGGAGTGCTTCTTTCTCATCGTTTTATGCGGAGTGTGCTGGGTCGTTGACCTCGCGTACACCACGCACTATTGCACTAAGAACACGTGTGGGTTCTCACGTATCAGACGACTTCCAGATGCTGCTGCCGCGCATGTCAACGCTTCGCGGCCCGTTGACACCACCAATGACTATTTCCCTATTAGCCCAAGTCAAGTGTATTTGTATAGCCCTTAATCACAAAAGAGTCTCAAAGGGCTTAACAGTCCCAGAGTTGGCAATCATCGAGGTTATCCCTTCGTCTAAACCCCCTAATGGCCCAATGAAAAAACTCAAAACCCCATTTGATCCCCCTTGCCCCCTTCCAGGACGAGCAGGCTGCAATGGATGTCCAGCGAGGCAACATTTAGCACATCGAGTAGCCTGCTGGGCGCCACGGTGGCCGACTGGTTCGCACATCTGCCTCACAGTTCTGAGGACTGGGGTTCGGATCCCGGCCCCGCCTGTGTGGAGTTTACGTGTTCTCCCCGTGCCTGCGTGGCTTTTCTCCGGGCACTCCGGTTTCCTCCCGCAACCCAAAAACATGCACGGTAGGTTCATTGAAGACTCTAAATTGCCCGTAGGTGTGAATGTGAGTGCGAATGGTTGTTTGTTTGCATGTGCCCTGCGATTGGCTGGCGACCCGTTCAGGGTCCACCCCGCCTTTCGCCCGAAGATAGCTGGGATGGGCTCCAGCACGCCCGCGACCCGCGTGAGGAGAAGCGGAACGGAGGACGAACGAACGAACGAACGAATGAATGAGGAGCCTGCTGTTGTACAATGTTCAATACGATGGCGTAAAAGTCCAACTCAAGAGAAAACGCCCCACAGGCCTCCGGTGGTTCTGCCTCAGGATCTATGAGCCAGGTTTTATTACCTTTTTGACTCAGTGATACACATGTGATGTCTATGTTAATGCATCCATTGTAAGGCAAAGGACGTTTTCTTTAGTTGGCCACGTACTGTAGCTGACATGGAGCAGCTAGCCGTGAGCAGCGGATCAGCTGTTAACTTGCACAACTGCCAACGGCGATACGGACCTTTCCCTGCATCATCTTGTGACGTTTACCACCCTGCTTTCTCTGACAAGCCGGCCGGCTGTCAGCCGGTGGCCAACGCCAGCTACTCTTTCCCTAACGTGGCACCTTAGTCGTAGCAGGATGTTCGTTACAGAAAGAGCACAAGAAATAAACAATTAGGCGCCAATTTGTGCCTTTTTCATGGAATAGTTGGTGTTTTACAGAAGATTTCCTGATTTTGCAAATCAGCCAGGGTTTGTTGTATGCTTTAGTGTTTGGTGGCACAAGTACAGCTGATGGGCACAGGGCCTGCTCTGATTGAGGTTAGGGAAAGGTGGCGGCTAGTGAATGGCAGGAGATGCAGAAAGGCGGGACAAAGGGAGCGATTAGGGCGGAAAGGCAACGAGAGATAGGAGAGCGAATCGAGAAAGCAGATAAGGGATAATGAGGTGTTCACAGGAATGGTGTTAAGAGAAAAAGGAGGACGCGGGACTTGGGGAAGAGCCGTGAGATAAAGGTTCAAAAGTGTGATAGGAGCGTTCCGGTGTCCGGCGCTTAGTCAGCAGAAGTGGAGGAAGACGAGAAGCCACAGTGAGGACATCTCAAGACTGTGCTGACATTGGGCCGTTTTTGTTGAAGCAAAGTTCTAATGTTCATCCATCCATCTTAGCCGCTTCTCCCCACTCGGGTCGCGGGCGTGCCGGAGCCCATCCCAGCTGTCATCGGGCAGGAGGCGGGGTACACCGTGAACCGGTTGCCAGCCAATCGCAGGGCACATACAAACAAACGACCATTCGCACTCACGTTGACACCAACGGGCAATTTAGAGCCTCCAATTCATGCATGTTTTTTGGGATGCGGGAGGAAAAGCCACGCAGCCACGGGGAGAACATGCAAACTCCACACAGGGCGGGGCCGCGGATAGACAGACAATTTTTAAACTGCCATTTTCACCGTCACGTCACTGAGAATTGAACCCATGCTGGCAAATGAACTGTTACTCCATTAGTGACTGACTCCTACAATCCATTTGGATGTAATTACAGGACTTGCTTGCAGAGGAAAATGTACCGTGCGACTGACAGGTGCCTCGAACGCTAACGTTTGCTCGTTGTTGTTTTCAAATGTTTGTGCCTCACTGTCGACCACGCAGCAGCAAGTGACAGGAAGGAAGGAAAACAATTCATGGCATGCCTCTTTGAGAAATTATAATTCTATGTGGTTCACTTGATGGTTTGATTTCACTCTTTTTTTTTCTGTAGGTATGTCCTAATCCAACTTTTTCAGCCTTCCGTTGTGGCCGATACCGATCTGATTACTGATTTCAGCAGTAATCATCCATAATTTACTTATTTTGTACAACCCCGATTCCAATGAAGTTGGGACATTGTGTTAAACATAAATAAAAACACAATACAATGATTTGCAAATCATGTTCGACCTATATTTCATTGAATACACTACAAAGACAAGATATTTCATGTTCAAACTTGACTGTTTTTAGCAAATAATCAGTAACTTCGAATTTTATGGCTGCAACACGTTCCAAAAAAGCTGGGACAGGCTCATGTTTACCGCCGTGTTACATCACCTTTTCTTTGAACAACATTCAATAAACCTTTTGTTAACTGAGGACACTCATTGTTGAAGCTTCGTCGGTGCAATTCTTTCCCATTCCTGCTCGATGTACAGCTTCAGCTGTTCAACAGTCCGGGGTCTCCGTTGTCGTATTTTACGCTTCATAATGCGCCACGCGTTTTCAATGGGAGACGGGTCTGGACTGCAGGCCGACCAGTCTAGTACCCGCACACTCTATTACTAAGAAGCCACGCTGTTGTAACACGTGCAGAATGTGGTTTGGCATTTTCTTGCTGAAATAAGCAGGGGCATCCGTGAAAAAGACGTCGCTTGGATGGCAGCGTATGTTTCTCCAAAACCTTTATGTACCTTTCAGCATGAATGGTGCCTTCACAGATGTGTCAGTTACCCATGCCGTTGGACCGAACACAGCCCCATAGCATCACGGATGCTGGCTTTTGAACTTTGGGTCAATAGCAGTCCGGATGGTCCTTTTCCTCTTTGTCCCGGAGGACACGACGTCCACAATTTTAAAAAACAATGTGAAATGTGGACTCGTCGGCCCACAGAACACTTTTCCACTTAGCGTCGGTCCATCTAAGATGAGCTCGGGCCCAGAGAAGCCGGCTGCGTTTCTGGGTGTTGTTGCTAAATGGTTTTTGCTTTGCATAGTAGAGTTTCAAGTTGCACTTACGGATGTAGCGCCGAACTGTATCTACTGACATTGGTTTTCTGAAGTGTTCCTGAGCCCACGCGGTGATATCCTTTCCACACTGATGTCGGTTTTTGATGCAGCGCCGCCCGAGGGATCGAAGGTCACGGGCATTCAATGTCGGTTTTCGGACTTGCCGCTTCCATTCGGCCATTTCTCCAGATTCTCTGAACCTTTTGATGACATGATGGACTGTAGATGATGAAATCCCTAAATTCCTGTGGTAAACATGACCCTTTGGAACCTCTTATTATGCGTGCATTTTCACTATTCACGGTCCGGCCTGGTCCCTGTCCCCCACGAATGGGGCGTGTCC